>NW_027141155.1:45000-692500 GCF_036365525.1 Heterodontus francisci | reverse complement strand
AGAACATTAAAACATGACCCTACTCTGGTGTCCAGTGTAACCTCAATATTCATGATTAAAATATCAGAGAAGTGGGAACCAGACACCTCTGATCACCCTGAGGTACAGGTGATTCTCGAGTCGGTGCTGAGTGTATTCACAACTCATAAAGATGACTGTGCAAACATGAGCAGACCCGAAGAAATTAACTGACCATTGCATGATCCATGAAGCAGTCCTCTTACCGAGCTGAGATTATATCATACATTCCAGACACTATCATGTCATTGTTATACCAGGGTGTAGTTCATGAAGCCATGTTCCCTTCTAACTGCCCGATTTGACTGGTTGGAAAGCCGGATGGCAGCTGGTGACTGACTATTGACCACCACAAACTCAATTCAGTCAACCCTGCGTGAACCCAGTTGTCTGATAGACACCCACCCTACTCTCCCGGATTCTCAGTGGCAGGGCTGTCTTCTCTACCCTGGATATCTCTAATGTTTATTGGAGTATCCCAGTAAAACTAGAGAAACAAATTAAATTCACATTCACTTCTGAGGACCAGAGGTACTCCTGGACATGTCTGTCACAAGGGGTTCCACAATAACCCCACTATTTTCAACAAACGTGTAGCCGGGTCCCTTCTGAGCTTTTCACAGTCTTCCTGCTTGCTGCAATATGTCGATGATCTTCTCATCACCACAGACCGTGTCCACACATTTAACCCTTTTACAGGAACTACTGCAGTTATTTTGGGAGCTGGACTAAAAGAACATCCACGTAAGGCCCAGCTGGTGCAAGACCGTGTCACCTTTCTACGTGCCCAGATCTGATCATCCTGCATCAGCCCACACCAGCGTCAGGCCGAGACCATCCAGTGTCTACCCCTGTTCACCTCAAAGTCCTGCCCTGTGTCCTATCCTCAGGCTGGTGGGGTATCAGTGGACCCTCATCCAGTATCTAGCCCTGTCCACCTCAAAGTCCTGCCCTGTGTCCTATCCTCAGGCTGGTGGGGTATCAGTGGACCCTCATCCAGTATCTACCCCTGTCCACCTCAAAGACTACCCTGTGTCCTATCCTCAGGCTGGTGGGGTATCAGTGGACCCTCATCCCTCGATTTGCAGAGACTGTGACTCCTCTTTATGAACTACCTAATGATGGTGATGACCAGATTTAACCCGGTTGGACTGAAGAAAGCACAGAAGCAGTAACACAATTGAAGAAATCTGTCGCCCAGGCAACGTGTCTTATCTCACCTAACCCTGACAAGACTTTCAACATGGAGGTGGTGGACACAGTGAAAAGCCTGACTGCTGTCCCATGCAGAGAAAACGAGGAGAAATTACTCCCCATTGTGAATGACTCCAAAATTGTCAGTGAGACTGAACTGATTTACTCTGTTTGTGAAGGACATTTGTTAACCACGTTCTGGGGCATCAAACATTTTACTTACATCACGGGGTTCTCCAGGGTGATACTGCCCAGTCCATTATAAACTTTCCCAGTATAGGGCGGCACAGTGGTGCAGTGGTTAGCACTGCAGCCTCACAGCTCCAGTGACCCGGGTTCAATTCTTGGTACTGCCTGTGTGGAGTTTGCCAGTTCTCCCTGTGTTTGCGTGGGTTTCCTCCGGGTGCTCCGGTTTCCTCCCACAAGCCAAAGACTTGCAGGTTGATCGGTAAATTGGCCATTAGCAATTGCCTGTAGTATAGGTAGGTGGTAGGGAAACATAGGGACAGGTGGGGATGTGGTAGGAATATGGAATTAGTGTAGGATTAGTATAAATGGGTGGTTGATGGTCCACACAGACTCGGTGGGCCGAAGGGCCTGTTTCAGTGCTGTATCTCTAAAACTAAACTAAAAGTAGTAATAGTATTCCCCTGTCAGAGAGTCGTAGAGTCATAGTCATTTCAGCACAGAATTAGGCCATTCAGCTCATCGAGTCCATGCCAGCTCTTTGTAGATAAATCCAGCCAGTCTCATTCCCCAGCTCTGACTCCATATTCCTGCAAGTTTATTTACATCAAGTGTTCATCCAATATCCTTTTGAAATAATTCACCTTCTCTGCTTCCACCATCCTCGTAGGCAATGATTTCCAGGCCATTACCACTCTTTGTGTAAAAATGTTGTTCATCACATCCCCCTTAACTCTTGCCCTCAATCTTAACTCTAGTCCTTGTACCATAAGCTAATGGGAACATATTTTCCTGTCTACCTTATCCAAACAGGTCATTATCTTGTATACATGTATCTAATCTCCCCTCAATCTCCTTTACTCCAAGGAAGACAATCCCAGCTTTTACAGACTCTTTTGTACTTAAAATCCTCCATCTCTGGAACCATTAAAGTAAACCTCCTCTGCACCCTGTCAATGACCCTCACATCCTTCCTAAAGTGTGGTGAACAGAACTGGATGCAGTACTCCAGTTGGGGCCTAACCAGAGCTTCATAAAGTTACAGCATAACTTTCCTTCTTCTGAACTCACCACCTCTATCTATGAAGCCCAAGATTCCATATGCTTTACTGACGACTCTCTCAATATATCCTGCCACCTTCAGGGATCTATGTGCATGAACCCCATGTCCCTTTGTCTCTGCACACTCTTTCGAACTTTACCATTAAGTGTATATTGCCTCTCCCTGTTACTTCTGATAAAATGCATCACTTGACACTTGACTGTATTAAATTCCATTTGCCTCTCGTCTGCCCATTCTGCTAGCCTATCTCTGTCCTCTGACATCGATTGGTATCAACCTCAATGCCTGCCCCGCCTCCAAGTTTGGTATCACCTGCAAATTTTGAAATGTTTCTCTGTAAGCCATTGTCCAAATCATTTATACATATCAGAATAAAACAGTGTTCCTAGCACTAACCCTTGGGGAACTCTACTGTCTATTTTTCTCCAGTTTGAATAACAACTATTTACCGCAACTCACTGTTTTCTGTCATTAAGTCAGTTTTATATCCAAGCTGACACTGACCCTCCTTTTCCATCAGCATCAATTAACTGTCCAATTCTCACAAACTGGTTGTGAAATAAAGTACAAATTCAGCTTAAAATTAAGTGAAATGCTAAATGTAAAATTAACAAATTGTTGGAAAGAGATCGACTCTTAGATCACTTAAAATTCAATCTCTCGTTAACTTTACTGCATTTAGTACTCTGTCCAAGCAGGACTCCCTAAAACTGGACTCAGTGCAGCTTATTGCATTTAGGGTTTGGGGAGAGAATTCAAAAGCTTAGGGATGAGACCAGAAAGTGCTGGAAATACTCAGCAGGTCTGGCAGCATCTGTGTAGAGAGAAACAGAGTTAATGTTTCCGGTCTCTGACCCTTCATCAGAACTGGTAAACGTTAGGAATGTATCAGTCTGTAATTTAATCTATCCCCTCTCCGTCTCATCACAGTCCTTCCTTCTTGTTCTTCTTCCCACTTCCCCTCTTTCACATGCTCAAAGACTGTTACATTTCTAACGTTTACCAGTTCTGATGAAGGGGCACAGATCTGAAACATTAACTCTGTTTCTCTCTGCACAGATGCTGCCAGACCTGCTGAGTATTTCCAGTGTTCAGCATCCGCAATATTTTGCTTTTATTTTAGTGTTTAATTCACTGACATTTATCTTCCAGGAATTCCTCCCTGGAAGTTCTGCTCTACTCTTCCAGAGCGTAGGGCCTCGGCAGCTGAAGGCAGGACCACCAATGGTAGAGCAATTAAACTCGTAGATGCTCAAGAGGCCAGAAATAGATGAGTGCAGATATCTCGGAGGGTTGTCGGGCTGGAGGAGATTACACAGATAAGGAGGAGTGAGATAATGAAGGATTTGAAAAGAAGGCTGAGAGTTTTAAAATTGAGGTGTTGCTGACCAGGAGCCAATGTAGGTCAGTGAGTACAGGGGGTAATGGGTGAACAGGACTTGGTGTGAGTTAGGACATGGGCAGCAGTGCATTGGATCACCTCAGGGTTATGGAGGGTAGAATGTGGGAGACCAGCCAGGAGTGTGTTGGACTAGTCGAGTCTACAGGTAACACGGGCAAGGGGGAGTGTTTCATCAGCAGAAGAGCTGAGAGAGGGGCAAAGTTGGGTGATGATACGGAAGTGTAAGTAGGCTGTTTTAGTAATATTTCACAGGAAGCTCGTCGCAGCGTCAACTATGAAACCAGGTTGTGAACAGTTTGCTTTAGTTTCAGACAGTTGCCAAGGAGAGAGATCCAGTCTGTAGCTCGGAAACTTTTGACGTGGGGTTTGAAAACAACGGCTGCTGTCTTCCTAATATTTAATTGGCATGGCAGATGTGTGAGGAGATACATTGTCGGAAGATTTGATATATATTATCCGTTCATGGGATGTGGGTGTCGTTGACAAGGCCAGCATTTATTGCCCATCCATAATTGCCCTTGAGAAGGTGATGGTGAGCTGCATGCAGATGAATGACCAGGGATAATACAAGCTGAATGGCACAACTTTAAAGCTATTGAGAGTAACAGAGAGACCTGAGGTGTTTGTACGCAATCTTTGAAAGTAGCTGGATAGGTTAACAAACAGTTCACAAAGCAAATAGATTCCTAGGCTTGATTAATAGAGACACAGAGTAGACTGGCCAGGATATTGTGTTAACCCTATAGAAAAGACTAGTCCGGCTCCATCTGGAGTATTGTGTCCAATACTGGAAACCACACTTTAGGAAGGACATGAAACCTTGGAGAGGGGACAGAAGAGTTTTACTGGAACATTTCCAGGGATGAGGGATTACAGTTATGTAGCTGCGATTGTTTTCCTTGGAGCAGGGACATTTACTAGGTGATCAGATAGGGATATTTAACATCATGAAGGGCTTATGTAAATTATATAATGTTTCTAATGTATGAGGGGCCATTAACCAGAGGACATAGATTTATGGTGATTGGAAAAAAGAAGCAGAGTTGACATGGGGATTATTGTAATGCAATTTTTGTTTCGGATTTGCAAATTATTGTGTGATAGGCTGAAGGACACAGATTCAAAAGTAGATTCAAAAAGTGATTTGGTTAGATATTAAGGGGAAAAGATCAAGGATCTGGGAAACTCACTGGAAACTCATCAAAAGAGCCAGCACAGACTTCACAGACCAAATGACCCCCTTCCATGAAATGCTATTATATGTTTCTATGACTTTTCCTGCCTGTACTTTTACAATTTTCCTATCGTTTCAAAAGGTGTTTGATAAAGTACTATATAACAGCCGTGTGACCCAATTAGAAACACATGGGATTAAAGGGCCAAAGTCAGCCGGGGCTCAGTTTGTAGCTCTCTCCCCTTTCAGTCACAAGCTTCCAGGATCAAGTGTCATGAAATGGCTTTTTCACAAGAATCAAGGCTGACAGTGCAGCGACAGTACTGAGGGAGTATTCCGCTATCAGATGAGCAGTTAAAACATTAAACCAAGGCCCCATCTGCCCTCTCAGGTGGATGCTAATGATCCTGTGGGATTATTTAGAAGCAGATCAGGAGAATTATTCCCTGTGGCCTGGACAATATTTATCCATCAAGCAACATCATAAAAACAGATCTGGTCATTATCACATTGCTGCTTGTGGGATCTTGCTGTGCGAAAATTGGCTGCCCTTTTTCCGACAGTACAAGAGTGAGTAGGCATTATAAGTATACGTTGATTGTAAATTGCTTTGGAACATGCAGTAGTCATGAAAGGCGCTACATAAATGGAAGTCCTTTTTCTTCTTTTTCAATCCCAGCATGCAAGAAATTAGCGAGGTGACAGGTATCAGAGAGTAGGGAATAATTGTTGTTTTTCAGCTGGAGCGAAGTACACAGTGGGGTTCCCCAGGGTGACTGTTGGGATCCCTGGTGTTGCATGCTAATGCAGTGGGCTTGTGTGCAGAGGGGGTAATGTCCAAGTTTTCAGATGGAAGGAAACTCAGAAATGTTAATAAACAGTGAGAAGGATAGTAACAGACTTCAGGAGGACAGAGACAGACTGATGAAATGGGCAGGAACATGGCAGATGGAATTTAACACATTGAAATGTGAAGTGAGACATTTGGGTAGGAAGTATGAGAAGAAAAAAATATAAAATAAATGGTACCATTATAGAGTGAGTGCATGATGAGAGAGATCGAGGGTGTAAACACACAGATCTTCGATAGTAGCATGCAGTGTCCTTGGTGTTAGAGAGAGACACAGAGTAATAAAACTCAGGAGGAAATGCTGATATTTATACATCATTGGTTAGGTCCCAGATGGAGAATTGTGTCCAATTCTGATCACCACACATTGGTAAGGATGTCAAGGACGTAGTGAAGATACAGAGGTGAATTACGAGAATGGTACCAGGGAACTGCGAATACAGTTACGTGGATAGATTCGAAACGCTGGGATTGTTCTAATTAGAGCAGTGATAGATAAGGGGAGATTTGATATAAAATTCAAAATTATGAAGGGTTTTGATAAGGTCATCAATGTGAAACTGTTTCCAGTGTCAGAAACAGGGGCGGCACAGTGGTGCAGTGGTTAGCACTGCAGCCTCATATTTTGGGTACTGCCTGTGTGGAGTTTGTGGATTTCCTCCCTCAGCCAAAAGTCTTGCAGGTTGATAGGTAAACTGGCCATTATAAATTGCCCCTAGTATAGGTAGGTGGTAGGGGAATATAGGGACAGGTGAGGATGTGGTAGGAATATGGGATTAGTGTCAGATTAGTATAAATGGGTGGTTAATGGTCGGCACAGACTCGGAGGGCCGAAGGGCCTGTTCGAGTGCTGTATATCTAAATCCAAAAATCTAAAGTTCAGTATTAAGAAGACACAGACTGAAGGTAATTGACAAAAAACCAGAGGTGAAATGAGGAGAATTTTCTTCCACAGCGAGTTATTGGGATCTGGAATTCACTGGCTGAAAACATGGTGGAAGCAGATTCAATAATATCATTCAAAAGGCAATTTAGCAAATACTTGAAAAGGGAAAGAAAAACAGGAATCTGGGGAAAGAGGAGGAAAGAGGAACTAATTAGATGGCTCTTTCGAAGAGACAGCACTGACACAAAGGGCCGAATAGCCTTCTTCTGTGCTGCATCAATCTCTTATTTTATGAGCAAGAGAAAGTGAGTGAAGAGAGAGAGAAAGACAGAGTGTGAGAAAGTGTGAAAGAGAGAACAGCAAATAGAAATAGAGAGTACGTCGTGTTTTTGGGCAGAGGGATTATGATCTGCCCGTGCCCGTTCCTGTTGAGGCAGGTGACAAACACACTTCCTGCTGCCTCCTCATTTCCATGAATTCTACATGCCACCCCGGGTAACCCGCGCTGCTGTCTGTCTGGATGCTTAACAGGGCCCTAAAGGTGTGTGAGGCTGACACATGTTTCAGCCAGGTTCAGCTTTTAAACGCAGTCTGTCCCTCTTAAAGAGAAGATGCATTGATTCACTGGAGGCTGCTGCTGCTCACTGTAAATTCTGCAATTGGAGACAAGGTAAATAGCACACTGCAACAGAGGGTTCTGCGGTTCACGGATGTGGGGATGGATGTCTTAGTTACGAAGGGTGACAGGAGGAGAGAGGCTCTGTTTCCGTGTGGTGGGGTGGAGACTCTCAAGGAACGTCCTCCGAAGGGAATCGGTGAAGGTGGCCAGGGAGGTCAATGCAAGAATTCTCGCCACGAGAATCTGGCAGCAGAGCCAGAAGAAGTTTAATGAGCTCATACGGGTGGTCAATGTCATTGAATTAATCTCCAAATGGCATCTCCTACCCACAACATCACCAACCTCTCACATTGCTCAATACACCACACCCCCATCACTCACCCATCAGCAGTCCCTAACACTCAGGACTCACACCTAACATTCACATTCTCCACCTCAGCCTCACACACCTTGTACTGATAGCAGCCTCACACCCACATCTCACTGCCTCCAATTACCTCCAGCTATTCAGCTATGGCAGGCACATCATCAAAACACAGTGTAACACAATCATTAATATTCTGCCTTCTTTCTTACAGGACAAGGTGACCCATAATCACAGGGAGCAGCAAGTGAACCGGCGAGTGCCAGGCATTCCTTCATCCCCTGAGCCTGAGGGAGGAGATGGTTCTTCACATCATGGGACCAGCTGTGACAGAGCCCGTGGCATCCGGCATCGCCGAGAGCATTCAGGATGATGCTATGTTCCTGCTTTATGCCCCTTCTTAACTCCCACCTCCGCCCGCATCCTGCTGTCTGGGATGATGTACAAGCTGCAGATGGTGGGATCATGGACCTCCTGCTTTCCAACCCACCCACAATCTCTCATCCCAATACGACCCTTCTGAGGGGAACAGATAGGAGGTTCTGTGGGAACGAGAGAGACTCACGGTTGGTGTGTTGCCTCCCAGGTGCCAGGGTACGTGATGTCTCCGATCGTGTTTTTGGGATCCTTAAGGGGGAGGGGGAGCACCCCCAAGTCGTGGTCCACATAGGCACCAACGACATAGGTAGGAAGAGAGATGGGGATTTAAGGCAGAAATTCAGGGAGCTAGGGTGGAAGCTTAGAGCGAGAACAACCAGAGTTGTTATCTCTGGGTTGTTGCCTGTGCCACGTGCTAGCGAAGAGAGGAATAGGGAGAGAGAGGAGTTGAACACGTGGCTGCAGGGATGGTGTAGGAGGGAGGGTTTTGGTTTCCTGGATAATTGGGGCTCTTTCTGGGGTAGGTGGGACCTCTACAAACAGGATGGTCTTCACCTGAACCAGAGGGGTACCAATATCCTGGGGGGGAGATTTGTTAGTGCTCTTCGGGGGGGTTTAAACTAAATCAGCAGGGGAATGGGAACCTAAATTGTAGTTCCAGTGTACAGGCTGTTGAGAGTAGTGAGGTAGGGGATAAGGTTATAGGGACGCAAGAGGGCACTGGCAAGCAAGAACTTGGTTTAAAGTGTGTCTACTTCAACGCCAGGAGCATCCGGAATAAGGTGGGTGAGCTTGCAGCATGGGTTGGTACCTGGGATCCTGATGTTGTGGCCATTTCGGAGACATGGGTAGAGCAGGGGCAGGAATGGATGTTGCAGGTTCCGGGATTTAGATGTTTCAGAAAGAACAGAGAAGAGGGTAAAAGAGGGGGGGGGGGGTGTGGCATTGTTAATCAAGGAAAGTATTACAGCGGCAGAAAGGACGTTTGAGGACTCGTCTACTGAGGTAGTATGGGCCGAGGTTAGAAACAGGAGAGGAGAGGTCACCCTGTTGGGAGTTTTCTATAGACCTCCGAATAGTTCCAGAGATGTAGAGGAAAGAATAGCGAAGATGATTCTCGACAGGAGCGAGAGTAACAGGGTAGTGGTTATGGGGGACTTTAACTTTCCAAATATTGACTGGAAATACTATAGTTCGAGTACTTTAGATGGGTCTGTTTTTGTCCAGTGTGTGCAGGAGGGTTTTCTGACACAGTATGTGGACAGGCCAACCAGGGGCGATGCCACATTGGATTTGGTACTGGGTAATGAACCCGGCCAGGTGTTCGATTTAGATGTAGGTGAGCACTTTGGCGATAGTGATCACAATTCGGTTAGGTTTACCTTAGCGATGGGCAGGGACAGGTATATACCGCAGGGCAAGAATTATAGCTGGGGGAAAGGAAATTATGACGCGATTAGGCAAGATTTAGGATGTGTAGGATGGGGAAGGAAACTGCAGGGGATGGGCACAAACGAAATGTGGAGCTTATTCAAGGAGCAGCTAATGCGTGTCCTTGATAAGTATGTACCTGTCAGGCAGGGAGGAAGTTGTCGAGCGAGGGAGCCGTGGTTTACTCAAGAAGTTGAAGCGCTTGTCAAGAGGAAGAGGGCGGCTTATGTTAGGATGAGACGTGAAGGCTCAGTTAGGGCGCTTGAGAGTTACAAGCTAGCCAGGAAGGATCTAAAGGGAGGGCTAAGAAGAGCAAGGAGAGGACACGAGAAGTCATTGGCGGATAGGATCAAAGAAAACGCAAAGGCTTTCTATAGGTATATCAGGAATAAACGAATGATAAGAGTTAGAACAGGGCCAATCAAGGATAGTAGTGGAAAGTTGTGTGCGGAATCAGAGGAGATAGGGGAAGCGTTAAATGAATATTTTTCGTCAGTATTTACAGTAGAGAAAGAAAATGTTGTCGAGGAGAATACTGAGATACAGACTACTAGGCTAGATGGGATTGAGGTTCACAAGGAGGAGGTGTTAGCAATTTTGGAAAGAGTGAAAATAGATAAGTCCCCTGGGCCAGATGGGATTTATCCTAGGATTCTCTGGGAAGCCAGGGAGGAGATTGCAGAGCCGTTGTTGTTGATCTTTATGTCGTCATTGTCGACAGGAGTAGTGCCGGAGGACTGGAGGATAGCAAATGTTGTCCCCTTGTTCAAGAAGGGGAGTAGAGACAGCCCTGGTAATTATAGACCTGTGAGCCTTACTTCGGTTGTGGGTAAAATGTTGGAAAAGGTTATAAGAGACAGGATTTATAATCATCTTGAAAAGAATAAGTTCATTTGCGATAGTCAGCACGGTTTTGTGAAGGGTAGGTCGTGCCTCACAAACCTTATTGAGTTTTTCGAGAAGGTGACCAAACAGGTGGATGAGGGTAAAGCCGTGGATGTGGTGTATATGGATTTCAGTAAGGCGTTTGATAAGGTTCCCCACGGTAGGCTATTGCAGAAAATACGGAAGTATGGGGTTGAAGGTGATTTAGAGCTTTGGATCAGAAATTGGCTAGCTGAAAGAAGACAGAGGGTGGTGGTTGATGGCAAATGTTCATCCTGGAGTTTAGTTACTAGTGGTGTACCGCAAGGTTCTGTTTTGGGGCCACTGCTGTTTGTCATTTTTATAAACGACCTGGATGAGGGTGTAGAAGGGTGGGTTAGTAAATTTGCGGATGACACGAAGGTCGGTGGAGTTGTGGATAGTGTCGAAGGGTGTTGTAGGGTACAGAGGGACATAGATAGGCTGCAGAGCTGGGCTGAGAGATGGCAAATGGAGTTTAATGCGGAGAAGTGTGAGGTGATTCACTTTGGAAGGAGTAACAGCAATGCAGAGTACTGGGCTAATGGGAAGATTCTTGGTAGTGTAGATGAGCAGAGAGATCTTGGTATCCAGGTACATAAATCCCTGAAAGTTGCTACCCAGGTTAATAGGGCTGTTAAGAAGGCATATGGTGTGTTAGCCTTTATTAGTAGGGGGATCGAGTTTCAGAGCCACGGGGTCATGATGCAGCTGTACAAAACTCTGGTGAGGCCGCACCTGGAGTATTGCGTGCAGTTCTGGTCACCGCATTATAGGAAGGATGTCGAAGCTTTGGAAAGGGTGCAGAGGAGATTTACTAGGATGTTGCCTGGTATGGAAGGAAGGTCTTACGAGGAAAGGCTGAGGGACTTGGGGTTGTTTTCGTTAGAGAGAAGGAGGAGGAGAGGTGACTTAATGGAGACATACAAGATAATCAGAGGGTTAGATAGGATGGATAGTGAGAGTCTTTTTCCTCGGATGAGGATGGCAAACACGAGGGGACATAGCTTTAAGTTGAGGGGTGAAAGATATAGGACAGATGTCAGAGGTAGTTTCTTTACGCAGAGAGTAGTAGGGGCGTGGAACGCCCTGCCTGCAACAGTAGTAGACTCGCCAACTTTAAGGGCATTTAAGTGGTCATTGGATAGACATATGGATGAAAATGGAATAGTGTAGGTCAGATGATCGGCGCAACATCGAGGGCCGAAGGGCCTGTACTGCGCTGTAATATTCTAATTTTACACTTCCCAATGGTACCCCAAAACTGCCAGCTTCCCAGTCACAGCAGCTCCAGGAGACAGAGAGAGAGCATCAGCACAGGACTGATGGTGAAGCCCCATCACTTAGTCTGATACTCACAGCCTCCAGCTCAAATACTTCCACTGTGTGTGCCTTAGAGGCTGGTATCGAGTCGGAATCTGCACATGCTGATTCATCGAACACGCACGAACTGCAGCCAGAGCAGGGGGAAAGGATAGTGCATGTGGCAGCTCCCGGACAGCGAGGTCACAAACGTGTTATAATACACAGGACTCAGATCAGAACATTACTGGGCTGCTGCCTATGTCGAGGTGGTACAGTTTGAATCGAAGCACTCAAGGCCCAGAGCTGCTCGAGGACGTCCTGAAAGGTTATCTGCAGTCTCCCCGAATGAAAGTCAGCAGCCTTCCACCAGCCATGCTGCAGTCACTAGGGAAACACTGGGGAGCACGAGGCAAATCGAGGGAACGCACAAGACAGAGACTAAGGGAATATACAAGGGTGAATAGTTCCATTTTCCTTTTGTATAATTGGATGTGTTGTTGGATAAAGATGTTACTGAAAAGGTTTATGTTGGTGGTTTTTATTACAGGATGGTGACCAAGGGAACACTGTGATGGGGCATCTCAGATGGGTGAAATGGTGGAGAATCGGTGATCCATGGTGGGAAAGGGAAGTTGTCCTATGGGAAACAAAATCTTAGCAGGGACTCTCCGACAGCCTGTCTAGTTCGAAGGCATCCAGGAAATATCCTCCCTGCGTCCTCCTCCTCCTCCTGAGGTGTCCTCCGGATTCCTGTTGCCAATGCCTGTGTCCTCATGATGGTGATGATATGAAGGGTGCAGCAGAACACCATGAACTTGGACACCTGCTTCAGTGTGTACTGAAGGACTCTCCCCGAGCGGTTCAGACATTGGAAGCATTGCTTCATCACACCGATGGTCTGTCCCACCATGTTCCTGGTGACTCCATTGCTCACATTATACACATGTTAATTGTGGGAGGTTGGGTGGCGGTGGTAGGTGGTTTGGGGATGTAGAAACATGAGCTGTGTCTAGACGGTTTTTTTCTTTGCCTCCGAGGAGCCACATTCTGGTTCTGTATGGAAGCCCTAAGTGTTGAGAATGGCTGACTGCTTCAGAATGAAGGTATGGTGGCTGCTGACAGGGTAGTGAACATTCACCAACATGATGTACTGGGCATGCTCACACACCAACTGTACTTTAATGGAGTGAGAGTTCTTTCAGTTCCTGTACCTCTCCCCATTGACATGGGGCCCCCGCAGAGACACCTACACCATCTGGATTCCCGCTATCCTGACAAAGCCACGGGATCTCTCATTCTGCTTCTCCCTGCTGAGCGAAAAAACGATGACATAGATGGTCACCCTCACCTCCCAGAATTATCAATGGGAATGGACAACACACAGGCCTCGTAACTACTGGTCAGTTAGTTTAACATCAGTGGTGAGGAAGGTTTTAGAAACTAAATCAGCGGGAAAAAAATCAACACACACTTGGAGATGTTTGAGTTAATTAAGGGTTGGCTGCACGGATTTTTAAAAAGCTGATCATGCTTTCATGAACTAATTGAATTTATTTTGATGAAGTAACAGAGCAGGTTGATGAAAAGAATGTGGTGGATGGTCTACATGGATTTTAAGAAAGCGTTTGATGAAGTACCGCACAAAAGGATGTGGAAGCTTTAGAGAGGGTGCAGAGGAGATTTACCAGGATGCTGCCTGGACTGGAGGGCATGTCCTACGAAGAAAGATTGAGGGAGCGAGGTCTTTTCTCATTGGAACGAAGAAGGATGAGAGGTAACTTGGCAGAGGGTACAAGATGATGAGAGGCATAGATAGATTGGAAAGCCAGAGACATTTTCCCAGGGCAGAAAGGGCTATCACCAGGGGGCATAATTTTAAGATGATTGGAGGAAGGTTTCGGGGAGATGTCAGAGGTAGGTTCTTTACACAGAGAGTGGTGGGTGCGTGGAATGCACTGCCAGCGGCGGTACTAGAAGCAGATACATTAGGGACATTTAAGTGACTCTTGGATAGGTACATGGATGATAGTAGAATGAAGGGTGTGTAGGTAGTTTGATCTTAGAGTAGGTTAAAGGTTCGGAACTACATCGTGGGCCGAAGGGCCTGTACTGTGCTGTACTGTTCTATGTTCTATGTTCTAAAATGTTGGATAACAAAATTGAATCACATGGATTAGCATCCAATTGGATCAAATATTGATTGATGGAAAGAAAAGGGTGAGTAGTGTTAAATGGTAGTTTTTCAGACTGGAGGATGGTAGGCAGTGATGTTCCACAAGGGTCAGTGCTAGGACCACTTTTGTTTGCTATATATAAATGACTTGGATCTTGGAATACAGAGCAGAATTTCAAGGCTTGCCAATGACACCGAACTTGGACGCGTGGCAAACACTGAGGATGATACAAACTGCCTGCAACAGGATATCGACAATCCAGCAGAATTAACAGAGAAATGGCAGGTGGAATTTAATACAGAGGAGTGTGAAGTGATGCCTTATGCCAGAAGGAATAGGAAGGCAAGATAGACTTAATGACACAGTTCTGAACATTGTGCAGGAGCAGAGGGACCTGGGGCTCCATATGCATTTATCATTGCAGGTGGCAGGACATATTAGGAGAGTGTTTAGCAAAACATATCAGATCTTGGAGGCAAGGATACAAAAGCAGGGAAACATAGAAACATAGAAAATAGGAGCAGAAGTAGGCCATTCGGTCCTTCGAGCCTGCTGCGCCATTCGTTATGATCATCGCTGATCATCCAACTCAGTAATCTTTCCCCCCATATCCTTTGATCCCTTTAGAACCAAGAGCTATATCTAACTCCTTCTTAAAAACATACAATGTTTTGGCCTCGACTGCTCCCTGTGGTAGCGAATTCCACAGGCTCACCACACTCTGAGTTAAGAAATTTCTCCTCATCTCAGTCCTGAAAGGTTTACCCCTTATCCTTAGACTGTTGCCCCTGGTTCTGGACACCCCAACATCGGGAACATCCTTCCTGCATCTAGTCTGTCCAGACTGATTAAAATTCTGCAGGTTTCTATGAGATCCCTCCCTCACTCTTCTGAACTCCATCAACCTCTACTACTCAATACTGGATATGTCTCCTGCTCCTGCCTGGAAATATCCAAATACATAGAGTTTCAATGAAACTGCGATCTTAACGTCCACTGACAGCTCCGTCATCACTCTGGTGTGAGGCTCCATGTGTTGCAGGAGGTGACACAGCTCTGTGACTAACTCCTTTTTGAATCATAGTCACCTCACACACTGCTCCTGGGGCAGGTAAGGTAGGAAAAGTGCTCTCATACCTCGTCCAGTCTTGGGTCACCACATCCTCTGTCCTCCCTGAATGTCTGCAGCAGCTCACAACACAACCTCCAGAAAACCATCCACAGCACCTCCACTAACTTTACAATAGCAAAAGTAATTCAAAAGCCCCTCACCTGTAAGTTGGATGTCTGGTCCTTTTAAATAACACTAGAGGGGCTCCTCGTGCTGCTGAATATATGTTCAGCTGAGAGTGACTAACACAGGTGGTCAGTGGACGTGCACAGGCCAAGTTTCAAAGACATACATCAAAGCTGCTGCAATGGCTGATTGGCACCATATTCAGACCCTTCCTCACACTACCAGCACATGCTTGATAAACCCGGGCTAAATCCCTGTCCAGCGCTAAATCCCTGTCCAGCGCTAAATCCCTGTCCAGCATGGAGCACTGGAAGTGACCGGCAGCTCAGCTCATACCATTTTATGGATCCAAGCGTCCATGACGTTGGGCCCTGTGGAGCTGTGGAGCTGAAAACCGTGGTCAGTGGTAGAATAAAGAGGGGGTGAAGTTTATTTTTAAAGCTAATTGAAGAAAATACTAGAAGGTCAAAAGGAATATGGGAACGGTCAGGGGAATGGGACTAACTGGAGGGGTGAGGCCATGGAGGGATTCAAACAAATGAATGAGAATAATAAAATTAAGCTGCTGCCAGACTGGGAGTCAATGTAAATCAGTGAGCACAAGGGTGATGGGTGATCAGGATTGGTGTGAGTTAGAATACAGGCAGCAGAGTTCTGGATGGGCTGTGGTTTATGGAGGTTTATAAATGGGAGTGTGACCAGGATAGAATTGGAATAGTCAAGTGTGTATTTAACAAAGGCACAGATGAATGTTTATGCAGCAGATAGGCTGAGGCAGAGGTGGAGATGTGTGTTAGTACAGAGGTGATAGTAGGCAGGGTTGGTGAGAATATGGAGATGAACTCAGCTCAGATTTAAATAGAACACAGAGGTTGCAAACTGTCTGGTTCAGCCTCAGATATTTAGCTATGAGGAGATCGTGGTTCATGGATAGTGGATCGAATTTCTTATAGAGACCAGTGACAACTACACTCTTCCCAAATTTAAATAGCAAGAACATTATTTCAGTGAAACAAATTTTACAGATCTCATAGCAGGAAATAGAGACTTACCAGGGACAGCAAAGATGGGAGAGTAAATTACAAGCACTCTAATGCACATAGCAATGGTTTATAGAGCTAATATCTGGGGACAGAAATTTGCCAGGAATAACAACAGCAGCAAGGAGGGCAGCGGAAATGACAAGAATGGTAATGCAGTTAAACATGGTTTATAGAATTAATAGCTAGATACAGAGACTTACTAGGGACATCAATAATAGCCAGGAAGTGGTAGTAAATGTATTGAATATTCCTCAGTGCGTAATAGATCCGACTGTTTAATGAGAACTGATCATAATCTGCAGAAAGAAAGTTAAACTCCCAGATGAAACTCCTGCTCATTGTTATAACATTCCAATCTATTGTACTCTGATTCTGATCTTTCCTCTTCCTCTCTCCAGAGCCGCTGATCCCTGTTAGTGCCGGGAGTGATGTGATACTCCCACTGGCACTATGTGATAACACATTGAAAGGAGCACCTTATTAGTAGAAGAGGGAAATCTTCCAGTGACACAATTAGGGTCCATGGAGACTGACATTAATTGCAGTCACTGAACAAACAGGTTCAGTTAACCCCTTTCAATCCAACAATTTTTGTATCACAATAAAGTAGAACATTTACCCGGTCTGGATGGGAATTCTGAGGGTTGGTGAGAGAAGGAATGGTGCAAATGGAAGAAGCACTGCACAGAATCTGCCAATTCTCTTTGGATATAGGAGTGATGACAGAGCACTTGAGGGCTGCAAATTATACACCTAGTTTACAAAAAGGAGGGATGTGGTAAACCCTGTACTGTCCAAACAATCTGACGTCAGTGGTGGTGAAATTTCACAACTCAGGACAGAAATATTATTTGCTTGGAAAAGCATAGCATAATAAATTTCAAGCCACATGGATATGCTAATGACAATTCATGTCTGGCAAAGTTCAGCAAGAACTTATCCCAAGGTACTTCACAGCAGCATTATGAAACAAAGTATAACACTGAATCACCAAGGTTAGGTGACCAAATGTTTGATCAAAGAGGCAAGTTTTAAAGCATTGTCTTCAAGGATAAAAGCGAGGTGGAGAGATGGAGAGATGGAGCTGTGAAGGGAGCGTATTCCAGAGCTTTGGGCCGAGGCAACTGAAGGTGGAGTAATTAAAATCAGGGATGCACAAGAGGCCAGAATTAGAGGAGCAGAGATATCTCAGAGGTTTGTGGGGCTGGAGGGGATTAAAGAGTTAGTGAGGGGTGAGGCAATGGAGGGATTGGAAAACAAGAATGAGAATTTTAAAATCAAGACATTGCTTGACTGCGAGCTGATGTCGGTCAGTGATCGGGGAATGAGACTTGCTGTGAGTTAAGGCACAGGCAGCAGAGTTTTAGATGACCTCAAGGTTACAGACAGTAGAATGTGGGAGAATGAGTTCGAATAGTCCAGTCTGCAGGTAATGAAAGCATGACTGAGAGCTTCAGCAGCGGATGAGTTAAGATGGGGTGAAGTCAGGCAATGTTACTGAAGTGGAAATAGGTGGTGATAGTGATGGCACGAATATAACGGTGGAAGCTCATTTTGTGGTCAACTGTCACAGAATCACAGAATTGTTACAGGCGGCCATTCAGTCCATCGTGTCTGCACTGGCTGTCCAAAAGAGCAATTCATCTAGTACCGCTTCCCTGCCTTCTCCCTGTAACTCTGTACACACTTCCTTTTCAGACAGCTATCCAATTTCCTCCTGTTTACCTCGATTGAATCTGCCTCCACCACACTCTCAGGCAGTGCATTCCAGACCTTAAGCACTCGCTGTGTGAAAAAGTTTTCCTCATGTCAACATCTGCTTCTTTTACCAATTACTTTAATTCTTTGCCCTCTCGTTTCAAAACCTTTCAGGAGTGGGAACAGTTTTACTCTATCCACTCTGTCCAGACACATCAACATTTTGAATACCTTTTTTTCCTCTCAGCCTTCTCTTCTCTAAGGAAAATGTTCCCAGTTCTCCAGTCTCTCTTCATAACTGATATTCTTCATCTCTGGAACCATTCTTGTGAATGTTTTTTCACACTCTCCAATGTCTTCACGTTACCTGAAGTGTGGTGCCAAGAACTAGACAGAATACTGCAACTGAGGCCGAACTAGTGTCTCATACAAGTTCAAAATAACCTCTTTGCTTTTGTATTCCATACTGCTGTTAATAAAGCCCAGGATACTGTCTGGTTTATTAACCGCTCTCTCTCAACCTGTCCAACCACCTTCAATGACCTATGCACATATACACCCAGGTCCCTCTGCTCCTGCACACCGTTCAGAGTTGTACCATTTATTCTATATTGCCTCTCCATGTTCTTCCTACCGAAATGAATCACATCACATTTCTCCACATTGAACTTCATCTGCCACCTGTCTGTCCATTCCACCAACTTGTCTATGTCCGTTTGAATTTCTACACTATCCTCCTCACAGTTCACAATGCTTCCAAGTTTTGAATCATCTGCAAACTTTGAAATTGTGCCCTGTGCACCAAGGTCCATGTCATTAATATTTGTCAGGAAGAGAAACGATCCCAACATTGATCCCTGGGGAACTCCACTACAAGTCTTAAATGAAAACAAGAAGTGCTGAAAAGACTCAGCAGGTCTGGAAGCATCTGTGGAGAGTGAAGCAGAGTTAACGTTTCAGGCCTGTGACCTTTCATCAGAATTGACAAAGGTAAGGAAATAAAGCAAGGTTGGGGCAAAAGAGAAAAAAGAGGTGTTGATAAGACAGAGGGTCAGAGAGATTAACTGACAAGGAGGTCATGGGGCAAAGGCAAAGAGAGTGTGCTTGTGGTGTGGTGAAAGACAAAACGTTAGTGCAGAGAGGGTGATGAATGACAAAATAATGAACAGCCCTAGCCAAAAGCTGCAACACAAAAAAATCATGTTTAAGGCCAGGAAATGGCAAAAAAAATGATAAAGCAAAATAATTAAAAGAACCAGTCTTGATCTGAAATTATTGAACTCAATGTTCACTCTGGAAGTCTGAAGAGTGCCTAATCGGACAATGACATGCTGTTCCTCGAGCTGACGTTGATGTTCACTGGAACACCGCCTCAGGTAAAAGGCAGATTGGGTGTCCACATTGTGCAGCACCTCCATTCAGTCCAAAAGCATGACACCGAGCTTCCAGTCGCTTCTTATTTCAACACCCTCCACCCGCCCCTCCAGCTCTACTTTTCACATTTCTGTCCTTGTGTTTTCCCCAATACCTCTACTTTCTTTGCTTAAAACCTATTACATTTCTAACCTTTGCCACGTCTGATGAAAGATCTCACACCTGGAACATTAACACTTCTTCTCTCTCCACAGATGCTGCCAGACGTGCTGAGTATTTCCATCACTTCCTGTTTTAAATTCACATTTCCAGCATCTGCAGTATTTTGTTTGATTCTACTACAAACCTTTCTCCAGCCCGAAAAGCATCCAATAATCACGACACTCTGTTTCCTGTCACTCAACCAATTTAGTTTCATGTTGGTACTGTCCTTTTTATTCGATGAGTGACAACTTTGCTCACAAGTCTGTTGTGTGACACTTTATCAAATGCCTTTTGGAATTCCATTTACACCAGATCAACAGCATTGCCGTCATCAATCTTCCATTTCACCTCTTCAGAAACTCCAGCAAGTTAGTAAAACACCATTTTCCCTTAACAAATCCGTGCTGGTCTTCCATAATTATCCCACATTTGTGTGTGTGCCTATTAATGTTGTCCCAAATGTGACACCGAGGTTTGAAAAAGACTGCCTCAATCTCAGAGTGTTACCAGGGAGAGGGATGGAATCAATAGCAAGGAACAGAGTTGGAGTGGGGAGTGAAAACAATGACTTCCGTCTTCCCAATATTTAATTGGAGGAAATTTCTGCTCATCCAGAACTGGATTTCGGATAACCAGTCTGATAATTTAACAACAGTGGAGGAGTGGAGAGAGGTGGTGGTGAGGTAAACTTGATGGCGTTCTTTGATAAAACAATGGAGAGTGTTGATGAGGGTGGTGTGATTGAAGCTATATATATGGACATTCAAAAGGTGTTTGATCAAGTGACATTCAATAGACAGGTTAGGAAAACTGAACCCTATGGATTAAAGGGACAGTGACAGTGTGGATATAACATTGACTATGGAACAGTAAACAGAGAGAAGTGGTGAAAGGTTGTTGTTCAGACTCGATGTGAGTATGCAGTGGTGTTCCCCAGGGCTCGGCATTAGGACCACTGCTGTTTTTGCTGTTGGAAAACAAGAGGTATGTAGGGCAGAGCCCCCACCTCCTCCCACTTTACAGAGCTTCCCCTCTCTGCAGCCTCTGCTCCATTTGTTTGTCATGTTACAGACACAGAGACCCTGTAACTACAGTCCCCATACCTCGTCCAGTGTTGGGTTATCAAATCCTCTGTCGTCCCTGAATGTCTGCACAGCTCACAACACAACCTCCAGAAAACCATCCACAGCACCTCCACTAACTTTACAATAGCTGAAGGAAGTCAAAAGCCCTTCACCTGTAGGTTAACTGCCTATAAATTTTCAATGGCATTAGATGAGGTTCCTCGTGTTGCTGAATGTATGTTTAGCTGAAAGTGACCAACACAGGCGGTCAGTTAACATGCACAGTCCACGTTTCAAAGATGTACATCAAAGCTGCTGGAATAGAAGTTTGATGTGACATTCCACAACTCCTCATGCTACTCGTACACACAATGTACACCCGGGCACAGCACGAAGCAGTGTGCAGGCCACACCAGAAGTGCCTTTAGCTCATCTCACACCCTTTTGTGGATTCAGACTTCCATTGTGTGGGCAACAGTGGTGCTACAGAGCCGAGAATCAACACCAGGGTGAGATAGAGAGGGAATGAAATTCACTTTAAAGGGGGACCTGGAAATGGAATAGGAATGAAGAGGGGAATTGGACTAATTGGAGGGGTGAGGCTATGGAGGGATTCTAACAGAAGAATGGGAATATTAAAGTGAAGGTGCTGCCAGACTGGGAGCCGTTGTAGATCAGTGAGCACAGGGGTGATGGGTGATCAGGATTTGGTGAGAGTTAGGATACAGGCAGCAGAGTTATGGATGGTCTGTGATTTATGGGGGGTTCATAACTGGGAGGATGACCAGGATAGAAATGCAATAGTCAAGTGTGGATTTAACAAAGGCACAGATGAGGGTTTATGCAGCAGATGGGCTGAGGCAGAGGTGAAGATGGGTGTTATTACAGAGGTGGTAGTCGACAGGGTTTGTGATGAGGAGAATATGGAGATGAACACAGCTCAGGTTTAGATAGAACACAGAGGTAGCAAACAGTCTGGTTCAGCCTCAAACATTGGACTTGGAGTATGTCGTTCACAGATATGGGACACAATTTCTTATGGAGACCAATAACATTGGCTTCGGGCTTCAGAGAAAAAAAAACAGAATTACTTGAACAGTATTTCAGTGAATCAGGGTTTACAGATCTTATATGTGGAAATAAAGACTTCGCAGGGCAGTACAACAGGAAAGATGAGAATAAATTACGAGAACTATAATATCATGAGCAATGATTGTTGAGCTAAAAGCTGGCGACAGAGATTCACCAGGAATAACAGCAGCAGTAAGGAGGGCAGAGTAAATTCCAGTAACAGTAACGCAGTTAACAATGGTTTGTAAAATTGACAAACTTACCAGGGACACCAACAATAGCAAGGATGGGATAGTAAATGTGTTGTATAATCAACAGTGTGTAATAGATCTGGGATGTTAAAGACAGTGAATCATACGTAGAAAGTATGTAAAGAGGCAATGATAATCCTCTGCCCACTTTTGTAACATTCCAATCCACTGTTCTCAGATTCTGACCCATTGTTGTAACATTCCAATCTATTGTTCTCAGGTTCCAGTCTATCCTCTCCCTCTCTCTGGTGCTGCTGATGCCTGTAAGTGGTGAAGCTGATAATCCACTGGCGCAATGGTATTAAACCTTGAAAGGAATCCCTTATTAATAGAAGATGGAAAACCTCCAGTGACACAATTAGGGTCCATGGAGACTGTCATTAACGACAGTCACTGAACAAACAGGTTATGTTAACCACTTCCCATCCAACACTTTTTGTACCTCAAAAAAGTAGAACATTTACTCGATCTGTATGGGATGTATGAGGGTTACTGAGGAAAGGAAATGTGGAAGTAGCATAGGCCCTGGACAGAGTCTTCTGATCCTCCTTGGATATGGGAGTGATAACAGAGGACTGGAGGGTTGTACATGTTGCAGCATGTTTAAAAAAGGAGAGATGGGGTAAAACCTGTATTTACAGACCAGTCAATCTAATGTCGGTGTTTGGAAATTTCTAAAGGTCACAACCAGGAGATAAGTATGCCCTGCTCAAAAAGGGATAATAACTGAGAAGCAGCATGCAAATGCGAATTCCAAATCATATCTGGCAAACGACAACAACAACAAGGTATTTTATATAGTGCCTTTAATGTAATAAAACATCCCAAGATGCTTCATTATAAAACAAAACATGATACGGAGAGATATAAGAAATTATTAGGTCAGAGGACCAAAAGCGTGGTTAAAGAGATAGGTTTTAATGGGTGTCTTAAATGAGGAAAGGGTGGTGGAGAGGTGGCGGGATGGAGAGGTGGAGAGGTGCAAGGAGGGTATTCGAGAGCTTGGAGCCCAGGCAACTGAAGGTGTGGTCACCAATGGTGGAACAGTTAATATCAGGGATGCACAAGAGGCTGGAATTAGAGGAGCACAGATATATTGAAGGGTTGTGGGGACGGATCTTACAGATACAGGATGGAGGCGAGGTCATGGAAGAAAAATAAGTTGAGAATTTAAATAAAGACAATACTTGATCAGGAGTCAAAGTCGGTCAGTGACATGTGCACCGGACTTGGCACGATTTCGGACATGGCAACAGAGTTCTGGAGGACATTAAGTTAGCAGAGAGCAGCAGGCGGGAAATCAGAGAGGAGTGTGTTGGAGTAGTCATGTCTCGGGGTAAAGAAAGCATTAATGAGTTTCAGCAGCAGATAGGCTGAGACAGGGGTGAAGTCGGGCGCTCTAACTGAGGTGGAAATAGGCGGTTGTAATGATATCCTGAAAATGAGGTTAAAGCTCATTTTGTGATCAAATGTGACACCAAGGCTGCAAAACAAATTGTCTGAATCTTCGACTGATACAGGAAGAGGGATGGAATCAATAGCAAGGGAACAGAGTTGGAGTGGGGCGTGAAAACAATGGCTTCAGTCTTCCCAATATTTAATTGGAGGAAATTTCTGCTCATCCAGTACTGGATGTCGGATAAGCAGTCTGATAATTAAACAACAGTGGAGGAGTGGAGAGAGGTGGTGCTGAGGTAAACTTGATGGAGTTCTTTAGTGAAACAATGGAAAGAGTTGATGAGGGTGGTGTGATTGAAGTTATATATATGATCTGTCAAAAGGTGTTTGATCAAGTGACATTCAACAGACAGGTTAGAAAAGCTGAACCCCATGGATTAAAGGGACAGTGACAGTGTGGATTTAACATTGGCTAATGAACAGTAAACAGAGAGAAGTGGTGAAAGGTTGTTGTTCAGAATCGATGTGAGTATACAGTGGTGTTCCCCAGGGCTCGGTATTAGGACCATTGCTCGTTTTGCTCTTGGAAAACCCGATTTGGGTAGGGCAGAGCCCCCTCCCCCTGTTCTTTGCAGAGCTTCCCCTCTATTCAGCCTCTGCTCCATTTGTTGGTCATGTTACGGACCCAGAGACACTGTAACTACAGTCCACATACATCGTCCAGAGTTGGGTCACCAAATCCTCTGTCCTCCGTGAATGCCTGCAGCAGCTGACAACACCACCTCCAGAAAACCATCCACAGCACCTCCACTAACTTTACAATAGCAGAAGCAAGTCGAAAGCCCATCACCTGTAAGTTGGATGCCCGGTCCTTTTAAATAACACTAGAGGGGCTTCCTGGTGCTGCTAAATGTATGTTCAGCTGAGAGTGTATAACACAGGCGGACAGTGGACATGCACAGACCAAGTCTCGAGGTAACAGTGAAGTCTTCCAGCCAAAATGGACAGTTTGACCTTTTCCCACATTATACTCCATTTGCCAGTTCTTTGACCACTCATTTAGCCTATCTATATCCCTTTGTAGCCTCCTTATGTCCTCTTCAGCACTTACCTTCTTACCAATCTTGGAGACATTAGCAAATTTGGCAAGCATACCTTCGGTCCATTCATCAAAATCATTTATATCAATTGTAAAAAGTTGAGGCCCCAGCACTGATCACGGTAGCACACCAATCGTCGCAGCTTGCCAACCAGAAAATTTCCCCTTTATGCCTACTCTGTTTCCTGTTAGCTAGCCAATCCTCTATCCATGCCAATTATGTTACCCCCTAAATGATGAGCTTTTATTTTCCACAATGACGTTTGATGTGGCACGTTATCAAATGCCTTCTGGAAATCTAAGTACTGTAGATCCACCAGTTCCCCTTTATCCACAGTACATGTTACTTCTTCAAAGAACTCCAATATATTGGTTAAACATGATTTCTCTTTCACAAAACCATGTTGTCTCTCCTGATCACCTTGATTTTTTCTACATGCACTGCTATAACGTCTTTAATAATAGCTTCTAACATCTGATCCATAGCTGAAAGCCATTCTCACCTGCCACAGGTTGTATGTACACTATGTCTCTTCTTATGTTATGCTCTATTTGAACTGTTACTCCTCAAAGAGTCACAGAATTATAGAGATATACAGCACAGAAACAGGACCTTCAGCCCATTCTGTCTGTGCCAGCCATCAAGCACCAAACTACTCTAATCTCAGTTCCCAGCACTTGGCCTGTAGCCTTGTATGCTATGGCGTTTCAAGTGCTCATCTAAATACTTCTGAAATGTTGTGAGTGTTCCTGCTCCGACCCTTTCTTAAGGCAGTGCTTTCCAGATTCCAACCACCCTCTGGGAGAAAATTATTTTCCTCAAATCCCTTGTAAATCTCCTGCCCCTTACCTTAAATCAACTCCCCCTGGTTATTGACCCCTCCGCTAAGGGAAAGTAGATTCTTCATATCTAACCTATCAATGCCCCTCACAATTTTGTATCCCACAATCATGATACCCCTCATCCTTCTCTGCTCTGAGGAAAACAACCCTAGCCTTTCCTGTCGCTCTTCATAGCTGAAATGCTCCAGCCCAGGCAACATCCTGGTGAATCTATTCTGCACCCTCTCCATTGCCATCACATCCTTCCTATAGTGTGGCAACCAGAACTATACACAGTACTCCAGTTGTGGCCGAACTGGAGTTTAATACTATTCCATCATAACCTCCCTGCTCTTATATTCTCCGCCTTGGCTAATAAAGGCAGGTGTCCCATACGTCTTCCTGTCCGCATTGTCTACCTGTGCTGCTGCCTTCAGTGATCAATGAACAAGTACAACAAGGTCCTGTAATCTCAGGCTTTCCTCCTCACTATTTACAAAACAATCAATTTTCGTGTCAGCTGCGAACTTACTGATCTGACCTCCTATATTCACGTCTAAATTATTAATGTACACTACAAACAGCAAGAGTCCCAGCACCGATCCCTGCAGTACACCACTGGTCACAGGCTTCCACTCGCAAAAACAGCCCTTGACCATCACCCTCTGCCTCCTGCCGCTAAGCCAATTTTGGATCCAATTTGCCAAATTGCCCTGGATCCCATGGGCTCTTACATTCTTAACACATCTCCCATGCGGGACCCTATCAAATGCCTTACTGAAGTCCTTGTAGACTACTGTTTTCCCCTTATTTACACCCCTAGTCACCGCCTCGAAAATAATCAAATCAATTTAGTTAGACACGAACTCCCCTTGACAAAGCTATACTGACTATCCCTGATTAATCCCTGCCTCTCGACGTGGAGATTAATCCGGTCCCTCCGATTTTTTTCCAATGGTTTCCCTGCAATAAATTGCTTGTGACCCTTCGACCTCCTTTTGCTTAATCTGTGACCCGAGATCAGATGTTACAGTGGTGTAGGAGTGGCAACAGAGTTCATGTCAATGTCCTGCCTCCCTTTTATATGATCCTACAAAATGGACATGGACTACTGGGCAGTAATGTGCTCAAAGGTTATCAGCAGTAATTGATTATCCCTATATTTGCATACTGTAGAACATTAAAACATACCCCTGCTCTGGTGTCCATTGCACCTTCAATATTCATGATTAAAATATCAGAGGAGTGGTTACCAGACACCTCTGATGACCCTGAGCTGCAGGCGATTCTCGAGTCGGTGCTGAGTGTATTCACAACCCATAAAGATGACTGTGGAAACATGAGCAGACCTGAAGAAATTAACTGACCATTGCATGATCCATGAAGCAGTATTCATACCGAGCTGAGATTATATCATCTATTCCAGACACTATCAGGTCATTGTTATACCAGGGTGTAGTTCACAAAGACACATTCATTACTAACTGCCCCATTTGGCCGGTTAGAAAACCGTATGGCAGCTGGTGACTGACTGTTGACCATCACAAACTCAACTCAGTCATCCCTGTGTGATCCCGGATGTCTGAAAGACACCTATCCTACTCTCCCTGATTCCCAGCAGCAGGGCTGTCTTCATCACCCTGGATATCTCTAATCGTTATTGGAGTATCCCAGTAAAGCTCGAGGGACAATTTAAATTCTCATTCACTTCTGAGGACCAGAGGTACCCCGGAAATGACTGTCACAAGGGGATCCATGATAACTCCACTATTTCCCACTAACGTACGGCCGGGCCCTTATGAGCTTTTCACAGTCTTCCTGCTTGCTGCAATGTGTCGATGGTCTCCTCCTCACCACCACAGACCGTGTCCACACATTTAACCCTTTTACAGGAACTGCTGCAATAACTTTGGGAGCTGGACTAAAAGACCATCCACGTCAGGCCCAGCTGTGCAAGATCGTGTCAAATTTCCAAGTGTCCAGGTTGGATCATCCTGAACCAGCACAGACGAACATCAGGTGGAGACCATCCAGTGTCTACCCCTGTTCACCTCAAAGACTGCCCTGTGTCCTATCCTCAGGCTGGTGGGGCATCAGTGGACCCTCATCCAGTGTCCACCCCTGTCCACCTTAAAGACTGCCCTGTGCCCTCTCCTCAGGCTGGTGGGGTGTAGTGAACCCTCATCCAGTGTCTACCCCTGTCCACCTCAAAGACTGCCCTGTGTCCTATCCTCAGGCTGGTGGGGTATCAGTGGATGCTCATCCAGTGTTTATCGTTGTCCACCTCAAAGACCGCCCTGTGTCCTATCCTCAGGCTGGTGGGCTATCAATGGACCCTGATCCAGTGTTTATCCTTGTCCACCTCAAAGACTGCCCTGTGTCCTATCCTCAGGCTGGTGGGACATCGGTGGACCCTCATCCAGTGCCCACCCCTGTCCACCTTAAAGACTGCCCTGTGTCCTATCCTCAGGCTGGTGGGGTGTAGTGAAACCTCATCCAGTGTCTACCACTGTCCACCTCAAAGACTGCCCTGTGTCCTATCCTCAGGGTCGAGGTATCATTAGTCCCTCATCCAGTGTCTACCCCTGCCCACATCAAAGACTGCCCTGTGTTCTATCCTTAGGCTGGTGGGGTATCAGTGGACGCTCATCCAGTGTCCACCCCTGTCCACCTCAAAGACTGCCCTGTGTCCTATCCTCAGGCTTGTGGGGTATCAATGGACCCTCATCCAGTGTCTGCCCCTGTCCATCTCAAAGACTGCCCTGTGTCCTATCCTCAGGCTTGTGGGGTATCAATGGACCCTCATCCAGTGTCCACCCCTGTCCACCTCAAAGACTGCCCTGTGTCCAATCCTCAGGCTGGTGGGGTATCAGTGTACCCTCATCCAGGTTCTACCCCTCTCCAACTCAAAGACTGCCCTGTGTCCTATCCTCAGGCTTGTGGGGTATCAGTGGACCCTCATCCAGTGTCTACCCCTGTCCATCTTAAAGACTGCCCTGTCTCCTATCCTCAGGCTTGTGGGGTATCAGTGGACCCTCATCCCTCGATTTGCAGAGACTGTGACTCCTCTTTATGAACTACCTAATGGTGATGATGACCAGGTTTAACCCGGTTGGATTGAAGCAGTAACACGAATGAAGACAGCTTTCGCCCAGGCAACGTGTCTTATCTCACTTAACCCTGACAAGACTTCATTCGTCTGACATGGCGATGGGGGACTCAGTGAAAAGCGTGGTTGCTGTCCTATGTAGAGAAAACCAGGAGAAACTACTTCCCATTGTGAATGACTCCAGAATTGTGAATGGGTCTGAACTGATTTACTCTGTTTGTGATGGACATTTGTTAACCACGTTCTGGGGCATCAAGCATTTCACTTAGATCACGGGGTTCAACAGGGTGATACTGCCCAGTCCATTAGAAACTTTCCCAGTATAGAAAATCAGTAGTAATAGTATTGCCCTGTCAGAGAGTCGTAGAGTCATCGTCATTTCAGCACAGAATGAGGCCATTTGTCCCATCGAGTCTATGCCTGCTCTTTGTAGATAAATCCAGACAGTCTCATTCCCCAGCTGTCTCCACATTCCTGCAAGTTTATTTCCCTCAAGTATCCATCCAATATCTTTTTGAAATCATTCACCATCTCTGCGTCCACCACCATCGTAGGCAGTGATTTCTAGGCCATTCCCACTCACTCACTTCCACTCACCAACAGGTTCTTAAACATGATTTCCTATTCATACATCCATGTTGACTATGCCAATCAGGTCATTATTATCCAAGTGCCCATTGATCACATCCTTTAGAATAGATTCTAGCATTTTCCCAACCATTAACGTAATGTTAAAAGATCTGTAATTCCCTGTTTTCTCTCTCCCTCCTTTCTTAAATAGTGGGGTGATATTTGCTACCTTCCAATCTCCAGGAACCCGAATCTATAGAATGTTGTAAGATGATCACCAATGCATCCACTATCTGCATTGCTAGCTCTTTCAACACTCTGGGATGTAGGATATCAGGTCCTGGGGACGTATCAGCCTTCAGCTCAATTAATTTCACAAACACAAGATCCTGACTAATATTAATTTCCTTTAATTCCTCTTTCCCCCAACATCTTGGATCTCTAATTCTGGGAGATTTCTTACATATTCCTCAGTGAAGACAGACACAAAATAATCATTTAACTTCTCTGCCATTTCTCTATTCCCCATTATAAATTCTCCTGACTCTGTCTGTAATGGACCCACATTTATCTTCGCCAAACGTTTCCTTTCTACGTACCTGTAGACGTTTTTACAGCCTGCTTTTATATTTTTGCTAGCTAACATTCATATTCTATTCTCCATTTCTTTATCAGTTTCTTCATCCTCCTTTGTTATATTCTGAAATCCTCCCAATCCTCAGGTTTTCTACTATTTATGGCAACTTTATAGGCATTTTCATTTAATCTTATGCAGTCCTTAACTTCCGTTGTTATCCACTGTTGACTGCCTTTACTTTTGGGGTCTATGTGCCTTGATAGAATGTATAGCTTCTGTAAATTATGCAATATTTCTTTGAAGACTATCCATTACCACTGTCATACCTTTCAATGCATGTTTACATTCCACCTCGGCCAATTTGCCCCTCATACCTTCATAATTTACTTTGTTCAAATTTAACACCCTGGCTTAAGATTGCACGTTCAAACATCATGTAAAATTCTATTATGGTCATTCATCCCTAAATGTTATTTTACAATAACATTAGTTAACCCTGTCGCATTACATTATACTAGATCTAAAACAGACTGTTTTCTAATCGGTTCCTCAACTAATGCTCCAGAAAATCATCCCTAACACACTCCAGAAACTTGTCATCCCTAGCAGAAGTTCTCATTAGGTTTACCCAATCTATATGAAGATTGAAGTCACCCGTGAATACTGTATTACCCATGCTACATGACACTCTAAACTCCTGATTAATGCCATCCCCCACACTACCACTACTGTTTGGTGGTCCATAAAAACACTCCTAACAATTTTTACTGCCCCTTGCTGTTTCTTAGCTCCACCCAAACAGATTCCACATTTTGTTCTTGAGCCCTGAGATCCTCCCTTACTAATGTAATGATCCCATCCCATATTATCAGCGCAACAGCACTGCCTTTTGCTTTTTGCCTATCCTTCATATATGTCGAACATACTTGTATATTCAGTTCTCAGGCTTGGTCACCCTGTAGCCACATTTCCGTTATGACAATTGGATCAGACATAATTACCTCCATTTCGGCCTTTAAATCATCAATCTTGTTGGGAATACTGCGTGCATTCAGGTAGAGCGCCCTTAACCTTGTCATCTTGACATTCAGCATTCTAAGATAAGTTGATGCTCACTTTTGTGTTGCCTGCTTCTAATGTCACTTTCTACTTTTCTACCTCCTGTTACCAGCTTTACTGCCTCCCAATTTGATCCTTCATTCCAATTTCAAAAGGAAACTGGATGGGTACTTGAAGGAAGAGAACATGCAGGGCTGTGGGGATCAAGTGTGGGAGCAGGACTGGGTGAATTGCTCAACAGAGAACGGGCACCGTCTCGATAGGCAGAATGGACTCCCTCTGTGCCATAAGTGATTCCATTAATCAATGATGGGTGTGTCAGCTGCTTCTGCATGGAAAGGTCGAGATACATCGAAGTTCAATGAAACTGTGACGTTAACAGCCACTGGCAGCTCCGTCCTCCCCCTGGTGTGAGGCTCCAGGTCATGTTACAGGAGCTAACACAGCACTGTGACCACCTCTTTATTGAATCAGAGTCACCTCACACACTGCTCCTGGGTTAGGTGTAGGTAGGAAAAGTGCTCTTGGCAAACCCAGGATGGGTAGGACAGAGTCCCCTCCTCCTCTCTCTTTACAGAGCTTCCCCTCTCTGCAGCCTCTACTCCATTTGTTAGTCATGTTACAGTCCCAGAGACACTGTAACTACAGTCGCCATACCTCGTCCAGAGTTGGGTCACCAAATCCTCTGTCCTCCCTGAATGTCTGCAGCAGCTCACAACACAAACTATAGAAAACTACCCACAGCACCTCCACTGACTTTACAACAGCAGAATTAAGTCAAAAGCCCGTCACCTGTAAGTTACATGTCTGATACATTTAAATAACACGAGAGGGGGTTCCTCGTGCTGCTGAATGTTTGTTCAGCTGACAGTGACTAACACAGGCGGTCAGTGGACATGCGCAGACCAAGTTTCAAAGACGTACATCAAAGTACTGGAATAGCAGTTTGATGTGACATTCCATAACTCCTCATTGTACGAGTGCATACAATGTTCACCCGGGATCGAATGCTGCACAGCGTGGGACGGTGTGCACACCATGCCAGAAGTGGCTGGTAGCTCAGCTCACACCTTTTGTGGATCCAGGCTTCCATAGTGTAGGAAAGAGTGGTGTTGTAGAACCGAAAATGATCACCAGGCAGATAGAGATGGAAGGAAATTCACTTTAAAAGGAAACATGGAAATAGATTTGAAGGCAAAGGTTTTTCTGGGATGTGGGAATGAACACAATGAGACTAATGGGAGGGGTGAGGCCAGGGAGGGATTCAAACACAAGAATAAGATTATTAAAATTAAGGTGCTGCCAGACCGGGAGCCAATGTAGATCACTGAGTACAGGGGTGATGGGTGATCGGGATTTGGTGTGAGTTAGGATACAGGCAGCAGGATTCTGGATGGATTGTGGTTTATGGAGGTTTATAACTGGGATGGTGACCAGGATAAAATTGGAACAGTCAAGTGTGGATTCAACAGTGACACGTATGAGGGTGTATGCAGCAGATGGGCTGTGGCAGTCGTGGAGACGGGTGATATTACAGAGGTGGTAGTAGGCAGGGTTGGTGCTGAAGAGAATATGGAGATGAACTTTGCTCAGGTTTAGACAGAACACCGAGGTTGTAACCTGTCTGGTTCAACATCTGACATTGGGCAGGGTCGGGTATGTGGTTCTCAGATAGGGGACAGAATTTCTTATGGAAAACAATGATACTGTCTTCAGTCTTCAAAAATAATTAAAGTACTTGACCAGTATTTCAGTGAACCAGGGTTGGCAGATACTATATGTGGGAATAGAGACTTACCAGGGGCAGTAACAGCAGGAAAGATGAGAGCAAATTTCAAGAACTATTATACAGATAGCAATAGTATGTAGAGCTAATAGCTGGAGATAGATATTCACCAGGAATAACAACAGCAGCAAGGAGGGCAAAGTAAATTGCAGGAGCAGTAATGCAGTTAAACATGGTTTATAAAATTAATAGCTGTATTGCCAAATTTACCAGGGGCAGCAACAGTTGCGAGGATGGGATAGTAAATGTGTTGAATAATCAGCAGTGTAAAATAGATCTGAGAAGTTAAAGACAGCGAATCATGCGCTGAAAGCATGTAAAGAGGCCACGATAAACCTCTGCCCACTGTTGTAACATTCCAATCTATTGTTCTCAGAATCTGACCCATTGTTGTAACATTCCAATCTATTGTTGTCAGGTTCCGATCTATCCTCTCCCTCTCTCTAGAGCCGCTGATCTCTATACGTGTTGAGGCTGATACTCCACTGGCGTGATGGGATAACACCTTGAAAGGAATCCCTTATTGATAGAAGATGGAAAACCTCCAGTGACACATTTAGGGTCCATGGAGATTGACTTCAATTACAGTCACTGAACAAACATATTCAGTTAACCACTTTCCATCGAACACTTCTTGGAACTCAAACAAGTAGGACATTTACCCAGTGTGATAGGTTGTGTGAGGGTTACTGAGGGAAGTAAATGTGGAAATAGAAGAGGCACTGGACAGAATCTTCCAATCCTCCTTGGATAGGGAAGTTATGACAGAGGATGAGACGGTTGTAAATGTTACACCCTGTTTAGAAAAGGAGAGATGGGGTAAACCCTGCACTGACCAGTCAGTCTAATGTCAGTGGTTAGAAATTTCAAAAGGTCACAACCAAGCGACAGGTATTCCTTGCTCGAAAAAAATGGATATTTGTTGAGAGGCAGCACGGAAATGCGAATTCCAAATCATGTCTGGCAAACGTCAACAACAACAACTTATTTTATTTAGTGCCTTTAATGTAATAAAACATCCCAAGATGCTTCACAGGAGCATTATAAAATAAAATATGACACCGAGACATACAAGGAAATATTAGGTTAGAGGACCAAAAGCGTGGTCAAAAAAGTATGTTTCAATGGGTACATTAAAGAAGGTAAGCATGGTGGACAGATGGAGAGATGGAGGGGTGTAAGGAGGGTATTCCAGTGCTCGGGGCCTAGGCAACTGAAGGTGTGGCCAACAAAGGTGGAACAGTTAATAACAGGGAGGAAGAAGAGTCATGAATTAGAGGAGTTCAGATATATTGAAGGGTTGTGCGGTTGGAGGATATTACAGATACAGGCCGGGGGCGAGGTCATGGAGGGAAAACAAGGTGAAAAATTTAAATAAAGACATTGCCTGATCATGAGTCAATGTCAGTCAGTGATATATGAACAAGCCTTGGTGCGAGTTAGGACATGGGCAGCAGAGTTCTGGGGGGACCTTATGTTTACAGAGAGTAGCATGCGGTAAACCAGACAGGAGTGAACAGGAATAGTCATGTCTAGGGGTAATGAAGGCATGAATGAATTTCAGCAGCAGAAGGGCTGAGACAGGGGTGAAGTCAGGCTCTGTTACTGAGGTGGAGATAGGCGATTGTAATGATTGCATGAGTATTATGTTAGAAGATCATTTTGTGATTAAATGTGACACCAAAGTTGTAAACAGTCTGTCTGAATCTCAGACTGTTACCAGGGTGGGATCAATAGCAGGGGAACAGAGCTGGAGTGCGGAGTGAAAACATGGACTTGAATTTCCCAACATTTAATTGGAGGAAAGTTCTTCTCATCCAGTACTGGATGTCGGATAATCAGTCTGATAATTTAACAACAGTGGAGGAGTGGAGAGAGGTGGTGGTGAGGTAAACTTGATGGAGTTCTTTCATGAAACAATGGAGAGGGTTGATGCAGGTGGTGTGATTGAGGTTATATATATGGACTTTCAAAAGGTGTTTGATCAACTGACATTCAATAGACAGGTTAGGAAAACTGAACGCGATGGATTAAAGGGACAGTGACAGTGTGGATATAACATTGCCTAATGAACAGTAAACAGAGAGAAGTTGTGAAAGATTGTTGTTCGGACTCGATGGGAGTATACAGTGGTGTTCCCCAGGGCTCGGTATTAGGACCACTGCTAGTTTTGCTATTGGAAAGCCTAGGGTTGGTAGGGCAGAGCTCCCTCCTCCGCCCTCTATAAAGTGCTTCCCCTTTCTGCAGCTTCGGCTCCATTTCTTGGTCATGTTACAGACCCAGAGACACTGTAAATACAGTCCCGAGACCTCGTCCAGAGTTGGGTCACCAAATCCTCTGTCCTCACTGAATGTCTGCTGCAGTTCACAATACAGCCTCCAGAAAACAATCCACTGCACCTCCACTAACTTTACAATAGCAGAAGCAAGTCAAAAGCCCCTCACGTGTAAGTTGGATGCCTCGTCCTTTTAAATAAAAATAGAAGGGGCTCCTCGTGCTTCTTAATGTATGTTCAGCTGAGCGAGACTAACACAGGCGGTCAGTGGACATACACAGTCGAAGTTTCAAAGACGTACGTCAAAGCTGCCAGAATGGCTGATTTACACCATATTCAGTCCCTTCCTTACACTACAGACACACGCATGATACAGCCACGCGAGCACCCCGGCCAGCCTGGGTGTCCTGTACAATGTGCTGGATGGTACCAGCAGTGCAGCTCACACCACTTTATGGATCCAAACTTCCACAGCACCAGTGGAGCTGGAGAGAGGAAATGTGTGGTCAGGGAGAGAGACAGAGAGACTATGCCAGTATGTTACCTCCGACACCATGAGCTTTTATTTTCCGCAATAACCTTTGATTACAGACAGTCAGCATGGCTTTGTAAAGGGCAGATCATGCCTCACAAGCCTTACTGAATTCTCTGAAGATGTGACGAAACACATTGATGAAGGAAGAGCAGTGGATGTTGTGTTTATGGATTTTAGCAAGGAGTTTGATAAGGTTCCACATGGTAGGCTCATTCAGAAAGCTATGAGGCATGGGATTCAGGGAAAGTTGGCTGTCTGGATACAAAATTGGCTGGCCCATAGAAGTCAGAGGGTGGTAGTAGATGGAAACTATTCAGCATGGAGCTCGGTGACCAGTGGTGTTCCACAAGGATCTGTTCTGGGACCTCTGCTCTTGGTGATTTTTATACATGACTTGGATGTGAAAGTGGAATGCTGGGTTAGCAAGTTTGCCGATGACACGAAGGTTGCTGGAGTTGTGGATAGTGTGGAAGGCTGTTGTCGTTTGCGACGGGACATTGACAGGATGTAGAGCTGGGCTGGGACGTGGCAGATGGAGTGGAACCTGGAAAAGTGTGAAGTGATTCATCTTGGAAGGTCGAATTTGAATGTAGAATACAGGCTTAAAGACAGGATTCTTGGTAGTGTGGAGGATCTTGGGGCCCATGTCCATAGATCGCTCAAAGTTGCCACCCAAGTTGATAGGGTTGTTAAGAAGGCGTATGGTGTGTTGGCTTTTATTAACAGGGGGATTGAGTTTAAGAGCTGCGAGGTTATGTTGCAGCTCTATATGGCCCTGGTTCGACCACACTTGGAACATTGTGTTCAGTTCTGGTCGCCTCATTGTAGGAAGGATGTGGAAGCTTTAGAGAGGGTGCAGAGCAGATTTACCAGGATGCTGCCTGGACTGGAGGGCATGTCTTATGAAGAAAGATTGAGGGAGCTAGGGCTTTTCTCATTGGAGCGAAGAAGGATGGGAAATGACTTGATAGAGGGGTACAAGATGATGAGAGGCATCGATAGAAAAAGTGGATAGCCAGATACGTTTTCCCAGGGTGGAAAGGGCTATCACCAGGGGGCATCATTTTAAGGTGATTGGAGGAAGATTTCGGGGCGATGTCAGAGGTAGTTTCTTTACACAGAGAGTGGTGGGTGCGTGGAATGCGCTGCCAGCGGTGGCAGAAGAAGCAGATACATTAGGGACATTTAAGCGACTCTTGGATAGGCTCATGGATGATCGAAGAATGAAGGGTAGGTAGTTAGTTTGATCTTAGAGTAGGTTAAAGGTTCGGCACAACATCGTGGGCCGAAGGGCCTGTACTGTGCTGTACTGTTCTATGTTCTATGTTCCATGTTCTATGTGGCAACTTATCAAATGCCTTCTGGAAATCTTTGTACAGTGCATCCACCAGCTCCCCTTTATCCACAGCCCATGTTACTTCTTCAAGGAACTCCAGTTAATTGGTTAAATATAATTTCCCTTTCACAAAACCATGTTGACTCTACCTGACCGCCTTGAATTTTTCTACCTGCCTTCTATAAAATGTTTAATAATAGCTTCTAAAATCTAATCCACAGCCAGAAAGCCTTTCTCATCTGTCACATATTGTTGCTCTACTATGTTTATTCTGATTTTGTGCTGTATTTGAACCGTCACTCCTCAATAAACTGCTTGTGACCCTTTCACCTCCTTTTGGCTAATCTGTGACCCTAGATCAGACCTTACAGTGGTGTAGGAGAGGAAACACAGAGATCGGGATATTAGGCTTGGTTTACTTGATTTGTGAGATGGAGCAAACTCAGTTGAGCTATCATTTCTGAGATTGGGTAGGACATTTGGCAAACAAAGAGAGTTTACACTCAATCAAACGTGTGTGTTCATCACTAAGAGCGTGGGGTCGGGGGGGGGGTGGCGGGGGAGACTACCAGACAGTTTTGAATAAGTAAAGTCAGAAATACAATCTCACTAGCATATCACAGGAAATAGTCAATTGATAACCTGGTCGGGAAGAAAAACAGGCACGCCTGGGGAGACGGACATACGAAGGATTTTCGAGGTGTATGATGGGAATTACGATTTTATTCTCAATGGAATATCTGAGGATGTCCAGAAATGCAAATTTAAGCTAAAAAAAAAAGGCTGAGATAAGTTAGTCAATGGGGCACATCTGTGTACCTGAACAGGAAGTGCCGGAAATACTCAGTGGGTCTGGCAGCATCGGTGCAGAGAGAAACAGAGTTCATGTTTCAGATCTGTGACCCTTCATCAGAACTGGTAAACGTTAGAAATGTTGTTGTACAAGCTGGAGATAGTGAGACCATGGACCTCCTGCTTTCCATACCACCCCCAATCCTTCACCTCAAACCTCCCCTTCTGATTTTATACTTTCCAATGATAACCCAATACAAGCAACTTCCCAGTCACAGCAGTTCCAGAGACAGAAAGAGAGCAGCAGAAGAGCACTGATGGTGAAGCCCCATCACTTGGTCTGACACTCACAGCCACCAGATCAAATACTTACAGTGCGTGTACCTTAGAGGGTGGTATAGAGTCGGAATCTGCACGTGGTGAGTCACCGAGCATGAGTGAGCTGCAGCCACTCCAAGGGGAAAGGATAGTTCATGTGACAGATCACAGGAGGGTGAGGTCACAAACGAGTTATAATACACAGGACTCAGATGTGAACATTGCTGGAGCTGCTGCCCATGTCGAGGTGGTGCAGTCTGAATCCGATCCCTCAAGGACCAGAGTTGTTCGAGGACGTCCTGAAAGGCCATCTGCAGTCACCCCCAGTGAAAGACAGCAGCCTTCCACCAGCCATGCTGCAGTCACTGGGAAACACTGTGTAGGAGCACTAGGCAAGTTGAGGGAACCCACAAGACAGGGACTAAGGGAATACACAAGGGTGAATAGTTCAGTTTTGTTTGTATAATTGCATGTGTTGTTGGATTAAGATGATCATGAAAAACATTTTGTTGGTGTTTTTATTGCAGGATGCTTACCTCGGGGACGCTGTGATGGGGCGTCTCAGATGGGTGTAATGGTGGAGAAGAGGGGGTTCCATGGTGGGAAAGGGAAGTTGTCCTCTGGGAACTGGAATCTTAGCAGCGTCCCACTGACAGCCTGTCCGGGCTGAACTCATCCAGGAAATATCCTCCCTGCCTCCTCCTCCTCCTACTGAGGTGGCCTCCGGATCCCTGGTGCCAAAGCCTGTGTCCACATGATGGTGATGATATGAAGGGTGCAGCAGAACACCATGAACTTGGACACCTGCTCCAGTGTGTACTGGAGGGCTCCCCCCGAGCGGTTCAGACATCGGAAGCATTGCTTCACCTGGTGGTTTTGTGTGGGGGAGGGGAGTGTCTAGAGTTTAGAGGTCATGAACCACATTCTGGTTCTGCATGGGGGCCCGATGTGTTGGGACCGACTGACTGCTTCAGAATGAAGGTATGGTGGCTGCTGCCAGGATAGTGGACATTTACCAACATGATGTACTGGGCATGCTCACACACCAACTGTACATTGATGGAGTGAGAGTTCTTCCAGTTCCTGTACCTCTCCCCGTTGCCATGGGGATCCCGCACAGACACCTAGACCATCAGGAATCCCGCTATCCTGACAAAGCCATGGGATCTCTCACCTGCTTCTCCCTGCTGAGGGAGCAGGCAGTATAATTCACCTCCCCGACATAGATGGCCTCTGTCACAAAACAGATACATCAATGGACAACATAGAGAGAGATAATGGATACGTCACCCGCTCTTGTCGGAAAGATCCAGATAAGAACATAATAACATAAGAAGTAGGAGCAGGAGTAGGCAATTCAGCCCCTCGAGCCTGCTTCGCCATTCAATTTGATCATGGCTGATCTCATCTCAGTCTCAACTCTACTTTCCTGCCCGTTCTCCATAACGCTTCAACCCATTTCTAATTAAAAATCTGTCTATCTCCTCCTTAAATTTACTCAATGTCCCGGCATCTACTGCACTCCGGGTAGTGAATCCCACAGACACACGACCCTTTGAGAGAAGAAATTTCTCTTCATCTCTATTTTAAACCCTTAACCCTTATCCTAAAACAATGACCTCTCATTCTAGGTTGCCCCACAAGAGGAAACGTCTTCTCTATGTCTAATTTGTCAATCCCCTTAATCATCTTCTCTACCTCAATTAGATCGACTCTCATTCTTCTAAACTCTAGAGAGTAAAGGCATAAAGAGCTCAATCTCTTTTCACAATACAAACTCCTCATCCCTGGAATCAATCTAGTGACTCTCCTCTGATCTGCCTCCAATGCAACTACATCTATCCTCAAGTCAGGAGACTAAAACTATACACAATTCTCCAGGTGCGGTCTCATTAATGCCTTGTACAGTTGCAGCAACACTTTCCTACTTTTATATTCTGTTCCTTTAGCAAGATATACCAAAATTCAATTAGCCTTCCTTTTCACCTGCTGTCCCTTCAAACAAGCTTTCTGCGATTCATGCACGAGGACACCCAGATCCTTCTGCACCGAAGCACTCTGAAGTTTCTCTCCAGTTAGGTAATAATTTGCCTTTCTATTCTTCCGACCAAAATGGATAACCTTACACTTATCCACGTTAAACTCCATCTGCCAAATTTTGGATCATTCACCGAACCTATCCATATCAATTTGTAAATTTCTTATTTAATTATTGCAATTTACTATCCCACCTATTGTAGTGTCATCTACAAATTTGGCAATAGTACTTTCTATCCCTGCATCCAAGTCATAAATATATATTGTAAATAGCTGGGGCCAAGGACCAAACCCTGTGGTAACCCACTAGTTACATCTTGCCAACCAGAAAAAGACCCATTTATGCCGACTCTTTGTTTTCTGTTGGTTAGCCAATCCTCTATCAAAGTTAATAAATTGCCCCTAACCCCATGCAATCTTACCTTGTGTATTAACCTTTTGTGCAGCACCTTATCAAATGTCTTCTGGAAGTCCAGATATACATCTACAGGATCCCCATTTTCCACTTTTCTTGTCACAGCTTCGAAGACCTCTAGCAAATTCGTCAAATAGGATTTACCCTTCATAAAACCATGCTGACTCTGATGGATTGTGTTTTGACTTTCTAAATATCCTGTTATTACTTCCTTAATAATGGGTTCTAACAATTTCCCAACGATAGATGTTTCCTATTTTCTGCCTTCCTCCCTTTCACCCAGTTCATTCCAAAGTTCAATGAGGAGGATGTGGCAGAATTATCCGTCACTTTTGAAAAGCTTGTAAAGTAACTGAAATGTCCGGCGGAGAGCTGGACACTGTTCTGACAAAACAAAGTAACAGGAAAATCCCTTCAGGTTTATTCACTGTTGCCAGATGAAAGTTCATCAGATTATGAGATGACTAAAAATGCAATGCTGGGCGTACATGAGATAGTACCGGAAGTGTACCGTTAAACATTCCCAACCCTCCGAAAGCAGCCTGACTAAAGTGATCTCGAGTTTGAAAGAGTTAAGCAGCTTCCGAACACAGGGATATAGGAGCAGGAGTAGGCCATTCAGCCCATCGAGGCTGCTCCACCACTCAATATGACCATGGCTGATCATCCACTTCAATGCCTTTTTCACACATTATCTCCATATCCCCTTTTTGTCATTTGCAGTTAGAAATCTGTCAATCTATAGTTTAAACATACTCACCGACTGAGATTCCACATCCGTCTGGGATGCAGAATTCCAAAGATTCAGAAACCTCTGAGTCAAGAAATTTATCCTCATCTCTGTCCTAAGTGGCTTCCCCCTTATTTTGAAATTGTATCCATTAGTTCTAGACTCCGCAACCAGGGGAAATATCGTACACGCATTTACGCTGTTTATCTCTTTAATTATTTCGAGGGGTTCAATGAGATCCCGACACATTCTTTGAAACTCTAGAGAATACAAGCCCAGTTTCTCTCTTCATAGAACAGTCTCGCTATCCCGGGAACAAGTCTGGTGAACTTTCATTGCACTCCCTCTATGGCAATAATATCCTTCCTAAGGTCAGGGGACCCAAACTGCACACAATATTCCAGGTGTGGTCTAAGCAAGGTTCTATACACATGAAGTAAGACTTCAATACTCCTGTACTCAAATCATCTTGTGATAAAGGCTAACAGAACATTAGCATTCCGAATTGCTTGCTGCACTGCATGTTAGTTTTCAGTGACTTACTGACACACGGTTCCCTTTGTACATCTACACTTTCTAATCCCTTACTATTTAAGAAATACTCTGCACTTCTGTTCCTCCTACCAAAATGGATAACGTCATATCTGTCCATATTATATTCCATCTGTTATGTTCTTGCCCAGTCACAATGTCTGTCCAAATCCCCTTGAAGACGCTTTGCATCTTCCTCACAACATACATTCCCACCTAGTTTTGTGTCATGTGCGAACTTGGAAATATTACATTTGGTCCCCACATCCAAATCATTGACATATATTGTTAACAGCTGGGGCCCAAGTACTGATCCTTGTGGTACACAACTAATCACAGCCTGCCAAAGTGAGAATGATCCGTTTCTTCCTACTCACTGTTTTCTGCCTGTTAACCAATCTTTAATCCATGCCAGTATATTACCTCCTATCCCATGTGCTTTAATGTTGCTAACCAACCTCCTGTGGGGTACTTTATCAAAATCCTTCTGAAAATTCAAGTATAACACGTCCACTGACTCCCCTTTATCAATTCTGTTAGTAACATCCCCAATAAAAACTCCAACAGGTTCGTCAAACATGATTTCTCATTCATAAATCCATGTTTGCGATGCCCAAACAGATTATTATCCAACTGTCCATTTATCACATCCTTTACAATAGAGTCCCAGCATTTTCCCAACGTCTGATGCACGAAAGCAGGTCTATAATTCCCTGTTTTTACTCTCCCTCCCTGCTTAAATAGTGGGGTGACATTTGCTACCTTCCAATCTGCAGGAACCGCTCCAGAATCTATAGATTTTTTGAAGATAGTCATCAATGCAGCCACCATCTCCATAGCTATCTCTTCCCACACCCTGGAATGCAGAATATCAGATCCTGGGGCCTCATCAAACTTCAGCCACATTAATTTCTCCAATGCAACATTCTTACTAATATTAATTTCCTTCATGTTCTCAATCTACCTAATCCCTTGGATCTCTAATTCTGGAAATTTTCTTGCATCTTCCTCAATGAGGACAGACACAAGGTAATCATTTAGCTTCACTGCCATTTCTCTGTTCACCATTATAAATTCCCCTGAGTCTGCCTGTATTGGACCCACATTTGTCTTCGCCAAACGTTTCATTTTTAGGTAGCTGTAGAAGATTTAAAGTCAGTTTTTGTGTTTACTTTTGATCAGTGGATACAAACACTCAAATTACAGCCCACATATCTGAACCTTAGAGTGGTGATCCATCTCAAGGAGTTCAAAAACTCGCTCTCCCCCCCATTAAAACCCACAAAGAGGAACGAAAGGTTCAAAGAGCCAGGCAGGTTGCAATTCTGGCTGATGAATTTTCCCTTGTACACAAAGCCTTAACCCCAAAGGGAAACCCTTCCCTAGTCACCACAAAGACCCGAGAATAAAAGGTGGGAGGGTGATAGGAGCCCGATCAACCTTGGGCAAGGAGGAAAAGCTGGACACCCAGGGGACCATCCTCAGGCCAAATAGGACGGCACTGAGAGGAGGAGTAAAGGCCGAAGACCTGTGCGTTTCCATTGGAATAAGGCAGATCACCATCGAGCTGAATGCTGCAAGTTATGGGAAAACCTGTAGCATTAATCAGGGACCACCAGATCAGGACAGGAAAATGGGACTTGATGGAAAGCACAACAGATCAGGCTGTGCCTCCAACTGCGGCAGTCAGACCCAGTAAACCCACCACAGAGAGTGTGGGAAAAATAAACAAAATCCCTGAGAGGTACCAGGAATTTGTATCCTAAGGAAAAGTGACCCCATACCCCTTGAGTGAGGCAAGTAAAACAATAGTCATACTCAAGGATACAGGGGCCACCCAATCCCTTCTGCTGGGAAAACGAAAGTGCAGTGAATGCTAGAGCGTTAGTGAATGGTATTGGAAGACAGTATATGTCCATACCTTTATATCCGGTGCACTTGGAGTGTGACCCAGTTTCATGACCCTTTACCATGGGGATTGTACCTAGTTTACCGGGTGATGGGTCGAACTGCTCCTGGGTAATAATCTGACAGGGGAAAAGGTGGCAGCTTCCCCAGTAGATCTAGAGAGACCAAAAGAGGTCCAGGAGACAGAGTAGTTACAGGAGAAGGTCCCGGACATTCTCCCTGATTGTGTGGTGACTCGGTCCATGGCCAAACAATCCCCTGAACTGACACTACAGACGGATTACCCTAAATTCTGGTTGTCTGAAATCTTCTTCGTGAAGTTAGAGGAGACAAAGAATGTATTAAACAGTTCTTCCTTATTTGAGGCTCAACAACCCGACCCAGAGTTAAAAAATAGCACAGACTGTCCAAACCAAAACTGAAGCAGAGGGAGTTGCAGACTGTTACTATTTAAATAATGAGGTGCTGATGAGGAAGTGGAGATCTCCTCACAGAGCAGAGGATGAAGAGTGGACAGTGGTTCACCAGATAGTGGTGCCGCTGAGGTCCCTTAAAGAAATATTAAGAATGACCCACGACCTTCTAATGGATGGACATTTCGGTGTATGAAAAATCAAAGCCCGCAGAAGACACTATTTTGACTGGCCGCAACTTCTCAAAGATGTGGTGGCATTTCGTAAAACTAGTCACATGTGCTAAGTTGTGGGGAAGCCCCAACCTGCAATAAAGCCAGCACCCTAATTCACATACCAGCTTTTGGGGACCCCTTCAGCAGAGTGATGGTGGATTGTGGGGTCACCTGCTGAAAACAAAAAGGGATTCCAGTATCTTCTCACCATTATGGATGTGGTGACCCGATTCCCAGAGGCGATTTGCCCGAAGAACGATCCCTGCCAAGGCTATGGTGAAGGGGCTAACCCAATTCTTTACCCGATATGGGTTGCCTGCTGAGAGCCAGTCCGATCAGGACACACATTTTATGTCCATTTTTTTTTATAAGGTCATAGGTAATCTGGAGCACCGCAGCCTCACAGCTCCAGCGACCCGGGTTCGATTATGTGTACTGCTTTTGCGGAGTTTGCAAGTTCTCCCTGTGACCGCGTGGGTTTTCACCAGGTGATCCGGTTTCCTCCCACAGCCAAAGACTTGCAGGCTGATAGGTAAATTGGCCATTATAAATTGCCCCTTGTATAGGTTGGTGGGAGGGGAGTTGAGGGATGGTGGGGATGTGGTAGGAATATGTGATTCATGTAGGATTAGTATAAATGGGTTGTTGATGGTCGGCACAGACTCGGTGGGCCGAAGGGCCTGTTTCAGTGCTGTATCTCTAAATAAATAAAATAAGTAAATAAATAAAGTCCTCAGCCTACCATCCATAGTCACAAGGGGCTTTGGAGCGGTACGATCAGACCCTAAAGACAATGATCAGGCCATACTGCTATGAGCAACCCCATGACTGGGACAAAGGGCTGGGATTTCTCCTGTTGGTTTCCAGGGACTTATCCAATGATTCCACTGGCTTTATTCTCTTTGAATTATTTTATTGACACGTGGTGAGAGGTTCCCTTAAACTAATCAAGGAGAGGTTTTTGGGACACAGGGATGAGCCTTCCATGTTAGACTGCATTTCTATGCTGTGGGAGCACCTAAAGACCACCCAGGCAGCTATGAAAAGGTAAGGAGACAGAAATGCCAAGGCTAAAACATTTCAGGACAGAGAACATGTATTGTTACTATTCCCAATGCAGGGTGAATCCCTGAAATCCCGGTTCAGTGGTCCATATCGAGTGGCAAAAGGAATAGTCAGGTAAATTATTTAATTGACACTCCAGACCAAAGGCAAAAAGCAAAGGCTGTGGAGGGAACAGCCAAGTACAGATCTGTCAGGCAGTCAGGAGGGAAGGATTGGAAAGGGCGGTGAGGATAGGTTAGAGGAGGGCCAGGAGGATTCCAACTGCAACCCCCTACTCTCCGAATAGCCAACCCTGAAATGTGAGATCCATCAGACCCTACGCTCTCCTCCTTAAATGCAGGTCAAAGAGGCAGCCTAAAAAGGCTGCTAACAGCATTTACAGAAACGTGCAAGGACAAGGAAAGGTCCCAAAAAGGCATGTCAATGGTGAGGGAGATGCCTCACCTAGTCGAAGTGCCGCTGCAGAGTGCAACGAAAGCTGGACAAAGACCTGCGAGCAGTAATGTCCCAGAGGACATAGGGTAGATAAAAAAATGATTCTTCCCATAGTAAAGGGAAAAGTGAAGGGAACGTACCCTAAAGTAAACAGCTCTTGGGTACCTCACCAGAAAGCTAAAAGTAAGGTCAGTGTGGATCTACCCACTGAAGAACACAATGATCAGATCCCAAACCCAAAGCTAATCAAACACAACAATTTCAAAGGCGAACTCAGCAAGAACAAAGGCCCAGAGGAAATCTCAGACACCTCACAGGGTCTAAAAAAAACAATTTATTACACACTGTCGGTTTAGGGAGAAAGATTGTTAAGGTGCAGGAACCTGAGTAGTTAAAACTTCAGTAGAGGAGAGAAAAGGTAAACAATGCAATGGTTGATGCATTGTCCAGCGTCGAACCCGACACATAACCATCCCAGACAAAACGCCAAAAAAGTTAAATCAGTACAGCTGTAACAGACAATGTCAGCTGCAATAATTCTAAGATTAATGTGTGAATTTGAGAAGTGATTATTGAGAATGCATGTGTATTTCTTTCTTTTTCTTCCCAGAGTTCTGAAATGAAATGTTCCCATTATCACATTTCTTTCCATGTGCTGCGCCGGTGTTAAGACAACACAACATGCCAAATGAGGAACTTTAATTCATCGATTGGAAACTTACACTAACCTTTTAATAGAAAAAATCCTACAGTTAACCTTCAAAAAACTGGCAGCCAAGATGGCCACCGTAATTGGCATCTGAAACACATTTTCACATTCTAAGGCCTACAACAGGAGACACATGTCTGATGAGCCTGGACCAATATCATTGGCTTGCTCTAGTGATTGAATTACGTAAGATTACATTCATTAACACGGCATGCAAGACTACCCTGACACATTGACTTTGAAAGAGCAAACTCCTCCAAGTATAAATACTGGTATCCTGAGCCCTGGGGAGATAGAAGTTTCTAACCTTGAATCTCATTAGAAGGGTCCAGAGAATACACTGAGGCAGTCATGAGACCTTCTGTCCATCTCTGTGAAAGCTGGGAGTTTCCCCTGGACAAAGACAGACAAGCCAATGATTCAAACTGTGCAGAAGCAGAAGGGCTGTGACCCCTCTCTCTCTCTCTCCATCTCTCTCTCCACCTAACATCACAAGTTTGAAAACCACATGTGACTGCGGGCCCCACAAGCCTACAGATTACTGCAGACAGAGTAACCAGGGGAAGAAAGCCACCTACAAGTCTGCCTCAAAGAAAACCCTGAGCAATGTGGACCAGCCACATACTGCACTTCGACAAGCAAAAGACGTCAAGAATATAACTTCAGCTGGAAGACCACGGAATCACCCAACATCACAGAATGAGTTTTTTGAAACTTATTCTGGACTCAAATCCAACCACAAATTTACTTCTCACTCTGTAATCTATTTGAGTGTGTGTGATTCTCGTGTGACTGTGTATGTAACTGTGTGTTCCGTTTTTTTATGATTTTATTCAGATCGGGTTTCTCTTGTTAAGTTTAATAAACTCACCTCTTTCATGTTTAAACTCAAGAGAACTTGTCCAATCGGTTTCTTCACCATCATAGATGTAGAACACTCACTGAGACGTTAAGCATATTCACTGTTTATAAAGGACAAACACTGTTGCAGTCAAATAAAGAAGAGCCACTCTGACCCCTCCTCACATGGCCATAACAATTGGCCGGGCTGGGGATGGATAGAATATGGGGATGAACTCAGCTCAGCATTAAACAGATACCAGAGGTTGTAAATTTCCTGGTTCAGCCTCAGACAATGGCCAGCGTGGGGGATGTAGATCATAGACAGGGAATGAAGTTGTGACAGAAACGGAAGATAATGGTTTCAGTCTTCTCACGATTTAAATGACAAGAACACTAATTCAGTGAAATATGGTTTATGAATCTAATAGTTGGATACAGAGACTTACCAGGGACACCAATAATAGCGAGGATGGGATAGTAAATACATTGAATCATCTTCAGAGCATAATAGATCCGCCATTCTAATGTTATCCAATAATAATCTGCAGTAAGACGGTCAAACCAATAGGATAAACTCCTGTCCATTGTTGTAATATTCCCATCTATTGTTCAGATTCTGATCTCTCCTCTCCCGCTCTCTGCAGCCACGGATCCCTTTTAGTGCCGGAACTGATGGTCCCGCTAATACTATCGGAAAACACATTGAAAGCAGTCCTGTATTAATAGAAGAGGGAAACCCTCCAGTGACACCATTAGGGTCCATGGTGACTGACATTAATTACAGTCACTGAACAAACTGGTTCAGTTAACCCCTTTCAATTCAACACTTTTTGTACCACAATAAAGTAGAACATTTATCCAGTCTGCATGGGTTTTGTGAGGGTTACTGAGGGAAGGAATGGTGGAAATGACAGAAGCACTGGACAGAATCTTTCAGTCCTCCTTGGATATGGGAGTGACGCCAGAGGTCTGGAGGATTGTCAATGTTACACCCTGTTTAAAATGGAGAGGTTGGGTAAACCCTGTAACTATCAGTCTAATGTTGGTGGTTGGAAACTTCTAGAGGTCATAACCTAACACAAAAATATATCTTGCTTGTAAAACACGGGATAATGAATGACAAGCAGCACGGAAAGGTTAATGAAATATCATTCCTGATAATCTTTATCAAGTTCGTTGAGGACGTAACTGTGAGTGTTTCATGTAATATAATCATGGAAAGTTTAAGATACAGAAAGAGGCCGCTTGGCCCATTGTGTCTGCACCGGCCGAAAAATGATCCACCTATTCTAATCCCATCTTCCAGCATTTGATCCACAGCCCTGCAGATAATGACAGTTGAGGTGAAAATCCAGTTTCCTTTTCACTGAGTGGAGGGATTCTGCTTCAACTATCCTTTCAGGCAGTAATTTCTAGACTCTCACTGTAAACAGCGGACACAGTACTGAACCCTGTGGAATGCCACTGTAAACAGTCCTCAGGTCAGTACAATATCCGTCATCAACTACCCTTTAATAAAAACAAGACATGCTGGAAATACTCAGCAGGTTTGGCAGCATCTGTGGAGAGAGAAGCAGAGTTAACGTTACAGGTCAGTGACCCTTCATCATTGAACTGAAACCTTAACTCTGCTTCTCCCTCCACAGATGCTGCCAGACCTGCCGAGTATTTCCAGCATTTCGTATTTTACTTCAGATTTCCAGCATCTGCAGTATTTTGCTTTTATTATAACAATTACCCTTTGTTTCCTGCCACTGAGCACATTTTGTATTTTTGGGTGAACAAGTTTCTCCTCAACTCCCTGCTAATCCTTCTACCAAGCACTTTAAGTCACTGCCCCCTAGTCACTGATCTCTCTGCTAAGGTGAATAGACTCTTCACCTCCACTCTATCCAGGCCCCACAAAATTATGTCCCTTTCAATCAGATCTCCCTTCAGCCTTCTCTGTTCCAAGTAGAACAACCCCAGCGTATCTAATCTTTCTTCATAGCTGCATTTTTCCAGTCCTGGCAAACATCCTTGTAAATCTCCTCTGTACCCTCTCTAGTGCAATTCCATCCTTTGTGTAATGAGGTGACCAGAACCGCACACAGTACTCAGGTTGTGGCCCAACCAATGATTTATACAGTTCCAGCATAACCTCACTGCTCTTGTATTCTATACCTCAGCTAATAAAGGAAAGGATTCCGTATGCCTTCTTAACCACCTTATCGACCTGACCTGCTACATTCAGGACATCAGTGGACATTGACTCCAAGGTCCCTCACTTCCTCTTCACTTCTCAGTATTTTCCCATTGATTGTCTATCCCGTTGCCTTGTTTGACCTCCTCAATTGCATCGTCTCATACTTAACCAGGCTGAATTCCATTTGACACATTTTTTTTTAGATTAGAGATACAGCACTGAAACAGGCCCTTCGGCCCACCGTGTCTGTGCCGACCATCAACCACCCATTTATACTAATCCTACACTAATCCCATATTCCTACCAAACATCCCCACCTGTCCCTATATTTCCCTGCCACCTACCTATACTAGTGACAATTTATAATGGCCAATTTACCTACCAACCTGCAAGTCATTTGGCTTGTGGGAGGAAACCGGAGCACCCGGAGAAAACCCACGCAGACACAGGGAGAACTTGCAAACTCCACACAGGCAGTACCCAGAATCGAACCCAGGTCCCTGGAGCTGTGAGGCTGCAGTGCTAACCACTGCGCCACTGTGCCGCCCCATCAATATTTTCCTGCAGCCTAGCTATCCTCCTCGCTACCTACCACACAGCCAATCTGTGTACCATCTGCACACATCTTGATCATGCCCCCTACATGTACGTTCAAATCGTTAATATATACTACTAAAAGCTGGGGACCCAGTACTGAGCCCTGTGGAATGCCACTGGAAACAGACCTCAAGTCAGTAAAACGCCCGTCAACAATCACCCTTTGTTTCCTGCTACTGAGCCAATTTTGTATCCAGCTTGCTGCATTTCCCTGGATTCCATGGGACTTTATTTGTTTTACCTAGTATGCCACATGGGACCTTGTCAAAAGCCTTGCCAAAATCCACGGAGACCATATCATCTGCACTACGCGCATCTATCATCCTTGCGACTTCGTAGAAAAATTCAATCAAGTTAGTCAACAATATCTTCCCTTAACAAATCCATGCTGACTGTCCTTGATTGACCTGAGCCTTTCTAAGTGACAGTTCATCCTGTCTCTCAGAATACATTGCAATAATTTGCCCACTACTGAGGTTACTCTGATTGGCCTGCAATTATTCGGTCTATCCTTTGCTCCCTTTTTAAAGAGGTACAATGTTAACAGTTCACCAATCCTCTGGCACCACACCTGTATCCAGTGAGGAATGGAAAATGATGGTCAGACCCTCTGCTATTTCCTCTCTCACTTCTTTTGACAGCCTGAAATACATTTCAGCTGGCCCTGGTGATTTATCAACTTTCAAAGATGCTAATCCCATTAATACTTCATCTCTCCCTATGTATATCACATCCAATAATTCACACTCCTACTCCTTAACCACAGTATCTGCATCGTCCCCTCTTCTGTTCAGACAGATACAAAGTATTCATTAAGAACCATATCAACATCTTTCGCCCCTACTCATGTATATCCACTTATGTATATAGATTTTCAAACGGCCTGTGATCAAATGACATTTCATAGACTTGTCATGACATGGATTAATGTGACAGTGATAGTGTGGATATGACACTGACTCAGGGACAGAAAGCAGAGAGAAGTGGTGAACAGTCATTGTTCAGACTGGATGTGGAGGGGAGTATACAGTACTGCTTCTCATGGTTGGATTTACTCAGCGTGATATCAAGAAACGATTGAAGGCACGGGATACTGCAAAGGCTATGGGCCCTGACAATATTCCGGAAATAGTACTGAATACCTGTGCTCCAGAACTTCTGTTCCCCCATCAAATTGTTCAAGTACAGCTACAACATTGGCATCTGCCCGTCAATGTGAAAAATTGCCCAGCTATGTCCTGTACACAAAAAGCAGGACAAGTCCAACCCGGCCAATTACCGCCCCATCAGCCTATTCTCAATCATCAGTAAAGTGATGGAAGGTGTCATCGACAATGCTACCAAACAGCACTTGCTTAGCAATAACCTGCTTAGTGACGCTCAGTTTGGGTTCCGCCAGGGTAACACAGCTCCTGACCTCATTACAGCCTTGGTGCAAACATGGACAAAGGAGCTGAATTCAAGAGGTGAGGTATGAGTGACTGCCTTGACATCAAGGCAGCATTTGACTGAGTATGGCATCAAGGAGCCAGAGCAAAAATGGAGTCAGTGGGAATCAGCGGGAAAACTCTCTGCTGGTTGGAGTCATACCTAGCGCAAAGGACGATGGTTGTGGTTGTTGCAGGTCAATCATCTCAACTCCAGGACATCACTGCAGGAGTTCCTCAGGGTAGTGTCCGAGACCCAACCATCTTCAGCTGCTTCATCAATGACCTTCCTTCAATCACAAGACCAGAAGGGGGGATGTTGGCTGATGATTGCACAATGTTCAGCACCATTCGTGACTCCTCAAATACTGAAGCAGTCCGTGTAGAAATGCAGCAAGACCTGGACAATATCAAGGTTTGGGCTGATAATTGGCAAGTATCATTCGCACTGCCATAGTGCCAGGCAATGACCATCACCGACAAGAGAGAATCGAATCATCTCCCTTGACATTCAATGACATTACGATAGCTGAATCCACCACTATCAACATCCTAGGGGCTACCATTGACCAGAAACAGAACAGGAGTAGCCATATAAATACCATGGCTCAAAGAGCAGGTCACAGGCGAGGAATGCTGAGGCGATTAACTCACCTCCTGACTCCCCAAAGCCAGTCCAGCATCTATAAGGCACAAGCCAGGAGTGTGATGGAATACTCACCGCTTGTCTGGATGGGTGCAGCTCCAACAACACTCAAGAAGCTCGGCACCATCCAGTACAAAGCAGCCCGCTTGATTGGCACCCCATCCACAACATTCACTCCCTCCACCACCGACGCACAGTGGCAGCGGTGTGTATCATCTACAAGATGCACTGCAGCAACACACCAAGGCTCCTTACACAGCACCTTCCAAACACACAACCTCTACCACATAGAAGGGCAAGGGCAGCAGATGTATGGAAGCACCACCACCTGCAAGTTCCCCTCCAAGCGACACACCATGCTGATTTGAAACTATCTTGCCATTCCTTCACTGTCGCTGGTTCATAATACTGGAACACCCTTCCTAACAGCACTGTGGGTGTACCTGCAGTGGTTCAAGAAGGCAGCTCACCACCACCTTTGCATGGTCAATTAGGGATGGACAATAAATGTTGGCCTGGCCAGCGATGTCCACAACCCATGAATGAATTTTTAAAAATGCCAGAGAACTGAAGGGCTGTAAATGTTACACCCTGTTTAAAGAAGGAGAGGTTTGATAAGCCTTGTAACTATCAGCCTAATGTTGATTATTGGAAAATTCTGGAGGCCATAACCCAGCACAAAAATATTTCTTACTTGTAAAATCATGTCTTAATAAATGACAAGCAGCAGGGATAGCTTCATGGAAAATCATTTCTGATAATCTTGATAGTTTGTTGACAGAATTGTGAGTGTTAACGAGGATAGCGTGTTTCGTGTTAAAGAATCATAGAATCGTAGAAAATTTAAGGCACAGAAAGAGGTCCCTTGGCCCATCGTGTCTGTGCCAGCCGAAAAGTTATCCACCTATTCTAATCACACCTTCCATCATTTGATCCGTAGCCCTGCAGATTATGACACTTGAGGTGCACATCCAGACTCCTTTTGAATGAGTAGAGGGTTTCTGCCTCAACCATCCTTTCATGAAGTGAGTTACAGACCCTCACTAAAAGCAGGGGACCCAGCACCGAGCCCTCTGGAACACAACTGGTAACAGTCCTCCAGTCAATACCCGTCAACAATTACCCTTTGCTTCCTGTCACCGAGGCAAATTTGTATTTCTGGGTGAACATGTTTTTCCTCAACTCCCTTCTGATATTTCTGCCAATCACTTTAAATCTATGTCGCCTAGTCACTGACCTTTTTGCTAAGGTGAATAGACCCTTCACCTCCACTCAATGCAGGCCCCACAAAATGTTGTTCATTTCAATCAGATCTCCCTTCAAGCCTTCTCTGTTCCATGAAGAACAACCCCAGCCTGTCCAATCTTTCCTCATAGCTGCATTTTTCCAGTCCTGGCAACATCCTCGTAAATCTCCTCTGTACCCTCTCTAGTGCAATTGCCTCCTTTCTGTAATGTGGTTACCAGAACTGCACAAAATATTCAAGTTGTGGCCTAACCAATGATTTATACAGTTCCAGCATAACCTCCCAGCTCTTACATTCTATACCTCAGCTAAAAAGGGAAATGATTCCATATGCCTTCTTAACTGCCTTATTGACCTGTCCTGCTATCTTCAGGGATCTGTGGGCATTCACTCCAAAGTCCCTTACTTCCTCTACACTTCTCAGTATTGTCCTAGTAATCGTGTATTCCTTTGCTTGTTTGAGCTCCCCAATAGCATCACCTCACACTTATCCAGGTCGATTCCCATTTTTCTGCCCATCTCACCAGAACGTCAATATCTTCCTGCAGCCTAAAGCTATCCTTCTCGCTATCCACCACATGGCCAACCTTTGTGTCGTCTGCAAAAGTCTTGATCATACCCCCTAAATTTACGTCTAACTCTTTAATATAGTCCACAGAAAGCATGGGGCCCATTACTGAGCCCTGTGGAATGACAATGGGAACAGTCCTCCAGTCGCAAAAATACTTGTCAATAATTACCCTGTGTTTCCTGCCACTGAGACAATTTTGTATCCGCCTTGCTGCATTTCTCTGGACGCCATGGGATTTTATTTTTTGAACCAGTCTGTCATGTGGGACCTTGTCAGAAGCCTTGCTAAAATCCATGTAGACCACATCAACTGCACTACCCTCATCTATATTCCTTGTAACATCTTCAAAAAATTCGATCAATTTGGTCAAACAAGAGAGTCACTTAACAAATCCATGCTGACTGTCCTTGATAAACCTGTGCCTTTATAAGTGACAGTTTATCCCGTCTCTCAGAATAGATTCCAATAATTTGCCCACTACTGAGGTTAGACTGAGTGGCCTGTCATTATTCAGACAATCCTTCGCTCCATTTTTAAACAGCGGTACAACGTTAGCAATTCTCCAATAATCCGGCACTACACCTGTATCTAGTGAGATTGGGAAATGATGGTAGGCAGACCCTCTGCTATTTCCTCTCTTGCTTCTTTGAACAGCCTGGGGTACATTTCATCCGGCTCTGGTGATGTTTCAACTTTCAAGGAGGCTAATCCCATTAATACTTTCTCTCTCCCTATGTTTATTATATCCAATAATTCACACTCTTCCTCCTTAACGACAATATCTAAATCCCCCCCTCTTTTCTGAAGACATACGCAAAGTGCTCAATAAAGAACCATACCAATATCTTCTACCCTTATACAAAGGTTACCTTTCTCATCTATTATGGGTCTTACTCTCCCCTCAGTTATCCTCTTCCTCTTAATGTATTGAGAAAACATCTTTGGGTTCACCTTGATTTTGCTTGCCAATATTCTTTCATACCCTCACTTTCCTTTCCTAACTTCCTTTTTGATTTGATCCCTCCACTTTCTATACTCCTCTCGGCTCTCTGCAGTATTAAGTTCTCAGTGTCGGACAGAAGCTTTCCTTTTCTGCGTTATCCTACCCTGTCGGCTCCTTGACATCCATGGGACTCGAGATTTGGCCGCCTCACCCTTTTTCTTTGTGGGAACATGTTTATCCTGAACCTTTTGAATCTCCCCTTTGAATGCCTCCCACTGCTGTGAGACTGAACTACCTTCAAACTGCTGTTTCCAGTCCACTTTCGCTCCTCAGTTTAGTAATATTCGCCTTTCCCCATTGAGAACTCTAACTCCTGATGTATCTCTTGTCCTGTTCCATAATTAAGTTAAAACTAACTGAATTATGATCACTCCCACCAAAATGCTCTTCCCTGCCACTCCTTCCACCTGCCCATCTTCATTTCCAAAAACAATGTCTAAAACTGCACCCTCTGTTGTTGGACTTGCTACATCCTGGCCAAAAACGTTCTCCTGAATGCACCTCAAGATTTCTGTTCCCTTAATTCTTTTCATACTAAAATTATCCCTGTAAAGATTGGGGTTATTAAAATACCCTACTATTACTGCCCTATTGTTCTTGCACTTCTCAGAGACTTGCCTACATATCTGCTCTTCTATCTCCCTCGGACTGTTTGGCTGACGGGATCACACTGCCAGCAGTGATATTGCCCCTTTTTGGTTCCTTAGCTCAATCCATATCGCCTCAGTTGATGAACCTTCCAACATATCATCCCTCCTCACAGCTGTAATAGATTTCTTGACCGAAATTGCCACTTCCCCTCCTTTCTTTACCCCCTCCCTATCTTGTCTGAAAACCCTGTAACCAGGAACGTTGAGCTGCCATTCCTGTCCCTCCTTCAGCTATGTTTCTGTGATAGCTATGATATCATACTGCCACCTGTCCACCTTGCCCTCAGCTCATCTGCTTTATTTGCTATACTTCTTGCATTGAAATAGATAGCCTTGAGCACAGCCAAACACTTAAAAAAAAATTCTAACCCTCTTTTCCTCTGTTTTCTAGACTCATCCATTAATTTGCTGCCTTCTATTTTCATTTCAGGTTTTGTCCCAACTGAGTCTACCCTCAGGTCCCCACCCCCCCCTGCAAAACTAGTTTATACCCTCCCCGACAGCACTAGCAAACATTCTGCAAGTAACTCAGTCCCGGCTCCAATCAGGTGCAACCAGTCAGGCCTGTGCAGGTCCCATCTCCTCCAGAGCCGGTCCCAATATCCAGGAATCTGTATCCCTCCCTCCTGCACCGTCTTCCCAGCCACGCATTCATCTGTCTTCGTTTTCTATTTCTATACTCAGTTGTGCATGGCACTGGGACTAATCCAGAAGTTACCACTTTGAGTTCCTGCTGGCTAATTTCGTCCCTAGCTCCATAAATTCTGACTGCAGGACGACATTCCTCTTTCTACCTCTGCTGCTGGTTCCAATGTGGACCATGACTGCTGGCTGTTCCCCTTCTCCTTCAGGATGCTCTGCAGTCGCTCAGTGACATCCTTGACCCTGGCACCAGACAAGCATGACACCATCCTCGATTCACGTCTGTGGCCACATAAACGCCTGCCTGTTGCCCTGACTACTGATCACTATGGCTCTTCCAGTCATCCCTCTACCCCGCTCTGCAGCTCAGCTACCCGTGCTGACACAGAGTTGGCTCTGGCTGCGCTCCCCAGGTGAAGCATCACTTTCCTCAGTATTCTGAACTGAATACCTGTTGGAGAGTGAGATGCACTCAAGGGTTTGCAGCACTACCTGCCTGATTCTTTTTGACTGTCTGGGGATCACCAATTCCTTCTCTCCCTGCATAATCTTCAGCTGTTGGGTGACCACATCTCTAAACATGCTAAAGCTGAATAATTTGGTGCATTAGAAGGAGGAATGTGCAGGATTATGCGAAGAAGGCAGGGAATGGGATTAGGTGAATTGCTCATTCGGAAAGGAGACGCAGACACGTCGGAGTGAATAGTTCTTTCTGTGCTGTGATAACACTGTGATGGGGCGTCTCAGATGGGTGTAATGGTGGAGAATGGGGGATTCATTGTGGGAAAGGGAAGTTGTCCTATAGGAAACTGAATCTTAGCAAGGACTCTCCGACAGCCTGTCCTGGTAGAAGGCATCCAGAAAATATCCTCCCTGCCTCCTCCTCATTCTCCTGAGGTGGCCTCCGGATCCCTGCTGCCCATGCCGGTGTCCTCGTGATGGTGATGATATGAAGGGTGCAGCAGAACACCATGAACTTGGGCACCTGCTCCAGTATGTACTGGAGGACTCCCCGCGAGCGGTTCAGACATCGGAAGTAAAGCTTCATCACAATGATGGTCAGTTCCACCATGTTCCTGGTGACTCCATTGCTCACATTTTACACATGTTAATTGTGTGCGTTTGGTTGGTGGTGGGAGATGGTTTGGGGTTGTAGAAACATGGGTTGTCTCCGAGGAGTCGCATTCTGGTTCTGCATGGAGACCCGCAGTGTTGGGACTGGTTGACTGCTTCAGAATGAAGGTATGGTGGCTGCTGCTAGGAGAGAGGACATTCACCAACATGATTTACTGGGCATGCTCACACACCAACTGTACATTAATGGAGTGAGAGTTCTTTCAGTTCCTGTACCTCTCCCCATTGACATGGAGACCCCGCAGAGCCTACTACACCATCAGGAAACCTGCTATCCTGACAAACCCACTGGATCTCTCATCCTGCTTCTCGCTGCTGAGGGAGAAAATGATGACATAGATGGTCATCCTCACCTCCCAGAATTATCAATGGACAACACACAGGCCTCGTAACTACTGGTCAGTTAGTGTAACATCAGTGGTGAGTAAGGTTTTAGAAACAATGATCAGGGAAAAAGGACAACACACACTTGGAGAGGTTTGAGTTAATTAAGGAGTGTCAGCACGGATTTTTAAAAGGCAGATTATGCTTGATGGGCTAATTGAATTTATTTCGATGATCAGAGAAGGTTGATGAAGGGGATGTGGTGGATGTTGTCTACCTGGATTTTATGAAAGTATTTGATTAAGAACCACACACAAGCTTGGTTAACAAAATTGAAGCTCATGGAATAGCATCCAATTGGATCAAAAACTGTCCGAAGGATAGCAAAAAGAGAAATGTGTTAAATGGTTATTTTTCAGACTGGAGGATGGTCGACATTGATGTTACACAATGGTCAGTGCTGGGACCACAGTTTTTTTTTACCGTATAAAAATGACACGGATCTTGGAATACGGAGTAGAATTTATATTTTTTCTGATGATTGCAACCTTGGAGGAGTGGGGAACAGTGAGGACGATACAAACCACCTACAACATGATATAGATAGGTGAGCAGAATGGACATAGAAGTGGCAGGTAGAATTTAATAAAGAGGAGTGTGAGGTAATGTATTTTGTCAGAAAGAATAGGAAGACAACATAGACTTAATGACACAGTTCTAAAGATTTTGCAGGAACAGAAGGACCAGGGGCTCCATATGCATTGATCTTTGAAGGTGGCAGGACATATTAGCAGAGTGTTTAGCAAAACATATCAGATCTTGGGCTTCATCAAAAGAGGCAAATATACAAAAACAGGGCGGTTTAGCTGAAACTTTACAAAGCTTTGGTTAGACCCCATCAAGAGAACTGTGCCCTGTTCTGGTCACCAGACTGCAGGAAGGATGTGAAAGTCCTTGAGAGGGTGCAGAGGAGATTTACCAGAATGAATCCAGGGATGGGAGTTTAGGTCCAAAGTGAGTTTGGAGAAGATGGAGTTGTTCTCCCTGGAGTAAAGGCGATTGAGAGAGATTTGATAGAGGTGTACATGATTATGATAGACTTAGATAAGATAGACAAGGAAAAACTGTTCCCATTAACTGATGCAACGCAGACTAGGGGGCACAGATGGAAGGTTTTGGTTAAGAGATGCAGGGGAATGTGAGGAGGAACATTTTTACACAGTGGATGGTAATGAGCTGGAACTCACTGCCCATGAGGATGGTGGAAGCCAAGCCAATCAATGATTTCAAAAGGAAACTGGATGGAAACCTGAAGGAAATGAACTTGCAGGGATACAGGGATTGAGCGGAGGAGTGGGAGAGTGGGGCTGACTGGATTGTTGCACAGAAAGCCGGCAGTGAGGGGCTGAATGGCCTCTTTCTGTGTTGTTAATGACTCCATCAATTTCTACCACTCTATGTTGGATATGTCACCTGCTCCTGCCTGTAAATATGAAGATACATAGAAGTTCAATGAAACTGTGAGCTTAACAACCACTGACAGCTCCGTCCTCACCCTGGTGTGAGGCTCCAGGTTGTGTTACAGGAGGTGACACAGCTCTGTGACCACCTCCTTATTGAATCAGAGTCGCCTCACACATTGCTCCTGGGTTAGGTGTAGGTAGGAAAAGTGCTCTTGGAGCACCCGGGGTGGGTAGGGAAGAGCCCTCTCCTCCTCTCTCTTTACAGAGCTTCCCCTCTCGGCAGCATCTGCTCCATTTGTTGGTCATGTTACAGACCCAGAGACAATGTAACTACAGTCCCCATACGTCGTCCAGAGTTGGGTCAACAAATCGTCTGTACTCAAAGAACAAAGAACAAAGAAAATTACAGCACAGGAACAGGCCCTTCGGCCCTCCAAGCCTGCGCCGATCCAGATCCTCTATCTAAACATGTCGCCTATATTCTAATGCTCTGTATCTCTTTGCTTCCTGCCCATTCATGTATCTGTCTAGATACATCTTAAAAGACGCTATCGCGCCCGTGTCTACCACCTCCGCTGGCAACGCGTTCCAGGCACCCACCACCCTCTGCATAAAGAACTTTCCACGCATATCCCCCCTAAACCTTTCCCCTCTCACTTTGAACTCGTGACCCCTAGTAATTGAATCCCCCACTCTGGGAAAAAGCCTCTTGCTATCCAACCTGTCTATACCTCTCATGATTTTGTACACCTCAATCAGGTCCCCCCTCAACTTCCGTCTTTCTAATGAAAATAATCCTAATCTACTCAACCTCTCTTCATAGCTAGCGCCCTGCATACCAGGCAACATCCTGGTGAACCTCCTCTGCACCCTCTCCAAAGCATCTACATCCTTTTGGTAATGTGGCGACTAGAACTGCATGTAGTATTCCAAATGTGGCCGAACCAAAGTCCTGTACAACTGTAACATGATCTGCCAACTCTCGTACTCAATACCCCGTCCGATGAAGGAAAGCATGCCGTATGCCTTCTTGACCACTCTATTGACCTGCGTTGCCTCCTTCAGGGAACAATGGACCTGAACACCCAAATCTCTCTGCACATCAATTTTCCCCAGGACTTTTCCATTTACTGTATAGTTCACAAATGTCCCTGAATGTCTGCAGCATCTCACAACACAACCTCCAGAAAAACATCCACAACACCTCCACTAACTTTACAATAGCAGAAGTAAGTCAAAAGCCTGTAGGCTAGATGCCTGGTATTTTTAAATAACACCAGGGGGGTTTCCTTTTGCTACTGACTGTATGGTCAATGGTGAGTGACTAACACAGGCGGTCAGTGGACATGCACAGAAAAAGTTTAAAGAAGTACATCAAAGCTGCTGGTATGGTACATTGACATCACTTTCAAATCCACCCTCAAAGTAACAACACATACAGGGTACAATTGAGCTAGAGCCCTGCGCAGCTTGGGACACTGTGCAGGGCATAGTAGAGGTGGCCGGCTGTGAAGACCACGCTGACAACACATAGATGATGTGACTGGGCTGGAGCCCCGCTCAGCATGGGATATTGTGCAGACCGCACTGGAAGTGGCCGGCTGTGCGATTCACATCTCTTTTTGGATCCCAATTCTGTACCGTCAGCAGCAGCCTTGCTGCAGAGTCTAAAATCGTGGCTCGGAACAGATACAGAGGGAACGAAATTCACTTTACAAGGAGAACTGAAAAAAGATTGAAGTCGAAAGATTTGCAGGAATATATGAATTGGAGAGGGGAAAGTGTATAAATGGAAGGGTGAGGCCATGGAGAGATTCAAACACAAGAATGAGAATATTAAAATTAAGGTGCAGCCAGACTGGGAGCCAATGGAGATCAGTGAGCACAGGGGTGATGGGTGATCGGGATTTGGTGTGAGTTCGAATACAGGCAGCAGAGTTCTGGATGGGCTGTGGTTTATGGAGGTTTAGAACTGTGATGGTGAACTAGATGGAATTGGAATAGTCAACTGTGTATTTAACAGTGATGCGGATGAGGGTTTATGCAGTAGATGGGCTGAGGCAGAGGTGGAGTTGGGTGATATCATAGAGGTGATATTAGGCAGGGTTAATGATGGAAAGAATATGGAGATGAACTTAGCTCAGGTTTAAATATAACAAAGAAGTTGTAGACTGTCTGGTTGAGCCTCAGATATTGGGCAGGGTGGAATATGTGCCTCCGAGATTGGTGATGGAGTTTGTGATGGAGACCAATGACACTGGCTTCCGTCTTCCCAAAATTTACATAACAGAACAGTATTTCAGTGAAACAGGGTTTACAGATCTCCTGGCCTGAAATAGAGACAGCAACAGCAGCAAAGATGAGAGAGTAAATGACAAGAACTGTAATACAGTTGACAATGGTTTGTTGAGCTAATAGCTGGAGATATTCACCAGGCATACAACGGCAGCAAGAAGGGCAGAGTAAATTACAGGAGCAGTAATGCAGTCAAACATGGTTTAAAGGATTTATAGCTAGATAGAGAGACTTACCAGGGACACCAATAATAGCCAGGATGGGATAGTAAATGTATTGAATAATCTTCAGTGCGAGATAGATACGAGAGTTTAATGACATCCGATCATAATATGTAGAAAGAGAGTAAAGTTCCGAAGATAAACTCCTGTCCATTGTTGTAACATTCCAGTCTTTTGTTCTCAGATTCTGACCCATTGTTGTAACATTCCAGTCTTTTGTTCTCAGATTCTAACCTATCCTCTCTCTATCTCTCTGGAGCAGCTGATCTCTGTAAGTGCCGGGGCTGATGTTCCCACTGACACTATGGAATAACACATTGAAAGAATCCCCTTATTAATAGGAGATGGAAAACGTCCAGTGACACAATTAGGGTCCATGGAGACTGACATTAATTACAGTCACGGAACAAACAGATTCAGTTAACTCTTTTCAATCCAACACTTTAGTACCACAATAAAGTTGAACATTTATCCAGTCTGGATGGGATGTATGAGGGTTGCTGAGGGAAGCAATGATGGAAATAGCCGAGGCACTGGCCAGAATCTTCCAATCCCCCTTGAATATGGGCGTGATGACTGATTTCCACAGGCTCACCAACCTCTGGGTGGAGAAAAGTCTCTTCATCTCAGTCCTGAAAGTTTTACCCCATATACTTAGACTATGACACCTGGTTCGGTAGTCCCCCACCATCGGGAACATCCTTCCTGCATATACCCTGTCAAGCCATGTTAGAATTTTATAGGCTTCGATGAGATCCCTCCTCACTCTTCTGAATTCCAGTGAATATAGTCCGAACCGACTCAATCTCTCCTCATACGACAGTCCTACCACCCCAGAAATCAGTCTGGTAAAATTCTACTGCACTCCCTCCATAGCAAGAACATCTTTCCTCAGATAACGAGACCAAAACTGCACACAATATTCCAAGTGCGGCCTCACCAAGGCCCTGTATAATTGCAGCAAAACATCCCTGCTCCTGTACTCGAATCCTGTCTCTATAAAGGCCAACATAACATTCGCCTTTTTCGAACGCCTGTTGCACCTGCATGCTTACCTTCAGTGACTGGTGTACGAGAACACCCAGGTCTCGCTGCATATTCCCCTCGCTCAGTTTATAGCCGTTCAGATAATAATCTGCCTTCCTGTTTTAGCTAGTAAAGTGGATAACTTCACATTTATCCACATTATACTGCATCTGCCATGCATTTGCCCACTCACTCAACTTGTCCAAATCACCCTGAAGCCTCTCTGCATCCTCCTCACAACTTACCCTCACACCCAATTTTGTATCAGCTGCAAATCTGGAGATATTACATTTAGTTTCCTCATCTAAATCATTAATATATATTGTGAATAGCTAGGGTCCTAGCTCCGATCCCTGCGGTACCCCACTAGTCACTGCCTGCCATTCAGAAAAAGATCCGTATGTTCCAATGCTTTGTTTCCTGTCTCCCAACCAATTTTCTATCTATCGCAATACACTACCCCCAGTCTTGTGCACTTTAATTTTACACGCTAAACCCTTACGTGGAACTTTGTCGAGAGCCTTCCGAAAGTGCAAATAAATCACATCCACTGTCTCCCCGTCATCAACTCTACTAGTGACATCCTCGAAGAATGCTAGTAGATTTATCAAGCATGATTTCCCTTTCATAAATCCATGCTGACTCTGTCCGATTCTACCACTGTTCTCCAAGTGCTCTGTTGCAAAATCTTTGATAATGAACTCCAGGATTTTCCCCACGACCGATATCAGGCTGACTGGTCTACAATTTCCTGCTTTCTCTCTACCTTCCTTTTTTAACAGTGGGGTAACATTCCAATCTGTAGGAACTGTTCCAGAGTCCATAGATTCTTGGAAGATGACCACCAATGCATCCACTATTTCTCGGGCCACTTCTTAAGTACTCTGGGATGTAGATTACTAGGCCCTGGAGATTTATCGGCCTTCAATACCATCAACTTCCCCAACACCATTTCTCTACTAATACTGATTTCTTTCAGTTCCTCTCTCTCACTAAACCCTGTATTCACCAACATTTCTGGTATGATATTGGCGTCCTCCTTTGTGAAGACAGAACTAAAGTATGCATTTAGTTGGTCAGCCATTTCTTTGTTTCCCAGAATAAATCCCCCTGTTTCTGACTGTAACGGACCTGCATTTGTCTTCGCCAATCTTTTCCTCTTCACATACCTATAGATTCGTTTACAGTCAGTTTTTATGTTCCCCGCAAGCTTACTCTTGTACTCCATTTTCCCCTTCTTAATCAATCCCCTGGTGCTCCTTTGCTGAATTTTAAACTGCTCCCAATCCTCAGGTCTGTTGTTTTTTTCCTGGCAAATTTATATGCCTCTTCCTTGGATCTAACACTATCTCTACCTTTCCTTGCAAGCCATGATTTGGCTACCTTTTCTATTTTACTTTTGCGCCAGACAGGGATAAACAATTGTTGCAGTTCATCCATGCGCTCTTTGAATGTTTGCCATTGCCTTTCCACCGTCAACTCTTCAAGTAACGTTTCCCAATGTATCATCAACGACTCATGCCTCATACCTTCGTAGCTTACTTTATTAAGATTCACGACCCTAGTCTCAGAATCAACTAGGACACTCTCCATCATGATGAAGAATTCTATCATATTATGCTCGCTCATCCCAGAGGGATCTCGCACAACTAGATTGTCAATTATTCCTCTCTCATTATACAATAACCAGTCTAGGATAGCCTGTTCTCCAGTTGGTTCCTCAAAGAATTGGTCCTGAAAACCATCCCGCATATTCTCCAGGAATTCCACCACAATGTATTGCGACCAATTTGATTTGCCCAATCTATATGCAGATTCAAGAAACCCATAATTACAGATGTTCCTTTATCGCATGCGTCTCTAATTTCCTGTCCAATGCCATTCCCAAATTCAGCACTACAGTCTGGGGGTCTATATACAACCCCCACTAACGTTTTCTGCCCATTAGTGTTTGTCAACTCTACCCATACATATTCGACATCGTCAGAGCTAATATCCTGCCTCACTATTGCGTTCATTTACTCTTTAACCAGCAATGCAACTCCACCGGGGTTGGAGATAGGCCGTTTTACTGATGGTGTGAATATTTGGTAGGAAGCTCATCTCAAGACATCTCAGGGTTAACTATGTAACTAAGTCTGTGAACAGTTTGGCTTAGTCTCAAACATTTACAAAGGAGAGGGATGGAGTGTGTAACTAGGAAATGTTTGGAGCAGAGACAGAAAACAATGGCTTCAATCTTCTCAATATTTAATTGACATTGCAGATGTGTGAAGTAATACATTTTGAAAGGATGATTGAAGAGAGACAATACAAGTTAAATGGTACAACTATAAAGATGGTGAAATAACAGAGACACCTGGGATTTGTACACAAATCTTTGAAGGTGGCAGGAAAGGTTAACTTGACAGTTAATAAATGTATGGGATCCTAGGGTTTATAAATAGAGGCAAAAAGAACAAAAGCAAGGACATTATGTGAAACATATATCAAATACTAGTTCAGCTACACCTGGAGTCTTGTGTCGAATACTGGGAACCACACTTTAGGGAGGACATGAAGCCTTCGGAGTGGGTACAGTACTGTTTTACTAGTATTTGTCCAGGCATGAGGGATTACAGTTATGTATTTGGGGTTGTTCTGCTTAGAGCAGAGAACTTTCAGAGGAGATTTGATTGAGGTGTTTAACATTAGGAAGGATTTAGATAAATTAAATAAAGAGAAACTATTTCCAATGTCCAAGAGACACAGATTTAAGGCGATTGGTAAAAGAAGCAGACATGAGGATTTTTGTTTCTGAGTGGTTTGGATTTGGAATGCACTGTCTGATAGACTGATGGATACAGATTCAATAGTAGATCCCAAAAGGGAATTGGATAAATATCTGAAGGAGAAAAAATGCAAGGATATAGTGAAAGAGCCAGGGAGTGGGACTAACTGGATTGCTCTTTGAAAGGGCCAGCACAGACTTGATGGGCCGAATGGCCTCATTCAGTTTGTGCTATTCTATGATTCTATGATGGTTCCCACCTGGACTTTCACAATATTCCAATCCTTTCTCAAGGCGCTTGAGAAAGTACCACATAACAGCCGTGTTACCGAATTAGAAACACATGGGATAAAAGGACCAATATCAGCTGTGGCTCAGTTTGTAGCTCTCTCCCCTTTCAGTGGCAAGCTTCCAGGATCAAGTGTCACTGCAGGACTTGATTACAAGAATCAATGCTGACATTGCAGTGCAGTACTGAGGGTGTGCTGCACTGTCAGAGGTGCAGTCTATCGAATGAAACTTTAAACCAAGTTGCAGTCTGCCCTCTCAGGTGGATGTTAAAGATCCCATCGTACTATGCAGAAGCAGAGCAGGGGAATTATTCCCGGTGTCCTGGTCAATATTTTTTCCTTCAATCAACATCACAAAAACCCATCTGATCATTCTCACATTGCTGCTTGGGGGATCTTGCTGTGCAGAAATTGTCTGCCTGTTTCTGACATTACAAGAGTGACTTCACTTTAAGAAGTATACATTGGTTGCAAATCACTTTTTTGACATGCGGTGGTCATGAAAGGCGTTTCATAAATGGAAGTCTGTTTTTTATTTTCAATGTCAGCATGCAGGAAATTAGCTCAGTGACAGAAAGTAGAGAGTAGTGGAGAATGGTTATTCTTCAGCCTGGAGGGAAGTACACAGTGGGGTTCCCCAGGGTCACTGTTGGGATCACAGTTTTTTTTTCAGAGATACAGCACTGAAACAGGCCCTTTGGCCCGCCGAGTCTGTGCCGACCATCAACCACCCATTTATACTAATCCTATACTAATTCCATATTCCTACCACATCCCCACCTGTCCCTATATTTCCCTACCACATACCTATACTAGGGGCAATTTATAACATCCAATTAACCTATCAACCTGCAAGTCTTTGGCATGTGGGAGGAAACCGGAGCACCCGGAGGAAACCCACGCAGACACAGGGAGAACTTGCAAACTCCACACAGGCAGTACCCAGAATTGAAACCGGGTCGCTGGAGCTGTGAGGCTGCGGTGCTAACCACTGCGCCACTGTGCCGCCCCAGTTGCTGTATGTTAATACAATGGGCTTGTGTACAGAGGGGATAATGTCAAAGTTGGCAGGAAACTCAGAAATGTTAATAAACGGTGAGAAGGATAGTAACAGTCTTCAGGACGACAGCGACTGACCAGTGAAATGAGCAGGAACATGGCAAATATAAATGAACACAGTGAAGTGTGAAGTGAGACATTTGGGTAGGAAGTGTAAGGGAAGGCAACAGAAACAAAGGGGTATTGTTTAAATGAGGAGACAGGAACAGAGAGACTCGTAACGTTAACTCTGCTTCTCTTTCCACAGATGCTGCCAGACCTGCTGAGTGACTCCAGCATTTCTTGTTTTTGTTACAGAGAGACTTGGTGTGTATTCAGACAGATCTTTGAAGGCCGCACGAAAGGTTGACAAGTTTATGTCTGATATAACAGACATCAGGTAGAAAATACTATTGAGAAACAGGCTGAATATTGAAAGTCCAGAGGGGAAGTGAAAAAGCAAATAAGGGAAGCAAAGAGAGAGCATGAAAAGAGGCGAGCATTAAAGGAAATCCCTAAGTTTTCTATCGGCATCTAAATAGTAAAAGGGTAGTAAAAGGAACAATGGGGCCGACTCAGGACCATAAAGGGGATTTGCACATGGAGGCAGAGGATATCGCTGAGGTAATAAATGAATAATTTCCACCTGTCTTTACCAAGGAAGAAGATATGGAATCCTTTCCTTTATTAGCTGAGGTATAGAATATACGAGCAGGGAGGTTATGCCAGAATTGTATAACTCATTGGTTAGGACACAACTTGAGTACTGTGTGCAGTTCTGGTCACCTCATTACAGAAAGGATGTAATTGCACTAGAGAGGGTACACAGAAGATTTACGTGGATGTTGCCAGGACTGGAAAAATGCAGCTCTGAGGAAAGATTGGACAGGCTGGGACTGTTCTCCTTGAAATAGAGAAGGCTGAGGGTAAATCTGATTGAAATGTACAAAACTGAGAGTAGAGTGGAGCTGAAGGGTCCATTCACCTGAGAAAAGAGGTCAGTGGCGAGGGGGCATGGACTTAAAGTGATTGGCAGAAAGACTAAAAGGGAGCTGCGGATTTTATTTTTCACCCAGCGGGTGGTCAGAGTCTGGAACTCACTGTCCGAAAGGGTAGTTGAGGCAGAAACCAAAAACTCATTCAAAAGGTGTCTGGATGTGCACCTCAAGTGCTGTAATCTATCAAATGCTGGAAGGTAGGATTAGAATGGATGGATCGTTTTTTGGACAGCATAGACACGATGGGCCAAGTGGTCTCTCTGTGTGCCATAAACTGTCTATGATTCTAAGATGCAACCCAGGCAATGTTGAAAGAGGAGATAAGTCAGACACTAGTGGGGTTTAAAATTGATAAAGAGGAAGTATTATATAGGCTGTCTGGACTTAAATTGAATAAAGCACCAGGACCAGATGAGATGTATCCAAAGATACTGAGGGAAGTGAGGGTGGAAATCGCAGAGGCACTGGACATAATTTTTCAGTCTTTCTTAGACTCGGGGTGATGACAGAGGACTGGAGAATTGTAAACGTTACACCCTTGTTCAAAAAAGGGTGAAAAGATCAGGCCAGCAACTACAGGCCTGTCAGTTAAACTTCGGTGGTGGGAAAACTTCTAGAAAGAAATAATCTTGGACAAAGCTAATAGTCACATGGACAAATGTGAGTTAATTAAACACGCCAGCATGGATTTCTTGAGAGAACATCATGTTTAACTAATTTTCTGGAGATGTTTGAGGTGGTATCAGAGAGAGTTGATGAGGGCAATTCTGTTGATGTGGTGTACATTGACTTTCATATAACGGTCTATTCAGTTTCAAATGAACCTGCCTACACCATTCTCAAGCAGTGCATTCCAGACATTTAACTATTCCCTGCATGCAAAAACCTTTTGATACAATGCCACACAACAGACCTGTGAGCAAACTTGTAGCTCATAGAATAAAAGGGACATTAGCAACATGGATAAGAAATTAGCTGAGTGACAGGAAACAAAGAGTAGTGGTTAATGGATGTTTTACAGGCTGGAGGAAGGTTTGTGGTGGAGTTCCCAGACATCAGTGTTCGAATCCTTGCTTTTCCTGATATATATTAAGGACCTAAACCTGGGTGTACAGGGCACAATTTCAAAGTTTGCAGCTGATACGAACGTTGGAAGCATTGTGAACTGTGAGGAGGATAGTGTAGAACTTCAAAAGGACACACACAAGTTGCTGGAATGGGCAGACAGGTGGCAGATGAAGTTCAATACAGAGAAATGTGAAGTGATTCATGTTGGTAGGAAGAACATGGGGTGACAATATACAATTCTATAGGGTGTTCAGGAGCAGAAGAACCTGTGTGTATGTGTGCAGAAGTCATTGAAGGCGGCAGAACAGGTTGAGAAAGTGTTTAATAAAGCATGCAGTATCCTGGGCTTTATTAATAGGGGCATAGAATACAAGAGCAAATAAGTTATATTGAACTTATATAAGACACTATTTCAGCTTCAGCTCTGGTATTGTGTCCAGTTCTGGGTGCCACACTTGAGGAAAGACGTGAGGGCATTGGAGAGAGTGCAGAAAAGATTGACCAGAATCATTCCCAGGTTGAGGAATTTTAGTTATGAAGATAGATTGGAGAAGTTAGGACTGTTTTCCTCGGAGAAGGCCGAGAGGTGATTTATTAGAGGTTTCAAAAATCATGAGGTGTCTGCATAGAGCAGATAGAGAGAAACAGTTCCCACTCGTGAAAGGATCGAGAACGAGAGGGCACAGATTTAAAGTCATGGGTAAAAGAAGCAAAGACGACCTGAGGAAAATATTTTTTCACACAGTGCGTGGTTAGAGTCTGGAATGCACTGCCTGAGAGTGTGGTGGAGGCAGGTTCAACTGAAGCTGAATAGATTGTTATATGAGAAGGAAGAATGTGCAGGATTACAGGAAGAAGGCAGGGAACGGCACTGGGAGAATTGCTCATTCGGAGAGCCAGTGCAGACACGAAAGGCTGAATTGGTCCTTCTGTGCTGTAATAATTCTCTGATGTTTTTATTACAGGACGCTGACAAAGGTGACACTGTGATGGGGCGTCTCAGATGGGTGTAATGGTGGAGAATGGGGAATTCATGGCTGGAAAGGGAAGTTGTCCTATGGGAACTGGAATCTTAGCAGGGACTCTCCGACAGCCTGTCCGGGTCGAAGGCATCCAGGAAAATCTTCCCTCCCACCTCCTCCTGAGGTGGCCTCTGGATTCCTGGTGCCAATGCCTGTGTCCTCATGATGTTGATGATATGAAGGGTGCAGCAGAACACCATGAACTCAGACACCTGCTCCAGTGTGTACTGGAGGGCTCTCCCCGAGCGGTTCAGACATCGGAAGCATTGCTTCATCACATCGATGGTCTGTTCCACCATGTTCCTGGTGACTCCATTGCTCACGTTATACACATGCTAATTGCATAACTAACGGTTGACGGTGGGAGGTGGATTGAGGGTGTAGAAACATGGGCTGTGTCTAGAGGGGGTTCATTTGTCTCCAAGGAACCACATTCTGGTTCTTCATGGAGCCCCGATGTGTTGGGACCGGCTGACTGATTCAGAATGAAGGTATGGTGGCTGCTGCCAGGATAGTGGACATTCACCAACATGACGTACTGGCCATGCTCACACACCAACTGTACATTGATGGAGTGAGAGATCTTTCAGTTCCTGTACCTCAACCCATGGGTTGACATGGGGGCCCCGCAGAGACACCTACACCATCAGGAATCCCGCTATCCTGACAAAGCCACGGGATCTCTCATCCTGCTTCTCCCTGCTGAGGGAGATATTGATGACATAGATGGTCACCCTCACTTCCCAGAATTATCAATGGACAACACACAGTCCTAGTAACTACTGGCCAGTTAGTTTAACATCAGTTGTGAGGAAAGTTTTAGAAGCAATAATCAGGGGAAAAGGACAACACACACTTGGAGAGATTGAGTTAATTAAGGATTGTCAGCACGGATTTCTAAAAGGCAGATCATGCTTGATGAAGTAATTGAATTTATTTAGAAAATCAGAGAAGGTTGATGAAGGGAATGTGGTGGATGTTGTCTACGTGGATTTTATGAAATTATTTGATGAAGAAACACACAGAAGCTTGGCTAACAAAATTGAACCTCATGGAATAGCATCTAATTGGATCAAAAATTGTCCGTCGGACATAAAAAAGAGAAATGTGTTAAATGGTTGTTTTTCAGACTGGAGGATGGTAGACAGTGATTTTCCCCAAGGGTCAGTGCTTAGGACCACTGTTTGTTTTTTTGCTATATATAAGTTACATGGATCTTGGAATACAGAGCAGAATTTCAACATTTTCCGATGATACCAATCTTGGAGGTGTGGTAAACAGTGAGGATGTTGCAAACCACCTGTAGCAGGATATAGATAGGCAAGCAGAATGGACAGAGAAGTGGCAGGTGGAATTTCATACAACGGAGTGTGAGGTGATGTATTTTGTCAGAAGGAATAGGAAGGTAATATAGACTTAATGACACAGTTCTAAAGATTGTGCAGGGACAGAGCGACCTGGGGGCTGCATATGCATTGATATTTGAAGTTGGCAGGACATATTAGGAGAATGTTTAGCGAAGCATATCAGATCTTGGACTTCATCATTAGAGACAATGAATTCAAAAGGATACTGGATGGACACCCGAAGGAGATGATCTTGCAGGGATACGGGGACTGACTGGGAGAGTGGGACTGACTGGATTGTTCCACAGGGAGCGGGTACCGAGGGGCCGAATGGCCATCTTCTGTGCCATAAATGTATCTATCACTCTCTATGACTCTATGTTTGATATGTCTCCTGCTCCTGCGTGGAAATATTCAGATACATGGAAGTTCAATGAAACTGTGACTTTAAAAGCCACTGACAACTCCGTCCTCACCCTGGTGTGAGAAAGAACAAAAGAACAAAGGACATTACAGCACAGGAACAGGCCCTTCGGCCCTCCAAGCCTGCGCCGATCCAGATCTTTTATCTAAACATTTGTCTATTTTCTAAGGTCTGTATCTCTTTGCTTCCTGCCCATTCATGTATCTGTCTAGATACATCTTAAAAGACGCTACCGTGCCCGCGTCTACCACCTCCGCTGGCAACGTGTTCCAGGCACCCGCCATCCTCTGCGTAAAGAACTTTCCATGCATATGCCCCCTAAACTTTTCCCCTCTCGCTTTGAACTCGTGACCCCTAGTAATTCAATCCCCCACTCTGGGAAAAAGCTTCTTGATATCCACGCTGTCTATAACTCTCATGATTTTGCACACCTCAATCAGGTCCCCCCTCAACCTCCGTCTTTCTAATGAAAATAATCCTAATCTGCTCAACCTCTCTTCATCGCTAGCGCCCTCCATACCAGGCAACATCCTGGTGAACCTCCTCTGCACCCTCTCCAAAGCATCTCCGTCCTTTTGGTAATGTGGCGACCAGAACTGCACGCAGTGAGGCTCCAGTTCGTGTTGCAGGAGGTGACACAGCTCTGTGACCACCTCCTAATTGAATCAGAGTTACCTCATACACTGCTCCTGGGTTAGGTGTGCATAGGAAAAGTGCTCTTGGAAAACCCAGGGAGGGTAGGGCAGAGCCCCTTCCTCCTCTCACTTTACAGAGCTTCCCCTCTCTGCAGCCTCTTCTCCATTTGTTGGTCGTGTTACAGACCCAGGGACACTGTAACTACAGTCAAGAACAAATACCAAGTTACAGTACAGCACAGGAACAGACCATTCGGCCCTCCAAGCCTGCGCCGATCTTGATGCCTGCCTAAACTAACATCTTCTGCACTTCCGGGGCCCATATCCCTCTATTCCCTTCCTAATTATGCATTTGTCAAGATGTCTCTCAAACGTCGCTATCGTATTTGCTTCTAACACCTCCCCCGGCAGCAAGTTCCAGGCACTCACCACCCTCAGTGTAAAAAACCTGCCTCGCAGATTCCCTCTAAACTTTGCCCCTCGCACCTTATACCTATGTCGCCCAGTAACTGGCTCTTCCACCCTGGGAAAAAGCTTGTAACTATCCAAACTGTCCATTCCGCTCATAACTTTGTAAACCTCTATCATGTTGCCCCTCCACCTCCGTCCTTCCAGTGAAAAAAATCCGAGTTTTTCCAACCTCTCCTCATAACTAATGCCCTCCAGACCAGGCAACATCCTGGTAAACCTCCTCTGTACCCTCTCCAAAGCCTCCACGTCCTTCTGGTAGTGTGGCAGTCGGAATTGCACGCAAAATTCCAAGTGTGGCCTAAGTAAGGTTCCGTACAGCTGCAACATGACATGCCAATTTTTATACTCTGTGCCTCGTCCGATGAAGGCAAGCATGCTGTATGCCTTCTTGAATACCTTATCCACCTGCGTTGCCACTTTCAGTGACCCGTGGACCTGTACGCCCAGATCTCTCTGCCTGTCAATACTCCTAAGGGTTCTGCCATTTACTGTATACCTCCCACCTGCATTAGACCTTCCAAAATGCATTACCTCACAGTTGTCCAGATTAAGCTCCATCTGCCATTTCTCCACCCAAGTCTCCAACCGATCTATATCCTGCTGTATCTTCTGACAATCCTCATTATTATCTGCAACTCCGCAAACTTACTAATCAGACCAGCTGCATTTTCCTCCGAATCATTTGCACATACTACAAACATCAAACGTCCCAGCACTGATCCCTGCGGAACACCACTAGTCACATCCCTCCATTCAGAAAAACACCCATCCACTGATACCCTCTGTCTTCTATGACCGAGCCACTTCTGTATCCATCTTGCCAGCTCACCTCTGATCCCGTGTGACTTCACCTTTTGTACCAGTCAGCCATGCGGGACCTTGTCAGAGGCTGTACTAAAGTCCATATAGATAACATCCAATGCCCTTCCTTCATCAATCATCTTCGTCACTTCCTCAAAAAACTGAATCAAATTAGTAAGACACGACCTCCCCTTCACAAAACAATGGTGTCTCTCGCTAATAAGTTCGTTTGTCTCCAAATGCGAGTAAATCCTGTCCCGAAGAATCCTCTCTAACAATTTCCCTACCACTGACGTAAGGCTCACAGGCCTATAATTTCCTGGATTATCCTTGCCACCCTTCTTAAACAAAGGAACAACATTGGCTTTTCTCCAGTCCTCTGGGACCTCACCTGTAGCCAATGAGGATGCAAAGATTTCTGTCAAGGACCCAGCAATTTCTTCCCTTCCCTCCCTCAGTATTCTGCGGTGGATCCCGTCAGGCCCTGCAGACTTATCTATCTTATTGCTTTGCAAGACACGCAACACCTCCTCCTTATTGATAATGAGATGACTGAGACTATCTGCACTCCCTTCCCTAGGCCCATCATCCACCAAGTCCTTCTCTTTGGTGAATACTGATGCAAAGTACTCATTTAGCACCTCGCCCATTTCCTCTGGCCCCACGCATAGATTCCCATCTCTGTCCTTGAGTGGGCCGACCCTTTCCGTGGTTACCCTCTTGCTCTTTATAAATGTATAAAATGCCTTGGGATTTTCCTTAATCCTGTTTGCCAATGACTTCTCATCACCCCTTTTAGCCTTCCTGACTCCTTGCTTAAGTTCCTTCCTACTGTCTTTATATTCCTCACGTGCTTCGTCTGATCATAGCCATCCAGCCCTTACAAATGCTTCCTTTTTCTTTTTGACTAGGCTCACAATATCCTGTGTTATCCAAGCTTTCCCGAAACTTGCCAAACTTGTCTTTCTTCCTCACAGGAACATGCTGGTCCTGGATTCTAATCAGCTGACGTTTGAAAGAGTCCCACATGTCAGATGTTGATTTTCCCTCAAACAGCCGCCCCCATTCTAAATTCTTCAGATCCTGCCTAATTTTGTTATAATTAGCCTTCCCCCAATTTAGCACCTTCACCCGAGGACTACTCTTATCCTTATCCACAAGTACCTTAAAACTTATGGAATTATGGTCACTGTTCCGGGAATGCTCCCCCACTGAAACTTCGACCACCTGGCCGAGCTCATTCCCCAATAACAGGTCCAGAATGGCCCCATCCCTTGTTGGACTATATACATACTGTTTCAAGAAGACCTCCTGGATGTTCCTCACAAATTCTGCCCCATCCAAGCACCTAGCACTAAGCGAGTCCCAGTCAATATTGGGGAAGTTAAAATCACCCACCACTGCAACCCTGTTACCTTTACATCTTTCCTAAATCTGTCTACATATCTGCTCCTCTACCTCCCGCTGGCTGTTGGGAGGCCTGTAGTAAACCTCCAACACCGTGACTGCACCCTTCCTATTCCTGAGCTCCACCCATATTGACTCACTGCATGACCCCTCTGATTTGTCCTCCCGCAGTACAGCTGTGTTATTCTCCTTAACCAGTAATGCAACTCCGTCACCCCTTTTACATCCCCCTCTATCCCGCCTGAAGCTTCTAAAGCCTGGAACATTTAGCTGCCAATCCTGCCCTTCCCTCAACCAAGTCTCTGCAATAGCAACAACATCATATTTCCAAGTACTAATCCAAGCTCTAAGTTCACTTGCCTTACCTGTTATACTTCTCGCATTGAAACAAATGCATTTCAGAACACCAGTCCCGCTGTGCTCAGAAACATCACCCTGCTTGCTTTTCCTCTTAGTCCTACTGGCCTTCTTTATTATGTCCTCCTCATTTATTTCACTAGCTGTCCTACTGCTCTGGTTCCCACCCCCCTGCCACACTAGTTTAAACCCTCCCGAGTGACGCGAGCAAACCTTGCAGCAAGGATATTGGTGCCCCTCCAGTTTATATGTAACCCAACCTTCTTGTACAGGTCCCATCTGTCCCTGAAGAGAGCCCAATGGTCCAGATATCTGAAACCCTCCCTTCTACACCAGCTGCTCAGCCACGTGTTTAGCTGCACTATCTTCCTACTTCTAGCCTCACTGGCATGTGGCACAGGGAGTAAACCAGAGATTACAACCCTCGAGGTACTGTTTTTTAACTTTCCACCTAACTCCCTAAACTCCCCCTGCAGGACCTCATCACTCTTCCTGCCTATGTCATTGGTACCGATGTGTACCACAACCTCTGGCTGTTCACCTTCTCCCCTTCAGAATGCCCCATGTCCGTTCAGAGACATCCTTGACCCTGGCACCAGGGATGCAACATACCATCATGGAGTCTCTTTCATGTCCACAGAAGCGCCTATCTGTGCCCCTGACTATAGAATCCCCTATAACTATTGCTCTTCTGTGCTTTGTCCCTCCCTGCAGAACAACAGTGCCAGTCGTGGTGCCTCTGCTCTGGCTGCTGCTGTTTCCCCCTGATAGGCCATACCTCGTGCAGCGTTAGGTCACCAAATCCTCTGTCCTCCCTGAATGTCTGCAGCAGCTCACAACACAACCTCCAACAAACCATCCACAGCACCTGCACTAACTTTACAATAATAGAAGTAAGTCAAAAGCCCCTCACCTGTAAGTTGGATGCCTGCTCCTTTAAAATAATACGAGATGGGTTTCCTCAAGCTGCTGAATATATGTTCAGCTGAGAGTGACTAACACAGGCGGTCAGTGGACATGCACAGACAAAGTTTCAAAGACGTACATCAAAGCTGCCGGTATGGTATATTGACATCACATTCAAAACCATCCTCAGAGCAACAACACATACATGATACGATTGAGCGAGAGCCCTGCCCAGCTTGGGGCATTGTGCAGGCCGCAGTAGAAGTGCCCGGCTGTGCAGTTCACATCTCTCTATGGATCCCAGCTTCTGTACCGTCAGCACCAGTAGTGCTGTAGACTCTAAAATAGTGGCTCGGGACAGATACAGTGTGAAAGGAATTCACTTCAGAAGGAGAAATGAGAAAAAGATTGAAGTCAAAACATTTTCAGGAATATGAGAATGGGCAGGAGAATGGGACTAATTGGAGGGGTGAGGCCATGGAGGGAATCAAACACAAGAATGACTATATTTAAATTAAGGTGCTGCCAGACATGGAGCCAATGTAGATCAGTGAGCACAGGGGTGATGGGTGATCGGGATTTGGTGTGAGTTAGGATACAGGCAGCAGAGATCTGGATGGTCTGTGGTTTATGGAGGTTTATAACTGGGAGGGTGACCAGGATAGAATTGGAATAGTCAAGTGTGGATTTAACAAAGGTACAGGTGAGGGTTTATGCAGCAGTTGGCTGAGACAGAGGTGGAGGTGGGGGATATTACAGAGGTTGTCGTAGACAGGGTTGGTACTGGAGAGAATATGGAGATGGACTCAGCTCAGGTTTAAATAGAACACACCGATTGCAAACAGTCTGGTTCAGCCTCAGATATTGGGCAGGGTGGTGTATTTGTTTCACAGATAGGGGATGGAGTTTGTGATGGAGACCAATGACACTGGCTTCAGTCTTCCCAAAATTTACATAACAGAACAGTATTTCAGTGAAACGGGGTTTACAGATGCCCTACCGGGAAATAGAGACAGCAACAGCAGTAAAGATGAGAGAGCAAATGTCAAGAAATCCAATAAAGTTGGCAATGGTTTATAGAGCTGATAGCTGGACATATTCACCAGGAATACAACGGCAGCAAAAAGTGCAGAGTAAATTACAGGAGCAGTAATGCTGTTAAACTTGGTTTATAGAATTAATAGCTAGATAGAGAGACTTACCAGGGACACCAATAATAGCCAGGATGGGATAGTAAATGTATTGAATAATCTTCAGTGCGAGATGGATACGTTTGTTTAATGAGAACCGATCATAATATGTAGAAAGGTAGTAAAGATCCGAGGATAAACTCCTGTCCATTGTTGTAACATTCCAATCTATTGTTCTCAGATTCTGACCCATTGTTGTAACATTCCAATCCATTGCTCTCAGATTCTGACCAAGTGCTGAAACATTCCAGTCATTTGTTCTCAGATTCTGATCTATCCTTTCTCTCTCTCTGGAGCCGCTGATCTCTGTTGTGCCGGGGTTGATGTTCCGGCTGAAACTATGGGACAACACATGGGAGCCCCTTATTAATAGAAGATGGAAAACCTCCAGTGACACAATTAGGGTCCATGGAGACTGATATTATTTGCAGTCACTGAACAAACAGATTCAGTTAACCCTTTTCAATACAGCACTTTTTGTACTACAATAAAGTAGATCATTTACCCAGTCTGGATGGGATGCATGAGGGTTGCTGAGGGATGGAATGGTGGAAGTAGCAGAGGCACTGGCCAGCATATTCCAATCCCTCTTGGACATGGGAGTGATGACGTAATTTCACTGGCTCACCACTATCTGGGTGAAGAAATTTCTACTCATTTCAGTCCTGAAAAGTTTACCCCGTATCCTTAGACTATGACCCCTGTTTCTGGACTCCCCCACCATCGGGAGCATCCTTCCTGCAACTACCCTGTCAAGTCTTGTTAGAATTTTATAGGTTTCTATGAGATCCCTCTTCACTCTTCCGAACTCCAGCGAATATAATCCTATCTCTCCTCATACGTCAGTCCCGGCATCCCAGGAATCAGTCTGATAAACCTTCATTGTACTCTCGCTATAGAAGGAACATCCTTTCTCGGAGAAGGTGACCAAAACTGCACACAATATCCAAGTGCGGCCTCACCAAAGCCCTGTATAACTGCAGCAAGACATCCCTGCTCCTTTACTAGAATCCTGTCTCTATGAAGGCCAACATAACATTCGCCTTTTTCTACCGCCTGTTGCACCTGCATGCATACCTTCAGTGACTGGTGTGCGAGAACACCCAGGTCTCGTTGCATACTCCCCTCTCTCAGTTTATCGCCGTTCAGATAATAATCTGCCTTCCTGTTTTTGCTACCAAAGTGGATAACCTCACATTTATTCACATTATACTGCATCTGCCATGCAATAGCCCACTCACTCAACTTGTCCAAATCACCCTGAAGCCACTCTGCATCCTCCTCACAACTCACCCTCCCACCCAGTTTTGTGTCTTCTGAAAATTTGGAGATATTACATTTAGTTCCCTCATCTAAATCATTAATATGGAGTGTGAATAGTTGGGGTGATAGCGCCGATCCCTGTGGTACCCCACTAATCACTGCCTGCCATTTGGAAAAAGATCCGTTTATCACTACTCTTTTTTTCCATCTGCCAACCAATTTTCTATTTATCGCAATACACTACCACTAATCCCATGCGCTTTAATTTTACACACTAATCTCTTATGTGGGACTTTGTCGAAAGCCGTCTGAAAGTCCAAATAAACCACATTATCTGGATCCCCCTCATCCACTCTATTAGTTACATCCTCGAAGAATTCTAATAGATTTATCAAGCATGATTTCCCTTTCGTAAATCCATGCTGACTCTATCCGATTCTAACACTGTTCTCCAAGTGCTCTGGCAACAGTGAATAAACCTCATGTGCTTTTCCTGTTATTTTATTTTGCAAAAACAGTGTCCATCTCTCTGCAGGCTATTTCAGCTGCTTTGCAAGTTTTTCAAAAGTGACAAAAAATTCCGCCATCCTCCTCATTGAACTTTCTCATGAACTGGGAGAACTTTAAGAGCTCGGCGCATGGTCCTGATCTCGGGGTAGCTCCCTCACTAGCTGTGCCTTCACTGGGTGTATTGGGTCTTCCTCTAGTTGTTTGAGCCACCTCAACTCCCGTTCTTCCTTCTCCTTCTGGAATACTCTTACTTTTTCCCTATCACTTTGCTCTTTCTCGCTCTCTCTGGAATTCTAATTCTAGTCTCTTCTGTTCTAGTTTTACCATAGTTAACATTACTCTATCTGTTAGTAATTCTAACCCTGTGTGAGTCTTCAGCTTCAAGTGAAAAATGGTTGCACACGGGTCTTAGGATTTCGGGTTTCCGAGCTTTTGACTGAGAGTAATCCCTAACTGTCCAGCTACTTTACTCAACTTTTCAACTGATAGGATGTTAATCTGTACCGAGTTACTTTCTTTTCTTTTGGCCTCGTTATCTCGAGAGACAATGGATACGCGCCTGGAGGTGGTCAGTGGTTTGTGAAGCAGCGCCTGGAGTGGCTATAAAGGCCAATTCTAGAGGACTTCTGTGTTGGAGATACGGTCCTGCCACCTGATGCCAAGTATTCTCCGGAGGCAGCGAAGATGGAATGAATTGAGACGTCACTCTTGGCTGACATACGTTGTAGCTGGACACGCTTTTCCACAGGTGCTGCAGAGAAATTTGTTTGTCGGGGCTGTTGCACAGTTGGCTCTCCCCTTGCACCTCTGTCTTTTTTCCTGCCAAGTACTAAGTCTCTTCGACTCGCCACATTTTAGACCTGTCTTTATGGCTGCCCGCCAGCTCTGGCGAATGCTGGAAACTGACTCCCACGACTTGTGATCAATGTCACAGGATTTCATGTCGCGTTTGCAGACGTCTTTATAGCGGAGACATGGACGGCCGGTGGGTCTGATACCAGTGGCGAGCTCGCTGTACAATGTGTCTTTGGGGATCCTGCCAACTTCCATGTGGCTCACGTGGCCAAGCTATCTCAAGAGCCGCTGACTCAGTAGTGTGTACAAGCTGGGGATGTTGGCCGCCTCGAGGACTTCTGTGTTGGAGATACGGTCCTGCCACCTGATGCCAAGTATTCTCCGGAGGCAGCGAAGATGGAATGAATTGAGACGTCACTCTTGGCTGACATACGTTGTCCAGGCCTCGCTGCCTTCGAGCAAGGTACTGAGGACACAGGCCAGATACACTCGGACTTTTGTATACAATCCAGTATTTCCTCCTCTACGTTATTGTGACAAATTTGATTTGACCGATCTATATGCAGATTTAAGTCACCCATAATTACAGATGTTGCTTTATCGCATGCATCTCTAATTTCCTGTTTAAGACCATTCCCACATCACCACCACAGTTTGGGGGTCTATATATAACCCCCACTCACGTTTTTTGCCCCTTATTGTTTCTCAGCTCTACCCATACAGACTCCACATCATCAGATCTCATATCCTTCCTCACTATTGTATTACTTTCCTTTTTAACCAGAAATGCAACTCCACCGCGGGTGGAAATAAGCCATTTTACTGATGGTGTGAAAATTTGGTCAGAAGCTCATCGCAAGGCATCTCAAGGTTAACTATGTAACCAAGTGTGTGAACAGTTTGGCTTCGTCTCAAACATTTACAAAGGAGAGGGATGGAGTATGTAGCTAGGAAATATTTGAAGCAGAGACAGAAAGCAATGGCTTCAATCTTCTCAATATTTAATTGGCATTGCAGATGTGTGAGGTAATACATTTTGAAAGGAGGAATGAGGAGAGACAATACAAGTTAAATGGTATAACTATAAAGGTGGTGAAATAACAGAGACACCTGGAGTATTTGTACACAAATCTTTGTAGCCAAACAGTTAATAAATATATGGGATCCTCGGTTTTATAAATAGAGGCAAAAAAAGCAAAAGCAAGGACATTATGTGAAACATATAAAATACTAGTTCAGCTGCACCTGAAGTCTGGTGTTGAATACTGGGAACCACACTTTAGGAAGGACATGAAGCCTTCGGAGAGGGTAAAGCACTGTTTTACGAGAATTTGTGCAGGCATGAGGGATTACAGTTATGTAGCTGGGGTTGTTCTGCTTCGAGCAGAGAACTTTCAGAGGAGATTTGATTGAGCTGTTTAACATTAGGAAGTGTTTAGATAAATTAAATAAAGAGAAACTGTTTCCAATGTCCAAGGGGTCACTAACCAGAGACACAGATTTAAGGCGATTGGTAAAAGAAGCAGACATGAGGATTTTTGTTTCTGAGTGGTTTGGATTTGGGATGCACTGTCTGATAGGCTGATGGATACAGATTCAATAGTAGATCCCAAAAGGGAATTGGATAAATATCTGAAGCAGGAAAAATGTTAGGATATGCTGGAAGTGTCAGGGAGTGGGTGTAACTGGATTGTTCTTTGAAAGGGCCAGCACTGACTTGATGGGCAGAATGACATCATTCAGGACTGTGCTATTCTATGATTCTATGATTGTTCCTGCCTGTACATTCCCAATATTCCTATCCTTTCAGCAGCTGTTTGATAAATTACCACATAACAGCTGTGTTACCGAATTATAAACACATGGGATTAAAGGACCAATGTCAGCAGTGGCTCAGTTTGTCGCTCTCTCCCCTTTCAGTCACAAGCTTCTAGGATCAAGTGTCACTGCAGGACTTGATGACAAGAATCAAGGCTGACACTGCAGTGCAGTACTGAGGGAGTGTTGCGCTGTCAGAGGTGCAGCCTTATCAAAGAAAAGGTAAAGCCAGGCCCCGTCTGCCCTCTCAGGTGGATGTAAAAATCCCATGGAATTATTTAGAAGGTCAGGGTAATTATTCCCAGTGTCCTGGTCAACATTTACCCCTCAAATCAACATCACAAAAACAGATCTGATCATGACCACACTGCTACTTGTGGGATCTTGTTGTGCAGACATTGGCTGTGTTTTTCCTACATTACAAGACTGACTAAACGGTAAAAACTACTCGTTGGTTGTAAATCGCTTTGGGACATGCGGTTGTCATGAAGGCGTTACATAAATGGAAGTCCTTTTTTATTTTCAATGTCAGCATGCAGGAAATTAGGTCAGTGACAGAAAGCAGAGAGTAGCGGAGAATGGTTGTTGTTTCGTGTGGAGGGAAGTACAAAGTGTGGTTACCAAGGGTCACTGTTGGAATCACTGTTGCTGTATGTTAATGCAATGGGCTTGTGTACAGAGAGGACAATTTCATCGTTTTCAGAGGGCAGGAAACTCAGAAATGTTAATAAACAGTGAGAAGGATAGTAACAGACTTCAGCAGGACAGAGACTGACTGGTGAAATGGACAGGAACATGGCAGATGTAACTTAACACAGTGAAGTGTGAAGTGAGACATTTGGGTAGGCAATATGAGGAGAAACAATATAAACTCAATGGTACCATTATAAAGTGGGTGCAGGATTAGAGAGACCTGGGGTGTACACACACAGATCTTTGAATGTAACATGTAGTGTCCTTGGTGTTAGAGAGAGAGGCACAGAGTAATAAAACTCAGGAGGAAATGCTGATTTTCATCCATCATTGGTTAGGTCCCAGCTGGAGAATTGTGTCCAATTCTGATCACCACACTTTGGTAAGGATGTCAAGCACTTAGTAAATATACTGAGGTGATTTACAAGAATGGTACCAGGGATCTGGGAATTCAGTTACGTGGAGAGATTGGAAAAGCTGGGATTGTTCTCTTTAGAGCAGTGAAGGGTAAGGGGAGATTTAATATAGAATTCAAAATCATGAAGGGTCTTGATAGGTTAATTAATGTGAAACTGTTTCCAGTGTCAGAAAGTTCAGTATTAAGAAGGCACAGATTGAAGGTAATTGACAAAGAACCAGAGGTGAAATGAGGAGAATTTTCTTACACAGCGAGTTGTTGGGATGTGGGATTCACTGCCTGAAAACATGGTGGAAGCAGATTCAATAATATCTTTCAAAAGATAATTCAGCAAATACATGAATTGGAATTAAATAAGCTGGAGTGTGGGTCAAAAGGAGGAGAGAGGAACTAATTTGATATCTCTTTCAAAGAGACTGCACTGACAGAATGGGCTGAATATCCTCCTTCTGTGCGTAGGGTTTGTGATTCATGATCTGCCCGTGCCCGTTCTTGTTGAGGCAGGTGACACACAAAGCTCCTGCTTTGTTCTAATTTCCATGAATTCTTCTTGCTGCCCAGGGTGACCCGCGCTGATGTCTGTCTGCACATTAACTGGGAGCGAAGTGTGCGTGAGGCTGGTTCGTGTTTCAGCCAGCATTCAGCTTTTAAAGGCAGTCTGTCCCTCTTAAAGGGAAGCTGCACTGAATCACAGGAGGCTGCGTGTGCTGCTGCTGCTGACTGTGAATTCTGCAATTGGAAACAAGGTAAGTGGAATACTAGGACAGAGAGAGGGATCTGCAGTTCACGGATGTGGTGCTGGAGGCCTTAGTCATGGAGGGGGGCAGGAGGAGGGAGGCCATGTTTTCATGGCGTGGGGTCGAGGCCCTCAAGTAACACTCTCCGAAGGGAATGGGAGCAGGTGGCCTGGGAGGTCAATGCAAGAGGTCCGGCCCCGAGGACCTGGCAGCAGAGCAAGAAGAAGTTGAATGAGCTCACACGGGTGATCAATGTCGGTGAATTCATCTCCACATGGCATCTCCTACCCCCAACACAACCAACCTCTCACACTGCTCAATGTACCACAGCTCCATCACTCACCCATCAGCAATCCCTAATACTCACGACTCACACCTAACATTCACTTACTCCACCTCACCATCACACACCTTCCACTGATGCCAGCCTCACACCCACCTCTCAATGCCTCCACATACATCCAGCTATTCAGCTATGGCAGGCAAATAACCCAAACACAGTGAAACACAATCACTGCCATTCTGCTCTCTCTCTTCCAGGACAAGGCGGCCCATAAACACAGGGAGCAGCAGTGTTCCGGCGAGGGCCAGGCATAACTTCATCCCCAGAGCCTGAGGGAGGAGATGGTTCTTCACATCATGGGACCGGCTGTGACAGAGCCCGTAACATCCGGCATCACCGACAGTATTCAGGATGATGCTATGTTCCTGCCTTATATCCCTTCTTAACTCCCACCTCCCCCTCATCCTGCTGTCTGGGATGATGTACAAGCTTCAGATGGTGGGACCATTGACCTCCTGCTTTCCATCCCACCCCCAATCCCTCACCCCAACTTTCCCCTTCTAATTTTATACTTTCCAATGATAACCCAAAACTACCAGCTTCCCAGTCACAGCAACTCCAGGAGACAGAGAGAGAGCAGCAGCACAGCACTGATGGCGAAGCACCATCACTTGGTCTAATACTCACAGCCAACAGTTCAAATACTTACACTGTGTGTGCTTCAGAGGCTGGTATAAAGTCGGAATCTACACGTGGTGAGTCACCGCGCACAAGTGAGCTGCAGCCAGGCCAGGGGGAAAGGATAGTTCATGTGTCAGCTCACCAGAGGGCGAGGTCACAAACGAGTTATAATACACAGGACTCAGAAATGAACATTGCTGGAACTGCATACAGGAGAATGCTGATGGACATGTACACTGAGAGACTTTGTCTATTGACAGGCCTGTCAGACAGCTCCAAGTGGCACAGGACATTGCATAGAGATTGAAGCCCATTCTTTCCCCTGTGGAAGTGGTCACTAACTCCATGACATCACTAGCAGACCCAGCCATGATACAATATCTGGTGACCATTGCCTCAGCTTCCACTGCAGCACAGACGGCAGACACCCAACGTCTCAGTGCTGCAATGGAAGCTCAGACTGAGGTCATGTGGTCCATGCTTGCTGCCATGCAGGATCAAGCTTCTCTGGTGGGTAGGGCAGAGCCCCCTCCTCTTGCCTCTTGACATAGATTCCCCTCTCTGCAGCCTCTGCTCCATTTGTTGGTCATGTTACAGACCCAGAGACACTGTAACTACAGTCCCCAAACCTCGTCCAGAATTGGGTCACAAAGTCTTCTGTCCTGCCTGAATGTCTGCAGCAGCTCACAACACAACGTCCAGAAAAACATCCAAAGCACCTCCACTAACTTTACAATGGCATTAGCAAGTCAAAAGCCCCTCACCTGTAAGCTCGATGCCTGGTCCTTTGTAATAACAAGTGACTAACACAGGTTGTCAGTGGACATCCAAAGACCAAGTTTCAAGGACAGACATCAACACTGTTGGGCTGGTGCACTGACGTCACCTTGAACCCTCCTTACACTAACAGCACATACATAGAACGCCCGGGCATGTCCCCTGCCCAGCATGGGGCACTGTGTTGGCCACTCTAGAAGTGGCCGGCTGTGCAGATAGCATCATTTTATGGATCAAGGTTTCTGTAACATTGGCACCAGCATGAAATTCACAGCCGGGGGAGATAGAGAGAAAAAGCAACTCACTTTCAATGGGGAATTGGGAAAAGAGTTGAAGGCATAAGATTTTCAAGAATATGGGATATGGACAGGGAAATGGGACTAATTGGAGGGGTGAGGCCATGGAGGCATTCAAACACAAGAAATAGAATATTTAAATTAAGGTGCTGCCAGACCGGGAGCCAATGTAGATCAGTGAGCACAGGGGTGATGGGTGATCAGGATTTGGGGTGATGGGTGATCGGGATTTGGTGTATATTAGTTTACTGGCAGCAGAGCTCTGGATGGTCTGTGGTTTATGGAGGTTTATATCTGGGAGGGTGACCAGGACAGAATTGGAATAGTCAAGTGTGGATTTAACAAAAACACGGATGAGGGCTTATGCAGGAGATGTTTTGAGACAGAGGGGGACATGGGTGATATTACAGAAGTGGTATTAGGCAGGTTAAGTGATGGAGAGAACATGACGATGAACTCAGCTCAGGTATAAATAGAACATAGAGGTTGTAAACTGTCTGTTTCAGCCTCAGACATTGGCTCGTGAGGTCGATATAGACAGTGGATAGCGAGCAGACTTTGTGAGAGAGACTGAAGACAGAGGCTTCAGTATTCCCAGGATTTACATGACAAGAACAAATGTCAGTGACATATGGTTTATAGATATAATAGTTGGATCCAGAGACTTACCAGGGACACCAATAATAGCGAGGATGGGATAGTAGATCGTTTGAATCATCTTTAGTGCATAATAGATTCGCATTTCTAATGTTCTCCAATAATAATCTGCAGTAACTTCGCCAAACCAATAGGATAAACTCTTGCTGCCCATTTTTGTAAAATTCCAATCTATTGTTCTCAGATTCTGATCAATCCTTTCCCACTCTCTGGAGCTGCTGTTAGTGTGGGGGTGATGCTCCCGGCTTGGAATAACACATTGAAAGAAATCCCTTATTAATGGAAGTGGAAAACTCTCCAATGACTCAATTAGGGTGCGTGGAGACTGACATTAATTACACACACTGAACAAACAGATTCAGTTAACCCCTGTCAAACCAACATTTAGTGTTCCAAAATAAAGTAGAACATTTACCCAGACTGGATGTTATGTATGAGGTTTGTTAAGGGAAGGAGTGGTAGAGTCACTGGCCAGAAGCTTTCACTCCTCCTTGGCTATGGGAGTAGTGACAGGGGAGTGGAGGACTGTAAATGATACACCCTGTTTAAAAAAAAAGAGATGGGATAAACCCTGTAACTTTTGACCAAACAGTCTAATGTCGGCGATTGGAAATTTCTAGAGGCCATAACCCAGCTCAAAAATATATCTTTCTGGGAAAAACATCTGATAATAAATGACAAACAGGATGGATAGCTTGATAACCAATCATGTCTGATAATCTTGATCAAGTTAGTTGATGACATAACTGTGAGTGTTGATGAGGTCAGCGTGTTTCGTGTTATGTATATGAACTTTCAAAAGGCCTGTGATCAAATGACATTTCATAGACTTGTTATGAAAAATGGAAGACATGGATTAATGTGAGAGTGATAGTGTGGATATGACATTGACTCAGGGACAGAAAGCAGAGAGAAGTTGTGAACAGACATTGTTTATTCTGGGGGAGGAGAATATGCAGTGATGTTTCTCGAGGGTCAGTATTAGAACCAGTGCTGTTCCTGACATATAGATAGATGCATGATATCGACGTAAATGTAAAAATAAACAATTTCAACTCCTGCAGATGGCATGAAACTCATAAGTAAGGGTGGAAAAGGCGCAGACCACAGAATTATCCAACCTCACAGACTGTCTATATTTTTTTATTTATCATGGACTCTCATCCAACACCAATGTATTTCTCACTCTAATTTATTTGTGTGTGATTCTCGTGTGAGTGTGTGCGTGAATGAGTAGCGTACATGTTTATTATTTTATTCAGATCCAGTTTAGATTGTTAAGTATAATAAACTCACCTCTTGTTTAATCTCAAGAAAACCTGTCTGACTGGTTCTTACACGAGCACAATAAAGGTATAAGGTAAAATACTCACTGAGGTGGTCAGCACGTCCACTGCAAAAAAGGAATAAACCCTATTGTGGTCAAATGAGTGATCGGACAAGAGTGGATCTGGGACCCCTCCTCACATGGCTGTAACAGAAATTGATTGTAACCCAATGACAAACGAGAAATTAGAAGTAGGAAAAACAATTGATATCCAGAAAAAAAAATGAAGATTTCAATGTAGGTTTCTTGTGGCTTTCGCTGCTACAGCACTAAAATGTTCACATTCGGAGACAGTACCATCCTAAGCCACAGCTTATGAAAATATGAACAGATGAATTCGGATCACGAGTAGGCCACTCGGCCCCTCAAGCCTGCTCTGCCATTCAATAAGGTCATTACTAATCTGATTGTAAACTCGACTTCACATTTCCGCCTGCCCCGATAACTTTTCACCCCCTTGCTTATCAATAATCTATCTACCTCTGACTTACAAATATTCAAAGACTCTGCTTCCAGCGCCTTTTGAGGAAGATATTTCCAAAAACACACGACCCTCACAGGAAAAAAATCTCCTCATCTGTGTGTTAAATGGGTGACCCCCTTATTTTTAAATAGTGACCCCGAATTCTAGATTCTCCCACAATGGGAAACATCCTTTCCACATTCACCCCGTCAAGACGCCTCAGAGTCCCATATGTTTCAATCAAGTCGCCTCTTACTCTTCTAAAGTCCAGCGGATACAAGCCTAGCCTGTCCAATATTCCCACATAAGACGGCCCGCCCATTCCAGGTATCAGTCTAAATAGCCTTCTCTGTACTGCCCCCAATACAATTACATTATTCCATTAACAAGGAGACCAATACTGGACACAGCACTCCAGATGTGGTCTCACCAATGCCCTGTAAAACTGAAGCATGACCTCCATAGTTTGCTATTCAATTTCTCTAGCAGTAAACAATAACATTCTATTAGTTTTCCAATTACGTGCTGTACCTGCTTACTAGCCTTTTGTGATTCATGCACTTGGACACCCAGATCCCTCTGCATCTCAGAGCACTGCAATCTCTCACCATTTAGATAACAGGCTTCTTTTTTATTCTTCCTGCCAAAGTGGACAATTTCACACTTTCCTGCAGTATACTCCATTTTCAAGGACTTTGCCCACTCACCTAACCTATCTATATTCCTTTGCAGTCCCCTATGTCCTGTTCACAACTTAGTTTCTTACATATCTTTGTGTCATGGGAAAATTTAGCAACCAAACCTTCGGTCCCTTCATCCAATTCATTTATATAAATTGTAAAAAGTTGAAGATCCCTGTGGTACACCACTCGTTTCATCTTGCCAACCAGAAAATTACCCATTTATGCTGACATTAGGTTTCCTGTTAGCTAGTCAATCTTCTTTCCATACCAATATGTTACCCCCGACACCATGAGCTTTTATTTTCCACGATAAACTTTGAGGTGGCATCTTATCAAATGCCTTATAGAAATCTAAGTACAGTACATCCACCGGTTCCCCTTCATCCACAGCACATGTAACTCAAAGAACAAAGAACAAAGAACAAAGAAAGTTACAGCACAGGAACAGGCCCTTCGGCCCTCCAAGCCTGCGCCAATCCAGGTCCTCTATCTAAACCTGTCGCCTATTTTCTAAGGGTCTGTATCTCTTTACTTCCAGCCCATTCATGTATCTGTCCAGATACTTCTTCAAAGACGCTATCGTGCCCGCGTCTACCACCTCCACTGGTAATCCATTCCATGCACCCACCACCCTCTGCGTAAAGAACTTTCCACGCATATCCCCCCTACACTTTGAACTCGTGTCCCCTTGTAATTGAATCCCCCACTCTGGGAAAAAGCTTCTTGCTATCCACCCTGTCTATACCTCTCATGATTTTGTACACCTCAATAAGGTCCCCCCTCAACCTCCGTCTTTCTAATGAAAATAATCCTAATCTGCTCAACCTCTCTTCATAGCTAGCGCCCTCCATACCAGGCAACATCCTGGTGAAGCTCCTCTGGACCCTCTCCAAAGCATCCACATCCTTTTGGTAATGTGGCGACCAGAACTGCACGCAGTATTCCAAATGTGGCCGAACCAAAGTCCTATACAACTGTAACATGACCTGCCAACTCTTGTACTCAATACCCCGTCCGATGAAGGAAAGCATGCCGTATGCCTTCTTGACCACTCTATTGACCTGCGTTGCCACCTTCAGGGAACAATGGACCTGAACACCCAAATCTCTCTGTACATCAATTTTCCCCAGGACTTTTCCATTCACTGTATAGTTCACTCTTGAATTGGATCTTCCAAAATGCATCACCTCGCATTTGCCCTGATTGAACTCCATCTGCCATTTCTCTGCTCAATTCTCCAATCTATCTATGTTCTGCTGTATTTTCTGACAGTCCCCTTCAGTAACTTCCACTCCACCAATCTTACTGTCGTCTGCAAACTTGCTAATCAGACCACCTATACTTTCCTCCAAATCATTTATGTATATCACAAACAACAGTGGTCCCAGCACGGATCCCTGTGGAACACCACTGGTCACACGTCTCCATTTTGAGAAACTCCCTTCCACTGCTACTCTCTGTCTCCTGTTGCCCAGCCAGTTCTTTATCCATCTACCTAGTACACCTTGGACCCCATGCGCCTTCACGTTCTCCATCAGCCTACCATGGGGAACCTTATCAAACGCCTTACTGAAGTCCATGTATATGATATCTACAGCCCTTCCCTCATCTATCAACATTGTCACTTCCTCAAAGAATTCTATTAAGTTGGTAAGACATGACCTTCCCTGCACAAAACCAAGTTGCCTTTCACTGATAAGCCCATTTTCTTCCAAATGGGAATAGATCCTATCCCTCAGTATCTTCTCCAGCAGCTTCCCTACCACTGACGTCAGGCTCACCGGTCTATAATTACCTGGATTTTCCCTGCTACCCTTCTTAAGCAAGGGGACAACATTAGCAATTCTCCAGTCCTCCGGGACCTCACTCGTGTTTAAGGATGTTGCAAAGATATCTGTTAAGGCCCCAACTATTTCCTCTCTAGCTTCCCACAGTAACCTGGGATAGATCCCATCCGGACCTGGGGACATGTCCACCTTAATGCCTTTTGGAATACCCAACACTTCCTCCCATCAAAGAAACTCCATCAAAGAAATCCAACAAACTGATTAAAAATGATTTAACTTTCATAAATCCGGGTTGATTCTGCCTTATTACCTCGATTTGTTCTGAGTGCCGGCTATATCATCTCTAATAATATCTTCTAAATTTTTCCCCAAGACAAATGTGAAGCTAACTGGCCTGTAGTTTCCTGCTTTCTGTCTCCCTCCCTTTTTGAATAAAGGAGTTATATTGCCAATAAAGGAGTTACCTACAGAGTGAAGTAACTTGGTATACTTTGTGTGGTTTTATTTTAATAAAAAAAGTCAACAGATGAAACTCTCCGCCGAACAAACGCCCTGTCTGCGGAAAAGTTGAGTAATGTAGCCGGAAGGTTAGGGATTACACTCCGTCCAAAAGCTAGGGAATACGTAATCGTAAGACTTGTGGCCAACCATTTTTCACTTGAATTTGAAGGCTCAAACAGGGTTAGAATCACTAACAGATAGAGTAATGTTAGCTAAGGTAGAACTAGAACAGAAAGGACTAGAATTTGAATTCCAGAGAGAGCGAGAAAGAGCAGAGTGAGTGTCAAGAAAGGGAAAAAGTAAGAGTGTTCCAGAAGGAGAAGGAGGAAAGGGAGTTATGGCGGCTCAAACAACTAGATGAAGTCCCAGTACACCCAGTGAAGGCACAGCTGGTGAGGGAGCTGCCCCTTGCTCAGGACTATGTGATGAGCTCTTAAGTTCTCCCAGTTCATTCTAAAGTTCAATGAGGAGGATGTGGCAGCACTTTTCTTTCCTTTTAAAAATTTTTCAAAGCAACTGCAATGACCGTCAGAGAACTGGACGCTGGTTTTACAAAATAAAATAACAGGAAAGGATGAAAGTTCATCAGATTATGAGAGGGCTGAAAATGCTATCCTGGGCCCATATGAGATAGTACTGGAGCTGGACCAGCAAAAATTCAGAATCTTTGGAAAGCAGCTTGACCAAACCTAACTGGCGTTTGAAAGAGGGAAGCAATTTCGGAACATTGGAACATCGGAGCAGCAGTAGGACATCGACCCTGTTCCACCCTTCAATATGATAATAGCTGATCATCCACTGCAATGCCTTTTTCCGACACAATCCCCATTTCCCGTTATGTCACTGGTATTTAGGCCGAGGCATTGAGGACCAGAGTTGGGACGTCATGTTATAGTTGTGCATAACGTTGGTTAGGCCGCATTTGGAGTACTGTGCGCAGTTCTGGTCGTCGCACTACACAAAAGATGTGAGTAAGCTAGAGAGGGTGCAGAAAAGATTCACAAGGATGTTGCCTGGTTTGAAGGGCTTGAGTTAGAAAGAGAGACTGGATAGGCTGGGGCTGATTTCCCTGCAGCGAAGGAGGCTGAGAGGAGACATGATAGAGGTATATAAAATTAAGAGAGGCATAGATAGGGTAGTTAGCCAGAGTCTGTTTCCCATGCTAGGGGTGACTAAAACTAGAGTGCATAGATTTAAGGTGAGAGGGAGGAGGTCTAAAGGGATCAAAGGGGTAAATGTTTCACACAAAGAATAGTGGGTATTTGGAATGATCTGCCTGAGGAGGTGGTGGAGACAGGAACAGTAGTGACATTTAAGAGGCATCTGGACAGGTACTTGAATGAAAAAGGCATCGAGGGATATGGAATTAATGCAAGCAGTTGGGATTAGTATAGATCGGCATTATAGTCAGCCCGGACGCAGAGGGCCGAATGGCCTGTTTCTATGCTGTACGACTCTATGACTCCATTTAGAAATCTGTTAATCTCTGCTTTAAACATACTCAAATACTGAGCTTCCACAGCCCTCTGGGGTAGAGAATTCCAAAGATTCACAACCCTCTGAGAAAAGGCATGTCTCCTCATCTTTGTCCTAAGTGGATTTCCACTTATTTTGAAATTGTTTCCCCTGGTTCCAGATTCCCCAACCAGGGGAAACATGTTAGCTGCATCTACCCTGTCTATCACCTTCAGTATTTTGTAGGTTTCAATGAGATCACCTCTCATTCTTCGAAACTCGAGAGAATACAGGCCCAGTTTCCCAAATCTCTCTTCATGGGATGGTCCCGCCATCTCGGGAACAAGTCTGATGAACCGTCATTGCACTTCCTCTATGATCATAACATCCTTCCTCAGGTTAGGGGACCAAAACTGCACACATTACTCCAGGGGCAGTCTAACCAAGTTTCCATACAATTGCAGCAAAACGTCACTACTACTGCACTCAAATCCACTTCAATAAAGGCTAACATACCATTAGTCTTCCTAATTGCTTTCTGCACCTGCATGTTTGTTTTCAGTGACTTATTGACGAGGACATCCAGGTCCATTCATACAACTACACTTTCTAATCTCTTACCGTTTAAGAAATACTCTGCACATCTGTTCCTGCTACCGAAGTGGATAACCTCACATCTTTCCACATTATATTTCAACTGCCATGTTCTTGCCCACTCACGAAGTCTGTCCAAATCCCCTTGAAGCCGTTTTGCATCTTCCTCGCAACACCAATTCCCATCAAGTTTACTGGCATCTGAAAACCTGGAAATATTACATTGGTCCCCACATCCAAGTCATTGATACATATTGTGAACAGCCGGGGCCCAAGCACTGATCCCTGCAGTACCCCACTAGTCACAGCCTGCCAAGGCAAGAATTGCCCATTTATTCCTACTCTCTGCTTTCTGCCTGATAGCTAATCCTTACTCCATGCCAGTACATCATCTCCTATCCCATGTGCTTCAATTTTACTAACCAACCTCCTGTCGGGGACTTTATCAAAAGCCTTCTGAAAATCCAAGTATACCACGTCCACCGAATTCCCTTTATCAATTCTGTGAGCAACATCCTCAAATAACTCCAACAGGTTCGTCAAACATTGTTTCCCATTTATATATCCATGTTGACTCTGCCCAATCAGATCCATTTATCACATTCTTTCGAATAGAGTACAGCTTGTTCCCAGCGACTGATGTAAGGCTAACATGTCTGTAGTGCCCTGTTTTCTCTCTCCCTCCATTCTTAAATACTGGGGAGACATTTTCTATCTTCTAATCTACAGGAACAGTTCCAGAATCTACAGAATATTGAAAGATATTCACCAATGCATCCACTATTTCCAAAGCTACCTCTTTCAACACTCTGGGATGTAGAATATCAGGTCCTGGGGACTTGTCAACCTTCAGCTCCATTAATGTCTCCAAGACAACCTTCTTACTTATACTAATTTCATTCATTTCCTCATTCTCCCGAGTCCCTTGGATCTCTAATTCTGGGAGTTTTCTTGTATCTTCCTCAGTGAAGCCAGACACAAAATAATCATTTAACTTCTCTGCCATTTCTCTATTCCCCATTATAAATTCTCCTGACACAGCCTGTAATGGACCCACATTTGTCTTAGCGGAACGTTTCCTTTTCACGTATCTATAGAAGATTTTACAGTCCATTTTTGTGTTTGTTTTTGGCCAGTGATATGAGCTCTCAAGATAGAGCCCACATATGAAACCCTCAGAGCAGTGATCCCTCTCGAGGAGTTCACAAACTCGCCCCCCTCCCAGTAAAACCCACAAAGAGGGACAGAAGGTTCAAAGGCATTCTGGCTGATGAATTTTCCCTTGTACACAAAGCCTTAACCCCAGAGGAAAACCCATTCCTCATCACCCCAAAGACCCGAGAATAAAAGGTGGAGGGGAGATCGGAGCCCGAGCAGACATGGGCAAGAAGCGGGACACACAAGGGTCCATCCTCAGGCCAAATAGGTGCTGAGAGCAGGAGTAATGGCTGAAGATCTGCGTGTTTCCACTGTAATAAGGCAGATCACCATCGAGTTGACTAATGGAAGTGACGGGGAAAACCTGTAGGATTAATCAGAGTCCACCAGATCAGTGCTGGAAAACGGACCCTGATGGAAAGCACAGAAGGTCAGGCTGTGCCTTTAAGTGTAACGGTCAGACACAGTAACCCCACCACAGAGAGTGCGGGAAAACTTAACAAAATCCCTGAGAGTTACAGGAATTTGTATTCCAAGGAAAAGTGACCCCATACCCCTCGAGTGGGACAAGCAAACCCATAGTCATACTGATGGATACAGGGGCCAAACAAACCCTTCTGCTGGGAAAGGACCTTTACCCGAGAGAGTGCAGTGAACGCTAGAGTGTTAGTGAATGGTATCGGAAGATGATATATGACCATACCTGTATATCAACTGCACTTGGAATGTGACCCAGTTTCAAGACCGGTAACCATGGGGATTGTACCTAGTTTACCGGTGGAGTGGTCGATCAGCTCCTGGGTAATGATCTGACAGGGGAAAATGTGGCATCTTCCCCAGTAGCGCTGGAGAGACCAAAAGAGGTCAGGGAGACAGAGCAGTTACAGGAGAAATAAAAACAAGAAATGCTGGAAGCACTCAGTAGGTCTGGCAGCATCTGTGAAAAGAGAAGCAGAGTTAACGTTTCGGGTCAGTGACCCTTCTTCGGAACAGTTACGGGAGAAGGTCCCTGGCATTCTTACTGATTGTGTGGTGACTCGGTCCATGGCCAAACAATCCCCTGAACTGACACTGCAGACGGATGACCCTACTGTCTGGTTATCTGAAACCTTCTTTGGGAAGTTAGAGGACCCAAAGGATGTGTTAAACAAATCGTCCTTAGTTGAGGCTCAACAACCTGACCCAGTGTTAAAAAAGGCACAGACTGTCCAAACCAAAAATGAAGCAGAGGGAGTTGCAGAGTGTTACTATTTATAGAACGAGGTGCCAATGAGGAAGTGGAGACCGCTTCACAGACCTGCGGATGAAGAGTGGACAGTGCTTCACCAGATATGGATGCCGCTGAGGTACCTTAAAGAAATATTCAGAATGGCCCACGAACTTCCAATGACTGGACATGTCGGTATATGAAAAATCGAACCCCGCATAAGACAGCATCTTCACTGGCCACAACTCAATAAAGATGTGGTGGAGTTCTGTAAAACTGGTCACATGTGCCAAGTTGTGGGGAATCCCCAAGCTGCAATAAAACCTTCACCCCTAATTCCCATACCAGCTTTTGGGGAACCCTTCAGCAGAATGCTAGTGGATTGTGTGGGACACCTGCTGAAAACAAAACGGTATTACCAGTACCTTCTCACCATTATGGATGTGGTGACCCGATTCCCAGAGGCCATTATCCCGAAGAACTATCTCTGCCAAGGTAGTGGTAGAGGGGCTAACCCAATTCTTTACCCGATATGGGCTGCCTGCTGAGATCCAGATGGAACAGGGCACACATTTTATATCAAGTATTTTTGAAAAGGGAATCTGGACATAACCCAGTGCAAGTCCTCAGCCTACCATCCACAGTCACAAGGGGCTTTGGAGCGGCACCACCAGACCCCGAAGACAATGATCAGGCCATACTGCTATGAGTAACCCCATGACTGGGACAAAGGGCTGGGATTTCTCCTGTTGGTTACCAGGGACTTATCCAATGATTCCACTGGCTTTATTCTCTTTCAATTAGTTTATGGACACGAGATGAGAGGTCCTCTTAAACTAATCAAGGAAAAGTTTTTTGGGGCAGAGGGATCAAACTTCCATGTTAGACTACATTTCCTTGCTCTGGGAGTGGCTCACGAGAGTCTGTGCCTTGGCTCAGTAACGCCTAAAGACCTCCCAGGCAGCTATGAAAAGGTAATCAGACTGAAATGCCGAGGCTGGAACATTTCAGGACAGAGACCATGTATTGTTACTACTCCCAATGCAGGGTGAATCCCTAAAAGCCCCCAGTTCAGTGGTCCATATCGAGTGGCAAAAGGAATAGTTAGGTAAATTATTTACTTGACACCCCAGACCAAAGGAAAAAAGCAAAGGCTTTGGAGGGGACAGACATGCACAGATCTGTCAGACAGTCAAAAGGGGAGGCTTGAAAAGGACAGTGAGGACAGGTTAGAAGAGGGCCATGAGGAATCTCAACTGGAATCCCCTAGTCTCCGATTAGCCAACCCAGAAATATAGATAAATTAGACCACACGCTCTCCTCTTTAAATACAAACCAAAAAAGGCACCCTAAAAAGTCTGCTAACAGAATTTACATAAAGCTGCAAGGGCAAGGTAAGTTCCAAAAAAGGCAAGCCGATGGTGATGGAGATGCCTCACCTAGTCGAAGTGCCGCAGTAGAGTGAAGTGAAAGCTGGACAGACACTTGCGAGCACTAATGTCCCAGAGGACATAGGGCAGATCAGAAAAAAATGATGCTCTCTACAGTAAAGGGAAAAGTGAGGGCGAAATACCCTAACATAAATAGCATTTGTGTACCTCATCAGAAGCTAAAAGTGAGGTCAGAGTGGATCTTCCCACTGAAGAACCCAATGATCAGGTCCCAAACCGAAAGCTAAACAAACCCAATCAAAAAACCAATTTATTACACATTGTCAGTTTAGGGAGGAAGTTTAGACAGGAACCTGAATGGTGAAAGTTTCATTGCAGGAGAGAAAAGAAAGGTCGAACCCGACACATCATCATCCCAGACAAAACACCAAAAAATTAAATCAGCACAACTGTAATAGACAATGTCAGCTGCAGTATTTCTAAGATTAATGTTTGAATTTGAGAAGTGATTATTGAGAATTAATGTGTGTTTCCTTCTATTTCTTCTCACAATTCTGTAATAAAATGTTCCTATTATCATATTTCTTTCCATGTGCTGCAGCGGTGTCAAGATAACACAATATGCCCAATGAGGAATTTTAATTCATCGATTAGACACTTACAGTAATCTTTTAATGGAAAAAATCCTGCAGCTAACCTTGAAAAAAATGGCAGCCAAGATGGCCACCGCAATTGGCATCTGAAACACATTTTCACATTCCAGAGGCAACAGGAGACACATGTCTGATGAGCCTGGACCCAAAATATTGGCTTTCTCTAGTTACTGAATTAACTACGATTACATTCATTAACACGGTACACAAGGACATCCTGACAAATTGACTTTAAAAGAGCAAACTCCTCCAAGTGTAAATACTGGTATCCTGAAACCTGGGGAGATAGAAGTTCCTAACTTTGAATCTCTTAATAAGTGTCCAGCAAATACAATGAGGCAGTCAGGAGACCTTCTGTCATCTATGTGAAAGCTGGGAGTTGCCCCTGGACAAAGACAGACAAGCCAGTGATTCAAACTGTGCAGAAGCAGAAGGGCTGTGTCCCCCTCTCCCTCTCCCAATTTCTCTGTCCAGATAACTTCACAAGTTTGAAAACCACGTGCGGCTGTGAGCCCTCCAAGCCTACAGATTACTACAGACAGATACACCAGGGGAAGAAAGCCACCCACAAGTCTGCCTCCAAGAAAACCCTGAGCCACGTGGGTCAGCCACAAAGGGCACTTTGACCATCCAAAGACTTCAAGAATATAACTTCAGCCAGAAGACCACCGAATCATCCAACCTCACAGAATCAGTATTTTTTAAAAATTTATTTAGGACTCCAATCCAATCACAAATGTACTTCTCACGCTGTAATCTATTTCCATGTGATTATCGTGTGAGTGTGTGCGTAAATGTGTGTTGTATTTTTTATGGTTTTATTTAGATACGGTTTAGATTGCTAAGTATAATAAACTCACCTCTTTCCTGTTTAAACTCTAGAGAACCTGTCCGATTGGTTCCTTCACCATCACACCAACGGGAAAAGGGAAAATACTCACTGAGATGGTTACCACATCCGCTCTTTAGAAAGGACAAACCCTATTGCAGTCAAATAAGAGAAAGGACAAGAGGAGAGACTGTGAACCCTCCTCACCTGGCTGTAACAATAGGCAGGGTTGGAGGTGGAGAGAACACGGGAATTAAGTCAGCTCAGCATTAAATTGCAGAGGTTGTTAACATCCTGGTTCAGCCTCAGACAATGGCCAGCGAGGGGGATGCAGATCGTGGATGGGGAATATAATTTGCGACAGAAACTGAAGACAATGGTTTCAGTCTGCTCACGATATAAATTACGAGAACACTAAATCATTGAAATATGGCTTATGAATCTAATAGTTGGATACAGAGACTTACCAGGGACACCAATAATAGCGAGGATGGGATAATAAATCGATTGAATCATCTTCAGAGCACAAAAGATCCGCTCTTCTAATGTTATCCAGTAATAATCTGCAGTGAGCCAGTAAAACCAATAGGAGAAACTCCTGCTGTCTATTGCAGTAACATTCCAATCTATTGTTCTCAGATTCTGACCCATTGTTGTAACATTCCAATCTATTGTTCTCAGATTCTGACCCATTGTTGTAACATTCCAATCTATTGTTCTCAGATTCTGACCCATTGTTGTAACATTCCAATCTATTGTTCTCAGATTCTGACCCATTGTTGTAACATTCCAATCTATTGTTCTCAGACTCTGACCCATTGTTGTAACATTCCAATCTATTGCTCTCAGACTCTGACCCATTGTTGTAACATTGCAATCTATTGTTCTCAGATTATGACCCATTGTTGTAACATTACACTCTATTGTTCTCAGATTCTGATCTATCCTCTCCCTCTCTCTGGAGCTGCTGATCTCTGTTATGTTCCCGCTGACATTATGGGATAATACATTGAAAGGAGCCCCTTATTAATAGACGATGGAAAGACTCCCAGTGACACAATTAGGGTCCATGGAGACGGACATTAACTACAGTCACTGAACAAACAGGTTCAGTTAACTCATTACAATCTAAACGTTTTTGTACCACAATAAAGTAGAACATTTATTTGGTATGGATAGGATATCTGAGGTTTAATGAGGAAAGGAATTGTGGAAACACAGCGGCACTGGCCAAAGTCTGCGAATCCTCCTTTGATATGGGATTGGTGACAGAGGACTGGAAGGCTGTAAATGTTACACCCTATTTAAAAAGAGGAGAGGTTGGACAAACCCTGTAACTACTGACCAGTTAGTCTAATGTTGATAGTTGGAAACTTCTGCTGTCCGTAACCCAGCACAAAGTATTTCTTGCCTGTAAAATCATGGTTAATAAATGACAAGCAGCATAGATAAGTTAATGGAAAATCATTTTCTAATCTTGATCGAGTTCGTTCAGGACGTAACTGTGAGTGTTAATGAGAATAGCGTGTTTCGTGTAATGGAATCAGAGAATCATTGTCGGGTTAAGGCACAGAAAGAGGCCAGTTGGAACGTTATTGCTGTGCCAGCTGATAAATGATCCACTATTCTAATCCCACCATCCAGCATTTGGCCAATAACCCTGCAGATTGTGGCACCTGAGCTGCATGTCCAGACTCCTTCTGAATGGGTTGAGTGTCCCTGCCTCAACTACACTTTCAGGCAGTGAGTTTCAGACTCACACCAAAGCAGGGGACCCAGTCCTGAGCCTTGCAGAACGCCGCTGGAAACATCCCTCCTGACTCTAAAATACCCGTCAACAATTACCCTTTGTTTCCTGCCACTGAGCCAATTTGCTATTTCTGGGTGAACAGGTGTTTCCTCAACTCCCCTCTAATCTTTCCATCAATCATTTTAAACCTATGCCCCCTCATCACTGATCTCTCTGCTAATGTTATTAGACCCTTCACCTCCACTCCATCCAGGCCCCTAAAAATATATACATTTCAATCAGATCTCCCCTCAGCCTTCCCTGTTCCAAGAAGAACAACCCCAGCCTATCCAATCATTCCACATAGCTGCATTTTTCCAGTCCTGGCAACATCCTCGTAAATCTCCTCTGTGCCCTCTCTATTGCAATTATATCCTTTCAGTAATGAGGTGACCAGAACGGCACAAAACACTCAAGTTATGGTCTACCCAAAGAGTTATACAGTTCCAGCATAACCTCCCTGCTTTTGTATTCTATACCTCAGCTAATAAAGGGAAGGATTCCGTATGCCTTCTTAACCACCTAATCAACCTGTCCTGCTACTTCGGGGATCTGTGGACATTGACTCCAAAGTTCCCTCACTTCCTCTACACTTCCCAGTATTTTCCCATTAATCGTGCATCCCTTTGCTTTGTTTGAACTCCTCAATTTGCATCGCCTCATTCTTAATCAGGTGGAATCCCATTTGCCACTTTTCTGCCATTGATATCTTCCTGCAACCTACAGCAATCCTCCTCGCTATCTACCACACGGCAAATCTGTGTGTCATCTACAAACCTCTTGATCATGCTTCTACATTTACGTCCAAGTCATTAATATATACCACAAAAAGCAGGGGACTCAGTCCTGATCCCTGTGGAACACCATTGGAAACAGTCCGAAGGTCTGTCTGAAACAGTCCGGGGTTCCGAGGAAGGGTCACTGACCCGAAACGTTAACTCTGCTTCTCTTTCCACAGATGCTGCCAGACCTGCTGAGTGATTCTAGCATTTGTTGTTTTTGTTTCAAATTTCCAGCATCCGCAGTATTTTGCTTTTATTGTATTGGAAACAGTCCTCCAGTCAATAAAACACCCATCAACAATTGCCCTTTGTTTCCTGCCAATGAGCCAATTTTGTATCAACCTTGTTTTATTTCCCTGGATTCCATGGGATTTTATTTTTTTTAACTAGTCTGCCATGTGGGACCTTGTCAAAAGCCTTGCTTAAATCCATGTAGACCACATGAACTGCACTACCCTCATCTATCTTCCTTGTTACTTCTTCAAAAAATTCAATCAAGTTGGTCAAACTAGAGCGTCCCTTAACAAATCCATGCTGACTATCCTTGATTAGCCTGAGCCTTTCTAACAGACAGTTTATCCTGTCTCTCAGAATAGATTCCAATAATTTGCCCACTACTGAGGTTAGACTGACTGGCCTGTAATTTTTCATTCTAACCCTGGGGTCCTTTATAAACAGAGGTTCAATGTTAACAGTACTCCAATCCTCTGGCACCACACCTGTACCCAGTGAGGACTGGAAAATGATGGTCAGACCCTCTGCTATTTCTTCTCTTGCTTCTTTTAACAACATGGGATGCATTATATCTGCATCTGGTGACTTATCAACTTTCAAGGATGCTAATCCCATTAATACTTCCTCTCTCCCGCTGGATATCACATCAAATACTTCATATTCCTCCTCCTTAGCTACAATATCTGCATCATACCCCTCTTTTGTAACGTGAAACACGAAGTGTTCATTAAGAACCATACCAACATCTTCCACCCCTGCACATGCATATGCAATTATGTATATACACTTATGTGAACAGACTTTCAAAAGGCTTGTGATCAAATGGCATTTCATAGACCTGTTATGAAAATGGAACACATGGATTAATGTGACAGTGATAGTGTGGATATGACACTGACTCAGGGACAGAAAGCAGAGAGAAGTAGTGAACAGACATTGTTCAGAGTGGTGGAGGAGGGGGAGTATACAGTGCAATTACTCAGGGATCAGTATTAGAACCAGTACTCTTCCTGACATACAGATAAATAGATGCATGACAAAGACTTACCTGTGAAGAGCAGAGTCTCAACATTTGCATAAGCCAGGAAAATTATAAATGTAGTAACCAGTGTGAAGGACAGTAGCTGCTTCAGGAGGACATGGACAGTCAGATGGTGAAATGAGAATACACATGGTGAATGAAATTTAACACATAGAATTGGGGAAGTGATTATTTTGTGAGGGAGAATAAGGGGAGTGAATAGAAACTAAACTGCACCATTTAAAAGATGATACCGGAGCACAGAGACAGGGTGCATATGTACACAAATCTTCAATGGTGGCCGGATAAGTTCTGAAGATTTTAAAAAGGCATCCGGGATCCTTAGCTTTATAACTAGAAGCAAAGAATTTAAAAAACCACAAGAACATTCTGCTAAGACTAGAAATGAATGTTTGAGCCTCAGCTGAGATATTGTGTCCAATTCTGGACACCACACTTTATGAAGATTCCAAGGCCTTGGAGATGGTGCCTCGGTGATATACTAGAATGGTAACAGGGATGAGGGAGTTCAGTTATGTGGAGAGAAGCTGGGATTGTTCTCCGTCGAGCAGAGAAGCTAAAAGGGAGAGTTAATAGAGGGGCTGAAAATAATGATGTGTTTTGCTAGAATAAATAAAGAGAAGCTGGTTTCACTGGATGAAGGGTCAGTAACCAGAGAAAACAGTTTAATGTTGATTAACAAACAAACAGAGGAGAGATGAGCAGATTATCATTTCTTTACACAGGTAATGTTTATGATTTGGAATGCAGTTCCTGAAAGGGTTGTGGAAGCAGATTTAACAGAAACTTTCAGTCTGGAATTGGATCAATACTAACAGGGTGATTTACTGGACTGGGAGAAAATAACAGGGGAGAGGAATCATTGAAAATGTCCTTCAAAGAGCTGGAACTGGTACGATTTGTTAAATAGTCTCCTCCTGTGCTGTGTGATTCTCTGACTGTCTGATAACAGAAACCATTGAGTACGTATCTCGTGTGTGCAATTGACACTCAGCAGTTTTTAATCCCGAGATTAATTGTTACTTGTTTTCTGATGAAGACAACAGCAGAAAGACAAATACAAGGGGCTGGTGAGGTAAATTGTGTTGACAATGTGTTTATTGGGTTATGATGTCTCTCTTTGATCACAGACCTCGCCTGGTTTCAATCCGTCAATTACAAACTCGTTGCTTTTATTCCTATTTTATTTCCTGTTTATTTGTTCTCAGGATATGGGTGATACTGACAAGGCCAGCATTTCTTCCCCATCCCTGGCTACCATGAGAAAATTGCGATTCTTGAACCACTGCAGTCCCTGTGGTTCCAACAAACAAAATAACATTTAGTATTTTGATGAGGCAGTTTCATCACTGGACAGTTCAGAATGAGTTAGGTTTGAACATGAGGATGAGAGTTTTAAAATCAAGATGTTGCCAGAGCAGGGGCCAATGTAGGTCAACGAGCACTGGAGTGATGGATGAACGGGACTAGCTTTGAGTTTAGATACAGGCAGCAGAGTTTTAGATGAACAAATATTTGTGGCAGAATCAGTACAGGTTAGATGCAGAGTAAAGCTGACTCAACACTGTGCCCATCAAACACTGCCATGAAAGGTACAGCACGGCTAAGATACAGAATAAAGCTCACTCTACACTGTCCCCCATTAAGTACTCCCAGGACAGGTACAGCACTGGGGTTGGCTGCTGCCTAATTGGAGGTGCTGAGTAGTTAACGAGGTTCAGCTGACTGTGGCTGTGTGAAGAGGCTGGAAGCTGTGTGACTGCTGCAAGAAGGAGAAACTGAGATTGAAGGAAAGGTTTTTCCACATTGTCAACAGGAGTCTGGGGAAAGAGGAGGGGAGAGCAGTTAATTAGATAGCTATTTCAAAGAGACAGTACTGACACAATGGGCCGAAAGGCCTCCTTCTGTGCTGCACCAATCTCTAATTCTATGAACAAGAGACAGAGAGTGAAGTGAGTGAGGGACAGAGAGAAAAAACGTGAAAGAGGGAAAGGTCAATAGGAAGTGCGAAAAAATCGTGTTTGCATCACTTTTTCAGCAGAGGAGTCATGATTTGCCCGTCCCCGTTCCTGTTGAGACAGGTGACACACAAACATCCTGCTGCCTCCTCATTTCCATGCATTCTACGTACACCACAAAGCGACCAGCGCTGCTGTCTGTCTGCAAGCTTAACAGGGGCCTAACTGTTTGTGAGGCTGGCTCGTGTTTCAGCCAGGCTTCAGCTCTTCAAGGCAGTCTGTCCCTCTTAACGGGAAGTTGCACTGAATCACAGGAGGCTGCTGTTGCTGATTGGGAATGCTGCAATCGGAGACAAGGCAAATGTAATACTACGACAGAGAGAGGGCTCTGTTGTTCACGGATGTGATGCTGGAGGCCTTAGCCATGGTGGGTGACAGGCGGAGAGAGGCCATGTTTCCCTGGGGTGGGCTGGAGACCCTCCAGGAACGTCCTCCGAATGGAATGGGAGCAGGTGGCCAGGGAGATCAATGCAAGAAGTCTGGCCCCGAGGACTTGGCAGCAGAGCCAGAAGAAGTTTAATGAGTTCACACGGGTCACACAATGTCAGTGAATTCATCTCCACATGGCTTCTCCTACCCCCAACATCACCAACCTCTCACACTGCTCAATGTACCACACCCCCATCACTCACCCATCAGTAGTCCCTAACACTCAGGACTCACACCTAACATTCACATACTCCATCTCACCTTCACACACATTCCACTTATACCAGCTTCACACCCACCCCTCACTGCCTCCACGTTCCTGCAGCTACTCAACTGTGCCAAGAACATCACCCAAACACAGTGCAACACAATCACTGACATTCTGCCCTCTCTCTTACAGAACATGGTGGCCGACAATCACAGGGAGCAGCAGTGAACCGGCGGTGACCAGGCAGACCTTCATCCCCTGAGCCTGAGGGAGGAGATGGTTCTTCACATCATGGGACCGGCTGTGACAGAGCCCATAGCATCCGGCATCACCGAGAGTATTCAGGATGATGCTATGTTCTGGCCTTATGTCTCTTCTTAACTCCCAACTGCCCCTCGTCCTGCTGTCTGGGATGATGTACAAGCTGCAGATGGTGGGACCATGAAGCTCCAGCTTTCCAACCCACCCCCAATCCCTCACCCCAACCCTCCCCCTCTGATTTTATACTTTCCAGTCATAACCCAAATTTGCCAGCTTCCCAGACACAGCAGATCCAGGAGACAGAGAGAGAGAGAGAGCAGCAGCACAGCACTGATGGTGAAACCCCATCACTTGGTCTGATACTCATAGTTATCAGATCAAATACTTACACTGTGTGGACCTTAGATGCTGGGATAGAGTCGGAATCTGCACATGGTGAGTCACCGAGCACGAGTGAGGTGCAGCCAGGCCAGGGGGAAAGAATAGCTCATGTGTCAGCTCACCGGAGGGTGAGGTCACAAACGTGTTATAATACACAGGACTCAGATGTGAACATTGCTGGAACAGCATACAGGAGAATGCTGATCGACATGTACACTGAGATACTTTGTCCATTGACAGGCCTGTCAGACAGTCTCTTATCACTGTCTCGGAACATGGAGGAGTCCGGCTCCAACATGGCACAGGACATTGCACAGAGTTTGAAGCCCATACTTTCCCCTTTGGAAGTGGTCACTAACTCCATGACAGCAGTAGCGGACTTAGCCCTGATACAGTGTCTGGTGAACATTGTCTCAGCTTCCACTGCAGCACAGACGGCAGACACCCAACGTCTCAGTGCTGCAGTGGAAGCTCAGACTGAGGTCATGAGATCCATGTTTGCTGCCAGGCAGGATCAGACTGCTGTCATCATGGCTGTGGATCTCAGTGTTCAAAGGGGTTTGCAGGCTCTCACAGCAGTCCAGCAATCTGTGATCCAGTAGATTACTAGGATTACTGATGTGTCGCCCCGTGGGAGTGAGAGTGGCTCCGTGGAGCGGGAAACTGCTGTCTTCTCTCAGGATGACAGTATTTGTTCTCACTTCACTGTCACAACACCAGTGTCCTTGCTGTTACCCATCAGCCAGCCCAGGCTGCTGCTGTCCATGTCGGGGTGGTGCAGTCTGAATCCGAGGCCTCAAGGCCCAGAGCTGCTCGAGGACGTCCTGCAAGGCCATCTGTAGTCTCCCCCAGTGAAAGTCAGCAGCCTTCCACCAGCCATGCTGCAGTCATTGGGGAAACACTGTGTAGGAGCACTGGGCAAGTCGACGGAACCCACAAGACAGGCACGAAGGGAATATACAATGGTGAATAGCTCAGTTTCGTTTGTATAATTGAATACGTTGGATAAAGATGCTAATGAAAAGGTTTTTGTTGGTGTTTTTAACTGCAGGATGGCGACCAAGAGAACACTGTGGTGGAGCGTCTCAGATGGGTGTAATGGTGGAGAATCGGGGATCCATGGTGGGAAAGGGAAGATGTACTGGGCATGCTCACACACCAAATGCACATTAATGGAGTGAGAGTTATTTCAGTTCCTATACCTCTCCCCATTGACATGGGGGCCCCTCAGAGCCGCCTACACCATCAGGAATCCCGCTATCCTGACAAAGCCACGGGATCTCTCATCCTGCTTCTCCCTGCTGAGGGAGAAAATGATGACATAGATGGTCACCCTCACCTCCCAGAATTATCAATGGACAAGGCACAGGCCTCGCATCTACTGGTCAGTTAGTGTAACATCAGTGGTGATTAAGGTTTTAGAAACTATAATCAGAGAAAAAGGACAACACACACTTGGAGAGGTTTGTGTTATGTAAGCATTGTCAGCACGGATTTCTAAAAGACAGATCAAACTTGACTGAACTAATTGAATTTATTTGATGAAGTAACAGAGAGGTTTGATGAAGGGAATGTGGTGGATGTTGTATACATGGATTTTATGAAATTATTTGATAAAGTACCACACAAAAGTTTGGCGAACAAAATTGAAGTTCATGCATTCGCATCCAATTGGATCAAATTTTGTCAAGGACAGAAAAGTGTGAGTTGTGGAAAATGATTGTTTTTCAGACTGGAGGATTGTAGACAGTGATGTTCCCCAATGGTCAGTGCTAAGAGCTTGGAATACAGAGTAGAATATCAAAATGTTCCGATCTTGGAGCAGGTGAACGGGAGGATGTTGCAAACCGCCTGCAACAGGATATAGATAGGCTGGCAGAATGGACAGAGAAATGGCAGGCGGAATTTAATACAGAGGTGTGTGAGGTGATCTATTTTGTCAGAAGGAATAGGAAGGCAATATAGACTTAATGGCACAGTTCTAAAGATTGTGCAGGAACAGAGGGACCTGGGGCTCCATAGGCATTGATCTTTGAAGGTGCCAGGACATATTAGGACAGTATTTAGCAAAGCATATCAGATCATGGGCTTCATCATTAGAGGCAAAGATACAAAAGGAGGGAAGTTATGCTGAAACTTTATAAAGCTTTGGTTAGGCCCCAACTAGAGAACTGTGTTCAGTTCTGGTCACCACACTTTAGGAAGGATGTGAAGGTCCTTGAGAGGGTGCAGAGCAGATTTACCAGAATGGTTCCAGGGATGGGAGTTTAGTTACAAGGTTAGTTTGGAGAAGATGGAGTTGTTCCCCCTGGAGTAAAGGAGATTGAGAGAGATTTGATAGAGGTGTGCAAGATTATGATAGGCTTAGAAAAGATAGACAAGGAAAAACTGTTCCCATCAACTGATAAAATATGGACTAGGGGACACAGATGGAAGGTTTTGGGTAAGAGATGCAGGGGTAATATAAGGAAGAACTTTTTTACACAGTGGATGGTAATGAGTTGAATTCACTGTCCATGAGGGTGGTGGAAGCTGAGACAATCAATGATTTCAAAAGGAAACTGGATGGGCACTTGAAGGAAATGAAATTGCAGGGATACAGGTATTGAGTGGGAGAGTGGGACTGACTGGATTGTTCCACAGAGAGCTGGCACAGAGGGGCCGAATGGCCCCTTTCTGTGTCGTAAATGCCTCTATCAATCTCTGTGAATCTATGTTGGATATGTCTTCTGCTCCTCTCTGGAAAGATCCAGATAAATAGAAGTTCAATAAAACTGTGACCTTAACATCCACTGACAGCTCTGTCCTCACCCTGGTGTGAGGCTCCAGGTCGTGTTACAGGAGGTGACACAGCTCTGTGACCATCTCCTTATTGAATCAGAGTCACCCACACACTGCTCCGGGGTTAGGTGTAGGTAGGAAAAGTGCTCTTGGAAAACACGGGGTGGGTAGGGCAGAGCCCCCTCCTTCTCCCTCTTTACAGAGCATCCCCTCTCTGCAACCTCTGCTCCATTTGTTGGTCATGTCATAGACCCAGAGACACTGTAACTACAGTCCCCATTCCTTGTCCAGACTTGGGTCACCAAATCCTCTGTCTTCCCTGAATGTCTCTAGCAGCTCACAACACAACCTCCAGAAAACCATCCACAGGACCTCCACCAACTTAACAATGGCAGAAGTATGTCAAAAACCCCTCACCTGTAAGTTGGATGCCTGGTCCTTTTAAATAACACTAGAGGGGGTTCCTCGTGCTGCTGAATGTATGTTCAGCTGAGAGTGAATAACACAGGCGGTCAGTGGACATGCACAGACCAAGTTTCAAAGACGTACATCAAAGCTGCCGGAATGGATGATCGACACCATATTCAGACCCACCCTCAAAGGAACAACACATATATGGTACGATTGAGCTAGAGCCCTGCCCAGATTGGGACACTGTGCTGGCCACACTAGAAGTGGCCGGCTGTGAAGATAGACTAACAGCAGATGGACGATACGACCGGGCTGGAGCTCTGCCCAGCATGGGGTATTGAGCAGGCCGCACTCAAAGTTCACATCTCTTTATGGATCACAGCTTCTGCACTGTCAGCACCAGTAGTGCTGTGAAGTCTAAAATCGTGGATCAGGTCAGATACAAAGGGAAAGAAATTCACTTTGAAAGGAGATTTGGAAAAGATTGAAATAAAAAGATTTTCAAGAATATCGGAATGGGACTAATTAGAGGGGTGAGGGCATGGAGCGAGTTCAAACACAAGAATGAGAATATTAAAATTAAGGTGCTGCCAGACCGGGAGCCAATGTAGATCAGTGAGAACAGGGCTGATGGGTGATCGGGATTTGGTGTGAGTTAGGATACAGGCAGCAGAGTTCTAGATGGGCTGTGGTTTATGGAGGTTTTTAACAGGGAGGGTGACCAGGATAGAATTGGAATAGTCAAGTGTGGATTTAACAGTGACAGGGACGAGGGTTTATGCAGCAGATGGGCTGAGATATTGGGCAGGGTGAAGTTTGTATTTGACAGATCGGGGATGGACTTCATGATGGAGATCAATGACGTTGGCTTCAGTCTTCCCAAAATTTACATTGCAGACAAACATTTCAGTGAAACAGGGTTTACAGATCTCCTAGCCTGAAATAGAGACAACAACAGCAGCAAAGATGAGAATAAATGACAGGAATTTGTAATACAGTTCACAGCAGTTTACAGAGCTAATAGCTGGAGATATTCACAAGGAATAACAACGGCAACAAGAAGGGCAGAGTAAATTACAGGAGCAGTAATGTAGTTAAGCATGGTTTATAGAAATAATAGCTAGATAGAGAGACTTACCAGGGACACCAATAATAGCCAGGATGGGATAGTAAATGTATTGAATAATCTTCAGTGCGCGGTCGATACGAGTGTTTAATGAGTACCGATCATAATATGTAGAAAGATAGTAAAGATCCCACGATAAACTCCTGTCCGTTGTTGTAACATTCCAATCTATTGTTCTCAGATTCTGACCCATTGTTGTAACATTCCAATATATTGCCCTCAGTTTCTGATCTATCCTCTATCTCTCTCTGGAGCTGCTGATCTCTGTTAGTGCTGATTTTCCCGCTGACACTATGTTATAACACATTGAAAGGTGCCCCTTATTAATAGAAAATGGAAAACTTCCAGTGACACAATTAGGATCCATGGAGACTGACATTAATTACAGTCACGGAACAAACAGATTCCGTTAACCCTTTTCAATCCAACACTTTTTGTACCACAATAAAGTAGACCATTTACCGAGTCTGGATGGGATGTATGAGGGTTGCTGAGGGAAGGAATGGTGGGAATAGCAGAGGCCCTAGCCAGAATCTTCCAATTCCCCTTGGATATGGGCGTGATGACAGATTTACACAGGCTTGCCACTCTCTGGGTGAAGAAATTTCTCCTCATTTCAGTCCTGAAAAGTTTACCCCGTATCCTTAGACTATGACCCCTGGTTCTGGACTCCCCCACCATCAGGAACATCCTTCCTGCATTTACCCTGTCAAGCCCTGTTAGAATTTTATAGGTTTCTATGAGATCCCTCCTCGTTCTTCTGATCTCCAGCGAATTTAATCCTAACCGACTCAATCTCTCCTCATACGTCAGTCCCGCCATCCCAGGAATCAGTCTGATAAACCTTCGCTGCACTCCCTCTATAGCAAGAGCATCCTTCCTCAGATAAGGAGACCAAAACTGCACACAACATTGCCGCTGTGGCCTCACCAAGGCCCTGTATAATTGCAGCAAGACATCCCTGCTCCTGTACTCGAATCCTCTCGCTATGAAGGCCAACATAACATTCGCCTTTTTTACCACCTGTTGCACCTGCATGCTACCCTTCAGCGACTTGTATATGAGAACACCCCGGTCTCGTTGCATATTTCACTCTCTGAGTTTATAGCCATTTAGATAATAATGTGACTTCCTGCTAACCTCATATTTATCCACATTATACAGCATCTGCCATGCATTTTCCCACTCACTCAACTTGTCCATATCACCCTGAAGCCTCCCTGCATCCTCCTCACAACTCACCCTCCCACCCCGTTTTGTGTAATCTGCAAATTTGGAGATATTACAATTAGTTCCCTCATCAAAATTATTAATGTCTATTGTGAATAGCTGGGGTCCTAACACTGATCCCTGCGGTACCCCACTAGTCATTGCCTGCCATTCAGAAAAAAGAACGGTTTACTCCTACACTTTGTTTCCTGTCTGCCAACCAATTTTCTATTCATCACAATACATTACCCCCAATCACATAAATGTTAATTTTACATGCTAAGCTCTTAGGTGGGACTTTGTCGAGAGCCTTCTGAAAGTCCACTGGCTCCCCCTCATCAACTCTACTAGTTACACCCCCGAAGAATTCTATTAGGTTTATCAAGCATGGTTTCCCTTTCGTAAATCCATGATCTGTCCGATTCTATCACTATTCTCCAAGTGCTCTGCTATAAAATCTTTGATAATGGTCTCTCGAATTTTCCCCACTACCGACGTCAGGCTGACTGGTCAATAATTCCCTGCTTTCTCTCTCCCTCCCTTTTTCAACAGTGGGGTTACATTAGCTACCCTCCAATCTATAGGAACTGTTCCAGAGTCTATAGAATCTTGGAAGATGACTACCAATGCTTCCACTTTTTCTAAAGCCACTTCCGTAAGTACTGTGGGAAGCATTCTATCAGGCCCTGGGGATTTATCGGCCTTCAATCCCATCAATTTCCCCAACACCATTTCTCTACAAATACTGATTTCCTTCAGTTCCTATCTCTCACTAAACCCTGTGTTCTCCAACATTTCTGGTATGATATTTGTGTTCTCCGTTGTGAAGGCAGAATCAAAGTATCCATTTAGTTGGTCAGCCATTTCTTTGTTCACCATTATAAATTCTCCTGTTTGACTGTAAGGGACCTACTTTTGTCTTCACCAATCTTTTCCTCTTCACATAGCTATAGAAACTTTTACAATCAGTTTTTATGTTCCCCACAAGCTTACTCTCAGACACGATTTTCCCCTTCTTAATCAATCCCTTGGTCCTCCTTTGCTGAATTCTAAACTGCTCACAATCACCTGGTCTGTTCTTTTTTTCTGGCAAATTTGTATGCGTCTTCCTGGGATCTAATGCTATCTCTGATTTTCCTTGTAAGCCATGGTTTGGCTACCTTTCCCGTTTTACTTTTGCACCAGACAGGAGTAAACAATTGCAGTTCATCCATGCACTCTTTGAATTTTTGCCATTGCCGATCGACCGTCATTCCTTTTGGTAACGTTTCCCAATCCATCATAACCAACTCGAGCCTCATACCTTCGTAGTTTCCTTTCTTAACGTTCAGGACCCTAGTCTCAGAATCAACTAGGTCACTCTCCACGTTGACGAAGAATTCTATCATATTATGGTCGCTCATCCCCAAGGGATTTCGCACAACTAGACTGTCAATTATTCCTCTCTCATTAAACGATACCCAATCTAGGATGGCCTGTTCTCTAGTTGGTTCCTCAACGTATTGGTCCAGAAAACCATTTCGTATACACTCAAGGAATTCCTCCTCTACAGTATTGTGACCAATTTGATTTGTCCAATCTATAAGCAGATTAAAGTCACTCATAATTACAGATGTTCCTTTATCGCATGCATCTCTAATTTCCTGTTTAATGCCATTCCCAACATCACCACTACAGTTTGTGGGGTCGATATACAACCCCCACGAACGTTTTCTGTCCGTTAGTGTTTCTCAGCTCTACCAATACATATTCGACATCGTCAGAGCTAATATCCTTCCTCACGATTACGTTAATTTCCTCTTTCACCAGCTATGCAACTCCAATGGGGCTGAAAATAGGCCGTTTTACTGATGGTGTGAATATTTGGTAGGAATTTCATCTCAAGACATCTCAAGGTGAACTATGTAACCAAGTTTGTGAACAGTTTGGCTTGCTCTCAAACATTTACAAAGCAGAGGGATCGAGATAGGAAATGTTTGGAACGGAGATAGAAAAAAATGGCTTCAATCTTCTCATTATTTATTTGGCTTTGCTGATGTGTGTTGTGATACAATTTCGAAGGACGAAAGAGGACAGACAATACAAGTAAAATGATACAACTATAAAGGTGGTGAAATAACAGAGACACCTGGGGTGTTTTTACACAAATCTTTGCAGGTGGTCGGAAAGACTAACGATACCGTTAATAAATATATGGGATCCTAGGTTTGATAAATAGAGGAAAAAAGAGCAAAAGCAAGGACATGATGTGAAGCATATAGAAAATACTAGTTCGGTTCCACCTGGAGACTTGTATCAAATACAAGAAACCACACTTTAGGAAGGACATGGAGCCTTCGGAGAGGGGACAGAACTGTTTTACTAGAATTTGTGCAGGCATGAGGGATTACAGTTATGTAGCTGATGTTGTTCACCTTAGAGCAGAGATCTTTCAGAGGAGATTTGATTGAGGTCTTTAACATTAGGAAGGGTTTAGATAAATTAAATAAAGAGAAACTGTTTCCAATGTCCAAGGGGCCGTTAACCAGAGACACAGATTTAAGGTGATTGGTAAAAGAAGCAGATATGGGGATTTGTGTTTCTGAGTGATTTGGATTTGGAATGCACTTTCATATAGGCTGATGGATACAGATTCAATAGTAGATCCCAAAAGGGAATTGGATAATATCTGAAGCAGAGAAAATGCAAAGATATAGTGAAAGAGCCAGGGAGTGGGACTAACTGGATTGCTCTTTGAAAGGGCCAGCACAGATTTGATGGGTCGAATGACCTCATTATGTCTGTGGTATTCTATGTTTCTATGATTGTAGCTGCCTCTACCTTCACAATATTCCTATCCTTTCACCAGGCGTTTGATAAAGTAACACATAGCAGCCGTGTTACCAAATTAGAAACACATGGGATTAAAGGGCCAATGTCAGCAGTGGCTCAGTTTGTAGCTCTCTCCCCTTTCAGTCACAAGCTTCTAGGATGAAGTGTCACTGCAGGACTTGATCACAAGAATCAAGGCTGACACTGTAGTGCAGTCCTGAGGGTGTGTTGCACTGTCAGAGGTGCCATATATCAAATGAAACGTTAAACCAAGGCCCCGGCTGCCCTCCCATTTGGATGTCAAAGATCCCATGGGATTATTTCGAAGAACAAGGGAATTCTCCCCAGTGTCCTGATCAGTATTTACCTTTCAATCTACATCACAAAAACAGATCTGATCATCATCACATTGTTACTTGTGGGATCTTGCTGTGTAGAAATTGGCTGCCCTGTTTCCTACATTATGAAACTGACTAAGTGTTAAGAAGTATTCATTAATTGGAAGTCACTTTGGGACATGCAGTGGTCATGAAACACGTTACATAAATGGGAGACTGTTCTTTTATTTACAATGCCAGCAAGCAGGAAATTAGCACAGTGACAGAAAGCAGAGAGTATTGGAGAATGGTTATTGTTCAGTCTGGAGGGAAGTACACTGTGGGATTCCCCAGTGTCACAGTTGGGATCGCTGTTGCTGTTTGTTATTGCCGTTGCGTGGTGTACAGACGGGATAATGTCAAACCTTTCAGATGGACGGAAGCTCAGAAATGTTAATAAACAGTGAGAAGGATAGTAACAGACTTCAGGAGGACAGAGACTGACTGGTGAAATGGGCAGGAACATGGCAGATGTAATTTAACACAGTGAAGTGTGAAGTGAGACATTTGGGTAGGAAGTATGTGGCGAAACAATATAAACTAAATATAGGGCGGCACAGTGGCGCAGTGGTTAGCATCGCAGCCTCACAGCTCCAGAGGCCCGGGTTCGATTCCGGGTACTGCCTGTGTGGAGTTTGCAAGTTCTCTCTGTGTCTGCGTGGGTTATCTCCGGGTGCTCCTGTTTCCTCCCACAAGCCAAAAGACTTGCAGGTTGATAGGTAAATTGGCCGTTATAAATTGTCACTCGTATAGGTAGGTGGTAGGGAAATATAGGGACAGGTGGGGATGCTTGGTAGGAATATGGGATTAGTGTAGGATTAGTAGGTGGTTGATGTTCGGCACAGACTCGTTGGGCCGAAGGGCCTGTTTCAGTGCTGTATCTCTAATCTAAATGATACCATTATCAAGTAGAGAGACCTGGGGTGTACACACACAGATCTTTGAAGGTAACATGTAGTGCCTTTTGAGTTGGAGAGAGACACACAGGGTAAAAAAAACTCAGGAGGAAATGCTGATGTTTATACATCATTGGTTCGGTCCCAGCTAGAGAATTGTGTCCAATTCTGTTCACCACACTTTGGTAAGGATGTCAAGGACTTAGTGAAGATACTGAGGTGATTTACAAGAATGGTACCAGGGATCTGGGAATTCAGTTACGTGGAGAGATTGGAAAAGTTGGGATTGTTCTCTTTAGAGCCATGAAGGGCAAGGGGAGATTTGATATAAAATTCTCAATCATGAAGGGTTTTGATAGGGTAATTAATGTGAAACTGTTTCCAGTGTCAGAAAGTGCAGTATTAAGAAGACACAGATTGAAGGTAATTGACAAAGAACCAGAGGTGAAATGAGGAGAAATTTCTTACACAGCAAGTTGTTGGGATCTGGAATTCACTGCCTGAAAACATGGTGGAAGCAGATTCAATAATATCTTTCAAAAGGGAATTTAACAAATACTTGAAAATGGGAAAACACGCAGGAGTCTGGGGAAAGGGGAGGGGCGTGGAACTAATTAGATAGCTCTTTCAAAGGGACAGCACTGACACAATGGGCCGACAGACCTCCTTCTGTGGTGCATCAATCTCTGATTCGATGAGCAAGAGACAGAAAGTGAAGAGAGGGAGAGAGAGGGAGCAAATGTGAAAGATGGAAAGGGAAATAGCAAGAACGAGAAAATCCGGCTTTCGTCCCTTTTTGGGCAGAGGGATCATGATCTGCCTGTGTCCGTTTCTGGTGAGGCAGGTGACACACAAAGCTCCTGTCTCCTCATTTCCATGAAATCTACGTGTCGCCCATGGTGGCCCGCGCTGCTGTCTGTCTGCACGCTTAACAGAGACCTAACTGTGTGTGAGACTAGATGGTCTTTCAGCCAGCATTCAGCATTTGATGGCACTCTGTCCCTCTTAAAGGGAAGCTGCACTGAATCACAGGAGGCTGCTGCTGCTGACTGTGAATGCTGCAATTGGAGACAAGGTAAATGGAATACTGGGACAGAGAGAGGGCTCTTTGGTTCACGCATGTGGTGCTGGAGGCCTTAGTCATGGAGGATGACAGGAAAAGAGAGACCCTGTTTCTGTGGGGTGGGGTGGAGACCACGAGGAACTCCCTCCGAAGGGAATGGGAGCAGGCGGCCAGGGAGGTCAATGCAAGAAGTCTGGCCCCGAGGAACTGGCAGCAGAGCCAGAAGAAGTTTAATGAGTTCACACGGGTGGTCAATGTCAGTGAATTCATCTCCACATGACATCTCCTACCCCCAACATCACCAACCTCTCACACTGCTCAATGTACCACATCCCCATCACTCACCCATCAGCAGTCCCTAACACTCAGGACTCACACCTAACTTTCAGATACTCCACCTCACCCTCACACACATTCCACTTATACCAGCTTCACACCCACCTCTCACTGCCTCCACATTCCCCAGCTATTCAGCTATGGCAGGGACATCACCCAAACACAGTGCAACACAATGACTGACATTTTGCCCTCTCTCTTACAGGACAAGGTTTCCCATAATAACCGGGGCCGCATTGAACCGGCGGGGGCCAGGCTTACCTTCATCCCCTGAGCCTGAGGGAGGAGATGGTTCTCCATATCATGGGACCGGCTGTGACAGAGCCCGTAGCATCCGGCATCACATAGAGTATTCAGGATGATTTTACGCTCCTGCCTTATGTCCCTTCTTAACTCCCATCTCACCCTCATCCTGATGTCTGGGATGATGTACAGGCTGCAGATGGGGGGACCATGAAACTCCTGCTTTCCATCCCACCCGCAATCTCTCACCCAACACCCCCCTTCTGAGTTTATACTTTCCAATACTTTTCTGGGCGGCACAGCGGAGCAGTGGTTAGCTCCGCAGCCTCACAGCTCAAGGGACCCGGTTTCGATTCTGGGTACTGTCCATGCGGAGTTTGCAAGTTCTCCCTGTGACCGCGTGGGTTTTCACCAGGTGCTCTGGTTTCGTCCCACAGCCAAAGCCTTGCAAGTGATAGGTAAATTGGCCATTACAAATTGCTCCTAGTGTAGGTAGGTGGTAGGGAATATGGGATTACTGTAGGGTTAGTATAAATGGGTGTTTGTTGGTCGGCACAGACTCGGTGGGCCGAAGGGCCTGTTTCAGTGCTGTATCTTTAAATAAATAAATAAATAAAACAATGATAACATAAAACTGCCAGCTTCCCAGTCACAGCAGATCCAGGAGACAGTGAGAGAGAGGGCAGCAGCACCGCACTGATGGCGAAACCCCATCACTTGGTCTGATACTCACAGTCACCAGATGAAATACTTACACTGCGTGCATCTTAGAGGCTGGCAAAGAGTCGGAATCTGCACGGGGTGAGTCACCGAGCACGAGTGAGCAGCAGCCAGGCCAGGGGAAAAGGATAGTTCATGTGTCAGCTCACCGGAGGGCGAGGTCACAAACGAGTTATAATACACAGGACTCAGATGTGAACATTGCTGGAACAGCATACAGGAGAATGCTGATGGACATGTACACTGAGATACTTTGTCCATTGACAGGCCTGTCAGACAGTCTGTTATCACTGTCTCGGAACATGGAGGAGCCCGGCTCCAACATGGCACAGGAGCTTGAAGCCCATTCTTTCCCCTGTGGAAGTGGTCACTATCTCCATGACAGCACTAGCGGACCCAGTCATGATACAGTGTCTGGTGATCATTGTCTCAGCTTCCACTGCAGCACAGACGGCAGACACCCAACGTCTCAGTGCTGCAGTGGAAGCTCAGATTGAGGTCATGAGATCCATGTTTGCTGCCATGCAGGATCAGACTGCTGCCATCATGGCTGTGGATCTCAGTGTTCAAAGGGGTTTGCAGGCTCTCACAGCAGTCCAGAAATCTGTGATCCAGTAGATTACTAGGATTACTGAGGTGTCGCCCTATGGGAGTGAGAGTGTCTCCGTGGAGCATGAACCTGCTGTCCTCTCTCAGGATGACAGTATTTGTTCTCACATCACTGTCACTCCACCAGTGTTCTTGCTGTTACCCATCAGCCAGCCAAGGCTGAGACTGCACATGTCGAGGTGGTGCAGTCTGAATCCGAGCCCGCAAGGCCCAGAGCTGTTCGAGGACGTCCTGCAAGTCCATCTGCAGTCTCCTCCAATGAAAGTCAGCAGCCTTCCACCAGCCATGCTGCAGTTACTGGGAAACACTGTGTAGGAGCAATAGGCAAGTCGAGGGAACCCGCAAGACAGGCACTAAGGGAATACACAAGGGTGAATAGTTCAGTTTAGTTTGTATAATTGGATGTGTTGTTGGATAAATATGTTATGAAAAGGTTTTTGTTGGTGTTATTATTGCAGGATGCTGACCAAGGGGACACTGCGATGGGTCATCTCAGATGGGTGTAATGTTGGAGAATGGGGAATCCATGGTGGGAAAGGGAAGTTGTCATATGGGAACCGGTATCTTAGTAGACACTCTCCCACAGCCTGTCCGGGTCGAAGGTATCCAGGAAATATTCTCCCTTCCTCCTCCTCCTCCTCCTGATGTGGCCTCCGGATTCCTGGTGCGATTGTAATGTAAAGATTGGGGTAATCATTGTCTCCGAGGAGCCGCATATTTTTCTCTACAGATTCCTGATGGTCATGGGAATGTCTGACTGCTTCAGAATGAAGGTATGGTGGCTGCTGCCAGGATAGTGGACACTCACCAACATGATGTACTGGGCATGCTCACACACCATTAATGGAGTGAGAGTTCTTTCAGTTCTTGTCCCTCTCCCCGTTGACTTGGGGGCCCCGCAGAACCACCTACACCATCAGGAATCCTGCTATTCTGACAAAGCCACGGGATATCTCATCCTACTTCTCCCTGCTAAGGGAACAGACAGTATTATTCACCTCACCCGACATAGATGGCCTCCATCACACAGCAGATATATCAATGGACAACACACAGGCCTCACAACTACAGGCCAGTTCGTCCTAAATCAGTGGTGGTAAAGGTTTTAGAATAATAATCAGATGATAAAACAACAGACATCTGGAGAGGTTTGAGTTAATTCAGGATAGCCAGCATAGATTTACAAAAGGAAAGTCATGTTTGAGAAATATAATTGAATTTTTTAATGATGTAACAGAGAAGGTTGCTGAAGGGAATGTGATGGATGTTGTCTATATTGGTTTGAAGAATGTGTTTGATAAAATACCACATAAAAGGTTAATTACCAACATTGAGTCTCATGGAATGGGCTGGTCAGTGTCCAATTGGATAAAAGATGGATAATGTACAGAGAACAGTGTATCATAGTAAATGACAGTTTTTCAGACTGGAAGATGTTAGACAGTGAGTTTTCCCCCAGGGTCAGTGCGAGGGCCATTGTTTTATTTTGCTGTGTATAAATTACTTGGATCTTGGAATACAGAGTAGAATTTCAAAATCTGTCTCTGATACCAAACTTGGAGCTGTGACAAACAGTGAGGATATTCAGAACCACCTGTGACAGGAGATAGATACTGATTAGAATGGGCAGACAAGTGGCAGATGGAAATGTGAGACAAGTGTGAGGTGAGACATTTTGACAGAAAGGATAGGAAGGCAATATGGGTAACAGTTGTAAACAGTGTGCAGGAACAGAGAGACCTGTGGGGGCATCGATCTTTAAAGGTGACAGGACATATTGAGAGATTTGTTAGTAAAACACATATAATCGTACATTTCAAAAATAGAGGTATTGAATACAAAAGCAGGGAAGTTATGATGAGCGTTTAAAATCTCTGGTTAGGTCTCAGCTGGGCTATTGTGTCCACTTCTGGCCACCACACATCAGAAAGATTGTGAAGCTCCTTGAAATGGTGCAGAGGAGATTTAACAGGATGGTTCCAGGGATGGAGGATTTTAGTTACAAGGTTAGGTTACAAGATTATGACAGGTTTAGATAATTTAGACAATGAAAAAGTGTTCCCATTAATTGATGGAAGAAAGACTAGGGGCACGGATTGAAGGTTTTGGACAAGAGATGCAGGGGGAATGTGAGGAAGAATTTTTTTCTTATGCAGCGGGTGTTAATGATCTGGAACTCACTGCCCACAAGTGTGTTGGAAGCAGAGACAATCAGTGATTTCAAATGAAAGCTGGTGGGGACCTGAAGGAAATGAATTTGCTACAGGGATTGAGCGGGGGAGTGGGACTGACTGGATTGTTCCATGGAGAGCCAGCATGGACATGATGGGATGAATGGCCTCCTTCTATGTCGTACATGACTCGATGTTGGATACATCTCCTGCTCTTGTCTGGAAAGATCCAGATACATAGAAGTTCAATGAAACTGTGACCTTAACAGCCACTGGCACCTCTGTCCTCACCCTGGTGTGAGGCTCCAGGTCGTGTTACAGGAGGTGACACAGCTCTGTGACCACCTCCTTATTGAATCAGAGTTACCTCACACACTGCTCCTGGGTTAGGTGAAGTTATGAAAAGTGGTCTTGGAAAACCCTGGGTAGGTAGGGCAGAGCCTCCTCCTCCTCCCTCTTTACAGAGCTTCTCCTCTCCGCAGCCTCTGCTCCATTTTTTGGTCATGTTACAGACCCAGAGACACTGTAACTACAGTCCCTATACCTCGTTCAGAGTTGGGTCACCAAATTCTCTGTCCTCCCTGAATGTCTGCAGCAGCTCACAACACAACCTCCAGAAAACCATCCACAGCACCTCCACTAACCTTATAATAGCAGAAGTAAGTCAAAAGCCCCTCACATGTAAGTTGGATGCCTGGTCCTTTTAAATAACACTAGATGGGGTTACTCGTGCTGCTGAATGAATGTTCAGCTGAGAGTGAGTAACACATGCGGTCAGTGGACATGCACAGACCAAGTTTCAACGACATACATCAAAGTTGCTGGAATGGCTGATAGATGTCACATTCAAATCCCTCCTTACACTACGAGCACGTGCTTGGTGAACTGGAGCTAGAGCCCTGTGCAGCATTGAGCACTGGAAGTGACCAGCAGCTTTGCTTGTCCCATTTTAAGAATCCAAGCTTCCATGGCGTTGGGCCCAGTGGCGCTGAAGAGCTGAAAATCATTGCCAGGAGTAGATATAGAGAGGAAGACCATATGACCGTATGAATTCGGAGCAGAATTAGGCCATTCAGCCCGTCGAGCCTGCTCCACCGTTTAATATGATCACGGTTGATCTGTTTCTGTCTCGAATTCCACACTCCCATTTACTCCCGATAACCTTTGATTCCCTTGCCCAACAAGTATCTATCTACCTCTGCCTTAAAAATATTCAATGCCACCGCCTCCACCACCTTCAGAGGCAGAGTGTTCCAAAGACACACAACCCTCTGAGAGGAAAAAAAATATCCTCATCTCTGCCCAAAAAGTGCGATCCCTAACTTTCAAACAGTGCCTTTTCAAACAGTTACTTGAAAAGAGAAATTGAAGAAAAGACTTCATGGCAAAAGATTGGCAGGAATATAGGAATTATGTAGGGGAATTGGAGGGGTGAGGCCATGGAGGATGTACAAACACAAGAAAGAGAATATTAAAATTAAGATGCTGCTGGACCAGGAGACAATGTAGATCAGTGAGCACAGGGGTGATGGCTGATCAGGATTTGGTGTGAGTTAGAATGCAGGCAGCAGAGTTCTGGATGGGCTGTGGTTTATGAAGATTTTTAACTGGGAGGGTGACCAGAATAGAATTGGAAAATTGGAATAGTCGAGTGTGCATTTAAGAAAGGCACAGATGAGGCTTTATGCAGCAAATGGGCTGAGGCAGTGGAGGAGACGGGTGATGTTACATAGGTGGTATTAGGCATGGTTGGTGATGGAGATGAACTCAGCTCTGGTTTATTTAGAACACAGAGGTTGTTCAGCCTCAGACATTGGCCGGGGAGGAGGAAGTGGTTCATGGATAGGGGGCAGAATTGCTTATGGAGACCGATCACACTCGCTCCACTCTTCCCAAAATTAAAACTGCAAGAACATTATTTCCGTGAAACAAGGTTTCCAGATCTCAGAGCAGGAAATAGAGACTTATCAGGGACAGCAACAGCAGTGCAGATGAGAGAGTAAATTACAAGAACTCTAATACACGTAGCAATGGTTTATAAAGCTAATATCTGGAGATGGAGATTTGCCAAGAATAACAAAAGTAGAAAGGAGGGCAGAGTAAATGACAAGAACGGTAATGCAGTTAAACATGGTTTATGGAATAAATAGCTGGATAGAGAGACTTACCAGGGACACCAATAATAGCCAGGATGGGATAGAAAATGTATTGAATAATCGTCAGTGCGTAATAGATCCGACTGTTTAATGGCAGAAAATCATAATTTGCAGAAAGAAAGTCAAACTCCCAGATGGAACTCCTGCCCATTGTTGTAACATTCCAATCTATTGTTCTCAGATTCTGACCCATTGTTGTAACATTCCAATCTATTGTTCTCAGATTCTGACCCATTGTTGTAACATTCCAATCTGTTGTTCTCAGATTCTGACCCATTGTTGTAACATTCCAATCTATTGTTCTCAGATTCTGAACCATTGTTGTAACATTCCAATCTATTGTTCTCAGATTCTGACCCATTGTTGTAACATTCCAATCTATTGTTCTCAGATTCTGACCCATTGTTGTAACATTCCAATCTATTGTTCTCAGATTCTGAACCATTGTTGTAACATTCCAATCTATTGTTCTCAGATTCTGATCTATCCTCTCCCTCTCTCTGGAGCTGCTGATCCCTGTTAGCGTCGGGGATGATGCTCCTGCTGACACTATGGGATACCACACTGAAAGGAGTCCCTTATTAATAGAAGAGGGAAACCCTCCAGTGACACAATTAGGGCCCATGGTGACTGACATTAATTACAGTCACTGAAAAAAAACGTTTAGTTAATCCCTTTCAATCAAACACTTTTTGTACCACAATAAACTAAACATTTATCCAGTTTGGATGGGAATTATGAGGGTTCGTGAGAGAATGAATGGTGAAAATAGCAGAGGCACCGGACAGAATCTGTCAATTCTCTTTGTATATGAGAGTGATGACAGAGGACTGGAGGGCTGTAAATTTTACACCTTGTTTACAAAAAGGAGTTGCGGGAACCCATGTACTGTCAGTCATGTACTGTCACCACCACCTCTCTCCAAACCTCCACTGTTGTTAAATTATCAGACTGATTATCCGACATCCAGTACTGGATGAGCAGAAATTTTCTCCAATTAAATATTGGGAAGACTGAAGCCATTATTTTCACTCCCCACTCCAACTCTGTTACCTTGCTATTTATTCCATCCCTCTCCCTGGTAACAGTCTGAGAGTCAGACAGTTTAATTGCAACCTTGGTGTCACATTTGGGATAAAATTAATGGGCACTTGGACAAATGGGTGTTAATTAAGGGAAAATTGTGTTTAACTAAATGGCTGGAGTTTTTTGAAAAGGTAAAAAGAAAGTTTGATGAGGGCAATGCTGTTGATGTGGTATAAATTGAATTCCAAAAGGCATTTGAGAAAGTGCCACACAACAGACCTATGAGCAAAGTTATAGCTCATCAAATAAAACCAACAGTAGCAACATGAAACTAAGCTGGTTGAGTGACGGGAAAACAGAGAGAAATGATTAATGGATGCTTTTAGGGCTGGAGTAAGGTTTGTAGTGGAATCGAAGCAAAATACTGCGGATGCTGGAAATCTGAAATATAAACAGAAAGTGCTGGAAATACTCAGCATCTGTGGAGAGAGAAGCAGAGTTAATGTTTCAAGTCGGCGACCTTTCATCAGAACTGACAAAGTGGGGGTTTTGGGGGAAACACAAGTACAGAAATGTGACCATTAGAGCGGGGGTGGGGGATGGAGGGTGTTGAAATGATAAGCGAGCGGATGCTCGGTGTCACACTTTTGGACTGAGTGCAGGTGTTCCACAAAGCGGTCACCCAATCTGCGTTTAGCCTGCTGCGGTGTTCCAGAGAACATCAACGCCAGCTCGAGGAACATCACCTCATTGTTCGATTAGGCACTCTACAGCCTGCCGGTCTGAACACTGAGTTCAACGATTATTTTGTTTTATCATTTTTTGCCATGTGCCAGCATTAAACTGATTTTTTTATGTTGGTGCTTTTTGCTAGGGCTGTTCATTATTCTGTCATTTAACACCCTCACTACACTAATGCTTTGTCTTTCGCCGCACAACTAGCACACTTTCTTTGCCTTTTACCCATGACCTCCTGGTCAGTTAATCTCTCCGACCCTCTGTTCTATCAACAGCTCTTCTGTTCTCTTTTGCCCCACCCCTGCTTTATTTGCTTAAAACCTATTACATTTCTAACCTTTGCCAATTTTGATCAAAGGTCACAGAACTGAAACGTTAACTCTGCTTTTCTCTCCACAGATGCTGCCAGACCTGCTGCGTCTTTCCAGCACTTTTTGTTTTTATTTAAGGTTTGTAATGGAATTTCCCAGGGATCAGTGTTGGGACCCTTTCTCTTCCTGACAAATATTAATGACCTAGACCTCGGTGTACAGGACACAATTTCAAAGTTTGCAGATGATACAAAATTTGGAAGCATTGTGAACTGTGAGGAGTAAATTGCAGAAAATCAAACGGACATGGACAAGTTAGTGGAATGGACAGACAGGTGGCAGATGAAGTTCAATGTGGAGAAATGTGAAGTGATTCATTTTGGTAGGAAGAACATGGAAAGACAATGTATAATAAAGGGTACAATTCTAAAGGGGGTGAGGAGCAGAGGGACCTGGATGTATATGTGCATAGGTCATTAAAGGGCGCGGGACAAGTTGAGAGAGTAGTTAATGAAACATACAGTCTCCTGGGCTTTGGTAACAGCAGCATGGAATACAAGAGCAAAGAGGTTATTTTGAACTTGTACGAGACACTAGTTCGGCCTCAGTTGCAGTATTACGTCTAGTTCTGGGCACCACACTTTAGGTAACGTGAAGACATTGGAGAGTGTGGAAAAACATTCACAAGAATGGTTCCAGGGATGAAGAATATCAGTTCTGAAGATAGACTGGAGAAGTTGGAACATTTTCCTTGGAGAAGAGAAGGCTGAGAGGAGATTTGAAAAAAGGTATTCAAAATTATGATGCGTCTGGGCAGAGTGGATGGGGAAAACTGTTCCCATTCCTGAAAGGATCGACAACGAGAGGGCAAAGAATTAAAGTAATTGGTAAAAGAAGCATCAGTGACATGAGGAAAACTTTTTCACACAGCGAGTGGTTAAGGTCTGGAATGCACTGCCTGAGAGTGTGGTGGAGGCAGATTCAATCGAGGCATTCAGGAAGAAATTGGATAGTTATCTGAAAAGGAAGATTGTACAGAGTTACAGGGAGAAGGCAGGGGAGTGACACCAGACGAATTGTACTTTTGGAGAGCCAGTACAGACACGATGGACTGAATGGCCAGCTTCTGTGCTGTAACAATTCTGTGATTCCATGGCAATCGACCACAAAATGAGCTTCCAACCTTATATTCGTGCCATCACTATGACGACCTATTTCCACATCAATAACATTGCCCAACTTCACCCCTGTCTCAACGCATCTGCTGCTGAAGCTCTCATTCATGCTTTCATTACCTGTAGACTAGACTATTCCAACTCATTCTCCGACATTCTACTATCTGTAAACTTGAAGTCATCTAAAACTCTGCAGTCTGTGTCTTAACTGACAACAAGTCCCATTCCCCGATCACTGACCTACATCAGCTCACAGTCAAACAATGTCTTGATATTAAAATTCCCATTCTTGTTTTCCAATCCCTCCATGGCCTCACCCCTCACTAACTCTGTAATCCCCTCCAGCCCCACAACCCTCTGATATATCTCTGCTCCTCTAATTCTGGCCTCTTGTGCATCCCTGATTTTAATTACTCAACCATTTGTGGCCACACCTTCAGTTGCCCCTGTCCCAAACTCTGGAATATCCTCCCTTCACAGCTCCACCTCTCCAACTCGCTTTTATCCTTTAAGACACTTCTTTAAAACCTGCCTCTTTGACCAAGCGTTTGGAAACCTAACCTAATATCTCCCTTTGTGGTTCAGTGTCATACTTTGTTTCATAATGCTGCTGTGAAGTGCCTTGGGATAAGTTCTTGTTGAAGTTTTCCAGACAGGATTTGTCATTAGCATATCCGTGCTGCTTGAAATTTATTATGCTATGCTTTTCCAAGCAACAAACATTTGTAGTGGACATGCACAGTCCAAGATTCAAAGACATACATCAAAGCTGCTGGAACAGAAGTTTGACGTGACATTCCACAACTCCTCATGCTACGAGCACACACAATGTACACCCGGGCACAGCACGGGGCAGTGTGAAGACCACACCGGAAGTGGCTGGTAACTCATATCACATCCTTTTGTGGATCCTTGCTTCCAAAGTGTGGGCAACAGTGGTGCTGTAGAGCCATAAATCACCACCAGGGAGAGATAGAGAGGGACATGGAAACAGATTTGAAGGCGAAAGATTTTCTAGAATATGGGAATGTACAGGGGAATTGGACTAATTGGAGGGGTGAGGACATGGAGGGATTCTAACGCAAGAATGAGAATATTTAAATTAAGGTGCCGCCAGACTGGGAGCCAATATATATCAGTGAACACCGGGGTGATGGATAATCGGGATTTAGTGTGAGTGAGGAAACAGGTAGCAGAGTTCTAGATGGGCGGTAGTTTATGGAGGTTTATAACTGGGAGGATGACCAGGATAGAATTGGAATAGTCAAGTGTAGATTTAACAAAGGTACAGATGAGGGTTTATGCAGCAGATGGGCCGAGGCAGAGGTGGAGTAGGCAGGGTTTGTGATGGAGAGAATATGGAGATGAACTCAGCTCAGGTTTAAATAGAACACAGCGGTTGCAAACTGTCTGGTTCCGCCTCAGACATTGGGCAGGGAGGGGTATGTGGTTCACAGATAGGGGACTGAATTTCTGATGGAGACCAATAACACTGGCTTCATTCTTCGAAAAAAACAAACTAAATTACTTGAACAGTATTTCAGTGAACCAGGGTTTACAGATCTTATATGTGGAAATAAAGACTTACCAGGGGCAGTAACAACAGGAGAGATGAGGGTAAATTACAAGAACTATAATATCGTTAGCAATGGTTGTAGAGCTAATAGCTGGAGACAGAGATTCATCAGGAATAACAACAGCAATAAGGAGGGACGCAGAGGAGGCCTGAATTTGAGGAGCACAGATATATTGAAGGGTTGTGGGGCTGGATATTACAGATACAGGACGGGAGTTGAGGTCCTGGAGGGAAAACAAGGTGGAGAATTTAAATAAAGACATTATTTGATCAGGAGTCAATGTCGGTCAGTGATATGTGAATGGCACTTGCTGCGAATTAGGACATGGGCAGCAGAGTTCTGGAGGACTTCAAATTAACAGAGAGTAGCATGCAGGAGAGCAGACAGGAGCGTGTTGGAATAGTCATTTCCAGGGGAAATGAAGGCATGATTGAGTTTCAGCAGCAGATGGGCTGAGACAGGGGTGATGTTGCGTGCTGTTACTGAGGTGGAAACAGGCGGTCGTAGTGATAGAATGAATATTATGTTATAAGCTCATTTTGTGGTCAACTGTGACACCAAGGTTGCAAACAGACTTTCTGAATCTCCGACTGTTACCAGGGAGAGGGATGGAATCAATAGCAAGGGGACAGAGTTGGAGTGGGGAGTGATAACAATGGCTTCAGTCTTCCCAATATTTAATTGGAGGACATTTCTGCTCATCCAATACTGGATGTCGGATAATCAGTCTGATAATTTAACAGTGGAGGACTGGAGAGAGGTGGTGGTGAGGTAAACTTGATGGAGTTCTTTGATAAAATAATGGAGAGGGTTGATGAGGCTAGTGTGATTGAAGTTATATATATGGACTTTCAAAAGGTGTTTGATCAAGTGTCATTCAATGAACAGCTTAGGAAAACTGAACCCTATGGATTAAAGGGACAGTGACAGTGTGGATATAACATTGGCTATGGGACAGTAAACAGAGAGAAGTGGTGAAAGTTTGTTGTTCAGACTCGATGGGAGTATACAGTGGTATTCCCCAGGGCTCGGTATTAGGACCACTGCTCCTTGTGCTCTTGGAAAACAAGGGGTGGGTAGGGCGGAGCCCGATACTCCTCCCTCCTTACAAAGATTCCCCTCTCTGCAGCCTCTGCTCCATGTGTTGGTCATGTTACAGACCCAGCGACACAGTAACTACAGTCCCCATACCTTGTCCAGAGTTGGGTCACCAAATCCTCTGTCCTCTCTGAATGTCTGCAGCAGCTCACAACACAACCTCCAGAAAACCATTAACAGCACCTCCAATAACATTACAATAGCAGAGGTAAGTCAAAAGCCCCTCACCTGTAAGTTGGATCACTGGTCTTTTTAAATAACACTAGAGGGGGTTCCTCGTGCTGCTGAATGTCTGTTCAGCTGAGAGTGACAAACAGAGGCGGTCAGTGGACATGCAAAGACCAAGTTTCAAAGACGTCCATCAAAGCTGCTGGAATGGTTGATTGACACCATATTCAGACCCCGCTCACACTGCAGACACACACACGTTACACCCACGCTAGGACCCCGGCCAGCCTGGGTTTCCTGTACAATGCGCTGGATGTGACCGACAGTGCAGCTCACACCATTTTCTGGATCCAAACTTCCACAGCACCAGTAGAGCTGGAGAGATGAAATGTGTGATCAGAGAGAGAGAGAGAGGGAAGAAACTCACTTTAAAATGGAATTAGATAAAGATTTTAAGATGAACACGTTTCAGGAATATTGGAAATGGGCAGGGGATTGGGATAATCAGAGGGCTGATGCCGTGGAGGGATTTGATCATACGAGTGAGAATATTAAAATTGAGGTGTTACTGCACCAAGAGCCAATGTCGGTAAGTGAGCACAGGGATGTTGGGTGAACAGAATCTGGTGTAAATTAGAAGTTGGCAGCAGAGCTTTGCATGATCACAATGTTACAGAGAGTAGAATGTGGGAGAGCAGCCAGGAGAGTGTTAGAATAGTCAAGTCTCGAGGTGACAGTCAAACCTTCCTGCCAAAATGGACAATTTCACCTTTTCCCACATTATACTCCATTTGCTAGATCTTTGACCACTCACTTAACCTATCTATATCCCTTTGTAGCGTCCTTATGTCCTCTTCAGAATTTATCTTCTTAACTATCTTGGAATCATTAGCAAATTTAGCAAGCATACCTTCGGTCCACTCATCAAAATCATTTATATAAATTGTAAAAAAGTTGAGTCCCCAGCACTGACTCCTCTGGCACACCACACGTTGCATCTGGCCAGCCATAATAATGACCCATTTATGCCTACGCTGTTTCCTGTTAGTTCGCCAATCTTCCATCCAGGCCAATATGTTACCCAATACACCATGAGCTTTTATTTTCCACAATGACGTTTGATGTGGAACTTTATCAGATGTCTTCTGGAAATCTAAGTACAGAACATCTCCCAGTTCCCCTTTCCCAGCAACACATGTTACTTATTCAAAGAACTCCAATAAATTGGTTAAACATGATTTCCCTTTCACAAAAACATGTTGACTCTGCCTGATCACCTTGAATGTTTCTACCTGCCCTACTATAACGTCTTTAATAATAGCTTCTAACATCTGATCCATAGCCAGAAAGCCATTCTCACCTGCCACAGGTCATATGTCCACTATATTGATTCTGATGTTGTGCGGTATTTGAATTGTTAGTCCTCAATCGAGTCATAGAGATATACAGCACAGAAGCATGATCTTCGGCCCACTGTGTCTGTGCCAGCCATCAAGCACCTAACTATTCCTATCCCAGTTTCCAGCACTTGGCCTGCAGCCTTGTTTGGTATGGCGTTTCAAGTGCTCATCTCAATACTTCTGAAATGTTGTGACTGTTCCTGCCTCTACCACCCCTTCAGGCAGTGTGTTCCAGATTCCAACCACCCTCTGGGTGAAAATTCTTTTCCTCAAATCCCCTCTAAACCTCCTGCCCCTTACCTTAAATCTATGCCCCTGGTTATTGACCCCTCCGCTAAGGGAAAAAGATTATTCCTATCTAACCTATCAATGCCCCTCATAATTTTGCATTCCTCAATCATGACCCCTCTCATCCTTCTCTGCTCTAAGGGAAATAACACTGGACTTTACTGTCGCTCTTCACAGCTGAAATTGTCCAGCCCAGGCAACATCCTGGTGAATCTATTCTGCTCCGCCTCCAGTGCTATCACATCCTTCCTATAGTGCAGCAACCAGAACTATACACAGTACTCCAGTTGTGGCCTAACTGGATTTTTATACTGCTCCATCATAACCTCCCTGCTCTTATATTCTATGCCTCAGCTAATAAAGGCAAGTGTCCCAAATGCCTTCCTAACCACATTGCCTACCTGTGCTGCTGCCTTCAGTCATCTATGGACAAGTACACCAAGGTCCCTCTGACCTTCTGTACATACTAGCGTCCTACCATCTACTGTATGTTTCCTTGCCTGTGTAGTCCTCCCAAAATGCATCACCTCAGACTTCTCAGGATTACATTCCATTTGCCCATCTTACTAGCCCATCTAAAACAACATGTAATCGAAGGCTCTCCTCCTCACTATTTACAACACCAAAAATTTTCGTGTCAGCTGCGAACTTACTGGTCATACCTCCTATATGCACGTCCAAATCATTAATGTACACTACAAACAGCAAGGGTCCCAGCACCGATCCCTGCAGTACACTACTGGTCACAGGCTTCCACTCGCAAAAACAACCCTTGACAATCACCCTCTGCCTCCTGCTGCTGAGCCAATTTTGGATCCAATTTACCAAATTGCCCTGGATCCCATGGGCGCTTACCTTCTTAACCAATCTCACATGTAGAACCCTATCAAATGTCTTACCGAAGTCAATGTAGAATACATCAACTACTTTACCCTCATCTACACATCTAGTCAATGCCTCGAAAAAATTCAATCAAGTTAGTTAGACACGATCTCCCCTTGACAAAGCCATACTGACAATCCCTGATTAATCCCTGCCTCTCCACGTGGAGATTAATCCGGTCCCTCTGAATATTTTCCAATAGTTTCCCTGCAATAAACTGCTTGTGACCCTTCGACCTCCTTTTGGTTAATCTGTGACCCTTGATCAGATCTTACAGTGGTGTAGGAGAGGGAACAGAGTTCATTTCAAAGTCCTGACTCCCTTTTATATGATCCTGCATAATGGACAGGGACTACTGGGCAGTAATGTGCTCAAAGGTTATCAGCAGTAATTGATTATCCCTATATTTGTATATTATGGAACATTAAACCATACCCCTACTCTGGTGTCCAGTGCACCTTCAATATTCATGATTAAAATATCAGAGGAGTGGGTACCAGACACCTCTGATGACCCTGAGGTACAGGCGATTCTCGAGTCGGTGCTGAGTACATTCACAACCCATAAAGATGACTGTGGAAACATGAGCAGAACTGAAGAAATTAACTGACCATTGCATGATCCATGAAGCAGTATTCATACCGAGCTGAGATTATATCATATATTCCAGACACTATCATGTCATTGTTATACCAGGGTGTAGTTCACAAATACACAATCACTACTAACTAACTGCCCCATTTGGCCAGTTAGAAAACGGGATGGTAGCTGGAGACTGACTGTTGACCATCACAAACCCAACACAGTCACCCCTGTGTGAACCCGGTTGTCTGATAGACACCCACCCTCCTCTCCCGGATTCCCAGCGGCAGGACTGTCTTCAGCACCATGGATATCTCTAATGGTTATTGGAGTATCCCAGTAAAACTAGAGAAACAATTTAAATTCACATTCACTTCTGAGGTCCACAGATACCCCTGGATATGTCTGTTACAAGGGATTCCACAATAACCGCACTATTTTACACAAACATATGGCCGGGGACCTTATGAGCTTTTCACAGTCTTCCTGCTTGCTGAAATAAATTAATGATCGCCTCCTCATTGCCACAGACCGTGTCCACACATTTGACCATTTTACGGAACTTCTGCAGCTACTTTGGGAGCTAGTTTAAAAGACCATCCACGTAAGGCCCAGCTTGTGCAAGATCGTGTCACGTTTGTAGGTGTCCAGATTGGAACATTCAGCATCAGCCCAGACCAACATCAGGTCGAGGCCATCCAGCGCCTACCCCTGTCCACCTCAAAGACTGCCCTGTGTCCTATCCTCAATCTGGTGGTATTTCAGTGGACCCTCATACAGTGTCTACTCCTGTCCACCTCAAAGACTGCCCTGTGTCCTATCCTCAGACTGGTGGTGTTTCAGCCGACCCTCATACAGTGTCTACCCTGTTCTCTTCAAAGACTGCCCTGTGCCCTATCCTCAGGCTGGTGGGGTATCAGTGGACCCTCATCCAGTGTCTGCCGCTGTCCACCACAAAGACTGTCCTATGTCCTATCCTCAAGCTGGTGGTGTATCAGCAGACCCTCATCCAGTGTCTACCGCTGTCCACCTCAAAGACTGCCCTGTGTCCTTTCCTCAGGCTGGTGGGGTATCAGCAGACCCCATCCAGTGTCTACCCCTGTCCACCACAAAGACTGCCCTGTGTCCGATCCTCAAGCTGGTGGGGTATCAGCGGACCCTCATACAGTGTCTATCCCTGTCCACCACAAAGACTGCCCTGTGTCCTATCCTCAGGCTGGTGGGGTATCAGTGGACCCTCATACAGTGTCTACCCCTGTCCACCTCAAAGACTGCCCTGTGTCCTATCCTCAGGCTGGTGGGGTATCAGTGGACCCTCATCCAGTGTCTACCCCTGTCCACCTCAAAGACTGCCCTGTGTCCTATCCTCAGGCTGTTGGGGTATCAGTGGACCCTCATCCAGTGTCTACCCCTGTCCACCTCAATGACTGCCCTGTGTCCTATCCTCAGGCTGGTGGAGTATCAGTGGACCCTCATACAGTGTCTACCCCTGTCCACCACAAAGACTGCCCTGTGTCCTATCCTCAGACTGGTGGTGTTTCAGTGGACCCTCATACAGTATCTACCCCTGTCCACCACAAAGACTGTCCTATGTCCTATCCTCAGGCTGGTGGGGTATCAGCGGACCCTCATACAGTGTCTACCCTGTCCTCTTCAAAGACTGCTCTGTGTCCTATCCTCAGGCTGGTGGGGTATCAGTGGACCCTCATCCAGTGTCTACCACTGTCCACCTCAAAGACTGCCCTGTGTCCTATCCTTAAGCTGGTGGTGTTTCAGCGGACCCTCATCTATTTTCTATCCCTTTCCTCCTCAAAGTCTGCCCTGTGCCATATCCTCAAGCTGGTGGGGTATCAGCAGACCCCCATCCAGTGTCTACCGCTGTCCACCTCAAAGACCGCCCTGTGTCCTATCGTCAAGCTGGTGGGGTATCAGCAGACTCCATCCAGTGTCTACCACTGTCGACCTCAAACACTGCCCTGTGTCCTATCCTAAGGCTGGTGGGGTATCAGCAGACCCCATCCAGTGTCTACCGCTGTCCACCTCAAAGACCGCCCTGTGTCCTATCCTCAGACTGGTGGGGTATCAGCAGACCCTCATCCAGTGTCTATCCCTGTCCACCTCAAAGACTGCTCTGTGTCCTATCCTCAGACAGGTGGGGTATCAGCAGACCCCCATCCAGTGTCTACCCCTGTCCACCTCAAAGACTGCACTGTGCCCTATCCTCAGGCTGGTGGGGTATCAGTGGACCCTCATCCAGTGTCTACCCCTGTCCACCTCAAAGACTGCTCTGTGTCCTATCCTCAGACTGGTGGGGTATCAGCAGACCCTCATCCAGTGTCCACCCCTGTCCACCTCAAAGACTGCTCTGTGTCCTATCCTCAGACTGGTGGGGTATCAGCAGACCCCATCCAGTGTCTACCCCTGTCCACCTGAAAGACTGCCCTGTGTCCTATCCTCAGGCAGGTGGGGTTTCAGTGGACCCTCATCCCTAGATTTGCAGAGACTGTGACTCCTCTTTATGAACTCCCTAATGGTGATGATGACCAGTTTTAACGCAGTTGGACTGAAGAGAGCACAGAAGCAGCAACACAGCTGAAGAAAGCTGTCACATCGGTAACGTGTCTGATCTCACCTAACCCTGACAAGACTTTCCACATGGAGGTAGGGGACACTGTGTAAAGCCTGGCTGCTGTCCTATGTGGAGAAAACCAGGAGAAACTACTCCCCATTGTGAATGATCCAGAATGGTGAGTGGGACTGAACTGATTTACTCTGTTTGTGAAGGACATTTGTTAACCACGTTCTGGGACATCAAACATTTCACTTCCATCACGGGGTTCAACAGGGTGATACTGTCCAGTCCATTATAAATTTTCCAAGTGTAGGAAAGCAGTAGTAATAGTAATCCCCTGTCAGAGAGTCGTAGTCATTTCGAGTCCATGACAGTTTTGTAGATAAATCCAGTCAGTCCCATTCCCCAGCTCTGTCTCCATATACCTGCAAGTCGATTTCCCTCAAGTGTTCATCCAATATCCTTTTGAAATCATTCACCATCTCTGCTTCCACCACCCTCGTAGGCAGTGATTTCCAGGCCATTCCCACTCGCTCTGTAAAAATGTTGTTCCTCACATCCCCCTGTATCTCTTGCCACAACCTTAACTCTAGTCCTTGTACCATGAACTAATGGGAACATCTTTTCCTGTCTACCTTATCCAAACATGACATCATCTTGTATACCTCTATCAAATCTCCGCTCAATCTCCTTTACTCCAAGAAAAACAATCCCAGCATTTCCAAACTAACTTTGTCGCTAAAATCCTCCATCTCTGGAACCATTCTGGTAAATCTCCTCTACACCCTGTCAAGGACCCTCACATCCTTCCTAAACTATGGTGAATGGAACTGGATGCAGTACTCCAGTTGGGGCCTAACCAGAGCTTTATAAAGGTTCAGCATAACTTGCCTTCTTCTGTATTCACCACCTCTACTTAATTTAGGATAGTCAGTATGGATTTGTTAAGGGAAGATATTGTTTCACCAACTTAATCGAATGTTTTGAAGAAGCAACAAGGAAGATAAATGAGGGTAGTGCAGTAGATGTGGTCTACTTGGATGTTAGCAAGGCTTTTGACAAGGTCCTACATGGCAGACTGGTTCAAAAAATAAAATCCCACGGGATCCAGGGAAATGCAGCAAGGTGGATACAAGATTGGCTCAGTGGCAGGAAAGAAAGGATAATTGTTGACGGCTGTTTTAGAGACTGGAAGGCTGTTTCCAGTGGCGTTCCACAGGGCTCAGTACTGGGTCCCCTGCTTTTTGTGGTGCAAGTTAACGATTTGGACGTAAATGTAGGGGGCATGATCAAGATGCTTGCAGACGTCACGAAGATTAGCCGTGTGGTAGATAGCGAGGAGGATAGCTGTAGACTGCAGAAATATATTGATGGCCTGATCAGATGGGCAGAAACGTGGCAAATGGAATTCAACTTGGAGAAATATGAGGTGATGCATTTGTGGAGGTCAAACAAGGAATACAGGAATAATGTCAAAATACTGAGAAGTGTCGAGAAAGTGAGGGACCTTGGATTGAATGTCCACACATCCCTGAAAGTAGCAGCAGAGATCGATAAGGTGGTTAGGAAGGTATATGGAATCCTTTCCTTTATTAGCCCAGGTACAGAATACAAGAACAGGGAGGTTATGCTGGAACTGTATAACTCATTGATTAGGCCACAACTTGAGTGCTGTGTACAGCTCTGGTCTCCTCAGTACAGAAAGGATGTAATTGTACTAGAGAGGGAACAGAGGAGATTTACGAGGATGTTGCCAGGAATAGAAAAATGCAGCTATGAAGAAAGATTGGATAGACAGGGGTTGTTCTCCTTGGAACAGAGAAGGCTGAGGGGTGATCTGATTGAAATGTACAAAATTATAACGGGCCTGGATAGAGAGAAGGTGAAGACTCTATTCACCATAACATTGAAGAGGGGGAATAGAGTTCACGTGATTGGTAGAAAGATCAGAGGGGAGATGAGGGTGGTGCTGGGTCTGCAATTCACTGCCTGAAAGGATAGTTGAGTCAGAAACCCTCAACTCATTCAAACATAGTCTGGATATGCACCTTAAGTGCTGTAATCTGCAGCTCTACGCACCAAATGCTGGAAGGTGGGATTAGAATAAATGGATCATTTTCTGGCTGGCGCAGACAAGATGGGCCAAGTGGCCGATTTCTGTGCCTTAACTTTATATGATTCTACTAGAATACAAGAATGCTTCCAGGGATTGGGGTGTTTTAGTTACAAGGTTAGTTTGGAGAAGATGGAGTTGCTCTCCCTGGAGTAAAGGAGATTGAGAGAGATTTGAAAGAAGTGTACAAGATTATGATAGGCTTAGGTAAGATAGACAAGGAAAAACTGTTCCCATTAACTGATGAGACACGGAATAGGGGACACAGATGGAAGGTTTTGGATTAGAGATGCAGGCGGAATATGAGGAAGAACTTTTTTACACAGTGGATGGTAATGAGCTGGAACTCACTGCCCATGAGGGTGATGGCCAAGACAATCAATGATTTCAAAAGGAAATTGGATGGGCACCTGAAGGAAATGAACTTGCAGGGTAACGAGGATTGAGTGGGGGAATGGGACCGACTGGATTGTTACACAGAGAGACTCATGGAGAGTCCGACTGGTCTCCTCCTGTGTCGTAAATGACTCGATGACTCTCTGTGACTATGTTGGATATGCCGCCCACTCCTGCCTGGGGAAAGATCCGGATGCAGTGAAGATCAATGAAACTGTGACTTTAACAGCCACTGGCAGCTCCGTCCTCACCCTGGTGTGAGGCTCCAGGTCGTGTTAGAGGAGGTGACACAGCTCTGTGACCACCTCCTTATTGAAACAGAGTCACCTCACACACTGCTCCTGGATTAGATGTAGGTAGGAAAAATGCTCTTGGGAAAAACGGGTTGGAAGGCCAGAGCCCCCTCCTCCTCCCTCTTTACAGAGACTCCCCTCTCTGCAGCCTCTGCTCCATTTGTTGGTCATGTTTCAGACCCAGAGACACTGTAACTACAGTCCCCATACCTCGTCCAGAGTTGGGTCACCAAATCCTCTGCCCTCCCTGAATGTCTGCAGCAGCTCACAACACAACCTCCAGAAAACTATCCACAGAACCTCCACTAACTTTACAATGGCAGAAGTAAGTCAAAAGGCCCTCACCTGTAAGTTGGATGCCTGATCCTTTGAAATAACTTTTGGGGGTGTCAGTGGGGGAAGTTCGGGTGGGGGTTCCTCATGCTGGTGAATCTATGCTCTGCTGAGAGTGACTTACACAGGTGGTCAGTGGACATGCACAGACCAAGTTTCAAAATCGTACATCAGTGCTGCAAAAATGGCTGATTGACATCAGTACAAGCCCCTCCTCACACTAACAACACATACATGGCACCCAGGCTAGATCCCTGCCCAACATGGGACACTGTGCTGACCACACTAAAAGTGACCAGCTGTCAGTTCACATCATTTTATGGATCTAGGTTTCTGTAATGATGGCACCGGTGGGACCGCAGAGTGAAAACCACAGCTGGTGGAGATAGAGAGGGAAAGTAACTCACTTTAAAAATGGAATTGGTAGCTGACTCAAAGGCTGATTTACAAGACTATGGGGAATGGACAGGGGAATGGGATTAATTGGACAGGTGAGGACACGGAGGGATTCATACACAAGGCTGAGAATATTAAAATTAAGGTGCTGCCAGACCGAAAGGCACTGTTGATCAGTGAGCACAGGGGTGATGTGTGATCGGTATTTGGTGAGAGATAGATATAGGCAGCAGAGTTCTGGATGGGCTGTGGTTTATGGAGATTTATAACTGGAGGGTTATAACGGCCAGGATATAATTTGAAGAGTCAAGTGTGGATTTAACAAAGATACGATGAGGGTTTACGCAGCTGGTAGGCTGAGGCAGATATTACAGAGGTGTTATTCGTGTCAAGGAAACACAATATGCCAATGAGGAATTTTAATTCATCAGTTGGAAACTTACATTAAAGTTTTAATGGAAAAAATCCTGCAAAAAACTGGCAGCCAAGATGGCCACTGCAATTTGTATCTGAAGCACCTTTTCATTTTCCAACATCTCCAACAGGAGACACATGTCGGATGAGCCTGGACCCAAAATAATGGCTTGCTCTTGAGACTGAATTTGCTAAGATTGCATTCCTTAGCATGGAATTCAAGGACATCCTGACACCCTGACTATTGAAAGCGTAAACTACTCCAAGTGTAAATAATGGCATCCTGAGCCCTGGGGAGATGGAAATTCCTCACCTTGAATCTCATTAGAAGGCTCCAGAAAATATATTGAGGCAGCCATGAGATCGTCTGACCATTTCTGTGAAAGCTGGGAGTTTCCCCTGGACAAAGACAGACAAGCCAGTGATTCAAAATGGAAGAAGCAGAAGGTTGGTTTCCTTCCCCCCTCCCCTAGCACCACCGCACCCGCGCCCCCTCCCAACCAACCCCAAGCCCCGTTCTCTTTCTGTCTCTCTCCAGATGACATCACAAGTTTGAAAACTATTTGCGACTGTGGACCCTCCAAACCTACAGATTGCTACAGACTGAGGCACCAGGGGAAAAAGGCCACCTACCAGTCTGCCTTCAAGAAAATCCTGAGCCATGTGGATCAGCCACAATGGGCACCTCGACCAGTCAAAGACTTCAAGAGTACACCTTCAGCCAGAGGATCAGTGAATTATCAAACCTCACAGACTGCATATTATGTTTTGATTTATTCTGGACTCTAATCCAGCCACGATTTTACTTCTCATTCTGTAATATATTTGTGTACGTGAGATTCTTGTGTCAGTGGCAGCATAACTGTATAACTTACATTTTTATTATTTTATTTTGATCGGGTTTAGATGTTAAGTGTATTAAACTCACCTCTTTCATGTTTAAACACAAGAAAACCTTTCCGATTGGTTCCTTCACTATCACACCAAAGGTAAAAAGTAAAACATCACAAAAATGGTAAATACATTCACGGTTAAAAAAGACCAAACACTACTGCGGTCAATTAAGAGGAAGGACTGTGACCCCTCCTCACCTGGCTGTAACAATATGAAGGGTTGGAGATGGAGTTAATATGGGGGTGAACTGAGCTCAGCATTAAAGATACCAGAGGCTGTAAACTTCCTGGTTCAGCCTCAGTGAGGGGATTGCAGATCGTGGAGAGGGAATAAAGTTTGTGACAGAAAGTGAAGACAATGGATTCAGTCTTCTCACGATTTAAATGACAAGAACACTAATTCAGTGAAATATGGTTTATGAATCTATTAGTTGGATACAGAAACTTACTGGGGACACCAATAATAGCGAGGCTGGGATAGTAAATTGTTTGAATCATCTTCAGTGCATAATAGATCCGCCGAACTAATGTTCGCCGAGTATAATTTGCAGTAACTAAACCAAACCAAAAGGAGAACCTCCTGCTGTCCATTGCTGTAACATTCCAATCTATTGTTCTCAGATTCTGACCCATTGTTGTAACATTCCAATCTATTGTTCTCAGATTCTGACCCATTGTTGTAACATTCCAATCTATTGTTCTCAGATTCTGATACATTGCTGTAACATTCCAATCTATTGTTCTCAGATTCTGATACATTGTTGTAACATTCCAATCTATTGTTCTCAGATACTGATCCATTGCTGTAACATTCCAATCTATTGTTCTCAGATTCTGATACATTGCTGTAACATTCCAATCTATTGTTCTCAGATTCTGACCCATTGTTGTAACTTTCCAATCAACTGCTCACAGATTCTGATCTATCCTCTCCCTCTCTCTGGAGCCACTGATCCCTGTTAGTGCCGGGTTTGATGCTCCAGCTGACACTATGGGTAAGACATTAAATGAAGACCCTTATTAATAGAAGAGGCGAACCCTCCAGTGACACAATTAGTGTCCAAAGAGACTGACATTAATTACAGTCACTGAACAAACAGGTTGAGTTAACCCCTTTCAATCCAGTACTTTTGTACCACAATAAAGTGGAACATTTAGCTGGTCTGGATGGGATGTGTGAGGGTTGCTGAAGGAAGGAATGGTGGAAATAGCAAAGGCACTGGCCAGAAGTGTTGTAAATGTTACATCCTCTTTTGAAAAGGAGAGATTAGATAAACGAGTGCTTGTCCTGACATATAGATAAATATATAAATGAAATAGACTTAGAGTAAAACAAAAACATAATTTCAACTCTTGCAGATGACATGTAAATCATAAATGCTGTCATTAGTGTGGTAGACAGTAGCAGTATTAAGGAGGACATGGACAGTCTGGTGGTGACATGAGAATACACAAGGTGACTGAAATCTAACACATAGAATTGGGGAAGTGGTTATTTTGGCAGGGATAATAAGGGGAGTGAATAGAAACTGAACTGCACAATTTAATAGATGGTACAGGAGCACAGAGTCTGGGAGTGTATGTACAGACATCTTCAATGGTGGCTGGACAAGTGGTGAAGGATTTAAAAAGGCATAGGGGATCGTTAGCTTTAGAACTAGAAGCAAAGAATTAAAAAATAACAACACAAGAACATTCTGCGAATACTAGATAAATGACTGTTTAAACCTCAGCTGGAATATTGTGTCCCATTCTGGACACCACACTTTATGAAGGATTCCAAGGCCTTGGCGATGGTGTCTCGGTGATATACTGGAATGGTAACAGGGATGAGGGACTTCAGTTATGTGGAGAGAAGCTGAGATTGTTCTCCTTAGAGCAGAGAAGATAAAAGGGAGATTTAATAGAGGTGCTCAAAAATGATGATGTGTGTTTCTCGAATAAATAAGGAGAATCTGGTTTCACTGGATGAAGGGTCAGTAACCAGTTTAATGTTGATTAACAAACAAACAGAGGAGAGATGAGGAGATTTTCTTTTCTTCACACAGCGAGTGTTTATGATTTGGAATTCACTTCCTGAAAGGGTTGTGGAAGCAGATTTGACAGAAACTTTCAGTCGGGAATTGGATCAATACTAACAGGGTGATTTACTGGACTTGGAGAAAAGAACAGGGGAGAGGAATCATTGGAAATCTCCTTCAAAGAGCTGGAACTGGTACGATTTGTGAAATAGTCTCCTCCTGTGCTGTGTGATTCTCTGACTGTCTGATAACAGAAACCATTGAGTACGTATCTCACGTGTACAATTAACATTCAGCAGTTTTTAATCCCGAGATTAATCGTTACTTGTTTTCTGATGAAGACAACAACAGAAAGACAAACACAAGGAACTGGTGAGGTAAATTGTGTTGACAATTTGTTTATTGGGTTATGACGTCTCTCTCTGATCACAGACCTCGTCTGGTTTCAATCAGTCAATGACAAACTCATTGATTTTATTGCTATTTTATTTCTTGTCTATTTGTTCTCATGATATGGGTGATACTGACAATGCTGGCATTACTTCCCCATCCCTGGTTACCATGAAAAAATGGTGGGCCTTCATCTTGAACCACTGCAGTCTGTGTTGTGAAGGTTTTCCCTCAAACAAACTAACATCTAGATTTTGAGGAGGCAGTTTCATTACTGAGTAGTTCGGAATGAGTTGGGTCAGAAACCTAGGATAAGAATTTTAAAATCGAGGCTTTACTGGATAAGGAACCAACGTAAGTCAGTGAGCACAGGAGTGAGGGATGAACGGGACTTGGTGTAAAGGCCTGTAACCCGACCCGAACCCGATGGGACCCGATGACATGTGTCGGGCCACTCTTCCGAACTCGACCTTTGGGCTTGGATCTGCTCCCATGTCGTTCTGTCGGGTTCGGGCCGGGTTTTTGTTTGTGAGCTGAGCAGGCCTTTATCTTGGTGCGAATTTGGATGGGAATTTTATTAGTGCTGAATTTTATGGCAGGGGCAGCACGGCTTAGATACAGAATAAAGCTGCCTCTAAATTGTTAAGTTAAACACTCCCAGGACATGTACAGCATGGGTTAGATACAGAGTAAAGCTCCCTCTCCACTGTCCCCATCAAACACTCCCAGGACAGGTACAGCATGGGGTTAGATACAGAGTAAAGCTCCCTCTCCACTGTCCCCATCAAACATTCCCAGGACAGGTACAGCATGGAGTTAAATGCAGAGCAAAGCTCCCTCTCCACTGTCCCCATCAAACACTCCCAGGACATGTACAGCATGGGGTTAGATACAGAGTAAAGCTCCCTCTCCACTGTCCCCATCAAACACTCCCAGGACAGGTACAGCATGGAGTTAGATGCAGAGTAAAGCTCCCTCTCCACTGTCCCCATCAAACACTCCCAGGACATGTACAGCATGGGGTTAGATACAGAGTAAAGCTCCCTCTCCACTGTCCCCATCAAACACTCCCAGGACATGTACAGCATGGGTTAGATACAGAGTAAAGCTCCCTCTCCACTGTCCCCATCAAACACTCCCAGGACAGGTACAGCATGGGGTTAGATACAGAGTAAAGCTCCCTCTCCACTGTCCCCATCAAACATTCCCAGGACAGGTACAGCATGGAGTTAAATGCAGAGCAAAGCTCCCTCTCCACTGTCCCCATCAAACACTCCCAGGACATGTACAGCATGGGGTTAGATACAGAGTAAAGCTCCCTCTCCACTGTCCCCATCAAACACTCCCAGGACAGGTACAGCATGGAGTTAGATGCAGAGTAAAGCTCCCTCTCCACTGTCCCCATCAAACACTCCCAGGACATGTACAGCATGGGGTTAGATACAGAGTAAAGCTCCCTCTCCACTGTCCCCATCAAACACTCCCAGGACAGGTACAGCATGGAGTTAGATGCAGAGTAAAGCTCCTTCTACACTGCCCCCATCAAACTCTCCCAGGACAGGTACAGCTCAGGGGTTAGATTAAAAAAAACAGGGTTGGAGAAAAAAACGGGGTAAAATAGAAAAAAATGGCGTTAGATACAGACTAAATCTTCCTCTACACTGTTCCCATCAAACACTCCCAGGACAGGTACAGCACGTGGTTAGATACAGAGTAAAGCTCCATCTACACTGTCCCCAGCAAACACTCCCAGGTCGGGTACAGCACGGAGTTAGATACAGAGTAAATCTCCCTCTCCACTGTCCCCATCAAACACTCCCAGGACAGGTACAGCATGGAGTTAGATGCAGAGTAAAGCTCCTTCTACACTGCCCCCATCAAACTCTCCCAGGACTGTTACAGCTCAGGGGTTAGATTAAAAAAAAACAGGGTTGGAGAGAAAAACGGGGTAAAAAAGAAAAAAATGGCGTTAGATACAGACTAAATCTTCCTCGACACTGTTCCCATCAAACACTCCCAGGTCAGGTACAGCACTGGGATTGGCTGGCCAATTTGGGAAGCACTTCCTGCCTGCAATCAGGTGAAGCAGCTGCACCTGTGTTGCTGCAACTGGAACTGGAGTGGAGTAACTGGAGAGGAGACAGCAGAGTGGAGTAACTGCAAAGAAATGACTGCAGAGTGGAGACAGCTGCATTTACTGTGGAACTGTTGCACTTTTTCAAGACTAAGAAGACCTGCAGATCATTTTGGAGAGGTGGGTGTTTGAGCATCAGAGAACTGTTTGTTGTTTGGACTGTTGGGGGAGGGAAGAGGCACCAGAAGATCCAGGGGTGGGGATGCCAATTCTATAGGGAGCCCCTGAATTTGCTCTTGTGTTTATTTGGCATTCTGCACAAAAGGGGCTCCCTCCCCACCCCCAACTATGTAGCTCAGCACGGCTGGAGCTGCCTGGCTGAAGAAAGTCTTCATAGTCTTTACAGAACAGTTGAGAGAACCGGGTGGTTCTAACCGACCCGGGTGAAGAACCCTCCCCTAACTGGAAGACAGGACTGTGAACTCTGAAGTAAGGTGCCCCAACTACCGAACACAGCAACGCCCTCGCAGCTCATTTCTCCCTTCCAACACTCGGCTGTCTATCCTCTCCTCTCCTTGTGCTTTTTCTTTGCAGCCCTCTTCTCCTCTACCCCCACCTCTCCCATTATATTTCTTTACTTTAAAAACTGTTAGTTTATTTCTTAAGTGTGGGAGTGGCTCTGCGACCCCATGGCAAATACCTCTTCACCGGTGGCGGAGCCTTCTCGCACGGTTCCTGCTGTGGCTACTGCAGCTGTTGCCCCGTCACCGTTTGCACTAATAACATCAAAGCATGGGGTCAAGATCTACGTCCATCTAAACATGACGATAGAGGCATGCGTAAATGCAATGGCAGTGGTTGTCGGCCCATCGGTCATTGTTGCAGCCTCTAAAATGTACGGGAAGGTGCTGTTTTTCCTGAAGACCGAGCGGGCAGTGTCCCTGGCTCTGAGCAAGGGGCTCACCGTGGGCGGGACCTTTCTGCCTGTGGACTCCCTGGAGGCCACTGTACAACGAATCACTTTGTGAAATGTCCCGCCCTTCATTCCTGGTAAGCTCCTCCTTCCCCACCTGCACCATCTGGGGGAGGTAAAGACGGGGCTCACCCCAGTCCTGTTCGGTCTTCGGGAGAACAGCCTGCAGCATGTTGACGCCTGCCACCGCCAACTATTCATGCAGCTGGCGCGGGAGGAAGTCACAGAGGGCCATTTCAAGAAAGAGTTCCAGGGGATGGTCTACGGTGTTCTGGACCTTGGACGTGTCACGGTGCCATGTCTGCAAGGGAGTGGGGCATGTGCACAAGAACTGCCCCAAACTCCCGGCTGCCAACTCTACCTCGGCAGCCCAGGATGGCGCCACTGCACCTCCTCGCACCCCCCCTACACCTCCTCCAAATACCATTCAGTCAGTGCCGGAGGCTGTGCTTTTCATGGCATCCAGCTGGGAGGGGACTGCCCATCCAAGTGGAAGGAAGGCGTGGAGGAAAAATAAATATCGAGAGACACGTCTCCTGGACACCGTGACACAACCCGAGCCTGAGCTCAGCCCAAGGCCTGCTCCCAGGGAATCCAACTGCCCCAGGGCTGGTCTCAGGCCCAGGGTGACGAGTGAAAAGGTGAATGCACAGGCAGAGGCCCCTGATGACATGGTGGTCACTGAGCATCCACGCCCTTCCGAAAATAAGGAGGTGACGTCCCTCCTCTGAAGAAGGCCTTAACCAAGGGGTCCATTTGCTGGCATGTTTCCTCAGGCTCCGCCTGCTACCAGCATGATCAGGGCCTCGAGCCCTGGGCAGGAACCCTCCACTCCTCGGAACGGAGGTGGGGGAGATGCCCCTGTGATCTTTCCAACTCATGAGGTTGATGCCCGCCCTTGGTCGGGGAATCTGTGGAAAGGATGGGAGAAATCATTCCTTTGGCCTCAGGGTTGGATGCCCTGGGTGTGAGCGAGACCTGTGAGGGGCAGCCCTCCCAACAGACTGACACTTCCGCACGGGATATACCCGACCCTGAGGTCAATCTGTGTAATTCCCAGTCTGCTGGTCCTGTGGGCGCTGACGGGACAGGAGATGGCATCCTCTCTCCACCTCTGATCCTGGCTCCGGCCGGATATGTGGAGTCGGGCACTTCCATCTCCCCTGGTCCACTCATTGGCCTGGAGACGGAGGTGGAGGGGTGTAGGGGGTGTCCTGAACCGCGGGCGCCCACAGGCTCCAGTTCCATTCGAGAACGCAGAGATAACTCCTCAGCCATCGATCCCGGGGGTGCCATCTTGACGGAGGCGGGACCAGCTGGCGTGTTCGGGAAATCCAACCCACAATGTGTGGGATGTGCGTAGGCCACTTGTGGCGATGACCCGGAGGAGGATGGGAACTCTGTGTGGAGCACAGAGGACAACCTTGATGCCATCACCAGTGAGGTGGTGAAGTCCCTGGTGCCGCGCACGCCATTTCCTCTCATCCCCGTGGCAGAACTCCAGGATTTCCTCGCGGCATTCAGGGATTGCTGCAATAAAGCTCATCTGTCCCTCGGCCATTGGTCGAATCTGGCGTTGATCATCCAGTCCGTCCCTGCCGTCCTCAAGAAAGCGGGAAAGTGTGAGGGCGTTAAACTGGATGAGAGCAACCGATTTAATGCATTTCTTAATGGGTTGCTGTGGGAGTGGAAGGCGAGGTGCACTTCTGCTTCCACCTCACAGTGAAGTGTTGGTGACGGTTCTAAATACCTTTGACATGAAGATAACCATAGCCAGCCTCAGCATCAACGGCAGCAGAGGGTCTCACCACAGATTTCACAATCTCTCAGTCCTCAGGGAAGGGAGATACGTGGTGAGCTTTCTGCAGGAAATCCACACGGTTCTGGGAGACGAAGCAAGCTGGTTTCTGGAGTGGCAGGGTGGGGTCTACATGAATCGCCTCACCCTTATTTCTAGTGGGGTGGCTATCTTGTTGGCCCGACTTTTCAGCCAGGTATCTTGGGGGTGAAGGAGCTGGTGCCAGGCTGCTCGCTCCACCTCGCTGTTCACCTGGGCAGCGTGCCTCTCCACTTTGTGAACGTGTACATGCCCAGGCCCGGCGCGTTACAGGCACGCATCTTTGAAGAAGTGTCCATTCTCTTGAGCTCCGTCGATAACACCAAGTGCATCATCCTCGGTGTGGGGAGGGTGGATTTTAACTGTATCCTCGAGGTGGGGGATCGCTCCGATCCCCAGCGTGGCCAATCATTGATGGAGAATTTTAGAGTACCGATCAGCTCCCTCAACTTGGTGGACGTCTGGCGGAATCTCCAAACCGACTCCAGCGCCTTCGCATGGAGGTCTGGAGGAGGGTCCCGAACCGACCACCTCCACTTTTCACAGGCGTACGAATCCCGCGTCTCGACGGCCTCCATGCGGCTGGAGCACGGACCACCAGTTGGTGTGGGCGGAGTTCACTCCACTCCATACACAGGCGGCGTCCATGTACTTCGACTTTAACAACCGGCAGCTGGAGGACAAGTGATTTCTAGATACATTCCGTCGATTCTGGGACGACTGGAGAAGGAAGCAGGGGGACTTCCCCTCCTTGAGGGCAAGGTGGGATGTGGGCAAGACTCACATCCGTGTCTTCTGTCAGGAGTACGTGAAGGGGTCGACCAAGCGGCGGGAAGCTGCACTCGGGTACTAAAAGAGGGAGGTGCTCGACTTGGAGTCCCGCCTCGGTCATGCCGTCGCGGACCCGGCCCTGTGGCAGGCATACAAAGAGATGAAAGGCACGCTGAGGGACCAGCAGCTCATAGCATTCTGAGGCGTGTACGTGAGGTCACGGATCCAGATCCTGGAAGATTCGGACCGCACCTCACCCTTCTTCGACACTCTGGAAAAAATTCCGGGAGGTCTGTAAGCAGCTCGTTGAGCTTCTGGCCGAAGATGGATTCTCCATCACGGATCGGGAGGGAATGGGCCACCTGCTCCATACATATTACAGTGCATTGTAATGTCCAGCGAGGACGCACGCAGAATTTTGTGGAGGACCGTCTGAAGGTCAACCCGAAGGGTGCAGAATGATCGGAGGCATCGCTCACATTGGCAGAGCTGACCAGTGCCCTCAACCAGCTCTCGAGTGAAAAATCGCCAGAGCTGGGAGGACTGACCCTGGAGTTCCTCAGGGCATTCTAGGACATCTTGTGGGACGATTATGCGTGGGTCGTGGGGGGACGACTGGCGGCCGGGGAGATGACCGTCTCGTGGCACAGGGAAGTGATCATCTTGATGCTAAAGAGGGGCGATCTCCGCCTGCTTAAAAACTGGCGTCCGGTCTCCCTCCTCGGCACGGATTGTAAGATGCATGACCGGGCTATGTCTACCCGACTAGGCTCCGTGCTGGCCCACAAGATCCATCCCGACCAATCCTACATGGTCCCGGGCCGGTCCATCCAGGACAACATCCACCTGGTCTGGGACCTGATTCATCTTTCCCAGAGGACTGGTCTGTCGGTCGCCTTTCTCTCCCTCCATCAGGAGAAGGCGTTCGACGGAATGGGTCACAAATCTCTTTTCCGGACTCTGCACATATTCGGACTCGGGCCAAATTTTGTGGCCGTGCCCGACTTTTATACCTGCAGCAGGGTGTCTGGTCAAAGTTAACAGGTCCTTGACGGCGACCCTTAACTTTGGACAGGAATGCCTCAGGGATGCCCCTTGTCCGGCCAATTGTATACCAGCTGCTTGGAGCCTTTCCTGTGCCTGCTTCGCAGGAGGTTGACAGAGTTGGCTCTGCGCGGTCCAGGCATGTTGGTCGTCCTCTCGGCTTATGCCGCAGTGTTGGATCTGCATGGCGCGGGCATGATGGTCGTCCTCCCAGCTTATGCCGATGATGTGCACCTCATGGTCACAGATCCTGTTGACTTGCGGAGGATGCATGAGTGCCAGCAGACCTTTTCTGCTGCATCCTCCGTGAGGATCAATTGGGAGAAGTGTTATTTATTTTTATTTATTTAGAGATACAGCACTGAAACAGGCCCTTCGGCCCACCGAGTCTGTGCCGACCAACAACCACCCATTTTTACTATCCCGACAGTAATCCCATATTCCCTATACTAGGGGCAATTTACAACGGCCAATTTACCTATCACCTGCAAGTCTTTGGATGTGGGAGAAAACCGGAGCACCCGGTGAAAACCCACGCAGACACAGGGAGAACTTGCCAACTCCACACAGGCAGTACCCAGAATTGAACCTGGGTCCCTGGAGCTGTGAGGCTGCGGTGCTAACCACTGCGCCACTGGTGGGTCAGTCGTGGGTGGACTCCCTACGGGAGCAGTTAACACCTTTTACATGTAGTACCACGCATACCTTTGTCTGGGAGTCCACCTGAGGAAGCCTGGTTGGCAAACAGGCAGGGATTGGAGGCGAAAGTTACGACTCGCCTTGACAGCACTGTTCCAAGTGTTTTCCTACATGGTCACAAACCAAGTGGTGGCCTCGATGCTGCCGTATCGGTTGATCACTTTGGCTGCACCCCCTGCTTTTGTCAACAAGATCAAGAAGAAACTCGTTGATTTCTTCTGGGCGGCAGTCACTGGTGGGGCACCGTACCAAGGCTGTGACTCTCTATCTTCGGAGATACCTTGCAGAGATACTTGTACATCGAGCATCCTCCCAGATGAAGTACACTGCAGATGTATTTTGTTACTGCCTCTAAGATAACATGCAGCTCCCGGCACAGAGCATTAGCCAAACCTCTTTGAGCGAGTTGCCTCTGTTTTACTGGGATCTATTCAGTGTCCAGAACATGGTCGCCTCCAGTCAGGGTGCTTCCCCGCCTGCGGAGGAGAGCACATCAGCTCTCCGGCGGCAGGCTCCGGGGATGGACTGATGGGCAGAAGTCTAGCTGAAGCCCCTGAGACGCCCCTCACTGCTGGTGACAATGTGGGCTCAGGATTACGAAGCGCTCCCGGCGGAGCTGACCCCCATTTGGCTGGAACTGCTCATCAGACCCAAGCCCCAAAACTCTCCTCAGGAGCCTGTGCTGCAGAACCTGAGCCACCTCTGGAAAATGCACCCCCCCCCCCCCCACTGCCATTCTACACAGCGTGGAGGGGTTTCCTGTATGGGCTGCTCCTACACACTCTCCACTTCCTCGCCCTTGTCACCCACCCAGACACACCGTGGTATTCTGTGTTGCCTTCTGGTGGCAAGAAAAATACCGGTGGATGTCTCTCTCCATGGAATTCTTCCCGCTTTACTTCGAGGAGCTGGGGTGGAGGGTGCTGCACAGGGCAGTCCCGTGCAAGAGAGACTTAAGCACATTCACGGTCTCCCAGGCTGCCTGTAATGTCTGTGGTCTTGGACGGGTCTTTGTTCCATGATTATATGGAATGTGTGAGGTTGCAGCCCCTGTTTGCATATTTAAAGGAACTGCTTCTCAAGTTCTGGCTGCACTTCAGCCCCACTCTGCTGATCTTTGTCCAGAGATGCGTGGGCCATGAGGAGAATCTCCTCGTCACTCTGCTCTTAGGCCCGGCCAAGGTGGCAATTCACAGATCCAGGTTGCGGGCCATCTGTGGGTCCGTCCGCCCTGATAGCCTGCCCCTCTTCCGTGGTTACTGGCGAAGGAGCATGCGGTGTCCACCAGTACGCTTGAGGCCTTCTCTGACTGGTGGGCACTGCAAGGGCTGGAGTGCATCATCAATGCGGACAATGCTGTTTTAATATGTGTTTTTGTTTTATTTATCTGTTTTCCATAACGTTATTTCAAAAATTGTATAAAAATTGGGCCTCAGCAATAAAGGCCACAAACAAAAACAAAAAAAAAACTTAGTTAGGTAAAAAACAAACTGTGTAGATACAGAATAAAGCCCCTCTACATTGTTCATTTAAATACTCCCATGACAGGCACAACACTAAGGAAAACAAAAACAGGGTCAGATGCAGAGTAACATTTGGTTGGCTGGTTCCAGGATTTATAAACTTGAGTTGTGTTTAGAGGAGGCAGACCTTTTTCTCCAAGACGGCACATTCAGGTTCTCAGTGGAGTCCTGAAGATGTTGGGAATGGCTGACTGTTTCAGACTGAACTTTCCCTGGCTGCTGCCAATATGATGTACTGAGCATGCTCACACACCAACTGTACATCTTTCAGTTCCTGTACCTCTCCCCATTGACATGGAGGCCCCGCAGAGCTACCTACACCATCAGGAATCCCGCTATCCTGACAAAGCCACTGGAACTCTGATATGTCTTCTCCTGCTGAGGGAGTAAATGATGTATTCACCTCTCTCTGTAACGATAGGGGAGGTGAGTGGTGGTTCCTCATGCTGCTGAATACATGTTCAGCTGAGAGTGACTAACACAGGTGGTCAGTGCATATGCCCAGACCAAGTTTCTAAAATGTGTGTCAAAGCTGCCAGGTGCCCTGCCCAAAATGCAGCTCCATGTGAGACACGCTTGAAGTGACCAGCAGCATTCCCCACACCATTGTACAGTTTCTGGCTTTGTAGCACTGACACCAGTGGCTCAAATGAGCCCAAAATCACGGCCAGGGAGAGAGACAGAGGGACAGAAATTTACTTTATGGGGAATGCGTAGGGATGTGGGAAACTCAGAGAGAAATTGGGGATGTGATCATATAAAAGGCAAAATACTCCCAGATGAGGAGCCAATGTAGATGAGATGGGTGCGAGGGAGATGGGGTGAATAGGATTCACTGAGAGTTAGGCAGAAGAGCTTTGGATGGGCTGTGGTCTCTGAAAGTTTATAACTGGGAGGCTGACAAGGGTAACATTAAGGCAGTGAATTTTACAAAGGTGGGATAAGTGTTTCTGCAGCTGATGGATTGTGGAAGGGGACAATATTATAGAGCTGGCAGTAGACAGGATTGATACTGGAGAGGATATAGATCCAAACTCACTCAGGGTGAAAAGTATCACCAAGATTGTGAACAGTCTCATTCAGCCTCAGATATTAAGTGGAGAGGGAGATGGAGTCCATAGATGGGGAGCATAGTTTGTGATGAGGACCAAATAGTAAAATTACAAGAAAAGTAATGCAGTGAAAAAGTTGTTTACGATCTCATAGCTCTACACAGGGACATTCCAAGAACACCAACAGCAGCAACATGAAGAGAGTAAATTACAGGTACAGTTTTTCAGAGTCCATACCCAGTAGCAGAGACTCACCAGGAGTAACAACAGCAGCAAGGAGGGGAGAATAAATAACAAGAGCAGTAATGCAGTTAAACATGGTTTACAGAATTAATAGCTGGACAGAGAGACTTACCAGGAACACCAACAATAGCAAGGATGGGATAGTAAATGTGTTGAATGATCAAAAGTGTGTATCTGATCCGAGATGTTAATGATAGCCAATCATAATTTATAGAAAGATAGTCAAACTCCCGGATGAAACTCCTGTCCATTGTTGTAATATTCCAATCTATTGTTCTTTGATTCTGATATAATGTTGTAACATTCCAATCTATTGTTCTCAGATTCTGACCCATTGCTGTAACATTCCAATCTATTGTTCTCAGATTCTGACCCATTGTTGTAACATTCCAATCTATTGTTCTCAGATTCTGACCCATTGCTGTAACATTCCAATCTATTGTACTCAGATTCTGACCCATTGCTGTAACATTCCAATGCATTGGTCTCAGATTCTGATCTCTCCGCTTCCCCTCTTTGCAGCAGCTGATCCCTGTTAGTGCCGAGCGTGATGCTCCCTCTGACACTATGGGATAACACATTGAAAGAAGTCCCTTATTAATAGAAGAGGGAAACCCTCCAGTGACACAATTAGGCTCCATGGAGACTGACATTAATTACAGTCACTGAACAAACAGGTTCAGTTAACACTTTTCAATTCAACACTTATTGTACCACAATAAAGTAGAACAGTTACCTGGTCTGGATGGGATGTATGAGGATTACTGAGGGAAGGAACCGTGGAAATAGCAGAGGTACTGACCAGAATCTGCCACTCTTCCTTGGATATGGGGGTGAGTACAGAGGACTGGAGGGTTGTAAATGTTTCACCCTGTTTAAAAAGGTGAAATGGTGTAAATCCTGTAACTAAAGGCCAGTCAGTCTGAAGTCACTATGAAGGAAATTTCTTTGGGTTGCAACCCAGACAAGAATATTCATTTCTTGGAAAAACATGGGATAATAAACAGCATACTGCAGGGGTCTGCTAATGACAAATCATGTTTGGCAAACGTCAGCAACAACTTATATTTATATAGTCCCTTTAACCGAATGAAATGTCCCAAGGTGCTTCACAGGAGCATTATAAAACAAAGTGTGACAGTAAGACACAACAGGAGATATTAGGTCAGATGACCAAAAGGTTGGCCAAAGAGATAGATTTTAAGGTGTGTCTAAAATGAGGAAAGCGAGGTGGAGAGGTTTAGTGAGAGTGTACCAGAGCTTGGGGCATCGGTAACTGAAGGTGCAGACGCTAGTGGTGGAGTGATGAGGATCAGGAATGTAGAAGGCGCCGGAATTAGAGGAGTGCAGATATCACAGAGGATTGTGGGGCTGGAGGAGATTACAGAGATAGGGAGGTCGAGGCCATGGAGGGATTCAAAACAAGGATGCGAATTTTAAAATCAAGACATTGCTTGACTCGCAGACAATGACGGTCAGAGATAGATGCACGGGACCTGGTGCGAGTTAAGACATGGGCAGCAGAGATTTGGATGACCTCAAGTTTACAGAGAGTAGAATGTGTGAGATCAGCCAGGAGTGAGTTGGAATAGTCACATCTAGAGGTGACAAAGGCATGAATCACACAATTACAGAATTGTTACAGCACAGGAGGAGATTCAGCCCGTCATGTCTGCACCGACTCTCCGAAAGAGCAATTCACCTAGTGCCATTCCCCCCTCCCCATAACCCTGCACATTCTTCCTTCTCATTTAACAGTCTAATTCCTTTTTGAATTCTTCAATTGAACCTGCCTTAACCACATTCTCAGACAGTGCATTCCAGACCTTAACCACTATCTGCGTGAAAATGTTTTTCCTTATGTCGCCTTTACTACTCTTACCAAATAATTTAAATCTGTGCCCTCTCGTTCTCGATCCTTTCACGAGTGGGAACAGTTTCTCTCTATCTACTCTGTCCAGACACATCATGATTTGTGATCCCTCTATCAAATCATCTCTCAGCCTTCTCTCCTCCAAGGAAAACAGCCTTAACTTCTCCAATCTATCTTCATAACTGAAGCTCCTCATCCTTGGAACCATTCTCGTGAATCTTTTCTGCGCCCTCTCCAATGCTCCTCAAGTCTTTCCTAAAGTGTGACATTGTTACGACCAGGTGAGAAAGGGGTCTAGGGTTCCCTTTCAGCCTTCACCTGGTTTTACCGCAACGGTTTAATGTTAAACACACCATGTTTTAAGCTCCTTCTTGGTGAATCCTGGTTCACTGCTTTCCAATTATAAGGCAAAGAAACCAGCACAAACAGGCTTTCTTAGGTTTAAAGAAGAACGGTTGAAATGTATTAAACTTGTGCTTAACCTCCAATTCAGTTAATGCCTACGGATAAAGGATACACCCACACTAGCATGCATATGTGATACAAACAAATAGAGACAGAAAAAGAGTAGAAGAAATAAAGTGTACACGTTTGAGGCAATAACTGACAGTGTTTTTGTTACGGTTCTTTGAGCTCACTGTAGGTTCTTTGATTGTAGGTTGATCTTTCTTTTCCTTGGGGCCCAGTATTTTTCTTAAACTTTGTTCGCTGTAGGAGATATTTCTCGCATGGGGTTTCAGTGGAATTGGACTTCCTTGATAAAGATATGGGAGCAGAAAGGAGAAATCTGCTCAGTCCAGGAGAAAACACTCCTCCTGAGTTTAAACACTCTGGTTAGTTCAGAATAAAAACTCTGGAATAGCCAGTTAGTCATATCACCAGCTGGTCTAACCAGTCCTGGATTGTATTACCTCAGCAATTTCTGGAATGCTCTTCTTACACATAATACCTGGTGATCATAATCCATTGGGAGTTGAATGTGTCAGGGAATGGTCCTTTGTCCTTCCAAGCACTGTCTGTTGGTATGCAAATGTCTTTTCCAGCCATGGCTGATCTGTTTAACAAGTCATTTCCTCACTCCAGAAAACAGTTTAAAATCAATGTTCATGACAAAATTCATGTGCCTCTTTCTTTGCAGGTGGGGATTCTGCATGACAGACACCCAGAACTGGACGCAATACTCCGGCTGAGGCTGAACTAGTGTCTTATACAAGTTCAACATAACCTCATTGCTCTTGCATTCTATGTACCTATTAATAAAGCCCAGGATATATATGCTTTATTAACCGCTCTCTCAACCTGTCCTGCCACATGCAATTACTTATGGACATATACACCCAGGTCCCTCTGCTCCTGCACCCCCTTTAGAATTTTACCCTTTATTTTATATTGTCTCTCCATGTTGTAGATGAACAGAGAGATCTTGGTGTCCAGGTGCATAAATCCCTGAAGGTTGCTATCCAGGTTAATAGGGCTGTTAAGAAGGCATATGGTGTGTTAGCTTTTATTAGTAGGGGGGTCGAGTTTCGGAGCCACGAGGTCATGCTGCAGCTGTACAAAACTCTGGTGAGACCGCACCTGGAGTATTGCGTGCAGTTCTGGTCACCGCATTATAGGAAGGATGTGGAAGCTATGGAAAGGGTGCAGAGGAGATTTACTAGGATGTTGCCTGGTATGGAGGGAAGGTCTTACGAGGAAAGGCTGAGGGACTTGAGGTTGTTTTCGTTGGAGAGAAGGAGGAGGAGAGGTGACTTAATAGAGACATACAAGATAATCAGAGGGTTAGATAGGGTGGATAGTGAGCGCCTTTTTCCTCGGATGGTGATGGCAAACACGCGGGGACATAGCTTCAAGTTGAGGGGTGATAGATATAGGATAGATGTGAGAGGTAGTTTCTTTACGCAGAGAGTAGTAGGGGCTTGGAACGCCCTACCTGCAGCAGTAGTAGATTCGCCAACTTTAAGGGCATTTAAGTGGTCATTGGATAGACATATGGATGAAAATGGAATAGTGTCGGTCAGATGGTTTCACAGGTCGGCGCAACATTGAGGGCCGAAGGGCCTGTACTGCGCTGTAATGTTCTAATGTTCTAATTCTAATTTTATGTTCTTCCTACCAAAATGAATCATTTCATATTTCTCTGCATTGAACTTGCCCATTCCAACAACTTGTTTTATGTCCATTTGAAGCTCTACACTATCCAACTCAAAGTTCACTGTGCTTCTAAGTTTCATATCATCTGCAAACTTTGAAATTGTACCCTGCACAACAAGGTCTAGGTCATTAATATATATCAGGAAAAGCATGGGTCCCAACACTGATCCCTGGGGAACTTCACTACAATCCTTCCTCCAGTCCAAAAAACATCCATTATCCACTACTCTTTCTTTCCTGTCATTCAGCCAATTTCATATCCATGTTGCTACCATCCCTTTTATTCCATGAGCTACAAGTTTACTCACAAGTCTGTTGTGTGACATTGTATCAAACACCTTTTGAAAGTCCATATACACCACACCAACAGCATTGGCCTCATTAGCCCTCTCTGTTACCTCCTCAAAAAAGTCCAGAAAGTTAGTTAAACATGATTTTCCCTTAAGAAATACATGCTGGCTTTCCTGAACTAACTCGCATTTATCCAATTGACTATTAATTTTGTCCAGAATTATTTTTGTCGAAGATTCCCCACCACCAAACTGACTGGCCTGCAGTTGTTGGGTTTATCATTACACCCTTTTTTGAACAAAGATGTAACGTTTGTAATTCTCCAGTCCCCTAGCACCACCTCAGAGTCCGAGGAAGATTAAAAAATTACGGCCAGTGCCTCTGCGATTTCCACACTCACTTCCCTCAGTATTCTTGGATGTATCTTAGCCAGCACTGGTGCCTTATCCATTTTAAGTACAGACAGCCTTAACTCCTCGTGGGTCTATCGTATCCTTTGGTACAGACAGATGCAAAGAATTCATTTAGTACCTCAGCTATGCCCTATTCCTCCATGTATATATCCCCTTTCTAGTCTCTAATCAGCCCTAGTCCTCCATTTACCACCCTTTTGATACTTATATGTCTATAGAAAACTTTGGAATACCATTATGTTAGCTACCAGTCTCTTTTCATGCTCTCTATTTGCTTCTCTTATTTGCTTTTTCACTTCTACTCTGGACTTTCTATATTCAGTCTGGTTCTCAATAGTATTTTCTACTTGGCATCTGTCGCAAGCACACTTTTCCTTCTTTATCTTAATCTCTACCTCTTTTGTCATCCAGGTAGCTCTGTATTTGTTGGCTCCACTTTTCCCCTTCGAAGGAACATAACTTGACTGTGCCCGAATTATCTCTTCTTTGAAGGTAGCCCATCGTTCATCGACCGGTTTTCCTGCCAGCTTTTGACTCCAACTTAATCGCCCCAGCCCCATTCTTATCCCATTGAAGTTGATCTCCCCCCAGTTAATTATTCGTACCCTGGATTGCTGTTTCTCCTTTTCCATAGTCAGCTTAAACCTTATGACACAATGATCACTATCCCCAAAATGTTCTCCTACTGATACTTGATCCACTTGGCCCACCTCATTCCCAAGTACAAGGTCTAGCAGCGACTGTTTTCTTGAATGAGGTTTTCAGCAGCAGCTGAGCTGAGGCAGGGCCATAGTCAGGTGATGTTACAGAGCTGGAAATAGGCGGTCAAAGTGATGGCGGCAACTTGAGGTTGGAAGCTCATCTTGTGGTCAAATTGACACCAATGTTGTGAACAGACTATATTAATCATAGACTGTTACTAGGGAGAGATATAGAATTGCTAGCTAGGGAACAGAGCTAGGACCAGGAAGTACAACAAATGGACTAAATGTTATTCTCCCCAGTGGCATGCAAAGAATTGTCGGCCCATGTGTGCGGTCCACGTGTCGCCGTGCTGCTGCGATGTCGTGTGCGGTGGCTCATTTTAATATGGTGGGCGGGTCACAAGCCCCACTCCAATCACGTGGCAGGGATGGCCTCAGCGACACCAGCTGTTCTGTCAGCTGCCTCTGCACAGACACTGGAGCCATTTTTAAAGGGCTGCCCGACCTGCCACAAAAAGTGCAACGTATGACCCCGTACCGCTCTCCCCGAATGCTCTGCAAATAAAATGATAACCCTTTCCCTCAAAACACTTATAGTGTACAGTTGCCTTCTCCCCGCCCCCCAAAACTCTTAACCTGCCGAGTTTCCCCCACCCCAACAACTGTACAAAGTGTAGAGTTCTCCCCTTCTTCCCCAACACTATTAATGCAGAGTTGACACCGTCAGCCACCACACTGCACTAAAAATCCGACTTTCCCCCTTCCCCAACTCGGTGACACCAGCTTTCCCTGGACAGGTAAGTGAAGGTGTGAGAGTGCCAGCTGCTGCATGGAAGATTCCGGGCAGTTGGTAAGATCCCAGGGAATTGGACTGAAATATATGCATAGAGTTTATTGAAATATTTAAAGCTTGGTCCCGTCACCGTGCGATGGAGGTCGGCACACCACGGAACCTCCACATCGCCGGGAAGATCAGGCCCAGCATTCCCGATGCCCGACTCCATGACAGGAAGATCATGTCCAGCATTCCCAACATCTGGTTCCGTGATGGGAAGATCAGGCCCAGCAATCCCGATGTCCGGCTCCATGGCAGCCGCTGCCACTCCGATCTTCTGCATCCCCACCACGGAACCAGACGCCAGAACTCAACAAAATCCAGCCCAATGTCTTCAGTCTTCCCAATATTTAATTGGAGGACATATTTGCTCATCCAGTACTGGATGTCGGATAAGCAGTCTGATAATTTAACAACAGTGGAGGAATGGAGAGAGGTGGTGGTGAGGTAAACTTGATGGCGTTCTTTGATAAAACAATGGAGAGGGTTGATGAGGGTGGTGTGATTGAAGTTATATATATGGACTTTCAAAAGGTGTTTGATCAAGTGACATTCAATAGACAGGTTAGGAAAACTGAACACAATGAATTAAAGGGACAGTGACAGTGTGGATATAACATTGGCTAATGAACAGTAAACAGAGAGAAGTGGTGAAAGGTTGTTGTTCAGACTCGATGGGAGTATACAGTGGTGTTCCCTAGGGCTCGGCATTAGGACCACTGCTGTTTTTGCTTTTGGAAAACCCGGGGTGGGTAGGGCACAGCCCCCACCTCCTCCTCGCTCTTTACAGAGCTTCCCCTCTCTGCAGCCTCTGCTCCATTTGTTGATCATGTTACAGACCCAGCGACACTGTAACTACAGTCCCCATACCTCGTCCAGAGTTGGGTCACCAAATCCTCTGTCCTCCCTGAATGTCTGCAGCAGCTCACAACACAACTTCCAGAAAACCATCCACAGCACCTCCACTAACTTTACAATAGCAGAAGTAAGTCAAAAGCCCCTCACCTGTAAGTTGGACGCCTGGTCCTTTTAAATAACACTAGAGGGGGTTCCTCGTGCTGCTGAATATATGTTCAGCTGAGAGTGACTAACACAGGTAGTCAGTGGACATGCAAAGACCAAGTTTCAAAGACGTACATTAAAGCTGCTGGAATGGCTGATTGACGCGATGTTCATACCCCTCCTCACACTAGAGACACACACACGTTACACCCACGCTATCACCCCGGCCAGCCTGGGTTTCCTGTACAATGTGTTGGATGTGACCATCAGTGCAGCTCACACCATTTTATGGATCCAAACTTCCACAGCACCAGTGGAGCTGGAGAGATGAAATGTGTGGTCAGGGAGAGAGAGAGAGGGAAAGAAACTCACTTTAAAAAGGGAATTCGAAGATGAATATTGGAAATGGATAGTGGATTTGGATAACCAGAGGGTGACGCCATGGAGGGATTTGATCGCACGAGTGAAAATATTAAAATTTGAGGTGGCACTGGACACAGGAACATAGTACTCAAGAGCATGAGTAGGCCATTAGGCCTTTGCGCCTGCTCCACCATTCGATAAGAACATGGCTGATCTGTTATTTTTAAACTTGATCCCCTTGTTCTAGTCTCCCTCACAAGAGGAAGCATCCTCCCAGTATCGGCACTATCAAGCCCATTCAGGATCTGATAGGTTTCAATAAGACACCTCTCATTCTTCTAAACCCCAACCGCTTCAAACTTTCTTCATACAATAAGCCCTTCATTCAGGGATTGGGTCAAGTGAACTTTTGTTGACCTGTCTCTTATGCAACTATATCATTTTTATCAAGTAAGGAGACTAAAACTGTACACAATGCTCCAGATGTGGTCTCACCAAGGCCCTGCACAGCTGCAGTAAAACTTCTCCACTTTTATACACGATTCCCTTTGCAATAAGCATTAATATTCCATTTGCCTTCCTAATCACTTGCTGTCCCTGAATACAAATTCTTTCTGATTCATGTACCAGGACACCCAGATCCCTCTGTTCCACCGAGTTCTTCAATCTTTCTACATTTAAATAGTAAACTGTTTTTCTGTTCTTCCTGCCAAAGTGGAAAAGTTGACATATTACCACATTATACTCCATCTGCCAAAGATTTGCAAGCTCACTTAACCTATTTCTATCTCTTTGTAAACTCTTTACCTCCACTTGACAAGGTACCTTCGTTCCCATCTTCCTGTCATCGACAAATTTAGCTACCATGCATTTTGTCCCTTCAGGCCAAGTCTTTGATATATATTGTAAATAGCTGAGGCCCTAGCGCTGATCCCTGTGGCACTCCAGTAATTACAGGTTGCAAACACAAAAAGATCAATTTATCCCATTCTTTTCCTGTTAGCTAGCTAATCCTTTATCCATGTGAATATGTTATCCCTTACAACATGCCTTTTGGAAATCCAAGTGCACCACATCTACAGGTGCCCCTTTATCCACCTTGCTTTTCACTTCCTCAAAGAGCTCTAATAAATTAGTTGCATATGATTTCCCTTTCACAAAACCATGTTTGATTCTGTCTGATCCCATGATGGTTTTCCACATCCTTATTAATGGATTCTCTCAATTTCCCTAGGACAGATTTTAGGCTAACTGGCCTATCGTTTCCTGTTTTCGGTCTCCCTCCCTTCTTGAATGAATGCCTTACATTTTCTATTAACCAATGCATTGGGACCCTTCCAGAGTCTAAGGGATTTTGGAAGATTATAACCAATGCCTCTACTGTCACTGCAGCCACTGAAATTAAAGCCCTAGGATGCAGGCCATCTGGTCCTGGGGACTTGTTATACGAACATAAGAAGTAGAAGCTGGAGTAAGCCACTCAGCACCTCGAGCCTGCTCCACCATTCAATAAGATAATGGCTGATATGATTGTAACCTCGACTCCACATTCCTGCCTACCCCCAATAACCTCTCACCCCTTGCTTATCAAGAATCTATCCAACTCTGCTTTAAAAAATATTCAAAGACTCTGCTTCCATCGCCTTTTGAGGAAGACAATTCCAAAGACTCATGACCCTCAGAGAGATAATAAAATCTCATTTCTGTCTTAAATGGGCGAACCCTTATTTTTAAACAGTGAACTTGAGTTCTAGATTCTCACACAAGGGAAAACATCCTTTCCACATCCATCCTATCAAAATCCGTCAGGATCTTGTTTGTGTCAATCAAGTCGCCTCTTACTCTTCTAAACTCCAGCAGATACAAGCCTAGTCTGTCCAATCTTTCCTCATATGACAACTCTCCCATTCCCGGTATTAGTCTGGTAAACCTTCTCTCAATTGCTTCCAACGCATTTACATCCTTCCTTAAATAAGAAGACCAATACTGTACACAGTCCTCCAGATGTAGTCTCATCAATTTCCTGTATAACTGTAGAAAAATCTCCCTACTTTTGTATTCAATAACCCTTGCAATAAATAATAGCATTCTATTAGCTTTCCTGATTTCTCATTGTACCTGCACACTAACCTTTTGGTATTCATGCACTAGGACACTCAGATCCCTCTGTAACTCACAGCTCTGCAATCTCTCATCAGTTAGATAATATGCTTCTTTTTTATTCTTCCTGCCAAAATGGACAATTTCACATTTTCCCACATTGTACCCCATTTGCCAGATCTTTGCCCACTAACTTAACCTATCTCTATCCCTCCTTACGCCCTCTTTACAACTTACTTCCCTACCTATCTTTGTCTCATCAGAAAATTTAACAACCATACCTTCAGTCCCTTCAAACAAGTTATTTCTATAAATTGTAAAAAAGTTGAGACCCCAGCACTGATCTCTGTGACACACCACTCGTTACATCTTGTTAACCAGAAAATGACCCATTTCTGCCTACTCTCTGTTTCCTGTTAGATAGTCAATCTTCTATCCATGCCAAAATGATACTCGCTATACCATGAGCTTTTATTTTCCACAATAACCTTTGATGTGGCATCTTATCAAATGCCTTCTGGAAATCTAAGTACAGTGCATCCACCGACTCCCCTTTCTCCACAGCACATGTTACTTCTTCGAAGAACTCCAATAAATTGGAGAAACATGATTTTCCTTTCACAAAACGATGTTGATTCTGCCTGATTACCTTGGCGTTTTCAAACGCCCTGCTATTACATCTTCAATAATAGCTGCTAACGTTTTCCTAGGACAGATGTTAAGCTGGCCTGTAGTTTCCTGCTTTCTGTCTCCCTTCCTTTTTGAATAAAGGAGTTACATTCACTATTTTCCAATCTAATGGAACATTCCCCGAATCAAGGGAATTTTAGAAAATCAAAACCAATGTATCAACTATCTCACTCACCACTTCTTTTAAGAAGTCCATCGGGACTTGTCAGCCCGCAGCTCCAACAATTTGCTCATACCACTTCCATGGTGATTGTAATTGTCTAGTGTTCCTCCCTCCCTTCCATTTCCTGATTTACAGCTAACACTAGGATGTTAGTTGTATCTTCAATAGTGAAGACCAATACAAAATAGCTGCTCAATTCATCTGCCATCTCCTTATTTTCCGTTATTAATTCCCCAGACTCACTTTCTGTAGGACCAATACTCACTTTGTTAACTCTTCCCTTGTTCGAATATCTGTAGACATTCTTCCTATCAGTCTTTAAATTTCTAGCTAGCTTTCCCTCGTACTCTTGTTTTTTTTTCCCACCGTATTAATCTTTTAGTTGTTATTTGCTGCTTTTTATATTCTGTCCAATCTTCTGCCCTGTCACCCAGCTTTGCACCGTTATATGCTTTATCTTTAAGTTTGATACTATCTTTAGCTGCTTTAGTTAATCACGGATGGTGGGTCCTGTCAGCCTTTAGGTGTAATAGTTTTCCCTGTATCATCTTTTCTCTGGTCATGGTGATTGTTTTTAGTTCCTCACTTCCTTTTGCCTCCTTATTTAAGTATCCTTGGAAGGTTTTCAAACTCTACCACAGTGAAAACAGACTCAAAATACCTGTTCAACACCTCCACCATGTCCTTGTTTCTCATTATTAATTCCCCAAACTCACTCTCTATTGGACTAACACTAATTTTCGTTACTATTTTCCAATGTAAATACTTGTAGAAACTCTTATTCTGTTTTTATATTACTAGCTAGCTTTCTCCCACACTCTACCTTTTTCCTTTTTTATCATTGATTGCTGGTTCTTAAAATCTGTCCAATCTTTTCACCCACCAACAATCTTTGCAGATTTGTACAGTGTTTCCTTCAATTTAATATTATCCTTAACTTCCTTATTTAACCACATATGATGCAACCGTCCACAAGAGTCTTTCTTTCTCACTGAAGTAATTCTTTGCTGAGAGTTAGTAGTAGTAGAGATACAGCACTGAAACAGGCCCTTCGGCACACCGAGTCTGCGCCGACCAACAACCACCCATTTATACTAACCCTACAATAATCCCATATGCCCTACCACCTATCTACATTAGGGGCAATTTATAACAGCCAATTTACCTATCACCTGCAAGTCCTTTGGCTTGTGGAAGGAAACCGGAGCATCCGGAGGAAACCCACGCAGACACAGGGAGAACTTGCAAACTCCACACAGACAGTACCCAGAATTGAACCCGGGTCCCTGGAGCTGTGAGGCTGCGGTGCTAAGTTAAGTAACTCCTTCAAAGTCTGCCACTGCATCTCGAATGTCCTAACTTTTAATCTAGTTTCCCAGTTCAATTTCGCTAGCTGTGCCTTCATATCCTTAAAATTACCTTTATTTAGGTTTAAAAAAACTAGTCTTAGACCCACAGTTTTCCCTTCAATCTGAACATTGAAATGCTATCGTGTTATGATCACTGTCGCCCAGTGTCTGCTTTACCAGGAGGTTCTTGATTAATCCTATCCAATTGTGCATTACCAGTTCTAGAATAGCCTGCACTCTGGTTGACTCGAGAACGTGCTGCTCTAAGAACTGTCCTGAATACACTCTATGTACTAATTTTCCAGGCTCCCTTGGCCAATCTGATTTGTCCAATCTACACGCAGATTAAAGACACCCATGATTATTGTGGTACCATTCTTACACACCCCATTTATTTCTTCCTGTATACTCTGTCCGACAGAAACTATTGTAAGTCACTGAGCACAGGAATGTTTCGTGAATGAGAATTAGTGTGATTTAGGAAATGGGCAGCAGAATTTTGGATTGACTGTTGTTTATGGTGGTTTGTAACAGGGAGGGTAACCAGGACAGCATTGGAATAGTAAATTTGACAAAGGCAATGATCAGAGTTTTTGTAGCAAATGGGCTCACATAGAGGATGATATTTTGGAGGTGGTCGTTGTTAAGAACAGTAAAACAGTTAATCATGGTTTATAGAATTAATAGCTGGATAGCGAAACTTACCAGGGACACCAACAATAGCGAGGATTGGATAATAAATGTGTTGAATCATCCTCAGTGCAAAATAGATCCGATCCGCTAATGTGAACCAATAATAATCCGCAGTAAGATAGTAAAACCAATCGGATAAACTCCTGTCCATTGTTGTAACATTCCAGTCTATTCTCAGATTCTGATCTATCCTCTCCCTCTCTCTGGAGCTGCTGATCTCTGTTAGTGCTGGGGCTGATGCTCCTACTGACACAATGTGATAACACATTGAAAGTAGCCCATTATTAATAGAAGAGAAAAGCTCTCCAGTGACACAATTAGGGTCCATGGAGACAGACATTCATTACAGTCACTGAACAAACAGGTTCAGTTAATACCTTGCAATCCAACACTTTTTGTAGCACAAAGTAGAACATTTACCCAGTCTGGATGGGATGTCTGAGGGTTGCTGAGGGAAGGAATGGTGGAAATAGCAGAGGCACTGGCCAGAATCTTCCAATCCTTCTTGGATATGGGAGTGATGACAGTGCACTGGAGGATTGTAAATGTTACACCCTGTTTAAAAAAGGAGAAATGGAGTAAACCCTGTATTTACTGACCAGTCAGTGTGACAACACCAGTGGGGAAATTTCAACCCTAAACCTGGACAAAGATATCTGCTGTATTGAAAAGCAAGGGTTTATAAATGTCAACTACATGTTAAAGGCAAATTGTATCTAACAAACTTGAAGGATTTATTTGATGAAGTATTGGAGGGAATTGATGAGGGTGTCACAGATGGTGTTATGTATATAAACTTTCAAAAGGCGTTTGATCAAGTGTCATTTAATCGACTTCTTAGGAAAACTGAACTCAATGGATCAAAGGGACAGTGGTTGTGTGAACATCCAATTGGCTAAGGCACAGAAAATATATTGTTTGTCAGGCTGTGGAGAAGTATACAGTGCTGTTCCGAAGACAGCAATAACAAAAACATGTATTTATATACGAACATACTAATTAGGAGCAGGAGTAGACCACTCGACGGTTCGAGCCTGCTCCACCATTCAATAAGTTCCTGGCTGAACTGATTACTTCACATTTCCAGCTACCCCTGGTAACCTTTCACCCCTTTGCATATCAAGAATCTATCCAGCTCTGCATTAAATATTCTCTGCTTCCACTGTCATTTGAGGAAGACTTTCGACCCTCTGAGAGGGAACACCTCTCCTCATCTCTGTTTTAATGGGTGACCCCTTATTTTTAAACAATGGCGTCTTCCCCTCTCTGTCACTGAATGATCTGTACTTAACAAATGAATCAGTTTTATGCCTTATGCCCCCACCTCTAATAATTCCAGGCATGGCATGACATTGAGTTCTTTTCCATCGCCAAGGCCTCCTGCTCACTTCTTTGACCAGCAGTCCTCCCCCCGACCAGTGGGCCCACTCACCCACCTCAAGTATTCTCCCTCCACCTGGACCTCCCCCTCTGGCCTCTTAACCACTCTTGATCTTTTCATTGAGAACTGTCGGTGAGACATCGGCCATCTCAATTTCTCTGCCCCCTCAGTCATTTTAACCTGCCCCCCTTTGAAATTGCCACACTCCGTTCTCTCAGGTCTAATCCCGACATTGTGATCAAATCTGTAGACAAGGGTGGTGCTGTTGTTGTCTGGCATACTGCCCACTACCTTGCAGATGCTGAACGCCAACTCTCAAACACTTCTTTCTATCTCCCTCTGGACCATGATCCCGCCACAGAACATCAAGCTACTGTTCACAGAATGGTCACTGACCTCATCTCCTCTGGGGATCCTCCCTCTGCAGCTTCCAACCTCATAGTCCCACAACCCCGGACAGCTCGCTTCTACCTCTTCCCCAAAATCCACAAACAGGGCTTTCCTGGTCGACACATTGTTTCAGCCTGCTCCTGCCTCACTGAACTTATTTCTTCCTATCTTGATTCGATTTTATCCCCCTGGTCCAGTCTCTTTTCACTTACATCTGTGACTCTTCAGACTCTCTACGTCATTTTGAAAATTTTCAGTTTCTTGGCCCTAAAAGCCTCCTCTTGACTATGGACGTCCAATCTCTCTGCACCTCCTATCCCCCACCAGGACGGTCTTAGGGTTCTCGGCTTCTTCCTCGAACAGAGGCCCAAGCGTTCCCCATGCACTACCACCCTCCTCCACCTGGCTGAACCTGTTCTCACATTGAACAACTTCTCCTTCAACTCCACTCACTTCATAGAGTCCAAGTTAGACAGCATAAAAACAGATCCTGCGGCCCATCGCATCGGTGATGGCCATTAAGCACCTATCTATTTTATTCCTATTTTCCAACACTTGGCCCGTAGTCTTGTGTGCTATGGCGTTTCAAGTGCTCATCTAAATACTTCTTAAATCTTGTGAGGGTTCCTGCTTCCACTTCCACTTCAGGCAGTGTGGTCCAGAGTCCAACCACTCTCTGGGTGAATTTGTTTCCTCAAATCACCTCTAAAACGCCTGCCCCTTACCTTAAATCTATGCCCCCTGGTTATTGACCCCTCCGCTAAGAGAAAAGGTCTATTCCTATCTACACTATCTATGCCCCTCATAATTTTGTATACGTCAATCAGGTCCCCAATCAGCCTTCTCTGCTCTAAGGAAAACAACACTAGCCTTTTCACTCTCTCTTCATAGCTGAAATGCTCCAGCCCAGGTAACATCCTGGTGACTCTCCTCTACACCTTCTCCAGTGCAATCACATCCTTCCTATAGTGTGGTGCCCCAAACTGTACACAGTACTCCAGCTGTGGCCTAACTAGTGTTTTATACAGCTCCATCATAACTTCCCTGCTCTTATATTCTATGCCTCGGCTAATAAAGACAATTATCCCGTATGCCTCCCTAACCACCTTATCTACCTGTGCTGCTCCCTTCATTGATCTATGGACAAGTACACCAAGATCCCTCTGACCCTCTGTACATCCTAGGGTCCTACCATCCATTGTACATTCCCTTGCCTTGTTAGTCCTCCCAAAAAGCATCACCTCACACTTCTCAGGATTAAATTCCATTTGCCACCGCTCCGTCCATCTTACCAGCCCATCTATATCTGCCACCTCCAGCGTGATGCCACTACTAAATGCACCTTCCCCTCCCCTCCCCTCCCCTGTCAGCATTCCAAAGGGATTCTTCCCTCCGTGAAAGCCTGGTCCACTCCTCTATCACACCAGACACCTTGCCTCCTTCTCAGGACACCTTCTCCTGCAATCACTTGAGGTGTAATACCTGCACTTTTACCTCCTCTCTCCTCACTATCCAAGGCCCCAAACACACCTTTCATGTGAAGCAACGATTTATTAGACCTTCTTTCAATTTAGTTTACTGTATTTGCTGTTCACAATGCAGTCTCCACTACATTAAGGATGGGCAATAAATGCTGTCCTAGCCAGCATCGCCCACATCCCATGAACGATTAAAAGAAAACATTGTGAAGACCAAATACAGATTGGGTGACCGCTTTGTGGAACCTGTCCATTCAGTCCACAAGCACGACCCCGATCTTCTGATCACTTGCCACTTTAATTCACGGCTCTGCTCCCATACTGACATTTCTGTCCTCGACCTGCTGCAGTGTTCCAGTGAAGCTCAATACAAGCTTGAGGAACAGAACCTCATCTTCCATTCAGACACGTTAGAGCCTCTGGATCAACACGGAATTGAACAATTTCACACCGTCACCTGGTATTAAACTTGTTTTTCACGCTCTTGCTTTTGGACAGAGCTGTTCATTATTCAGCCATTAACACTCTCTCTGGACAAATGTTTTGTCTCTTAGAACAAATGTTACCACTCCCTTTGCCTTGTTCTTTGTCATTTAAACTCCCCATCCTCGGCCCTATCACATACCTTCCCTTTTGTTGTTCTTCCCCACCTTTCACATGTTCAAAACCATTTACATTTCGAACCATTGTCAGTTCCGATGATAGTTCATCAACATGATACATTAACTCTGCTTCTCTCTCCACAGATGCTGCCAGACAAGCTGAGTATTTACAACATTTTCTGTTATTTTAGATATGAATGGAACCTCAATAAATAGAAGTCAATGGGAATCAGGGGGAAATCTCTCCGCTGGTTGGAATCATATCTAGCACAATGGAAGATGGTTGTGGTTGTTGGAGGTCAATCATCTGAGCTCCAGGACATGACTGCAGGAGTTCATCAGGGTAGTGTCCTAGGCCCAAACATCTTCAGCTGCTTCATCAATGACCCTCTTCAATCATAAGGTCAGAAGTGGGAAAGTTCACTGATGACTGTACAATGATGATCACTATTCACAACTGCTCAGATACTGAAGACAGACATATGCAGCAAGACCTAGACAAGATTCAGGCTTGAGCTGATAAGTGGCAAGTAATATTCATGCCACAAAAGTGGCAGGAAATGATAATTTCTAATAAAAGAGATTCTAACCATCTCCCCTTGACATTCAATGGCATTACCATGGCTGCATCCCCCACCATCAACATCTTAGGGCCTACCATTGACCAGAAACTGAATGGAAACTACAAGAGCAGGTCAGAGGCTAGGAATCCTGCGGCAAGTGACTCACCCCCTGACTCCCCGAAGCCTGTCCACCATCTATAAGGCACAAGTCAGGAGTGTGATGGAATACTCTTCACTTGCCTGGATGAGCGCAGCTCCAACAACACTCCAGGAGTTCAACACCATCCAGGACAAAGCAGCCTGCTTGATTGTTGTGATTGGGGTGTCATTCACTCCCTCCACCACCAGCACACAGGGGCAGCAGTGTGTACCATCTACAAGATGCACTGCAACAACGCACCAAGGCTTCTTAGACAGCACCTTCCAAACCTACGACCTCTACAACTTAGAAGGACAAGGGCAACAATGCATGGGAACACCACCACCTGCAAGTTCCCCTCCAAGTGACACACCATCCTGACTTGGAACTATATCGCCATTCCTTCACTATCGCTGGGTCAAAATCCTGAACTCAGTTCCTAACAGCACTGTGGGTGTACCCGCAGCAGATGGACTGCAGCAGATCAAGAAGGCAGCTCACCACCACCTTCTCAAGGGCAATTAGGGATGGACAATAAATGCTGGCCTAGACAGCGATGCCCACATCCCATGAATTAATAAAAAGGTATCAACAGCAGTTCCTTCCAGCTGGACGAAAGTGGAGAGCTGTGGGAGGACGATGGTGTAACCAACATTGTCACAGACTGCAGTAAGTTTGTGAAGGACAAGGAGGGATAGTTTGTCTTTGTAACAGTCACACAGCATGTCATTTTTAACAAGCTCATCTATATGTCCTGCCATTGAACTATTCACATGCATCCACTCTGTTGCTGCACCCCCATTAAAATTACACCCTTTATTTTCCATTGCCTCTCCTCTCCGTCCTATGTAAATGTATCAATTTGCGCTTCTGTTAAAGTTTATCTGCCACGTGTCCGTCCATTCCACCAACCTCTCTATATCCACTTGAAGTCTGTCACTATCATCCTCACTGTGCAATGCATTTCTAAGTTTTGTGCCAAGTGCAAAGTTTGAAATTGTTCCATTTACACTCAAGTCCAAGTGTTTAATATATATCATGAAAAGTAGCAGACCCAGCAACGACCCCTGGGGAAACTTCCTCCAGTCTAAAAACAACCTTTCACCCCCTCTCTCTGCTTCCTGTCATGCAGGCAACTTTGTCCCTTTTATTCCATGGGCTTTATCTTTACTGACAAGCCTGTTAAGTGACACTTCATCAAATGCTGTTTGGAAGTAATGGGGAACAAAGAAATGGAAGACCAATTAAATACATACTTTGGTTCTGTCTTCACAAAGGAGAACACAAATTACCTCCCAGTAATGTTGGGGAATATAGGGTCTAGTAAGAAGGAGGGACTGTATGAAATCAGAATTGGTAGAGAAATGGTGTTAGGGAAATTGATGGGATTGAAGGCCGATAAACCCCCAGGGCCTGATAACCTACATCCCAAAGTACTTAAGGAAGTGACTCTAGTAATAGTAGATGCATTGCTGGTCATTCTTCAAATTTCTATAGACTCTGGAAGAGTTCCATTGGATTTCAGGTTAGCTAATGTAACACCACTTTTTAAAAAAGGAGGTAGAGACACAACAGGGAAGTATTGACCGGTTAGCCTGACATAAGTAGTGGGGAAAATGCGAGAGTACATTATAAAAGATGTAATAACAGAGCACACGCAAAACAATGACAGGATCAGACACAGTCAACATGGATTTACGAAAGGGAAATCATGCTTGGCAAATCTACTGGGATTTTTTGAGGATGTAACTCATAGAATAGATAAGAGAGAACGAGTGGATGTGATGTATTTGGACTTTCAGACGGATTTTGATACGATCCCACGTAAGAAATTAGCGTGCAAAATTAAAGCACATGGGATTCAATGAAGAGTGTAAGAGGGCATGCCAGGAGCAGTACCAGGCATACCTCAAAACGAGGTGTCAACCTGGTGAAGCAACAACCCAGGACTACTTGAATGCCAAACTGCGTAAGCAGCATGCGATAGGCAGAGCTAAGCGATCCCATAACCAACGGATCAGATCGAAGCTCTGCAATCCTACCACATCTAGCCGCGAATGGTGGTGGACAATTAAACAACTAACTGGAGGAGGTGGCTCCACAAATATCCCCATCCTCAATGATGGGGGAGCCCAGCACATCAGTGCAAAAGATAAGGCTGAAGCATTTGCAATAATCTTCAGCCAGAAGTGCCGAGTTGATGATCCATCTCGGCCTCCTCCTGAACTCCCCAGCATCACAGATGCCAGACAATGCAAAGGACATGGCTGTGAATTACTCTGACAACTTTGACGTTTTTTTCTGTATATTCATGAAATTCGGCTTTAAACATAATTTTAATAGTTTAATTTAATAGTCAGCCAATTCGATTCACTCTGCGTGATATAAAGAAACGACTGAAGGAACTGGATACTGCAAAGGATATGGGCCCAGGCAATATTCCAGCAATAGTACTGAAGATCTGTGCTCCAGAATTTGTAGCGCCCCGAGCCAAAATGTTCCAGTACAGCTACAACACTGGCATCTACCCTGCAACGTGGAAAATTACCCAGGTAAGTCTTGCACACAAAAATCAGGACAAGTCCAACCCGGCCAATTAGCGCCCCATCAGCCTACTGTCAATCATCAGTAAAGTGATGGAAGGTGTCATCGACAATGCCATCAAGTGGCACATGCTTCGCAATAACCTGCTCAGTGATGCTCAGTTTGAGTTCCACCAGGGCCACTCAGTTCTTGACCTCATTACAGCCTTGGTTCAAACATGGACAAAAGAGCTTAACTCAAGAGGTGAGGTGACATCAAGGCAGCATTTGACCCAATATGGTGTCAAGCAGCCCTAGCAAAACTGAAGTCAATGGGAACTAGGGGGGAAACACTCCGCTGGCTGGAGTCATACCTAGCGCAAAGGAAGATGGTTGTGGTTGTTGGAGGTCAATCATCCGAGCTCCAGGACATCACTGCAGGAGGACCTCAGGGTAGTGTCCTCGGCCCAACCATCTTCAGCTGCTTCATCAATGACCTTCCTTCAATCATGAGGTCAGAAGTGGGGATGTTCGCTGATGATTCCACAATGCTGAGCACTATTCGTGACATATCAGATACTGAAGCAGTCTGTGCAGAAATGCAGCAAGACCTGGACAGTATCCAGGCTTGGGCTGGTAGGTGACAAGTAACATTCACCCCACACAAGTGCCAGGCAATGACCATCTCCAACAAGAGAGAATCTAACCATCTCCCCTTGTCATTCAATGCCATTACCATCGCTGAATTCCCCATTATCAACATCTTAGGGACTACCATTGACCAGAAACAAAACTGGAGTAGCCATATAAATACCGTGGCTACAAGAGCAGGTCAGAGGACAGGGATCTTGCGGCGAGTAACTCACCTCCTGACTCCCCAAAGCCTGTCCACCATCTACAAGGCACAAGTCAGGTGTGTGATGGAATACTCTCCACTTGTCTGGATGGGTGAAGCTCCAACAACACTCAAGAAGCTCGACACCATCCAGTTGCACATGATTGGCACCCCATCAACAAACATTCACTACTTCCACCACCGACGCACAGCGGCAGCAGTGTGTACCATCTACAAGATGCACTGCAGCAACTCACCAAGGCTCCTTAAACAGCACCTTCCAACCCGCGACCTCCACCATCTAGAAGGACAAGGGCAGCAAATGCATGGTAACACCACCACCTGCAAGTTCGCCTCCAAGTCACACACCATCCTGACTTGGAACTATATCGCCATTCCTTCACTGTCTCTGGGTCCAAATCCTGGAAATCGCTTCCTAACAGCACTGTGGGTGTACCTACCTCACATGGACGGCATCAGTTCAATAAGGCAGCTCACAATAATCTTCTCAAGGGCAATTAGGGATGGGTAATAAATGCTGGACGAGCCAGCGACGTCCACATCCCATGAATGAATAAAATAAAATAGCCCTGAGCAAGAAGGGAGAGTTGTAAAGACAGGTGCTCCTCATTCGGCTAGAGCAGACGGTGCTGAGAACAGGAGTGATGCCCAAAAGCCTGTGTGTTTCCACTGGAACAAGGCCCATCACCTCCGAGCTGACTGCTGGACGTTACAGTGAAAAGCTGCAGGATTAATCATGGTACACCAGACCAGTTCAGGAAAAGGGGCACTGATGGGAAACACAGAATACCAGGCTGAGACTTTAACTGTGGCAGTAAGACTCAGTATGCCCACCACTGAGTGTGCCAGAAAATTTAACTAAATCCCTGAGAGATAGCAGGATTTTGTACCCCATGGAAAAGTGACCCCATACCCCTCGAATGAGGCAAGTAAGCCCAAAGCCATACTTGGGATACAGGGGCCACCCATTCCCTCCTACTGGGAAAATGCATGAACTTTCCCCTAGAGAGGGCATCGAACGCTCAGGTATTAGTAAACAGTTTCAGGGGGAAGTTAAATGCCCAGGACTCTATATTGGGTACACATGGAGTGCAGCTTTGTTTCAGGACTGGTAACCCTGGGGATTGTCCCTAGTTTACCTATGGACAGGGTCGACCTGTGCCTGGGTAATGATCTGGTCAGGGTGAAGGTGGTAGCTTACCCAGTGGTTTTAGAGAGAATGAAATAGATCAGGCAGACAGAGCAGTTACAAGAGAAGGCCACTGACATTTTTCCTGCCTTTGTGTTGTGATGGTCCATGGTCAAACAAGCTCCGTCAGAGGAGGATGAACTGACACTGCAGACTGATGACCCTCCTATCTAGTTATCTGAAACCTTCTTTGGGAAGTTAGAGGTCAAAAAGAATGTGTTAAATAGATCTTCCTTGGTCGAGGCTGAGCAAGCTGACCCAATGTTAAAAAAGTTAGCAAAGACTGCCTAAAGTTAAACAGAAGCAGAGGGAGTTCCAGAGTGTGACTATTTAAAGAATGAGGTGACGATGAGGAAGTGGAGACCTCCTTAGAGACCTGCGGATGAAGAGTGGACAGTGGCTCACCAGATAGTGGTTCTGCCCAGGTACCATAAGGAAATACTGAGAATAACCCAGGAATTCCAATGGCTGGACATGTCGGCATCAGAAAAACACAAGCCTGCATAAGACAGCATTTTGACTGGCCACAACTCTACAAAGATGTGGTGGAGTTCTGTAAAACTGTTCACATGTGCCAGGTTGTGGGGAAGCCCCAACTTGCAATAAAAAGTGTACCCCTAATTCCCAAACCAGCTTTTGGGGAACCCTTCAACAGAATGCTGGTGGATTGTGTGGGACTCCTGCCGAAAACAAAAGGAGTCAAGCAGTATCTTCTCACCATCATGGATGTGGAGAGGACATTCCACGGAGGAACTATCTCTGCCAAGGTAGTGGTGGAGGGGTTAAACCAATTCTTTACCCACATGAGCTGCCTGCTGAGATCCAGTTGGATCAGTGCACAAATTTCATTGCATTAGGGATGATGTCAATATAACAATTAATCACAATATTCTACCCTAGGCATTAAAGATGAAGTCTAATTTAACCATTATCTGGAATGTGTAAACTTAGTTTTCAGGATGATAGCTCGTAACAATTGACCAAAATATTGCCCCTGTGGATTAGGGATGACAGGTAACTTAAAAATTAAGTGGGATATTTTAGACACTTTTAGTTATCATGTCTAATTTAACAATTAAATAGAATATTATACATTGTGTATCAGTGATGATATCTAATTTAACAATTAACTGGAATATTATCACCTGTGTATCAGTGATGATATCTAATTTAACAATTAACTGGAATATTATCACCTGTGTATTAGTGATGATATCTAATTTAACAATTAAATAGAATATTATACATTGTGTATCAGTGATGATATCTAATTTAACAATTAACTGGAATATTATACATTGTGTATTAGTGATGATATCTAATTTAACAATTAACTGGAATATTATCACCTGTGTATTAGTGATGATATCTAATTTAACAATTAACTGGAATATTATCACCTGTGTATTAGTGATGATATCTAATTTAACAATTAACTGGAATATTATCACCTGTGTATTAGTGATGATATCTAATTTAACAATTAACTGGAATATTATCACCTGTGTATTAGTGATGACATCTAATTTAACAATTAACTGGAATATTATCACCTGTGTATTAGTGATGACATCTAATTTAACAATTAACTGGAATATTATCCCCTGTGTATTAGTGATGACATCTAATTTAACAATTAACTGGAATATTATCCCCTGTGTATTAGTGATGACATCTAATTTAACAATTAACTGGAATATTATCCCCTGTGTATTAGTGATGATATCTAATTTAACAATTAACTGGAATATTATCACCTGTGTATTAGTGATGATATCTAATTTAACAATTAAATGGAATATTATCACCTGTGTATTAGTGATGATATCTAATTTAACAATTAACTGGAATATTATCCCCTGTGTATTAGTGATGATATCTAATTTAACAATTAACTGGAATATTATCACCTGTGCATTAGTGATGATATCTAATTTAACAATTAACTGGAATATTATCACTTGTGTATTAGTGATGATCTCTAATTTAACAATTAACTGGAATATTATCACCAGTGTATTAGTGATGATATCTAATTTAACAATTAACTGGAATATTATCACCTGTGTATTAGTGATGATATCTAATTTAACAATTAACTGGAATATTATCACCTGTGTATTAGTGATGACATCTAATTTAACAATTAACTGGAATATTATCACCTGTGTATTAGTGATGACATCTAATTTAACAATTAACTGGAATATTATCACCTGTGTATTAGTGATGACATCTAATTTAACAATTAACTGGAATATTATCACCTGTGTATTAGTGATGACATCTAATTTAACAATTAACTGGAATATTATCCCCTGTGTATTAGTGATGACATCTAATTTAACAATTAACTGGAATATTATCCCCTGTGTATTAGTGATGACATCTAATTTAACAATTAACTGGAATATTATCCCCTGTGTATTAGTGATGATATCTAATTTAACAATTAACTGGAATATTATCACCTGTGTATTAGTGATGATATCTAATTTAACAATTAACTGGAATATTATCACCTGTGTATTAGTGATGATATCTAATTTAACAATTAACTGGAATATTATCACCTGTGTATTAGTGATGATATCTAATTTAACAATTAACAGGAATATTATCCCCTGTGTATTAGTGATGATATCTAATTTAACAATTAACTGGAATATTATCACCTGTGTATTAGTGATGACATCTAATTTAACAATTAACTGGAATATTATCACCTGTGTATTAGTGATGATATCTAATTTAACAATTAACTGGAATATTATCACCTGTGTATTAGTGATGATATCTAATTTAACAATTAACTGGAATATTATCACCTGTGTATTAGTGATGACATCTAATTTAACAATTAACTGGAATATTATCACCTGTGTATTAGTGATGATATCTAATTTAACAATTAACTGGAATATTATCACCTGTGTATTAGTGATGATATCTAATTTAACAATTAACTGGAATATTATCCCCTGTGTATTAGTGATGATATCTAATTTAACAATTAACTGGAATATTATCACCTGTGTATTAGTGATGATATATAATTTAACAATTAACTGGAATATTATCACCTGTGTATTAGTGATGACATCTAATTTAACAATTAACTGGAATATTATCACCTGTGTATTAGTGATGATATCTAATTTAACAATTAACTGGAATATTATCACCTGTGTATTAGTGATGATATCTAATTTAACAATTAACTGGAATATTATCACCTGTGTATTAGTGATGACATCTAATTTAACAATTAACTGGAATATTATCACCTGTGTATTAGTGATGATATCTAATTTAACAATTAACTGGAATATTATCACCTGTGTATTAGTGATGATATCTAATTTAACAATTAACTGGAATATTATCCCCTGTGTATTAGTGATGACATCTAATTTAACAATTAACTGGAATATTATCACCTGTGTATTAGTGATGATATCTAATTTAACAATTAACTGGAATATTATCACCTGTGTATTAGTGATGACATCTAATTTAACAATTAACTGGAATATTATCACCTGTGTATTAGTGATGATATCTAATTTAACAATTAACTGGAATATTTTCACCTGTGTATTAGTGATGATATCTAATTTAACAATTAACTGGAATATTATCCCCTGTGAATTAGTGATGATATCTAATTTAACAATTAACTGGAATATTGTCACCTGTGTATTAGTGATGATATCTAATTTAACAATTAACTGGAATATTATCCCCTGTGAATTAGTGATGATATCTAATTTAACAATTAACTGGAATATTATCACCTGTGTATTAGTGATGATATCTAATTTAACAATTAACTGGAATATTATCACCTGTGTATTAGTGATGATATCTAATTTAACAATTAACTGGAATATTATCACCTGTGTATTAGTGATGATATCTAATTTAACAATTAACTGGAATATTATCACCTGTGTATTAGTGATGATATCTAATTTAACAATTAACTGGAATATTATCCCCTGTGAATTAGTGATGATATCCAATTTAACAATTAACTGGAATATTATCATCTGTGTATTAGTGATGATATCTAATTTAACAATTAACTGGAATATTATCACCTGTGTATTAGTGATGATATCTAATTTAACAATTAACTGGAATATTATCCCCTGTGAATTAGTGATGATATCTAATTTAACAATTAACTGGAATATTATCACCTGTGTATTAGTGATGATATCTAATTTAACAATTAACTGGAATATTATCCCCTGTGAATTAGTGATGATATCTAATTTAACAATTAACTGGAATATTATCACCTGTGTATTAGTGATGATATCTAATTTAACAATTAACTGGAATATTATCACCTGTGTATTAGTGATGATATCTAATTTAACAATTAACTGGAATATTATCACCTGTGTATTAGTGATGATATCTAATTTAACAATTAACAGGAATATTATCCCCTGTGTATTAGTGATGATATCTAATTTAACAATTAACTGGAATATTATCACCTGTGTATTAGTGATGACATCTAATTTAACAATTAACTGGAATATTATCACCTGTGTATTAGTGATGATATCTAATTTAACAATTAACTGGAATATTATCACCTGTGTATTAGTGATGATATCTAATTTAACAATTAACTGGAATATTATCACCTGTGTATTAGTGATGATATCTAATTTAGCAATTAACTGGAATATTATCCCCTGTGTATTAGTGATGACATCTAATTTAACAATTAACTGGAATATTATCACCTGTGTATTAGTGATGATATCTAATTTAACAATTAACTGGAATATTATCCCCTGTGTATTAGTGATGACATCTAATTTAACAATTAACTGGAATATTATCACCTGTGTATTAGTGATGACATCTAATTTAACAATTAACTGGAATATTATCCCCTGTGTATTAGTGATGATATCTAATTTAACAATTAACTGGAATATTATCACCTGTGTATTAGTGATGATATCTAATTTAACAATTAACTGGAATATTATCACCTGTGTATTAGTGATGATATCTAATTTAACAATTAACTGGAATATTATCCCCTGTGTATTAGTGATGATATCTAATTTAACAATTAACTGGAATTTTATCACCTGTGTATTAGTGATGATATCTAATTTAACAATTAACTGGAATATTATCACCTGTGTATTAGTGATGAAATCTAATTTAACAATTAACTGGAATATTATCACCTGTGTATTAGTGATGATATCTAATTTAACAATTAACTGGAATATTATCCCCTGTGTATTAGTGATGACATCTAATTTAACAATTAACTGGAATATTATCACCTGTGTATTAGTGATGACATCTAATTTAACAATTAACTGGAATATTATCACCTGTGTATTAGTGATGATATCTAATTTAACAATTAACTGGAATATTATCACCTGTGTATTAGTGATGATATCTAATTTAACAATTAACTGGAATATTATCCCCTGTGTATTAGTGATGATATCTAATTTAACAATTAACTGGAATATTATCACCTGTGTATTAGTGATGATATCTAATTTAACAATTAACTGGAATATTATCACCTGTGTATTAGTGATGAAATCTAATTTAACAATTAACTGGAATATTATCACCTGTGTATTAGTGATGATATCTAATTTAACAATTAACTGGAATATTATCCCCTGTGTATTAGTGATGACATCTAATTTAACAATTAACTGGAATATTATCACCTGTGTATTAGTGATGACATCTAATTTAACAATTAACTGGAATATTATCACCTGTGTATTAGTGATGATATCTAATTTAACAATTAACTGGAATATTATCCCCTGTGTATTAGTGATGATATCTAATTTAACAATTAACTGGAATATTATCACCTGTGTATTAGTGATGATATCTAATTTAACAATTAACTGGAATATTATCACCTGTGTATTAGTGATGAAATCTAATTTAACAATTAACTGGAATATTATCACCTGTGTATTAGTGATGATATCTAATTTAACAATTAACTGGAATATTATCCCCTGTGTATTAGTGATGATATCTAATTTAACAATTAACTGGAATATTATCACCTGTGTATTAGTGATGAAATCTAATTTAACAATTAACTGGAATATTATCACCTGTGTATTAGTGATGATATCTAATTTAACAATTAACTGGAATATTATCCCCTGTGTATTAGTGATGACATCTAATTTAACAATTAACTGGAATATTATCACCTGTGTATTAGTGATGACATCTAATTTAACAATTAACTGGAATATTATCACCTGTGTATTAGTGATGATATCTAATTTAACAATTAACTGGAATATTATCCCCTGTGTATTAGTGATGATATCTAATTTAACAATTAACTGGAATATTATCACCTGTGTATTAGTGATGATATCTAATTTAACAATTAACTGGAATATTATCACCTGTGTATTAGTGATGATATCTAATTTAACAATTAACTGGAATATTATCACCTGTGTATTAGTGATGATATCTAATTTAACAATTAACTGGAATATTATCACCTGTGTATTAGTGATGATATCTAATTTAACAATTAACTGGAATATTATCACCTGTGTATTAGTGATGATATCTAATTTAACAATTAACTGGAATATTATCACCTGTGTATTAGTGATGATATCTAATTTAACAATTAACTGGAATATTATCACCTGTGTATTAGTGATGATATCTAATTTAACAATTAACTGGAATATTATCACCTGTGTATTAGTGATGATATCTAATTTAACAATTAACTGGAATATTATAACCTGTGTATTAGTGATGATATCTAATTTAACAATTAACTGGAATACTATCCCCTGTGTATTAGTGATGACATGTAATTTAACAATTAACTGGAATATTATCACCTGTGTATTAGTGATGATATCTAATTTAACAATTAACTGGAATATTATCCCCTGTGTATTAGTGATGATATCTAATTTAACAATTAACTGGAATATTATCACCTGTGTATTAGTGATGATATCTAATTTAACAATTAACTGGAATATTATCACCTGTGTATTAGTGATGATATCTAATTTAACAATTAACTGGAATATTATCCCCTGTGTATTAGTGATGATATCTAATTTAACAATTAACTGGAATATTATCACCTGTGTATTAGTGATGATATCTAATTTAACAATTAACTGGAATATTATCACCTGTGTATTAGTGATGAAATCTAATTTAACAATTAACTGGAATATTATCACCTGTGTATTAGTGATGACATCTAATTTAACAATTAACTGGAATATTATCACCTGTGTATTAGTGATGATATCTAATTTAACAATTAACTGGAATATTATCACCTGTGTATTAGTGATGATATCTAATTTAACAATTAACTGGAATATTATCACCTGTATTAGTGATGACATCTAATTTAACAATTACCTGGAATATTATCACCTGTGTATTAGTGATGATATCTAATTTAACAATTAACTGGAATATTATCACCTGTGTATTAGTGATGACATCTAATTTAACAATTAACTGGAATATTATCACCTGTGTATTAGTGATGACATCTAATTTAACAATTAACTGGAATATTATCCCCTGTGTATTAGTGATGACATCTAATTTAACAATTAACTGGAATATTATCCCCTGTGTATTAGTGATGATATCTAATTTAACAATTATCTGGAATATTATCACCTGTGTATTAGTGATGATATCTAATTTAACAATTAACTGGAATATTATCACCTGTGTATTAGTGATGATATCTAATTTAACAATTAACTGGAATATTATCACCTGTGTATTAGTGATGATATCTAATTTAACAATTAACAGGAATATTATCCCCTGTGTATTAGTGATGATATCTAATTTAACAATTAACTGGAATATTATCACCTGTGTATCAGTGATGATATCTAATTTAACAATTAACTGGAATATTATCCCCTGTGTATTAGTGATGATATCTAATTTAACAATTAACTGGAATATTATCACCTGTGTATTAGTGATGATATCTAATTTAACAATTAACTGGAATATTATCCCCTGTGTATTAGTGATGATATCTAATTTAACAATTAACTGGAATATTATCACCTGTGTATTATTGATGATATCTAATTTAACAATTAACTGGAATATTATCACCTGTGTATTATTGATGATATCTAATTTAACAATTAACTGGAATATTATCACCTGTGTAATAGTGATGATATCTAATTTAACAATTAACTGGAATATTATCACCTGTGTATTAGTGATGACATCTAATTTAACAATTAACTGGAATATTATCACCTGTGTATTAGTGATGACATCTAATTTAACAATTAACTGGAATATTATCACCTGTGTATTAGTGATGATATCTAATTTAACAATTAACTGGAATATTATCCCCTGTGTATTAGTGATGACATCTAATTTAACAATTAACTGGAATATTATCACCTGTGTATTAGTGATGACATCTAATTTAACAATTAACTGGAATATTATCACCTGTGTATTAGTGATGATATCTAATTTAACAATTAACTGGAATATTATCCCCTGTGTATTACTGATGATATCTAATTTAACAATTAACTGGAATATTATCACCTGTGTATTAGTGATGATATCTAATTTAACAATTAACTGGAATATTATCACCTGTGTATTAGTGATGATATCTAATTTAACAATTAACTGGTATATTATCACCTGTGTATTAGTGATGATATCTAATTTAACAATTAACTGGAATATTATCACCTGTGTATTAGTGATGATATCTAATTTAACAATTAACTGGAATATTATCCCCTGTGTATTAGTGATGATATCTAATTTAACAATTAACTGGAATATTATCAACTGTGTATTAGTGATGATATCTAATTTAACAATTAACTGGAATATTATCCCCTGTGTATTAGTGATGATATCTAATTTAACAATTAACTGGAATATTATCCCCTGTGTATTAGTGATGATATCTAATTTAACAATTAACAGGCATATTATCACCTGTGTATTAGTGATGATATCTAATTTAACAATTAACAGGCATATTATCCCCTGTGTATTAGTGATGATATCTAATTTAACAATTAACTGGAATATTATCCCCTGTGTTTTGTGATGATATCTAATTTAACAATTAACTGGAATATTATCACCTGTGTATTAGTGATGATATCTAATTTAACAATTAACTGGAATATTATCACCTGTGTATCAGTGATGATATCTAATTTAAAAATTAAATGGAATATTATCCCCTGTGTATTAGTGATGATATCTAATTTAACAATTAACTGGAATATTATCCCCTGTGTATTAGTGATGACATCTAATTTAACAATTAACTGGAATATTATCACCTGTGTATTAGTGATGATATCTAATTTAACAATTAACTGGAATATTATCACCTGTGTATTAGTGATGATATCTAATTTAACAATTAACTGGAATATTATCACCTGTGTATTAGTGATGATATCTAATTTAACAATTAACTGGAATATTATCACCTGTGTATTAGTGATGATATCTAATTAAACAATTAACAGGAATATTATCCCCTGTGTATTAGTGATGATATCTAATTTAACAATTAACTGGAATATTATCACCTGTGTATCAGTGATGATATCTAATTTAACAATTAACTGTAATATTATCACCTGTGTATTAGTGATGATATCTAATTTAACAATTAACTGGAATATTATCACCTGTGTATTAGTGATGATATCTAATTAAACAATTAACAGGAATATTATCACCTGTGTATTATTGATGATATCCAATTTAACAATTAACTGGAATATTATCACCTGTGTAATAGTGATGATATCTAATTTAACAATTAACTGTAATATTATCACCTGTGTATTAGTGATGACATCTAATTTAACAATTAACTGGAATATTATCACCTGTGTATTAGTGATGACATCTAATTTAACAATTAACTGGAATATTATCACCTGTGTATTAGTGATGATATCTAATTTAACAATTAACTGGAATATTATCACCTGTGTATTAGTGATGACATCTAATTTAACAATTAACTGGAATATTATCACCTGTGTATTAGTGATGACATCTAATTTAACAATTAACTGGAATATTATCCCCTGTGTATTAGTGATGATATCTAATTTAACAATTAACTGGAATATTATCACCTGTGTATTAGTGATGAGATCTAATTTAACAATTAACTGGAATATTATCCCCTGTGTATTAGTGATGAGATCTAATTTAACAATTAACTGGAATATTATCGCCTGTGTATTAGTGATGATATCTAACTTAACAATTAACTGGAATATTATCACCTGTGTATTAGTGATGATATCTAATTTAACAATTAACTGGAATATTATCCCCTGTGTATTAGTGATGATATCTAATTTAACAATTAACTGGAATATTATCACCTGTGTATTAGTGATGACATCTAATTTAACAATTAACTGGAATATTATCACCTGTGTATTAGTGATGAGATCTAATTTAACAATTAACTGGAATATTATCCCCTGTGTATTAGTGATGAGATCTAATTTAACAATTAACTGGAATATTATCGCCTGTGTATTAGTGATGATATCTAATTTAACAATTAACTGGAATATTATCCCCTGTGTATTAGTGATGATATCTAATTTAACAATTAACTGGAATATTATCACCTGTGTATTAGTGATGATATCTAATTTAACAATTAACTGGAATATTATCACCTGTGTATTAGTGATGACATCTAATTTAACAATTAACTGGAATATTATCACCTGTGTATTAGTGATGACATCTAATTTAACAATTAACTGGAATATTATCACCTGTGTATTAGTGATGATATCTAATTTAACAATTAACTGGAATATTATCCCCTGTGTATTACTGATGATACCTAATTTAACAATTAACTGGAATATTATCACCTGTGTATTATTGATGATATCTAATTTAACAATTAACTGGAATATTATCACCTGTGTATTATTGATGATATCTAATTTAACAATTAACTGGAATATTATCCCCTGTGTATTAGTGATGACATCTAATTTAACAATTAACTGGAATATTATCACCTGTGTATTAGTGATGACATCTAATTTAACAATTAACTGGAATATTATCACCTGTGTATTAGTGATGAGATCTAATTTAACAATTAACTGGAATATTATCCCCTGTGTATTAGTGATGAGATCTAATTTAACAATTAACTGGAATATTATCGCCTGTGTATTAGTGATGATATCTAATTTAACAATTAACTGGAATATTATCACCTGTGTATTAGTGATGATATCTAATTTAACAATTAACTGGAATATTATCCCCTGTGTATTAGTGATGATATCTAATTTAACAATTAACTGGAATATTATCACCTGTGTATTAGTGATGACATCTAATTTAACAATTAACTGGAATATTATCACCTGTGTATTAGTGATGAGATCTAATTTAACAATTAACTGGAATATTATCCCCTGTGTATTAGTGATGAGATCTAATTTAACAATTAACTGGAATATTATCCCCTGTGTATTAGTGATGATATCTAATTTAACAATTAACTGGAATATTATCACCTGTGTATTAGTGATGATATCTAATTTAACAATTAACTGGAATATTATCACCTGTGTATTAGTGATGATATCTAATTTAACAATTAACTGGAATATTATCACCTGTGTATTAGTGATGATATCTAATTTAACAATTAACTGGAATATTATCACCTGTGTATTAGTGATGACATCTAATTTAACAATTAACTGGAATATTATCCCCTGTGTATTAGTGATGACATCTAATTTAACAATTAACTGGAATATTATCCCCTGTGTATTAGTGATGATATCTAATTTAACAATTAACTGGAATATTATCACCTGTGTATTAGTGATGATATCTAATTTAACAATTAACTGGAATATTATCACCTGTGTATTAGTGATGATATCTAATTTAACAATTAACTGGTATATTATCACCTGTGTATTAGTGATGACATCTAATTTAACAATTAACTGGAATATTATCACCTGTGTATTAGTGATGACATCTAATTTAACAATTAACTGGAATATTATCACCTGTGTATTAGTGATGATATCTAATTTAACAATTAACTGGAATATTATCACCTGTGTATTAGTGATGATATCTAATTTAACAATTAACTGGAATATTATCACCTGTGTATTAGTGATGATATCTAATTTAACAATTAACTGGAATATTATCACCTGTGTATTAGTGATGACATCTAATTTAACAATTAACTGGAATATTATCCCCTGTGTATTAGTGATGATATCTAATTTAACAATTAACTGGAATATTATCACCTGTGTATTAGTGATGACATCTAATTTAACAATTAACTGGAATATTATCACCTGTGTATTAGTGATGATATCTAATTTAACAATTAACTGGAATATTATCACCTGTGTATTAGTGATGACATCTAATTTAACAATTAACTGGAATATTATCACCTGTGTATTAGTGATGACATCTAATTTAACAATTAACTGGAATATTATCACCTGTGTATTAGTGATGATATCTAATTTAACAATTAACTGGAATATTATCCCCTGTGTATTACTGATGATACCTAATTTAACAATTAACTGGAATATTATCACCTGTGTATTATTGATGATATCTAATTTAACAATTAACTGGAATATTATCACCTGTGTATTATTGATGATATCTAATTTAACAATTAACTGGAATATTATCACCTGTGGATTAGTGATGATATCTAATTTAACAATTAACTGGAATATTATCACCTGTGTATTAGTGATGATATCTAATTTAACAATTAACTGGAATATTATCACCTGTGTATTAGTGATGATATCTAATTTAACAATTAACTGGAATATTATCACCTGTGTATTAGTGATGATATCTAATTTAACAATTAACTGGAATATTATCACCTGTGTATTAGTGATGATATCTAATTTAACAATTAACTGGAATATTATCACCTGTGTATTAGTGATGATATCCAATTTAACAATTAACTGGAATATTATCACCTGTGTATTACTGATGATATCTAATTTAACAATTAACTGGAATATTATCCCCTATGTATTAGTGATGATATCTAATTTAACAATTAACTGGAATATTATCACCTGTTTATTAGTGATGATATCTAATTTAACAATTAACTGGAATATTATCACCTGTGTATTAGTGATGACATCTAATTTAACAATTAACTGGAATATTATCCCCTGTGTATTAGTGATGACATCTAATTTAACAATTAACTGGAACATTATCCCCTGTGTATTAGTGATGACATCTAATTTAAGAATTAACTGGAATATTATCACCTGTGTATTAGTGATGACATCTAATTTAACAATTAACTGGAATATTATCACCTGTGTATTAGTGATGACATCTAATTTAACAATTAACTGGAATATTATCACCCATGTATTAGTGATGATATCTAATTTAACAATTAACTGGAATATTATCACCTGTGTATTAGTGATGATATCTAATTTAACAATTAACTGGAATATTATCACCTGTGTATTAGTGATGATATCTAATTTAACAATTAACTGGAATATTATCACCTGTGTATTAGTGATGATATCTAATTTAACAATTAACTGGAATATTATCCCCTGTGTATTAGTGATGATACCTAATTTAACAATTAACTGGAATATTATCACATGTGTATTATTGATGATATCTAATTTAACAATTAACTGGAATATTATCACCTGTGTATTATTGATGATATCTAATTTAACAATTAACTGGAATATTATCACCTGTGTATTAGTGATGATATCTAATTTAACAATTAACTGGAATATTATCACCTGTGTATTAGTGATGATATCTAATTTAACAATTAACTGGAATATTATCACCTGTGTATTAGTGATGATATCTAATTTAACAATTAACTGGAATATTATCACCTGTGTATTAGTGATGATATCTAATTTAACAATTAACTGGAATATTATCACCTGTGTATTAGTGATGATATCTAATTTAACAATTAACTGGAATATTATCACCTGTGTATTAGTGATGATATCTAATTTAACAATTAACTGGAATATTATCACCTGTGTATTAGTGATGATATCTAATTTAACAATTAACTGGAATATTATCACCTGTGTATTAGTGATGATATCTAATTTAACAATTAACTGGAATATTATCCCCTGTGTATTAGTGATGATATCTAATTTAACAATTAACTGGAATATTATCACCTGTGTATTAGTGATGATATCTAATTTAACAATTAACTGGAATATTATCACCTGTGTATTAGTGATGACATCTAATTTAACAATTAACTGGAATATTATCACCTGTGTATTAGTGATGATATCTAATTTAACAATTAACTGGAATATTATCACCTGTGTATTAGTGATGACATCTAATTTAACAATTAACTGGAATATTATCACCTGTGTATTAGTGATGACATCTAATTTAACAATTAACTGGAATATTATCACCTGTGTATTAGTGATGACATCTAATATAACAATTAACTGGAATATTATCCCCTGTGTATTAGTGATGACATCTAATTTAACAATTAACTGGAATATTATCACCTGTGTATTAGTGATGATATCTAATTTAACAATTAACTGGAATATTATCACCTGTGTATTAGTGATGACATCTAATTTAACAATTAACTGGAATATTATCACCTGTGTATTAGTGATGATATCTAATTTAACAATTAACTGGAATATTATCACCTGTGTATTAGTGATGACATCTAATTTAACAATTAACTGGAATATTATCACCTGTGTATTAGTGATGACATCTAATTTAACAATTAACTGGAATATTATCACCTGTGTATTAGTGATGACATCTAATTTAACAATTAACTGGAATATTATCACCTGTGTATTAGTGATGACATCTAATATAACAATTAACTGGAATATTATCCCCTGTGTATTAGTGATGACATCTAATTTAACAATTAACTGGAATATTATCACCTGTGTATTAGTGATGATATCTAATTTAACAATTAACTGGAATATTATCACCTGTGTATTAGTGATGATATCTAATTTAACAATTAACTGGAATATTATCACCTGTGTATTAGTGATGATATCTAATTTAACAATTAACTGGAATATTATCACCTGTGTATTAGTGATGATATCTAATTTAACAATTAACTGGAATATTATCACCTGTGTATTAGTGATGATATCTAATTTAACAATTAACTGGAATATTATCACCTGTGTATTAGTGATGACATCTAATTTAACAATTAACTGGAATATTATCCCCTGTGTATTAGTGATGACATCTAATTTAACAATTAACTGGAATATTATCACCTGTGTATTAGTGATGATATCTAATTTAACAATTAACTGGAATATTATCCCCTGTGTATTAGTGATGATATCTAATTTAACAATTAACTGGAATATTATCACCTGTGTATTAGTGATGATATCTAATTTAACAATTAACTGGAATATTATCACCTGTGTATTACGGATGATATCTAATTTAACAATTAACTGGAATATTATCACCTGTGTATTAGTGATGATATCTAATTTAACAATTAACTGGAATATTATCACCTGTGTATTAGTGATGATATCTAATTTAACAATTAACTGGAATATTATCACCTGTGTATTAGTGATGATATCTAATTTAACAATTAACTGGAATATTATCCCCTGTGTATTAGTGATGATATCTAATTTAACAATTAAATGGAATATTATCACCTGTGTATTAGTGATGATATCTAATTTAACAATTAACAGGAATATTATCCCCTGTGTATTAGTGATGATATCTAATTGAACAATTAACTGGAATATTATCACCTGTGTATTAGTGATGATATCTAATTTAACAATTAACTGGAATATTATCACCTGTGTATTAGTGATGACATCTAATTTAACAATTAACTGGAATATTATCACCTGTGTATTATTGATGATATCTAATTTAACAATTAACTGGAATATTATCACCTGTGGATTAGTGATGATATCTAATTTAACAATTAACTGGAATATTATCACCTGTGTATTAGTGATGATATCTAATTTAACAATTAACTGGAATATTATCACCTGTGTATTAGTGATGATATCTAATTTAACAATTAACTGGAATATTATCACCTGTGTATTAGTGATGATATCTAATTTAACAATTAACTGGAATATTATCACCTGTGTATTAGTGATGATATCTAATTTAACAATTAACTGGAATATTATCACCTGTGTATTAGTGATGATATCCAATTTAACAATTAACTGGAAAATTATCATCTGTGTATTACTGATGATATCTAATTTAACAATTAACTGGAATATTATCCCCTATGTATTAGTGATGATATCTAATTTAACAATTAACTGGAATATTATCACCTGTTTATTAGTGATGATATCTAATTTAACAATTAACTGGAATATTATCACCTGTGTATTAGTGATGACATCTAATTTAACAATTAACTGGAATATTATCCCCTGTGTATTAGTGATGACATCTAATTTAACAATTAACTGGAACATTATCCCCTGTGTATTAGTGATGACATCTAATTTAACAATTAACTGGAATATTATCACCTGTGTATTAGTGATGACATCTAATTTAACAATTAACTGGAATATTATCACCTGTGTATTAGTGATGACATCTAATTTAACAATTAACTGGAATATTATCACCCATGTATTAGTGATGATATCTAATTTAACAATTAACTGGAATATTATCACCTGTGTATTAGTGATGATATCTAATTTAACAATTAACTGGAATATTATCACCTGTGTATTAGTGATGATATCTAATTTAACAATTAACTGGAATATTATCACCTGTGTATTAGTGATGATATCTAATTTAACAATTAACTGGAATATTATCCCCTGTGTATTAGTGATGATACCTAATTTAACAATTAACTGGAATATTATCACATGTGTATTATTGATGATATCTAATTTAACAATTAACTGGAATATTATCACCTGTGTATTATTGATGATATCTAATTTAACAATTAACTGGAATATTATCACCTGTGTATTAGTGATGATATCTAATTTAACAATTAACTGGAATATTATCACCTGTGTATTAGTGATGATATCTAATTTAACAATTAACTGGAATATTATCACCTGTGTATTAGTGATGACATCTAATATAACAATTAACTGGAATATTATCCCCTGTGTATTAGTGATGACATCTAATTTAACAATTAACTGGAATATTATCACCTGTGTATTAGTGATGATATCTAATTTAACAATTAACTGGAATATTATCACCTGTGTATTAGTGATGACATCTAATTTAACAATTAACTGGAATATTATCACCTGTGTATTAGTCATGATATCTAATTTAACAATTAACTGGAATATTATCACCTGTGTATTAGTGATGACATCTAATTTAACAATTAACTGGAATATTATCACCTGTGTATTAGTGATGACATCTAATTTAACAATTAACTGGAATATTATCACCTGTGTATTAGTGATGACATCTAATTTAACAATTAACTGGAATATTATCACCTGTGTATTATTGATGACATCTAATATAACAATTAACTGGAATATTATCCCCTGTGTATTAGTGATGACATCTAATTTAACAATTAACTGGAATATTATCACCTGTGTATTAGTGATGATATCTAATTTAACAATTAACTGGAATATTATCACCTGTGTATTAGTGATGATATCTAATTTAACAATTAACTGGAATATTATCACCTGTGTATTAGTGATGATATCTAATTTAACAATTAACTGGAATATTATCACCTGTGTATTAGTGATGATATCTAATTTAACAATTAACTGGAATATTATCACCTGTGTATTAGTGATGATATCTAATTTAACAATTAACTGGAATATTATCACCTGTGTATTAGTGATGACATCTAATTTAACAATTAACTGGAATATTATCCCCTGTGTATTAGTGATGACATCTAATTTAACAATTAACTGGAATATTATCACCTGTGTATTAGTGATGATATCTAATTTAACAATTAACTGGAATATTATCACCTGTGTATTAGGGATGATATCTAATTTAACAATTAACTGGAATATTATCACCTGTGTATTAGTGATGATATCTAATTTAACAATTAACTGGAATATTATCACCTGTGTATTAGTGATGATATCTAATTTAACAATTAACTGGAATATTATCACCTGTGTATTAGTGATGATATCTAATTTAACAATTAACTGGAATATTATCCCCTGTGTATTAGTGATGATATCTAATTTAACAATTAAATGGAATATTATCACCTGTGTATTAGTGATGATATCTAATTTAACAATTAACAGGAATATTATCCCCTGTGTATTAGTGATGATATCTAATTTAACAATTAACTGGAATATTATCACCTGTGTATTAGTGATGATATCTAATTTAACAATTAACTGGAATATTATCACCTGTGTATTAGTGATGATATCTAATTGAACAATTAACTGGAATATTATCACCTGTGTATTAGTGATGATATCTAATTTAACAATTAACTGGAATATTATCACCTGTGTATTAGTGATGACATCTAATTTAACAATTAACTGGAATATTATCACCTGTGTATTAGTGATGACATCTAATTTAACAATTAACTGGAATATTATCACCTGTGTATTAGTGATGATATCTAATTTAACAATTAACTGGAATATTATCACCTGTGTATTAGTGATGATATCTAATTTAACAATTAACTGGAATATTATCCCCTGTGTATTAGTGATGATATCTAATTTAACAATTAACTGGAATATTATCACCTGTGTATTAGTGATGATATCTAATTTAACAATTAACTGGAATATTATCCCCTGTGTATTAGTGATGACATCTAATTTAACAATTAACTGGAATATTATCACCTGTGTATTAGTGATGACATCTAATTTAACAATTAACTGGAATATTATCACCTGTGTATTAGTGATGATATCTAATTTAACAATTAACTGGAATATTATCCCCTGTGTATTAGTGATGATACCTAATTTAACAATTAACTGGAATATTATCACCTGTGTATTATTGATGATATCTAATTTAACAATTAACTGGAATATTATCACCTGTGTATTATTGATGATATCTAATTTAACAATTAACTGGAATATTATCACCTGTGTATTAGTGATGATATCTAATTTAACAATTAACTGGAATATTATCACCTGTGTATTAGTGATGATATCTAATTTAACAATTAACTGGAATATTATCACCTGTGTATTAGTGATGATATCTAATTTAACAATTAACTGGAATATTATCACCTGTGTATTAGTGATGATATCTAATTTAACAATTAACTGGAATATTATCACCTGTGTATTAGTGATGATATCTAATTTAACAATTAACTGGAATATTATCACCTGTGTATTAGTGATGATATCTAATTTAACAATTAACTGGAATATTATCACCTGTGTATTAGTGATGATATCTAATTTAACAATTAACTGGAATATTATCACCTGTGTATTAGTGATGATATCTAATTTAACAATTAACTGGAATATTATCACCTGTGTATTAGTGATGATATCTAATTTAACAATTAACTGGAATATTATCACCTGTGTATTAGTGATGATATCTAATTTAACAATTAACTGGAATATTATCCCCTGTGTATTAGTGATGACATCTAATTTAACAATTAACTGGAATATTATCACCTGTGTATTAGTGATGACATCTAATTTAACAATTAACTGGAATATTATCACCTGTGTATTAGTGATGATATCTAATTTAACAATTAACTGGAATATTATCCCCTGTGTATTAGTGATGATACCTAATTTAACAATTAACTGGAATATTATCACCTGTGTATTATTGATGATATCTAATTTAACAATTAACTGGAATATTATCACCTGTGTATTATTGATGATATCTAATTTAACAATTAACTGGAATATTATCACCTGTGTATTAGTGATGATATCTAATTTAACAATTAACTGGAATATTATCACCTGTGTATTAGTGATGATATCTAATTTAACAATTAACTGGAATATTATCACCTGTGTATTAGTGATGATATCTAATTTAACAATTAACTGGAATATTATCACCTGTGTATTAGTGATGATATCTAATTTAACAATTAACTGGAATATTATCACCTGTGTATTAGTGATGATATCTAATTTAACAATTAACTGGAATATTATCACCTGTGTATTAGTGATGATATCTAATTTAACAATTAACTGGAATATTATCACCTGTGTATTAGTGATGATATCTAATTTAACAATTAACTGGAATATTATCACCTGTGTATTAGTGATGATATCTAATTTAACAATTAACTGGAATATTATCACCTGTGTATTAGTGATGATATCTAATTTAACAATTAACTGGAATATTATCACCTGTGTATTAGTGATGATATCTAATTTAACAATTAACTGGAATATTATCCCCTGTGTATTAGTGATGATATCTAATTTAACAATTAACTGGAATATTATCACCTGTGTATTAGTGATGATATCTAATTTAACAATTAACTGGAATATTATCACCTGTGTATTAGTGATGACATCTAATTTAACAATTAACTGGAATATTATCACCTGTGTATTAGTGATGATATCTAATTTAACAATTAACTGGAATATTATCACCTGTGTATTAGTGATGACATCTAATTTAACAATTAACTGGAATATTATCACCTGTGTATTAGTGATGACATCTAATTTAACAATTAACTGGAATATTATCACCTGTGTATTAGTGATGACATCTAATTTAACAATTAACTGGAATATTATCCCCTGTGTATTAGTGATGACATCTAATTTAACAATTAACTGGAATATTATCACCTGTGTATTAGTGATGACATCTAATTTAACAATTAACTGGAATATTATCACCTGTGTATTAGTGATGACATCTAATTTAACAATTAACTGGAATATTATCACCTGTGTATTAGTGATGATATCTAATTTAACAATTAACTGGAATATTATCACCTGTGTATTAGTGATGATATCTAATTTAACAATTAACTGGAATATTATCACCTGTGTATTAGTGATGATATCTAATTTAACAATTAACTGGAATATTATCACCTGTGTATTAGTGATGATATCTAATTTAACAATTAACTGGAATATTATCACCTGTGTATTAGTGATGACATCTAATTTAACAATTAACTGGAATATTATCCCCTGTGTATTAGTGATGACATCTAATTTAACAATTAACTGGAATATTATCACCTGTGTATTAGTGATGATATCTAATTTAACAATTAACTGGAATATTATCCCCTGTGTATTAGTGATGATATCTAATTTAACAATTAACTGGAATATTATCACCTGTGTATTAGTGATGATATCTAATTTAACAATTAACTGTAATATTATCACCTGTGTATTAGTGATGATATCTAATTTAACAATTAACTGGAATATTATCACCTGTGTATTAGTGATGATATCTAATTTAACAATTAACTGGAATATTATCACCTGTGTATTAGTGATGATATCTAATTTAACAATTAACTGGAATATTATCACCTGTGTATTAGTGATGATATCTAATTTAACAATTAACTGGAATATTATCCCCTGTGTATTAGTGATGATATCTAATTTAACAATTAACTGGAATATTATCACCTGTGTATTAGTGATGATATCTAATTTAACAATTAACAGGAATATTATCCCCTGTGTATTAGTGATGATATCTAATTTAACAATTAACTGGAATATTATCACCTGTGTATTCGTGATGATATCTAATTTAACAATTAACTGGAATATTATCACCTGTGTATTAGTGATGATATCTAATTTAACAATTAACTGGAATATTATCACCTGTGTATTAGTGATGATATCTAATTTAACAATTAACTGGAATATTATCACCTGTGTATTAGTGATGACATCTAATTTAACAATTAACTGGAATATTATCACCAGTGTATTAGTGATGATATCTAATTTAACAATTAACTGGAATATTATCACCTGTGTATTAGTGATGATATCTAATTTAACAATTAACTGGAATATTATCACCTGTGTATTAGTGATGATATCTAATTTAACAATTAACTGGAATATTATCCCCTGTGTATTAGTGATGATATCTAATTTAACAATTAACTGGAATATTATCACCTGTGTATTAGTGATGATATCTAATTTAACAATTAACTGGAATATTATCCCCTGTGTATTAGTGATGACATCTAATTTAACAATTAACTGGAATATTATCACCTGTGTATTAGTGATGACATCTAATTTAACAATTAACTGGAATATTATCACCTGTGTATTAGTGATGAAATCTAATTTAACAATTAACTGGAATATTATCCCCTGTGTATTAGTGATGATACCTAATTTAACAATTAACTGGAATATTATCACCTGTGTATTATTGATGATATCTAATTTAACAATTAACTGGAATATTATCACCTGTGTATTATTGATGATATATAATTTAACAATTAACTGGAATATTATCACCTGTGTATTAGTGATGATATCTATTTTAACAATTAACTGGAATATTATCACCTGTGTATTAGTGATGATATCTAATTTAACAATTAACTGGAATATTATCACCTGTGTATTAGTGATGATATCTAATTTAACAATTAACTGGAATATTATCACCTGTGTATTAGTGATGATATCTAATTTAACAATTAACTGGAATATTATCACCTGTGTATTAGTGATGATATCTAATTTAACAATTAACTGCAATATTATCACCTGTGTATTAGTGATGATATCTAATTTAACAATTAACTGGAATATTATCACCTGTGTATTAGTGATGATATCTAATTTAACAATTAACTGGAATATTATCACCTGTGTATTAGTGATGATATCTAATTTAACAATTAACTGGAATATTATCACCTGTGTATTAGTGATGATATCTAATTTAACAATTAACTGGAATATTATCACCTGTGTATTAGCGATGATATCTAATTTAACAATTAACTGGAATATTATCACCTGTGTATTAGTGATGACATCTAATTTAACAATTAACTGGAATATTATCACCAGTGTATTAGTGATGATATCTAATTTAACAATTAACTGGAATATTATCACCTGTGTATTAGTGATGACATCTAATTTAACAATTAACTGGAATATTATCACCTGTGCATTAGTGATGACATCTAATTTAACAATTAACTGGAATATTATCCCCTGTGTATTAGTGATGACATCTAATTTAACAATTAACAGGAATATTATCACCTGTGTATTAGTGATGATATCTAATTTAACAATTAACTGGAATATTATCACCTGTGTATTAGTGATGATATCTAATTTAACAATTAACTGGAATATTATCACCTGTGTATTAGTGATGATATCTAATTTAACAATTAACTGGAATATTATCACCTGTGTATTAGTGATGATATCTAATTTAACAATTAACTGGAATATTATCACCTGTGTATTAGTGATGATATCTAATTTAACAATTAACTGGAATATTATCACCTGTGTATTAGTGATGATATCTAATTTAACAATTAACTGGAATATTATCACCTGTGTATTAGTGATGACATTTAATTTAACAATTAACTGGAATATTATCCCCTTTGTATTAGTGATGACATCTAATTTAACAATTAACTGAAATATTATCACCTGTGTATTAGTGATGACATCTAATTTAACAATTAACTGGAATATTATCCCCTGTGTATTAGTGACGATATCTAATTTAACAATTAACTGGAATATTATCACCTGTGTATTAGTGATGATATCTAATTTAACAATTAACTGGAATATTATCACCTGTGTATTAGTGATGATATCTAATTTAACAATTAACTGGAATATTATCACCTGTGTATTAGTGATGATATCTAATTTAACAATTAACTGGAATATTATCACCTGTGTATTAGTGATGATATCTAATTTAACAATTAACTGGAATATTATCACCTGTGTATTAGTGATTATATCTAATTTAACAATTAACTGGAATATTATCCCCTGTGTATTAGTGATGATATCTAATTTAACAATTAACTGGAATATTATCACCTGTGTATTAGTGATGATATCTAATTTAACAATTAACAGGAATATTATCCCCTGTGTATTAGTGATGATATCTAATTTAACAATTAACTGGAATATTATCACCTGTGTATTAGTGATGATATCTAATTTAACAATTAACTGGAATATTATCACCTGTGTATTAGTGATGATATCTAATTTAACAATTAACTGGAATATTATCACCTGTGTATTAGTGATGATATCTAATTTAACAATTAACTGGAATATTATCACCTGTGTATTAGTGATGATATCTAATTTAACAATTAACTGGAATATTATCACCTGTGTATTAGTGATGATATCTAATTTAACAATTAACTGGAATATTATCACCTGTGTATTAGTGATGACATCTAATTTAACAATTAACTGGAATATTATCACCTGTGTATTAGTGATGATATCTAATTTAACAATTAACTGGAATATTATCACCTGTGTATTAGTGATGATATCTAATTTAACAATTAACTGGAATATTATCACCTGTGTATTAGTGATGATATCTAATTTAACAATTAACTGGAATATTATCCCCTGTGTATTAGTGATGATATCTAATTTAACAATTAACTGGAATATTATCACCTGTGTATTAGTGATGATATCTAATTTAACAATTAACTGGAATATTATCACCTGTGTATTAGTGATGATATCTAATTTAACAATTAACTGGAATATTATCCCCTGTGTATTAGTGATGATATCTAATTTAACAATTAACTGGAATATTATCACCTGTGTATTAGTGATGATATCTAATTTAATAATTAACTGGAATATTATCACCTGTGTATTAGTGATGATATCTAATTTAACAATTAACTGGAATATTATCACCTGTGTATTAGTGATGATATCTAATTTAACAATTAACTGGAATATTATCACCTGTGTATTAGTGATGACATCTAATTTAACAATTAACTGGAATATTATCACCTGTGTATTAGTGATGATATCTAATTTAACAATTAACTGGAATATTATCACCTGTGTATTAGTGATGATATCTAATTTAACAATTAACTGGAATATTATCCCCTGTGTATTAGTGATGATATCTAATTAAACAATTAACTGGAGTATTATCACCTGTGTATTAGTGATGATATCTAATTTAACAATTAACTGGAATATTATCACCTGTGTATTAGTGATGATATCTAATTTAACAATTAACTGGAATATTATCCCCTGTGTATTAGTGATGATATCTAATTTAACAATTAACTGGAATATTATCACCTGTGTATTAGTGATGATATCTAATTTAACAATTAACTGGAATATTATCACCTGTGTATTAGTGATGACATCTAATTTAACAATTAACTGGAATATTATCCCCTGTGTATTAGTGACGATATCTAATTTAACAATTAACTGGAATATTATCACCTGTGTATTAGTGATGACATCTAATTTAACAATTAACTGGAATATTATCACCTGTGTATTAGTGATGATATATAATTTAACAATTAACTGGAATATTATCACCTGTGTATTAGTGATGACATCTAATTTAACAATTAACTGGAATATTATCACCTGTGTATTAGTGATGATATCTAATTTAACAATTAACTGGAATATTATCACCTGTGTATTAGTGATTATATCTAATTTAACAATTAACTGGAATATTATCCCCTGTGTATTAGTGATGGTATCTAATTTAACAATTAACTGGAATATTATCACCTGTGTATTAGTGATGATATCTAATTTAACAATTAACAGGAATATTATCCCCTGTGTATTAGTGATGATATCTAATTTAACAATTAACTGGAATATTATCACCTGTGTATTAGTGATGATATCTAATTTAACAATTAACTGGAATATTATCACCTGTGTATTAGTGATGATATCTAATTTAACAATTAACTGGAATATTATCACCTGTGTATTAGTGATGATATCTAATTTAACAATTAACTGGAATATTATCACCTGTGTATTAGTGATGATATCTAATTTAACAATTAACTGGAATATTATCCCCTGTGTATTAGTGATGATATCTAATTTAACAATTAACTGGAATATTATCACCTATGTATTAGTGATGATATCTAATTTAATAATTAACTGGAATATTATCACCTGTGTATTAGTGATGATATCTAATTTAACAATTAACTGGAATATTATCACCTGTGTATTAGTGATGATATCTAATTTAACAATTAACTGGAATATTATCACCTGTGTATTAGTGATGACATCTAATTTAACAATTAACTGGAATATTATCACCTGTGTATTAGTGATGATATCTAATTTAACAATTAACTGGAATATTATCACCTGTGTATTAGTGATGATATCTAATTTAACAATTAACTGGAATATTATCCCCTGTGTATTAGTGATGATATCTAATTTAACAATTAACTGGAATATTATCACCTGTGTATTAGTGATGATATCTAATTTAACAATTAACTGGAATATTATCACCTGTGTATTAGTGATGATATCTAATTTAACAATTAACTGGAATATTATCCCCTGTGTATTAGTGATGATATCTAATTTAACAATTAACTGGAATATTATCACCTGTGTATTAGTGATGATATCTAATTTAACAATTAACTGGAATATTATCACCTGTGTATTAGTGATGATATCTAATTTAACAATTAACTGGAATATTATCACCTGTGTATTAGTGATGATATCTAATTTAACAATTAACTGGAATATTATCACCTGTGTATTAGTGATGATATCTAATTTAACAATTAACAGGAATATTATCACCTGTGTATTAGTGATGATATCTAATTTAACAATATACTGGAATATTATCCCCTGTGTATTAGTGATGATATCTAATTTAACAATTAACTGGAATATTATCACCTGTGTATTAGTGATGACATCTAATTTAACAATTAACTGGAATATTATCACCTGTGTATTAGTGATGACATCTAATTTAACAATTAACTGGAATATTATCACCTGTGTATTAGTGATGACATCTAATTTAACAATTAACTGGAATATTATCACCTGTGTATTATTGATGATATCTAATTTAACAATTAACTGGAATATTATCACCTGTGTATTAGTGATGATATCTAATTTAACAATTAACTGGAATATTATCACCTGTGTATTAGTGATGATATCTAATTTAACAATTAACTGGAATATTATCACCTGTGTATTAGTGATGATATCTAATTTAACAATTAACTGGAATATTATCACCTGTGTATTAGTGATGATATCTAATTTAACAATTAACTGGAATATTATCCCCTGTGTATTAGTGATGATATCTAATTTAACAATTAACTGGAATATTATCACCTGTGTATTAGTGATGATATCTAATTTAATAATTAACTGGAATATTATCACCTGTGTATTAGTGATGATATCTAATTTAACAATTAACTGGAATATTATCACCTGTGTATTAGTGATGATATCTAATTTAACAATTAACTGGAATATTATCACCTGTGTATTAGTGATGACATCTAATTTAACAATTAACTGGAATATTATCACCTGTGTATTAGTGATGATATCTAATTTAACAATTAACTGGAATATTATCACCTGTGTATTAGTGATGATATCTAATTTAACAATTAACTGGAATATTATCCCCTGTGTATTAGTGATGATATCTAATTAAACAATTAACTGGAGTATTATCACCTGTGTATTAGTGATGATATCTAATTTAACAATTAACTGGAATATTATCACCTGTGTATTAGTGATGATATCTAATTTAACAATTAACTGGAATATTATCCCCTGTGTATTAGTGATGATATATAATTTAACAATTAACTGGAATATTATCACCTGTGTATTAGTGATGATATCTAATTTAACAATTAACTGGAATATTATCACCTGTGTATTAGTGATGACATCTAATTTAACAATTAACTGGAATATTATCCCCTGTGTATTAGTGACGATATCTAATTTAACAATTAACTGGAATATTATCACCTGTGTATTAGTGATGACATCTAATTTAACAATTAACTGGAATATTATCACCTGTGTATTAGTGATGATATCTAATTTAACAATTAACTGGAATATTATCACCTGTGTATTAGTGATGACATCTAATTTAACAATTAACTGGAATATTATCACCTGTGTATTAGTGATGATATCTAATTTAACAATTAACTGGAATATTATCACCTGTGTATTAGTGATTATATCTAATTTAACAATTAACTGGAATATTATCCCCTGTGTATTAGTGATGATATCTAATTTAACAATTAACTGGAATATTATCACCTGTGTATTAGTGATGATATCTAATTTAACAATTAACAGGAATATTATCCCCTGTGTATTAGTGATGATATCTAATTTAACAATTAACTGGAATATTATCACCTGTGTATTAGTGATGATATCTAATTTAACAATTAACTGGAATATTATCACCTGTGTATTAGTGATGATATCTAATTTAACAATTAACTGGAATATTATCACCTGTGTATTAGTGATGATATCTAATTTAACAATTAACTGGAATATTATCACCTGTGTATTAGTGATGATATCTAATTTAACAATTAACTGGAATATTATCACCTGTGTATTAGTGATGATATCTAATTTAACAATTAACTGGAATATTATCACCTGTGTATTAGTGATGACATCTAATTTAACAATTAACTGGAATATTATCACCTGTGTATTAGTGATGATATCTAATTTAACAATTAACTGGAATATTATCACCTGTGTATTAGTGATGATATCTAATTTAACAATTAACTGGAATATTATCACCTGTGTATTAGTGATGATATCTAATTTAACAATTAACTGGAATATTATCCCCTGTGTATTAGTGATGATATCTAATTTAACAATTAACTGGAATATTATCACCTGTGTATTAGTGATGATATCTAATTTAACAATTAACTGGAATATTATCACCTGTGTATTAGTGATGATATCTAATTTAACAATTAACTGGAATATTATCCCCTGTGTATTAGTGATGATATCTAATTTAACAATTAACTGGAATATTATCACCTATGTATTAGTGATGATATCTAATTTAATAATTAACTGGAATATTATCACCTGTGTATTAGTGATGATATCTAACTTAACAATTAACTGGAATATTATCACCTGTGTATTAGTGATGATATCTAATTTAACAATTAACTGGAATATTATCACCTGTGTATTAGTGATGACATCTAATTTAACAATTAACTGGAATATTATCACCTGTGTATTAGTGATGATATCTAATTTAACAATTAACTGGAATATTATCACCTGTGTATTAGTGATGATATCTAATTTAACAATTAACTGGAATATTATCCCCTGTGTATTAGTGATGATATCTAATTTAACAATTAACTGGAATATTATCACCTGTGTATTAGTGATGATATCTAATTTAACAATTAACTGGAATATTATCACCTGTGTATTAGTGATGATATCTAATTTAACAATTAACTGGAATATTATCCCCTGTGTATTAGTGATGATATCTAATTTAACAATTAACTGGAATATTATCACCTGTGTATTAGTGATGATATCTAATTTAACAATTAACTGGAATATTATCACCTGTGTATTAGTGATGATATCTAATTTAACAATTAACTGGAATATTATCACCTGTGTATTAGTGATGATATCTAATTTAACAATTAACTGGAATATTATCACCTGTGTATTAGTGATGATATCTAATTTAACAATTAACAGGAATATTATCACCTGTGTATTAGTGATGATATCTAATTTAACAATATACTGGAATATTATCCCCTGTGTATTAGTGATGATATCTAATTTAACAATTAACTGGAATATTATCACCTGTGTATTAGTGATGACATCTAATTTAACAATTAACTGGAATATTATCACCTGTGTATTAGTGATGACATCTAATTTAACAATTAACTGGAATATTATCACCTGTGTATTATTGATGATATCTAATTTAACAATTAACTGGAATATTATCACCTGTGTAATAGTGATGACATCTAATTTAACAATTAACTGGAATATTATCACCTGTGTATTAGTGATGATATCTAATTTAACAATTAACTGGAATATTATCCCCTGTGTATTAGTGAAGATATCTAATTTAACAATTAACTGGAATATTATCACCTGTGTATTAGTGATGACATCTAATTTAACAATTAACTGGAATATTATCACCTGTGTATTAGTGATGACATCTAATTTAACAATTAACTGGAATATTATCACCTGTGTATTATTGATGATATCTAATTTAACAATTAACTGGAATATTATCACCTGTGTAATAGTGATGACATCTAATTTAACAATTAACTGGAATATTATCACCTGTGTATTAGTGATGACATCTAATTTAACAATTAACTGGAATATTATCACCTGTGTATTAGTGATGATATCTAATTTAACAATTAACTGGAATATTATCCCCTGTCTATTAGTGATGACATCTAATTTAACAATTAACTGGAATATTATCACCTGTGTATTAGTGATGATATCTAATTTAACAATTAACTGGAATATTATCACCTGTGTATTAGTGATGACATCTAATTTAACAATTAACTGGAATATTATCACCTGTGTATTAGTGATGACATCTAATTTAACAATTAACTGGAATATTATCCCCTGTGTATTAGTGATGATATCTAATTTAACAATTAACTGGAATATTATCACCTGTGTATTAGTGATGATATCTAATTTAACAATTAACTGGAATATTATCACCTGTGTATTAGTGATGACATCTAATTTAACAATTAACTGGAATATTATCACCTGTGTATTAGTGATGATATCTAATTTAACAATTAACTGGAATATTATCACCTGTGTATTAGTGATGACATCTAATTTAACAATTAACTGGAATATTATCACCTGTGTATTAGTGATGATATCTAATTTAACAATTAACTGGAATATTATCACCTGTGTATTAGTGATGACATCTAATTTAACAATTAACTGGAATATTATCACCTGTGTATTAGTGATGATATCTAATTTAACAATTAACTGGAATATTATCACCTGTGTATTAGTGATGATATCTAATTTAACAATTAACTGGAATATTATCACCTGTGTATTAGTGATGACATCTAATTTAACAATTAACTGGAATATTATCACCTGTGTATTAGTGATGATATCTAATTTAACAATTAACTGGAATATTATCACCTGTGTATTAGTGATGATATCTAATTTAACAATTAACTGGAATATTATCACCTGTGTATTAGTGATGATATCTAATTTAACAATTAACTGGAATATTATCACCTGTGTATTAGTGATGACATCTAATTTAACAATTAACTGGAATATTATCCCCTGTGTATTAGTGATGATATCTAATTTAACAATTAACTGGAATATTATCACCTGTGTATTAGTGATGACATCTAATTTAACAATTAACTGGAATATTATCACCTGTGTATTAGTGATGACATCTAATTTAACAATTAACTGGAATATTATCACCTGTGTATTAGTGATGATATCTAATTTAACAATTAACTGGAATATTATCACCTGTGTATTAGTGATGATATCTAATTTAACAATTAACTGGAATATTATCACCTGTGTATTAGTGATGATATCTAATTTAACAATTAACTGGAATATTATCACCTGTGTATTAGTGATGATATCTAATTTAACAATTAACTGGAATATTATCACCTGTGTATTAGTGATGATATCTAATTTAACAATTAACTGGAATATTATCACCTGTGTATTAGTGATGATATCTAATTTAACAATTAACTGGAATATTATCACCTGTGTATTAGTGATGATATCTAATTTAACAATTAACTGGAATATTATCCCCTGTGTATTAGTGATGATATCTAATTTAACAATTAACTGGAATATTATCACCTGTGTATTAGTGATGATATCTAATTTAACAATTAACTGGAATATTATCACCTGTGTATTAGTGATGATATCTAATTTAACAATTAACTGGAATATTATCACCTGTGTATTAGTGATGATATCTAATTTAACAATTAACTGGAATATTATCACCTGTGTATTAGTGATGATATCTAATTTAACAATTAACTGGAATATTATCACCTGTGTATTAGTGATGATATCTAATTTAACAAGTAACTGGAATATTATCACCTGTGTATTAGTGATGATATCTAATTTAACAATTAACTGGAATATTATCCCCTGTGTATTAGTGATGATATCTAATTTAACAATTAACTGGAATATTATCCCTGTGTATTAGTGATGACATCTAATTTAACAATTAACTGGAATATTATCACCTGTGTATTAGTGATGATATCTAATTTAACAATTAACTGGAATATTATCCCCTGTGTATTAGTGATGATATCTAATTTAACAATTAACTGGAATATTATCCCCTGTGTATTAGTGATGATATCTAATATAACAATTAACTGGAATATTATCACCTGTGTATTAGTGATGACATCTAATTTAACAATTAACTGGAATATTATCACCTGTGTATTAGTGATGATATCTAATTTAACAATTAACTGGAATATTATCACCTGTGTATTAGTGCTGATATCTAATTTAACAAGTAACTCGAATATTATCACCTGTGTATTAGTGATGATATCTAATTTTACAATTAACTGGAATATTATCCCCTGTGTATTAGTGATGATATCTAATTTAACAATTAACTGGAATATTATCCCTGTGTATTAGTGATGACATCTAATTTAACAATTAACTGGAATATTATCACCTGTGTATTAGTGATGATATCTAATTTAACAATTAACTGGAATATTATCCCTGTGTATTAGTGATGACATCTAATTTAACAATTAACTGGAATATTATCACCTGTGTATTAGTGATGATATCTAATTTAACAATTAACTGGAATATTATCACCTGTGTATTAGTGATGATATCTAATTTAACAATTAACTGGAATATTATCACCTGTGTATTAGTGATGATATCTAATTTAACAATTAACTGGAATATTATCACCTGTGTATTAGTGATGATATCTAATTTAACAATTAACTGGAATATTATCACCTGTGTATTAGTGATGATATCTAATTTAACAATTAACTGGAATATTATCACCTGTGTATTAGTGATGATATCTAATTTCACAATTAACTGGAATATTATCACCTGTGTATTAGTGATGATATCTAATTTAACAATTAACTGGAATATTATCACCTGTGTATTAGTGATGATATCTAATTTCACAATTAACTGGAATATTATCACCTGTGTATTAGTGATGATATCTAATTTAACAATTAACTGGAATATTATCACCTGTGTATTAGTGATGATATCTAATTTAACAATTAACGGGAATATTATCACCTGTGTATTAGTGATGATATCTAATTTAACAGTTAACTGGAATATTATCACCTGTGTATTAGTGATGATATCTAATTTAACAATTAACTGGAATATTATCACCTGTGTATTAGTGATGATATCTAATTTAACAATTAACTGGAATATTATCCCCTGTGTATTAGTGATGATATCTAATTTAACAATTAACTGGAATATTATCACCTGTGTATTAGTGATGATATCTAATTTAACAATTAACTGGAATATTATCACCTGTGTATTAGTGATGATATCTAATTTAACAATTAACTGGAATATTATCACCTGTGTATTAGTGATGAAATCTAATTTCACAATTAACTGGAATATTATCACCTGTGTATTAGTGATGATATCTAATTTAACAATTAACTGGAATATTATCACCTGTGTATTAGTGATGATATCTAATTTAACAATTAACTGGAATATTATCACCTGTGTATTAGTGATGATATCTAATTTAACAATTAACTGGAATATTATCACCTGTGTATTAGTGATGATATGTAATTTAACAATTAACTGGAATATTATCACCTGTGTATTAGTGATGACATTTAATTTAACAATTAACTGGAATATTATCACCTGTGTATTAGTGATGACACTTAATTTAACAATTAACTGGAATATTATCCCTGTGTATTAGTGATGACATCTAATTTAACAATTAACTGGAATATTATCACCTGTGTATTAGTGATGATATCTAATTTAACAATTAACTGGAATATTATCACCTGTGTATTAGTGATGATATCTAATTTAACAATTAACTGGAATATTATCCCCTGTGTATTAGTGATGATATCTAATTTAACAATTAACTGGAATATTATCACCTGTGTATTAGTGATGATATCTAATTTAACAATTAACTGGAATATTATCACCTGTGTATTAGTGATGACATCTAATTTAACAATTAACTGGAATATTATCCCCTGTGTATTAGTGATGACATCTAATTTAACAATTAACTGGAATATTATCCCTGTGTATTAGTGATGACATCTAATTTAACAATTAACTGGAATATTATCACCTGTGTATTAGTGATGATATCTAATTTAACAATTAACTGGAATATTATCACCTGTGTATTAGTGATGATATCTAATTTAACAATTAACTGGAATATTATCCCCTGTGTATTAGTGATGATATCTAATTTAACAATTAACTGGAATATTATCACCTGTGTATTAGTGATGACATCTAATTTAACAATTAACTGGAATATTATCACCTGTGTATTAGTGATGATATATAATTTAACAATTAACTGGAATATTATCACCTGTGTATTAGTGATGACATCTAATTTAACAATTAACTGGAATATTATCACCTGTGTATTAGTGATGACATCTAATTTAACAATTAACTGGAATATTATCCCTGTGTATTAGTGATGACATCTAATTTAACAATTAACTGGAATATTATCACCTGTGCATTAGTGATGATATCTAATTTAACAATTAACTGGAATATTATCACCTGTGTATTAGTGATGACATCTAATTTAACAATTAACTGGAATATTATCACCTGTGTATTAGTGATGATATCTAATTTAACAATTAACTGGAATATTATCGCCTGTGTATTAGTGATGATATCTAATTTAACAATTAACTGGAATATTATCTCCTGTGTATTAGTGATGATATCTAATTTAACAATTAACTGGAATATTATCACCTGTGTATTAGTGATGACATCTAATTTAACAATTAACTGGAATATTATCACCTGTGTATTAGTGATGACATCTAATTTAACAATTAACTGGAATATTATCACCTGTGTATTAGTGATGATATCAAATTTAACAATTAACTGGAATATTATCACCTGTGTATTAGTGATTATATCTAATTTAACAATTAACTGGAATATTATCACCTGTGTATTAGTGATGATATCTAATTTAACAATTAACTGGAATATTATCACCTGTGTATTAGTGATGATATCTAATTTAACAATTAACTGGAATATTATCACCTGTGTATTAGTGATGACATCTAATTTAACAATTAACTGGAATATTATCCCCTGTGTATTAGTGATGATATCTAATTTAACAATTAACTGGAATATTATCACCTGTGTATTAGTGATGACATCTAATTTAACAATTAACTGGAATATTATCCCCTGTGTATTAGTGATGATATCTAATTTAACAATTAACTGGAATATTATCACCTGTGTATTAGTGATGATATCTAATTTAACAATTAACTGGAATATTATCACCTGTGTATTAGAGATGACATCTAATTTAACAATTAACTGGAATATTATCCCCTGTGTATTAGTGATGATATCTAATTTAACAATTAACTGGAATATTATCACCTGTGTATTAGTGATGATATCTAATTTAACAATTAACTGGAATATTATCGCCTGTGTATTAGTGATGACATCTAATTTAACAATTAACTGGAATATTATCCCCTGTGTATTAGTGATGATATCTAATTTAACAATTAACTGGAATATTATCACCTGTGTATTTGTGATGATATCTAATTTAACAATTAACTGGAATATTATCACCTGTGTATTAGTGATGACATCTAATTTAACAATTAACTGGAATATTATCACCTGTGTATTAGTGATGATATCTAATTTAACAATGAACTGGAATATTATCACCTGTGTATTAGTGATGATATCTAATTTAACAATTAACTGGAATATTATCACCTGTGTATTAGTGATGACATCTAATTTAACAATTAACTGGAATATTATCACCTGTGTATTAGTGATGACATCTAATTTAACAATTAACTGGAATATTATCCCTGTGTATTAGTGATGACATCTAATTTAACAATTAACTGGAATATTATCACCTGTGTATTAGTGATGATATCTAATTTAACAATTAACTGGAATATTATCACCTGTGTATTAGTGATGATAGCTAATTTAACAATTAACTGGAATATTATCCCCTGTGTATTAGTGATGATATCTAATTTAACAATTAACTGGAATATTATCACCTGTGTATTAGTGATGACATCTAATTTAACAATTAACTGGAATATTATCACCTGTGTATTAGTGATGATATATAATTTAACAATTAACTGGAATATTATCACCTGTGTATTAGTGATGACATCTAATTTAACAATTAACTGGAATATTATCACCTGTGTATTAGTGATGACATCTAATTTAACAATTAACTGGAATATTATCCCTGTGTATTAGTGATGACATCTAATTTAACAATTAACTGGAATATTATCACCTGTGCATTAGTGATGATATCTAATTTAACAATTAACTGGAATATTATCACCTGTGTATTAGTGATGACATCTAATTTAACAATTAACTGCAATATTATCACCTGTGTATTAGTGATGATATCTAATTTAACAATTAACTGGAATATTATCGCCTGTGTATTAGTGATGATATCTAATTTAACAATTAACTGGAATATTATCTCCTGTGTATTAGTGATGATATCTAATTTAACAATTAACTGGAATATTATCACCTGTGTATTAGTGATGACATCTAATTTAACAATTAACTGGAATATTATCACCTGTGTATTAGTGATGATATCAAATTTAACAATTAACTGGAATATTATCACCTGTGTATTAGTGATTATATCTAATTTAACAATTAACTGGAATATTATCACCTGTGTATTAGTGATGATATCTAATTTAACAATTAACTGGAATATTATCACCTGTGTATTAGTGATGATATCTAATTTAACAATTAACTGGAATATTATCACCTGTGTATTAGTGATGACATCTAATTTAACAATTAACTGGAATATTATCCCCTGTGTATTAGTGATGATATCTAATTTAACAATTAACTGGAAGATTATCACCTGTGTATTAGTGATGACATCTAATTTAACAATTAACTGGAATATTATCCCCTGTGTATTAGTGATGATATCTAATTTAACAATTAACTGGAATATTATCACCTGTGTATTAGTGATGATATCTAATTTAACAATTAACTGGAATATTATCACCTGTGTATTAGAGATGACATCTAATTTAACAATTAACTGGAATATTATCCCCTGTGTATTAGTGATGATATCTAATTTAACAATTAACTGGAATATTATCACCTGTGTATTAGTGATGATATCTAATTTAACAATTAACTGGAATATTATCGCCTGTGTATTAGTGATGACATCTAATTTAACAATTAACTGGAATATTATCCCCTGTGTATTAGTGATGATATCCAATTTAACAATTAACTGGAATATTATCCCCTGTGTATTAGTGATGATATCTAATTTAACAATTAACTGGAATATTATCACCTGTGTATTAGTGATGATATCTAATTTAACAATTAACTGGAATATTATCACCTGTGTATTAGTGATGACATCTAATTTAACAATTAACTGCAATATTATCACCTGTGTATTAGTGATGACATCTAATTTAACAATTAACTGGAATATTATCACCTGTGTATTAGTGATGATATCTAATTTAACAATTAACTGGAATATTATCCCCTGTGTATTAGTGATGATATCTAATTTAACAATTAACTGGAATATTATCACCTGTGTATTAGTGATGACATCTAATTTAACAATTAACTGGAATATTATCCCCTGTGTATTAGTGATGATATCTAATTTAACAATTAACTGGAATATTATCACCTGTGTATTAGTGATGATATCTAATTTAACAATTAACTGGAATATTATCACCTGTGTATTAGTGATGACATCTAATTTAACAATTAACTGGAATATTATCCCCTGTGTATTAGTGATGACATCTAATTTAACAATTAACTGGAATATTATCACCTGTGTATTAGTGATGAGATCTAATTTAACAATTAACTGGAATATTATCACCTGTGTATTAGTGATGAGATCTAATTTAACAATTAACTGGAATATTATCACCTGTGTATTAGTGATGATATCTAATTTAACAATTAACTGGAATATTATCACCTGTGTATTAGTGATGATATCTAATTTAACAATTAACTGGAATATTATCACCTGTGTATTAGTGATTATATCTAATTTAACAATTAACTGGAATATTATCACCTGTGTATTAGTGATGACATCTAATTTAACAATTAACTGGAGTATTATCCCCTGTGTATTAGTGATGATATCTAATTTAACAATTAACTGGAATATTATCACCTGTGTATTAGTGATGATATCTAATTTAACAATTAACTGGAATATTATCACCTGTGTATTAGTGATGATATCTAATTTAACAATTAACTGGAATATTATCACCTGTGTATTAGTGATGATATCTAATTTAACAATTAAATGGAATATTATCCCCTGTGTATTAGTGATGATATCTAATTCAACAATTAACTGGAATATTATCACCTGTGTATTAGTGATGACATCTAATTTAACAATTAACTGGAATATTATCACCTGTGTATTAGTGATGATATCTAATTTAACATTTAACTGGAATATTATCACCTGTGTTTTGTGATGATATCTAATTTAACAATTAACTGGAATATTATCACCTGTGTATTAGTGATGATATCTAATTTAACAATTAACTGGAATATTATACATTGTGTATTAGTGATGACATCTAATTTAACAATTAACTGGAATATTATCCCCTGTGTATTAGTGATGATATCTAATTTAACAATTAACTGGAATATTATCCCCTGTGTATTAGTGATGATATCTAATTTAACAATTAACTGGAATATTATCACCTGTGTATTAGTGATTACATCTAATTTAACAATTAACTGGAATATTATCACCTGTGTATTAGTGATGATATCTAATTTAACAATTAATTGGAATATTATCACCTGTGTATTAGTGATGATATCTAATTTAACAATTAACTGGAATATTATCCCCTGTGTATTAGTGATGATATCTAATTTAACAATTAACTGGAATATTATCACCTGTGTATTAGTGATGACATCTAATTTAACAATTAACTGGAATATTATCCCCTGTGTATTAGTGATGATATCTAATTTAACAATTAACTGGAATATTATCACCTGTGTATTAGTGATGATATCTAATTTAACAATTAACTGGAATATTATCACCTGTGTATTAGAGATGACATCTAATTTAACAATTAACTGGAATATTATCCCCTGTGTATTAGTGATGATATCTAATTTAACAATTAACTGGAATATTATCACCTGTGTATTAGTGATGATATCTAATTTAACAATTAACTGGAATATTATCACCTGTGTATTAGTGATGACATCTAATTTAACAATTAACTGGAATATTATCCCCTGTGTATTAGTGATGATATCTAATTTAACAATTAACTGGAATATTATCCCCTGTGTATTAGTGATGATATTTAATTTAACAATTAACTGGAATATTATCACCTGTGTATTAGTGATGATATCTAATTTAACAATTAACCGGAATATTATCACCTGTGTATTAGTGATGATATCGAACTTAACAATTAACTGGAATATTATCACCTGTGTATTAGTGATGATATCTAATTTAACAATTAACTGGAATATTATCACCTGTGTATTAGTGATGACATCTAATTTAACAATTAACTGGAATATTATCCCCTGTGTATTAGTGATGATATCTAATTTAACAATTAACTGGAATATTATCACCTGTGTATTTGTGATGATATCTAATTTAACAATTAACTGGAATATTATCACCTGTGTATTAGTGATGACATCTAATTTAACAATTAACTGGAATGTTATCACCTGTGTATTAGTGATGACATCTAATTTAACAATTAACTGGAATATTATCCCCTGTGCATTAGTGATGATATCTAATTTAACAATTAACTGGAATATTATCACCTGTGTATTAGTGATGATATCTAATTTAACAATTAACTGGAATATTATCACCTGTGTATTAGTGATGATATCTAATTTAACAATTAACTGGAATATTATCACCTGTGTATTAGTGATGATATCTAATTTAACAATTAACTGGAATATTATCACCTGTGTATTAGTGATGATATCTAATTTAACAATTAACTGGAATATTATCACCTGTGTATTAGTGATGACATCTAATTTAACAATTAACTGGAATATTATCCCGTGTGTATTAGTGATGATATCTAATTTAACAATTAACTGGAATATTATCACCTGTGTATTAGTGATGACATCTAATTTAACAATTAACTGGAATATTATCCCCTGTGTATTAGTGATGATATCTAATTTAACAATTAACTGGAATATTATCACCTGTGTATTAGTGATGATATCTAATTTAACAATTAACTGGAATATTATCACCTGTGTATTAGTGATGATATCTAATTTAACAATTAACTGGAATATTATCACCTGTGTATTAGTGATGATATCTAATTTAACAATTAACTGGAATATTATCACCTGTGTATTAGTGATGACATCTAATTTAACAATTAACTGGAATATTATCCCCTGTGTATTAGTGATGATATCTAATTTAACAATTAACTGGAATATTATCACCTGTGTATTAGTGATGATATCTAATTTAACAATTAACTGGAATATTATCACCTGTGTATTAGTGATGACATCTAATTTAACAATTAACTGGAATATTATCCCCTGTGTATTAGTGATGATATCTAATTTAACAATTAACTGGAATATTATCCCCTGTGTATTAGTGATGATATCTAATTTAACAATTAACTGGAATATTATCACCTGTGTATTAGTGATGATATCTAATTTAACAATTAACCGGCATATTATCACCTGTGTATTAGTGATGATATCGAACTTAACAATTAACTGGAATATTATCACCTGTGTATTAGTGATGATATCTAATTTAACAATTAACTGGAATATTATCACCTGTGTATTAGTGATGACATCTAATTTAACAATTAACTGGAATATTATCCCCTGTGTATTAGTGATGATATCTAATTTAACAATTAACTGGAATATTATCACCTGTGTATTTGTGATGATATCTAATTTAACAATTAACTGGAATATTATCACCTGTGTATTATTGATGACATCTAATTTAACAATTAACTGGAATATTATCACCTGTGTATTAGTGATGATATCTAATTTAACAATTAACTGGAATATTATCACCTGTGTATTAGTGATGACATCTAATTTAACAATTAACTGGAATATTATCACCTGTGTATTAGTGATGATATCTAATTTAACAATTAACTGGAATATTATCCTATGTGTATTAGTGATGATATCTAATTTAACAATTAACTGGAATATTATCACCTGTGTATTAGTGATGATATCTAATTTAACAATTAACTGGAATATTATCACCTGTGTATTAGTGATGATATCTAATTTAACAATTAACTGGAAAATTATCACCTGTGTATTTGTGATTATATCTAATTTAACAATTAACTGGAATATTATCACCTGTGTATTAGTGATGACATCTAATTTAACAATTAACTGGAATATTATCCCCTGTGTATTAGTGATGATATCTAATTTAACAATTAACTGGAATATTATCACCTGTGTATTAGTGATGACATCTAATTTAACAATTAACTGGAATATTATCACCTTTGTATTAGTGATGATATCTAATTTAACAATTAACTGGAATATTATCACCTGTGTATTAGTGATGACATCTAATTTAACAATTAACTGGAATATTATCACCTGTGTATTAGTGATGACATCTAATTTAACAATTAACTGGAATATTATCACCTGTGTATTAGTGATGATATCTAATTTAACAATTAACTGGAATATTATCACCTGTGTATTAGTGATGATATCTAATTTAACAATTAACTGGAATATTATCACCTGTGTATTAGTGATGACATTTAATTTAACAATTAACTGGAATATTATCACCTGTGTATTAGTGATGACATCTAATTTAACAATTAACTGGAATATTATCGCCTGTGTATTAGTGATGATATCTAATTGAACAATTAACTGGAATATTATCACCTGTGTATTAGTGATGATATCTAATTTAACAAATAACTGGAATATTATCACCTGTGTATTAGTGATGACATCTAATTTAACAATTAACTGGAATATTATCCCCTGTGTATTAGTGATGATATCTAATTTAACAATTAACTGGAATATTATCCCCTGTGTATTAGTGATGATATCTAATTTAACAATTAACTGGAATATTATCACCTGTGTATTAGTGATGATATCTAATTTAACAATTAACCGGAATATTATCACCTGTGTATTAGTGATGATATCGAACTTAACAGTTAACTGGAATATTATCACCTGTGTATTAGTGATGATATCTAATTTAACAATTAACTGGAATATTATCACCTGTGTATTAGTGATGACATCTAATTTAACAATTAACTGGAATATTATCCCATGTGTATTAGTGATGATATCTAATTTAACAATTAACTGGAATATTATCACCTGTGTATTTGTGATGATATCTAATTTAACAATTAACTGGAATATTATCACCAGTGTATTAGTGATGACATCTAATTTAACAATTAACTGGAATGTTATCACCTGTGTATTAGTGATGATATCTAATTTAACAATTAACTGGAATATTATCACCTGTGTATTAGTGATGACATCTAATTTAACAATTAACTGGAATATTATCACCTGTGTATTAGTGATGATATCTAATTTAACAATTAACTGGAATATTATCCTATGTGTATTAGTGATGATATCTAATTTAACAATTAACTGGAATATTATCACCTGTGTATTAGTGATGACATCTAATTTAACAATTAACTGGAATATTATCACCTGTGTATTAGTGATGATATCTAATTTAACAATTAACTGGAATATTATCACCTGTGTATTAGTGATGACATCTAATTTAACAATTAACTGGAATATTATCCCCTGTGTATTAGTGATGATATCTAATTTAACAATTAACTGGAATATTATCACCTGTGTATTAGTGATGATATCTAATTTAACAATTAACTGGAATATTATCACCTGTGTATTAGTGATGATATCTAATTTAACAATTAACTGGAATATTATCACCTGTGTATTAGTGATGATATCTAATTTAACAATTAACTGGAATATTATCACCTGTGTATTAGTGATGATATCTAATTTAACAATTAACTGGAATATTATCACCTGTGTATTAGTGATGACATCTAATTTAACAATTAACTGGAATATTATCCCCTGTGTATTAGTGATGATATCTAATTTAACAATTAACTGGAATATTATCACCTGTGTATTAGTGATGACATCTAATTTAACAATTAACTGGAATATTATCCCCTGTGTATTAGTGATGATATCTAATTTAACAATTAACTGGAATATTATCCCCTGTGTATTAGTGATGATATCTAATTTAACAATTAACTGGAATATTATCACCTGTGTATTAGTGATGATATCTAATTTAACAATTAACTGGAATATTATCACCTGTGTATTAGTGATGATATCTAATTTAACAATTAACTGGAATATTATCCCCTGTGTATTAGTGATGATATCTAATTTAACAATTAACTGGAATATTATCACCTGTGTATTAGTGATGATATCTAATTTAACAATTAACTGGAATATTATCACCTGTGTATTAGTGATGATATCTAATTTAACAATTAACTGGAATATTATCACCTGTGTATTAGTGATGACATCTAATTTAACAATTAACTGGAATATTATCCCCTGTGTATTAGTGATGATATCTAATTTAACAATTAACTGGAATATTATCCCCTGTGTATTAGTGATGATATCTAATTTAACAATTAACTGGAATATTATCACCTGTGTATTAGTGATGATATCTAATTTAACAATTAACCGGAATATTATCACCTGTGTATTAGTGATGATATCGAACTTAACAATTAACTGGAATATTATCACCTGTGTATTAGTGATGATATCTAATTTAACAATTAACTGGAATATTATCACCTGTGTATTAGTGATGACATCTAATTTAACAATTAACTGGAATATTATCCCCTGTGTATTAGTGATGATATCTAATTTAACAATTAACTGGAATATTATCACCTGTGTATTTGTGATGATATCCAATTTAACAATTAACTGGAATATTATCACCTGTGTATTAGTGATGACATCTAATTTAACAATTAACTGGAATATTATCACCTGTGTATTAGTGATGATATCTAATTTAACAATTAACTGGAATATTATCACCTGTGTATTAGTGATGACATCTAATTTAACAATTAACTGGAATATTATCACCTGTGTATTAGTGATGATATCTAATTTAACAATTAACTGGAATATTATCCTATGTGTATTAGTGATGATATCTAATTTAACAATTAACTGGAATATTATCACCTGTGTATTAGTGATGATATCTAATTTAACAATTAACTGGAATATTATCACCTGTGTATTAGTGATGATATCTAATTTAACAATTAACTGGAATATTATCACCTGTGTATTTGTGATGATATCTAATTTAACAATTAACTGGAATATTATCACCTGTGTATTAGTGATGACATCTAATTTAACAATTAACTGGAATATTATCCCCTGTGTATTAGTGATGATATCTAATTTAACAATTAACTGGAATATTATCACCTGTGTATTAGTGATGACATCTAATTTAACAATTAACTGGAATATTATCACCTTTGTATTAGTGATGATATCTAATTTAACAATTAACTGGAATATTATCACCTGTGTATTAGTGATGACATCTAATTTAACAATTAACTGGAATATTATCACCTGTGTATTAGTGATGACATCTAATTTAACAATTAACTGGAATATTATCACCTGTGTATTAGTGATGATATCTAATTTAACAATTAACTGGAATATTATCACCTGTGTATTAGTGATGATATCTAATTTAACAATTAACTGGAATATTATCCCCTGTGTATTAGTGATGATATCTAATTTAACAATTAACTGGAATATTATCACCTGTGTATTAGTGATGACATCTAATTTAACAATTAACTGGAATATTATCCCCTGTGTATTAGTGATGATATCTAATTTAACAATTAACTGGAATATTATCACCTGTGTATTAGTGATGATATCTAATTTAACAATTAAATGGAATATTATCACCTGTGTATTAGTGATGATATCTAATTTAACAATTAACTGGAATATTATCCCCTGTGTATTAGTGATGATATCTAATTTAACAATTAACTGGAATATTATCACCTGTGTATTAGTGATGATATCTAATTTAACAATTAACTGGAATATTATCCCCTGTGTATTAGTGATGATATCTAATTTAACAATTAACTGGAATATTATCCCCTGTGTATTAGTGATGATATCTAATTTAACAATTAACTGGAATATTATCACCTGTGTATTAGTGATGATATCTAATTTAACAATCAACTGGAATATTATCACCTGTGTATTAGTGATGATATCTAATTTAACAATTAACTGGAATATTATCCCCTGTGTATTAGTGATGATATCTAATTTAACAATTAACTGGAATATTATCACCTGTGTATTAGTGATGACATCTAATTTAACAATTAACTGGAATATTATCCCCTGTGTATTAGTGATGATATCTAATTTAACAATTAACTGGAATATTATCACCTGTGTATTAGTGATGATATCTAATTTAACTATTAACTGGAATATTATCACCTGTGTATTAGTGATGATATCTAATTTAACAATTAACTGGAATATTATCACCTGTGTATTAGTGATGATATCTAATTTAACAATTAACTGGAATATTATCACCTGTGTATTAGTGATGATATCTAATTTAACAATTAACTGGAAAATTATCACCTGTGTATTACTGATGACATCTAATTTAACAATTAACTGGAATATTATCACCTGTGTATTAGTGATGACATCTAATTTAACAATTAACTGGAATATTATCACCTGTGTATTAGTGATGATATCTAATTTAACAATTAACTGGAATATTATCCCCTGTGTATTAGTGATGATATCTAATTTAACAATTAACTGGAATATTATCACCTGTGTATTAGTGATGATATCTAATTTAACAATTAACTGGAATATTATCACCTGTGTATTAGTGATGATATCTAATTTAACAATTAACTGGAATATTATCCCCTGTGTATTAGTGATGATATCTAATTTAACAATTAACAGGAATATTATCACCTGTGTATTAGTGATGACATCTAATTTAACAATTAACTGGAATATTATCCCCTGTGTATTAGTGATGATATCTAATTTAACAATTAACTGGAATATTATCACCTGTGTATTAGTGATGATATCTAATTTAACTATTAACTGGAATATTATCACCTGTGTATTAGTGATGATATCTAATTTAACAATTAACTGGAATATTATCACCTGTGTATTAGTGATGATATCTAATTTAACAATTAACTGGAATATTATCACCTGTGTATTAGTGATGATATCTAATTTAACAATTAACTGGAATATTATCACCTGTGTATTAGTGATGACATCTAATTTAACAATTAACTGGAATATTATCACCTGTGTATTAGTGATGACATCTAATTTAACAATTAACTGGAATATTATCACCTGTGTATTAGTGATGATATCTAATTTAACAATTAACTGGAATATTATCCCCTGTGTATTAGTGATCATATCTAATTTAACAATTAACTGGAATATTATCACCTGTGTATTAGTGATGATATCTAATTTAACAATTAACTGGAATATTATCACCTGTGTATTAGTGATGATATCTAATTTAACAATTAACTGGAATATTATCACCTGTGTATTAGTGATGATATCTAATTTAACAATTAACTGGAATATTATCCCCTGTGTATTAGTGATGATATCTAATTTAACAATTAACTGGAATATTATCACCTGTGTATTAGTGATGATATCTAATTTAACAATTAACTGGAATATTATCACCTTTGTATTAGTGATGACATCTAATTTAACAATTAACTGGAATATTATCACCTGTGTATTAGTGATGATATCTAATTTAACAATTAACTGGAATATTATCACCTGTGTATTAGTGATGATATCTAATTTAACAATTAACTGGAATATTATCACCTGTGTATTAGTGATGACATCTAATTTAACAATTAACTGGAATATTATCCCCTGTGTATTAGTGATGATATCTAATTTAACAATTAACTGGAATATTATCACCTGTGTATTAGTGATGATATCTAATTTAACAATTAACTGGAATATTATCCCCTGTGTATTAGTGATGATATCTAATTTAACAATTAACTGGAATATTATCACCTGTGTATTAGTGATGACATCTAATTTAACAATTAACTGGAATATTATCCCCTGTGTTTTAGTGATGACATCTAAATTAACAATTAACTGGAATATTATCACCTGTGTATTAGTGATGATATCTAATTTAACAATTAACTGGAATATTATCACCTGTGTATTTGTGATGATATCTAATTTAACAATTAACTGGAATATTATCACCTGTGTATTAGTGATGACATCTAATTTAACAATTAACTGGAATATTATCACCTGTGTATTAGTGATGACATCTAATTTAACAATTAACTGGAATATTATCCCTGTGTATTAGTGATGATATCTAATTTAACAATTAACTGGAATATTATCACCTGTGTATTAGTGATGACATCTAATTTAACAATTAACTGGAATATTATCCCCTGTGTATTAGTGATGACATCTAATTTAACAATTAACTGGAATATTATCACCTGTGTATTAGTGATGATATCTAATTTAACAATTAACTGGAATATTATCACCTGTGTATCAGTGATGATATCTAATTTAACAATTAACTGGAATATTATCACCTGTGTATCAGTGATGATATCTAATTTAACAATTAACTGGAATATTATCACCTGTGTATTAGTGATGACATCTAATTTAACAATTAACTGGAATATTATCACCTGTGTATTAGTGATGATATCTAATTTAACAATTAACTGGAATATTATCACCTGTGTATTAGTGATGATATCTAATTTAACAATTAACTGGAATATTATCCCCTGTGTATTAGTGATGATATCTAATTTAACAATTAACTGGAATATTATCACCTGTGTATTAGTGATGACATCTAATTTAACAATTAACTGGAATATTATCACCTGTGTATTAGTGATGATATCTAATTTAACAATTAACTGGAATATTATCACCTGTGTATTAGTGATGATATCTAATTTAACAATTAACTGGAATATTATCACCTGTGTATTAGTGATGATATCTAATTTAACAATTAACTGGAATATTATCCCCTGAGTATTAGTGATGATATCTAATTTAACAATTAACTGGAATATTATCCCCTGAGTATTAGTGATGACATCTAATTTAACAATTAACTGGAATATTATCCCCTGTGTATTAGTGATGATATCTAATTTCACAATTAACTGGAATATTATCCCCTGTGTATTAGTGATGACATCTAATTTAACAATTAACTGGAATATTATCCCCTGTGTATTAGTGATTATATCTAATTTAACAATTAACTGGAATATTATCACCTGTGTATTAGTGATGATATCTAATTTAACAATTAACTGGAATATTATCCCCTGTGTATTAGTGATGATATTTAATTTAACAATTAACTGTAATATTATCACCTGTGTATTAGTGATGATATCTAATTTAACAATTAACTGGAATATTATCCCCTGTGTATTAGTGATGATATCTAATTTAACAATTAACTGGAATATTATCCCCTGTGTATTAGTGATGACATCTAATTTAACAATTAACTGGAATATTATCCCCTGTGTATTAGTGATGATATCTAATTTAACAATTAACTGGAATATTATCACCTGTGTATTAGTGATGATATCTAATTTAACAATTAATTGGAATATTATCCCCTGTGTATTAGTGATGATATCTAATTTAACAATTAACTGGAATATTATCCCCTGTGTATTAGTGATGATATCTAATTTAACAATTAACTGGAATATTATCACCTGTGTATTAGTGATGATATCTAATTTAACAATTAACTGGAATATTATCCCCTGAGTATTAGTGATGATATCTAATTTAACAATTAACTGGAATATTATCCCCTGATTATTAGTGATGACATCTAATTTAACAATTAACTGGAATATTATCCCCTGTGTATTAGTGATGAGATCTAATTTAACAATTAACTGGAATATTATCACCTGTGTATTAGTGATGATATCTAATTTAACAATTAACTGGAATATTATCCCCTACTATTAGTGATGATATCTAATTTAACAATTAACTGGAATATTATCACCTGTGTATTAGTGATGACATCTAATTTAACAATTAACTGGAATATTATCCCCTGTGTATTAGTGATGATATCTAATTTAACAATTAACTGGAATATTATCACCTGTGTATTAGTGATGATATCTAATTTAACAATTAACTGGAATATTATCACCTGTGTATTAGTGATGATATCTAATTTAACAATTAACTGGAATATTATCGCCTGTGTATTAGTGATGATATCTAATTTAACAATTAACTGGAATATTATCACCTGTGTATTAGTGATGACATCTAATTTAACAATTAACTGGAATATTATCACCTGTGTATTAGTGATGATATCTAATTTAACAATTAACTGGAATATTATCACCTGTGTATTAGTGATGATATCTAATTTAACAATTAACAGGAATATTATCACCTGTGTATTAGTGATGATATCTAATTTAACAATTAACTGGAATATTATCACCTGTGTATCAGTGATGATATCTAATTTAACAATTAACTGGAATATTATCACCTGTGTATTAGTGATGATATCTAATTTAACAATTAACTGGAATATTATCACCTGTGTATTAGTGATGACATCTAATTTAACAATTAACTGGAATATTATCACCTGTGTATTCGTGATGATATCTAATTTAACAATTAACTGGAATATTATCACCTGTGTATTAGTGATGATATCTAATTTAACAATTAACTGGAATATTATCACCTGTGTATTAGTGATGATATCTAATTTAACAATTAACTGGAATATTATCCCCTGTGTATTAGTGATGATATCTAATTTAACAATTAACTGGAATATTATCACCTGTGTATTAGTGATGATATCTAATTTAACAATTAACTGGAATATTATCCCCTGTGTATTAGTGATGATATCTAATTTAACAATTAACTGGAATATTATCGCCTGTGTATTAGTGATGATATCTAATTTAACAATTAACTGGAATATTATCCCCTGTGCATTAGTGATGATATCTAATTTCACAATTAACTGGAATATTATCCCCTGTGTATTAGTGATGACATCTAATTTAACAATTAACTGGAATATTATCCCCTGTGTATTAGTGATGATATCTAATTTAACAATTAACTGGAATATTATCACCTGTGTATTAGTGATGATATCTAATTTAACAATTAACTGGAATATTATCCCCTGTGTATTAGTGATGATATCTAATTTAACAATTAACTGGAATATTATCCCCTGTGTATTAGTGATGATATCTAATTCAACAATTAACTGGAATATTATCACCTGTGTATTAGTGATGACATCTAATTTAACAATTAACTGGAATATTATCACCTGTGTATTAGTGATGATATCTAATTTAACAATTAACTGGAATATTATCACCTGTGTTTTGTGATGATATCTAATTTAACAATTAACTGGAATATTATCACCTGTGTATTAGTGATGATATCTAATTTAACAATTAACTGGAATATTATACATTGTGTATTAGTGATGACATCTAATTTAACAATTAACTGGAATATTATCCCCTGTGTATTAGTGATGATATCTAATTTAAAAATTAACTGGAATATTATCCCCTGTGTATTAGTGATGATATCTAATTTAACAATTAACTGGAATATTATCACCTGTGTATTAGTGATGACATCTAATTTAACAATTAACTGGAATATTATCACCTGTGTATTAGTGATGATATCTAATTTAACAATTAATTGGAATATTATCACCTGTGTATTAGTGATGATATCTAATTTAACAATTAACTGGAATATTATCCCCTGTGTATTAGTGATGATATCTAATTTAACAATTAACTGGAATATTATCACCTGTGTATTAGTGATGACATCTAATTTAACAATTAACTGGAATATTATCCCCTGTGTATTAGTGATGATATCTAATTTAACAATTAACTGGAATATTATCACCTGTGTATTAGTGATGATATCTAATTTAACAATAAACTGGAATATTATCACCTGTGTATTAGAGATGACATCTAATTTAACAATTAACTGGAATATTATCCCCTGTGTATTAGTGATGATATCTAATTTAACAATTAACTGGAATATTATCACCTGTGTATTAGTGATGATATCTAATTTAACAATTAACTGGAATATTATCACCTGTGTATTAGTGATGATATCTAATTTAACAATTAACTGGAATATTATCCCCTGTGTATTAGTGATGATATCTAATTTAACAATTAACTGGAATATTATCACCTGTGTATTAGTGATGATATCTAATTTAACAATTAACTGGAATATTATCCCCTGTGTATTAGTGATGATATCTAATTTAACAATTAACTGGAATATTATCGCCTGTGTATTAGTGATGATATCTAATTTAACAATTAACTGGAATATTATCCCCTGTGCATTAGTGATGATATCTAATTTCACAATTAACTGGAATATTATCCCCTGTGTATTAGTGATGACATCTAATTTAACAATTAACTGGAATATTATCCCCTGTGTATTAGTGATGATATCTAATTTAACAATTAACTGGAATATTATCACCTGTGTATTAGTGATGATATCTAATTTAACAATTAACTGGAATATTATCCCCTGTGTATTAGTGATGATATCTAATTTAACAATTAACTGGAATATTATCCCCTGTGTATTAGTGATGATATCTAATTCAACAATTAACTGGAATATTATCACCTGTGTATTAGTGATGACATCTAATTTAACAATTAACTGGAATATTATCACCTGTGTATTAGTGATGATATCTAATTTAACAATTAACTGGAATATTATCACCTGTGTTTTGTGATGATATCTAATTTAACAATTAACTGGAATATTATCACCTGTGTATTAGTGATGATATCTAATTTAACAATTAACTGGAATATTATACATTGTGTATTAGTGATGACATCTAATTTAACAATTAACTGGAATATTATCCCCTGTGTATTAGTGATGATATCTAATTTAACAATTAACTGGAATATTATCCCCTGTGTATTAGTGATGATATCTAATTTAACAATTAACTGGAATATTATCACCTGTGTATTAGTGATGACATTTAATTTAACAATTAACTGGAATATTATCACCTGTGTATTAGTGATGATATCTAATTTAACAATTAATTGGAATATTATCACCTGTGTATTAGTGATGATATCTAATTTAACAATTAACTGGAATATTATCCCCTGTGTATTAGTGATGATATCTAATTTAACAATTAACTGGAATATTATCACCTGTGTATTAGTGATGACATCTAATTTAACAATTAACTGGAATATTATCCCCTGTGTATTAGTGATGATATCTAATTTAACAATTAACTGGAATATTATCACCTGTGTATTAGTGATGATATCTAATTTAACAATTAACTGGAATATTATCACCTGTGTATTAGAGATGACATCTAATTTAACAATTAACTGGAATATTATCCCCTGTGTATTAGTGATGATATCTAATTTAACAATTAACTGGAATATTATCACCTGTGTATTAGTGATGATATCTAATTTAACAATTAACTGGAATATTATCACCTGTGTATTAGTGATGACATCTAATTTAACAATTAACTGGAATATTATCCCCTGTGTATTAGTGATGATATCTAATTTAACAAATAACTGGAATATTATCCCCTGTGTATTAGTGATGATATTTAATTTAACAATTAACTGGAATATTATCACCTGTGTATTAGTGATGATATCTAATTTAACAATTAACCGGAATATTATCACCTGTGTATTAGTGATGATATCGAACTTAACAATTAACTGGAATATTATCACCTGTGTATTAGTGATGATATCTAATTTAACAATTAACTGGAATATTATCACCTGTGCATTAGTGATGACATCTAATTTAACAATTAACTGGAATATTATCCCCTGTGTATTAGTGATGATATCTAATTTAACAATTAACTGGAATATTATCACCTGTGTATTTGTGATGATATCTAATTTAACAATTAACTGGAATATTATCACCTGTGTATTAGTGATGACATCTAATTTAACAATTAACTGGAATGTTATCACCTGTGTATTAGTGATGATATCTAATTTAACAATTAACTGGAATATTATCACCTGTGTATTAGTGATGACATCTAATTTAACAATTAACTGGAATATTATCACCTGTGTATTAGTGATGATATCTAATTTAACAATTAACTGGAATATTATCCAATGTGTATTAGTGATGATATCTAATTTAACAATTAACTGGAATATTATCACCTGTGTATTAGTGATGACATCTAATTTAACAATTAACTGGAATATTATCACCTGTGTATTAGTGATGATATCTAATTTAACAATTAACTGGAATATTATCACCTGTTTATTAGTGATGACATCTAATTTAACAATTAACTGGAATATTATCCCCTGTGTATTAGTGATGATATCTAATTTAACAATTAACTGGAATATTATCACCTGTGTATTAGTGATGATATCTAATTTAACAATTAACTGGAATATTATCACCTGTGTATTAGTGATGATATCTAATTTAACAATTAACTGGAATATTATCACCTGTGTATTAGTGATGATATCTAATTTAACAATTAACTGGAATATTATCACCTGTGTATTAGTGATGATATCTAATTTAACAATTAACTGGAATATTATCACCTGTGTATTAGTGATGACATCTAATTTAACAATTAACTGGAATATTATCCCCTGTGTATTAGTGATGATATCTAATTTAACAATTAACTGGAATATTATCACCTGTGTCTTAGTGATGACATCTAATTTAACAATTAACTGGAATATTATCCCCTGTGTATTAGTGATGATATCTAATTTAACAATTAACTGGAATATTATCACCTGTGTATTTGTGATGATATCTAATTTAACAATTAACTGGAATATTATCACCTGTGTATTAGTGATGATATCTAATTTAACAATTAACTGGAATATTATCACCTGTGTATTAGTGATGATATCTAATTTAACAATTAACTGGAATATTATCACCTGTGTATTAGTGATGACATCTAATTTAACAATTAACTGGAATATTATCCCCTGTGTATTAGTGATGATATCTAATTTAACAATTAACTGGAATATTATCACCTGTGTATTAGTGATGATATCTAATTTAACAATTAACTGGAATATTATCACCTGTGTATTAGTGATGACATCTAATTTAACAATTAACTGGAATATTATCCCCTGTGTATTAGTGATGATATCTAATTTAACAATTAACTGGAATATTATCCCCTGTGTATTAGTGATGATATCTAATTTAACAATTAACTGGAATATTATCACCTGTGTATTAGTGATGATATCTAATTTAACAATTAACCGGAATATTATCACCTGTGTATTAGTGATGATATCGAACTTAACAATTAACAGGAATATTATCACCTGTGCATTAGTGATGATATCTAATTTAACAATTAACTGGAATATTATCACCTGTGTATTAGTGATGACATCTAATTTAACAATTAACTGGAATATTATCCCCTGTGTATTAGTGATGATATCTAATTTAACAATTAACTGGAATATTATCAACTGTGTATTTGTGATGATATCTAATTTAACAATTAACTGGAATATTATCACCTGTGTATTAGTGATGACATCTAATTTAACAATTAACTGGAATATTATCACCTGTGTATTAGTGATGATATCTAATTTAACAATTAACTGAAATATTATCACCTGTGTATTAGTGATGACATCTAATTTAACAATTAACTGGAATATTATCACCTGTGTATTAGTGATGAAATCTAATTTAACAATTAACTGGAATATTATCCTATGTGTATTAGTGATGATATCTAATTTAACAATTAACTGGAATATTATCACCTGTGTATTAGTGATGATATCTAATTTAACAATTAACTGGAATATTATCACCTGTGTATTAGTGATGATATCTAATTTAACAATTAACTGGAATATTATCACCTGTGTATTTGTGATGATATCTAATTTAACAATTAACTGGAATATTATCACCTGTGTATTAGTGATGACATCTAATTTAACAATTAACTGGAATATTATCCCCTGTGTATTAGTGATGATATCTAATTTAACAATTAACTGGAATATTATCACCTGTGTATTAGTGATGACATCTAATTTAACAATTAACTGGAATATTATCACCTTTGTATTAGTGATGATATCTAATTTAACAATTAACTGGAATATTATCACCTGTGTATTAGTGATGACATCTAATTTAACAATTAACTGGAATATTATCACCTGTGTATTAGTGATGACATCTAATTTAACAATTAACTGGAATATTATCACCTGTGTATTAGTGATGATATCTAATTTAACAATTAACTGGAATATTATCACCTGTGTATTAGTGATGATATCTAATTTAACAATTAACTGGAATATTATCACCTGTGTATTAGTGATGACATTTAATTTAACAATTAACTGGAATATTATCACCTGTGTATTAGTGATGACATCTAATTTAACAATTAACTGGAATATTATCGCCTGTGTATTAGTGATGATATCTAATTGAACAATTAACTGGAATATTATCACCTGTGTATTAGTGATGATATCTAATTTAACAATTAACTGGAATATTATCACCTGTGTATTAGTGATGATATCTAATTTAACAATTAACTGGAATATTATCACCTGTGTATTAGTGATGATATCTAATTTAACAATTAACTGGAATATTATCCCCTGTGTATTAGTGATGATATCTAATTTAACAATTAACTGGAATATTATCACCTGTGTATTAGTGATGACATCTAATTTAACAATTAACTGGAATGTTATCCCCTGTGTATTAGTGATGATATCTAATTTAACAATTAACTGGAATATTATCACCTGTGTATTAGTGATGATATCTAATTTAACAATTAAATGGAATATTATCACCTGTGTATTAGTGATGATATCTAATTTAACAATTAACTGGAATATTATCCCCTGTGTATTAGTGATGATATCTAATTTAACAATTAACTGGAATATTATCACCTGTGTATTAGTGATGATATCTAATTTAACAATTAACTGGAATATTATCCCCTGTGTATTAGTGATGATATCTAATTTAACAATTAACTGGAATATTATCCCCTGTGTATTAGTGATGATATCTAATTTAACAATTAACTGGAATATTATCACCTGTGTATTAGTGATGATATCTAATTTAACAATTAACTGGAATATTATCACCTGTGTATTAGTGATGATATCTAATTTAACAATTAACTGGAATATTATCCCCTGTGTATTAGTGATGATATCTAATTTAACAATTAACTGGAATATTATCACCTGTGTATTAGTGATGACATCTAATTTAACAATTAACTGGAATATTATCCCCTGTGTATTAGTGATGATATCTAATTTAACAATTAACTGGAATATTATCACCTGTGTATTAGTGATGATATCTAATTTATCTATTAACTGGAATATTATCACCTGTGTATTAGTGATGATATCTAATTTAACAATTAACTGGAATATTATCCCCTGTGTATTAGTGATGATATCTAATTTAACAATTAACTGGAATATTATCACCTGTGTATTAGTGATGATATCTAATTTAACAATTAACTGGAATATTATCACCTGTGTATTAGTGATGACATCTAATTTAACAATTAACTGGAATATTATCACCTGTGTATTAGTGATGACATCTAATTTAACAATTAACTGGAATATTATCACCTGTGTATTAGTGATGATATCTAATTTAACAATTAACTGGAATATTATCCCCTGTGTATTAGTGATGATATCTAATTTAACAATTAACTGGAATATTATCACCTGTGTATTAGTGATGATATCTAATTTAACAATTAACTGGAATATTATCACCTGTGTATTAGTGATGATATCTAATTTAACAATTAACTGGAATATTATCACCTGTGTATTAGTGATGATATCTAATTTAACAATTAACTGGAATATTATCCCCTGTGTATTAGTGATGATATCTAATTTAACTATTAACTGGAATATTATCACCTGTGTATTAGTGATGATATCTAATTTAACAATTAACTGGAATATTATCACCTGTGTATTAGTGATGACATCTAATTTAACAATTAACTGGAATATTATCACCTGTGTATTAGTGATGATATCTAATTTACCAATTAACTGGAATATTATCACCTGTGTATTAGTGATGATATCTAATTTAACAACTAACTGGAATATTATCACCTGTGTATTAGTGATGACATCGAATTTAACAATTAACTGGAATATTATCCCCTGTGTATTAGTGATGATATCTAATTTAACAATTAACTGGAATATTATCACCTGTGTATTAGTGATGATATCTAATTTAACAATTAACTGGAATATTATCCCCTGTGTATTAGTGATGATATCTAATTTAACAATTAACTGGAATATTATCCCCTGTGTATTAGTGATGACATCTAATTTAACAATTAACTGGAATATTATCACCTGTGTATTAGTGATGATATCTAATTTAACAATTAACTGGAATATTATCCTATGTGTATTAGTGATGATATCTAATTTAACAATTAACTGGAATATTATCACCTGTGTATTAGTGATGACATCTAATTTAACAATTAACTGGAATATTATCCCCTGTGTATTAGTGATGACATCTAATTTAACAATTAACTGGAATATTATCACCTGTGTATTAGTGATGATATCTAATTTAACAATTAACTGGAATATTATCACCTGTGTATTTGTGATGATATCTAATTTAACAATTAACTGGAATATTATCACCTGTGTATTAGTGATGACATCTAATTTAACAATTAACTGGAATATTATCACCTGTGTATTAGTGATGACATCTAATTTAACAATTAACTGGAATATTATCCCTGTGTATTAGTGATGATATCTAATTTAACAATTAACTGGAATATTATCACCTGTGTATTAGTGATGACATCTAATTTAACAATTAACTGGAATATTATCCCCTGTGTATTAGTGATGACATCTAATTTAACAATTAACTGGAATATTATCACCTGTGTATTAGTGATGATATCTAATTTAACAATTAACTGGAATATTATCACCTGTGTATTAGTGATGATATCTAATTTAACAATTAACTGGAATATTATCACCTGTGTATCAGTGATGATATCTAATTTAACAATTAACTGGAATATTATCACCTGTGTGTCAGTGATGATATCTAATTTAACAATTAACTGGAATATTATCACCTGTGTATTAGTGATGACATCTAATTTAACAATTAACTGGAATATTATCACCTGTGTATTAGTGATGATATCTAATTTAACAATTAACTGGAATATTATCACCTGTGTATTAGTGATGATATCTAATTTAACAATTAACTGGAATATTATCCCCTGTGTATTAGTGATGATATCTAATTTAACAATTAACTGGAATATTATCACCTGTGTATTAGTGATGACATCTAATTTAACAGTTAACTGGAATATTATCACCTGTGTATTAGTGATGATATCTAATTTAACAATTAACTGGAATATTATCACCTGTGTATTAGTGATGATATCTAATTTAACAATTAACTGGAATATTATCACCTGTGTATTAGTGATGATATCTAATTTAACAATTAACTGGAATATTATCCCCTGAGTATTAGTGATGATATCTAATTTAACAATTAACTGGAATATTATCCCCTGAGTATTAGTGATGACATCTAATTTAACAATTAACTGGAATATTATCCCCTGTGTATTAGTGATGAGATCTAATTTAACAATTAACTGGAATATTATCACCTGTGTATTAGTGATGATATCTAATTTAACAATTAACTGGAATATTATCACCTGTGTATTAGTGATGATATCTAATTTAACAATTAACTGGAATATTATCACCTGTGTATTAGTGATGACATCTAATTTAACAATTAACTGGAATATTATCCCCTGTGTATTAGTGATGATATCTAATTTAACAATTAACTGGAATATTATCACCTGTGTATTAGTGATGATATCTAATTTAACAATGAACTGGAATATTATCACCTGTGTATTAGTGATGATATCTAATTTAACAATTAACTTGAATATTATCACCTGTGTATTAGTGATGATATCTAATTTAACAATTAACTGGAATATTATCACCTGTGTATTAGTGATGACATCTAATTTAACAATTAACTGGAATATTATCACCTGTGTATTAGTGATGATATCTAATTTAACAATTAACTGGAATATTATCACCTGTGTATTAGTGAAGATATCTAATTTAACAATTAACTGGAATATTATCACCTGTGTATTAGTGATGACATCTAATTTAACAATTAACTGGAATATTATCACCTATGTACTAGTGATGATATCTAATTTAACAATTAACTGGAATATTATCACCTGTGTATTAGTGATGATATCTAATTTATCAATTAACAGGAATATTATCACCTGTGTATTAGTGATGATATCTAATTTAACAATTAACTGGAATATTATCCCCTGTGTATTAGTGATGATATCTAATTTAACAATTAACTGGAATATTATCACCTGTGTATTAGTGATGATATCTAATTTAACAATTAACCGGAATATTATCCCCTGTGTATTAGTGATGATATCTAATTTAACAATTAACTGGAATATTATCCCCTGTGTATTAGTGATGATATCTAATTTCACAATTAACTGGAATATTATCCCCTGTGTATTAGTGATGACATCTAATTTAACAATTAACTGGAATATTATCCCCTGTGTATTAGTGATTATATCTAATTTAACAATTAACTGGAATATTATCACCTGTGTATTAGTGATGATATCTAATTTAACAATTAACTGGAATATTATCCCCTGTGTATTAGTGATGATATCTAATTTAACAATTAACTGTAATATTATCACCTGTGTATTAGTGATGATATCTAATTTAACAATTAACTGGAATATTATCCCCTGTGTATTAGTGATGATATCTAATTTAACAATTAACTGGAATATTATCCCCTGTGTATTAGTGATGACATCTAATTTAACAATTAACTGGAATATTATCCCCTGTGTATTAGTGATGATATCTAATTTAACAATTAACTGGAATATTATCACCTGTGTATTAGTGATGATATCTAATTTAACAATTAATTGGAATATTATCCCCTGTGTATTAGTGATGATATCTAATTTAACAATTAACTGGAATATTATCCCCTGTGTATTAGTGATGATATCTAATTTAACAATTAACTGGAATATTATCACCTGTGTATTAGTGATGATATCTAATTTAACAATTAACTGGAATATTATCCCCTGAGTATTAGTGATGATATCTAATTTAACAATTAACTGGAATATTATCCCCTGAGTATTAGTGATGACATCTAATTTAACAATTAACTGGAATATTATCCCCTGTGTATTAGTGATGAGATCTAATTTAACAATTAACTGGAATATTATCACCTGTGTATTAGTGATGATATCTAATTTAACAATTAACTGGAATATTATCACCTGTGTATTAGTGATGATATCTAATTTAACAATTAACTGGAATATTATCACCTGTGTATTAGTGATGACATCTAATTTAACAATTAACTGGAATATTATCCCCTGTGTATTAGTGATGATATCTAATTTAACAATTAACTGGAATATTATCACCTGTGTATTAGTGATGATATCTAATTTAACAATTAACTGGAATATTATCGCCTGTGTATTAGTGATGATATCTAATTTAACAATTAACTGGAATATTATCGCCTGTGTATTAGTGATGATATCTAATTTAACAATTAACTGGAATATTATCACCTGTGTATTAGTGATGACATCTAATTTAACAATTAACTGGAATATTATCACCTGTGTATTAGTGATGATATCTAATTTAACAATTAACTGGAATATTATCACCTGTGTATTAGTGATGATATCTAATTTAACAATTAACAGGAATATTATCACCTGTGTATTAGTGATGATATCTAATTTAACAATTAACTGGAATATTATCACCTGTGTATCAGTGATGATATCTAATTTAACAATTAACTGGAATATTATCACCTGTGTATTAGTGATGATATCTAATTTAACAATTAACTGGAATATTATCACCTGTGTATTAGTGATGACATCTAATTTAACAATTAACTGGAATATTATCACCTGTGTATTCGTGATGATATCTAATTTAACAATTAACTGGAATATTATCACCTGTGTATTAGTGATGATATCTAATTTAACAATTAACTGGAATATTATCACCTGTGTATTAGTGATGATATCTAATTTAACAATTAACTGGAATATTATCCCCTGTGTATTAGTGATGATATCTAATTTAACAATTAACTGGAATATTATCACCTGTGTATTAGTGATGATATCTAATTTAACAATTAACTGGAATATTATCCCCTGTGTATTAGTGATGATATCTAATTTAACAATTAACTGGAATATTATCGCCTGTGTATTAGTGATGATATCTAATTTAACAATTAACTGGAATATTATCCCCTGTGTATTAGTGATAATATCTAATTTCACAATTAACTGGAATATTATCCCCTGTGTATTAGTGATGACATCTAATTTAACAATTAACTGGAATATTATCCCCTGTGTATTAGTGATGATATCTAATTTAACAATTAACTGGAATATTATCACCTGTGTATTAGTGATGATATCTAATTTAACAATTAACTGGAATATTATCCCCTGTGTATTAGTGATGATATCTAATTTAACAATTAACTGGAATATTATCACCTGTGTATTAGTGATGATATCTAATTTAACAATTAACTGGAATATTATCACCTGTGTATTAGTGATGATATCTAATTTAACAATAAACTGGAATATTATCACCTGTGTATTAGTGATGATATCTAATTTAACAATTAACTGGAATATTATCACCTGTGTATTAGTGATGACATCTAATTTAACAATTAACTGGAATATTATCATCTGTGTATTAGTGATGATATCTAATTTAACAATTAACTGGAATATTATCACCTGTGTATTAGTGATGATATCTAATTTAACAATTAACTGGAATATTATCACCTGTGTATTAGTGATGATATCTAATTTAACTATTAACTGGAATATTATCCCCTGTATATTAGTGATGATATCTAATTTAACGATTAACTGGAATATTATCACCTGTGTATTCGTGATGATATCTAATTTAACAATTAACTGGAATATTATCCCCTGTGTATTAGTGATGATATCTAATTTAACAATTAACTGCAATATTATCACCTGTGTATTTGTGATGATATCTAATTTAACAATTAACTGGAATATTATCACCTGTGTATTAGTGATGACATCTAATTTAACAATTAACTGGAATATTATCACCTGTGTATTAGTGATGATATCTAATTTAACAATTAACTGGAATATTATCCCCTGTGTATTAGTGATGATATCTAATTTAACAATTAACTGGAATATTATCACCTGTGTATTAGTGATGATATCTAATTTAACAATTAACTGGAATATTATCACCTGTGTATTAGTGATGATATCTAATTTAACAATTAACTGGAATATTATCACCTGTGTATTAGTGATGATATCTAATTTAACAATTAACTGGAATATTATCACCTGTGTATTAGTGATGACATCTAATTTAACAATTAACTGGAATATTATCCCCTGTGTATTAGTGATGATATCTAATTTAACAATTAACTGGAATATTATCACCTGTGTATTAGTGATGATATCTAATTTAACAATTAACTGGAATATTATCACCTGTGTATTAGTGATGACATCTAATTTAACAATTAACTGGAATATTATCACCTGTGTATTCGTGATGATATCTAAATTAACAATTAACTGGAATATTATCACCTGTGTATTAGTGATGATATCTAATTTAACAATTAACTGGAATATTATCACCTGTGTATTAGTGATGATATCTAATTTAACAATTAACTGGAATATTATCCCCTGTGTATTAGTGATGATATCTAATTTAACAATTAACTGGAATATTATCACCTGTGTATTAGTGATGATATCTAATTTAACAATTAACTGGAATATTATCCCCTGTGTATTAGTGATGATATCTAATTTAACAATTAACTGGAATATTATCGCCTGTGTATTAGTGATGATATCTAATTTAACAATTAACTGGAATATTATCCCCTGTGTATTAGTGATAATATCTAATTTCACAATTAACTGGAATATTATCCCCTGTGTATTAGTGATGACATCTAATTTAACAATTAACTGGAATATTATCCCCTGTGTATTAGTGATGATATCTAATTTAACAATTAACTGGAATATTATCACCTGTGTATTAGTGATGATATCTAATTTAACAATTAACTGGAATATTATCCCCTGTGTATTAGTGATGATATCTAATTTAACTATTAACTGGAATATTATCACCTGTGTATTAGAGATGATATCTAATTTAACAATTAACTGGAATATTATCACCTGTGTATTAGTGATGATATCTAATTTAACAATAAACTGGAATATTATCACCTGTGTATTAGTGATGATATCTAATTTAACAATTAACTGGAATATTATCACCTGTGTATTAGTGATGACATCTAATTTAACAATTAACTGGAATATTATCATCTGTGTATTAGTGATGATATCTAATTTAACAATTAACTGGAATATTATCACCTGTGTATTAGTGATGATATCTAATTTAACAATTAACTGGAATATTATCACCTGTGTATTAGTGATGATATCTAATTTAACTATTAACTGGAATATTATCCCCTGTATATTAGTGATGATATCTAATTTAACGATTAACTGGAATATTATCACCTGTGTATTCGTGATGATATCTAATTTAACAATTAACTGGAATATTATCCCCTGTGTATTAGTGATGATATCTAATTTAACAATTAACTGCAATATTATCACCTGTGTATTTGTGATGATATCTAATTTAACAATTAACTGGAATATTATCACCTGTGTATTAGTGATGACATCTAATTTAACAATTAACTGGAATATTATCACCTGTGTATTAGTGATGATATCTAATTTAACAATTAACTGGAATATTATCACCTGTGTATTAGTGATGATATCTAATTTAACAATTAACTGGAATATTATCCCCTGTGTATTAGTGATGATATCTAATTTAACAATTAACTGGAATATTATCACCTGTGTATTAGTGATGATATCTAATTTAACAATTAACTGGAATATTATCACCTGTGTATTAGTGATGATATCTAATTTAACAATTAACTGGAATATTATCACCTGTGTATTAGTGATGATATCTAATTTAACAATTAACTGGAATATTATCACCTGTGTATTAGTGATGACATCTAATTTAACAATTAACTGGAATATTATCCCCTGTGTATTAGTGATGATATCTAATTTAACAATTAACTGGAATATTATCACCTGTGTATTAGTGATGATATCTAATTTAACAATTAACTGGAATATTATCACCTGTGTATTAGTGATGATATCTAATTTAACAATTAACTGGAATATTATCCCCTGTGTATTAGTGATGACATCTAATTTAACAATTAACTGGAATATTATTCCCTGTGTATTAGTGATGACATCTAATTTAACAAGTAACTGTAATATTATCCCCTGTGTATTAGTGATGATATCTAATTTAACAATTAACTGGAATATTATCCCCTGTGTATTAGTGATGATATCTAATTGAACAATTAACTGGAATATTATCACCTGTGTATTAGTGATGATATCTAATTTAACAATTAACTGGAATATTATCCACTGTGTATTAGTGATGACATCTAATTTAACAATTAACTGGAATATTATCCCCTGTGTATTAGTGATGACATCTAATTTAACAATTAACTGGAATATTATCACCTGTGTATTAGTGATGATATCTAATTTAACAAGTAACTGGAATATTATCACCTGTGTATTAGTGATGATATCTAATTTAACAATGAACTGGAATATTATCCCCTGTGTATTAGTGATGATATCTAATTTAACAATTAACTGGAATATTATCCCCTGTGTATTAGTGATGATATCTAATTGAACAATTAACTGGAATATTATCACCTGTGTATTAGTGATGATATCTAATTTAACAATTAACTGGAATATTACCCCCTGTGTATTAGTGATGACATCTAATTTAACAATTAACTGGAATATTATCACCTGTGTATTAGTGATGATATCTAATTTAACAATTAACTGGAATATTATCCCCTGTGTATTAGTGATGATATCTAATTTAACAATTAACTGGAATATTATCACCTGTGTATTAGTGATGATATCTAATTTAACAATTAACTGGAATATTATCACCTGTGTATTAGTGATGATATCTAATTTAACAATTAACTGGAATATTATCACCTGTGTAATAGTGATGACATCTAATTTAACAATTAACTGGAATATTATCACCTGTGTATTAGTGATGATATCTAATTTAACAATTAACTGGAATATTATCACCTGTGTATTAGTGATGATATCTAATTTAACAATTAACTGGAATATTATCCCCTGTGTATTAGTGATGATATCTAATTTAACAATTAACTGGAATATTATCCCCTGTGTATCAGTGATGACATCTAATTTAACAATTAACTGGAATATTATCACCTGTGTATTAGTGATGATATCTAATTTAACAATTAACTGGAATATTATCACCTGTGTATTAGTGATGATATCTAATTTAACAATTAACCGGAATATTATCACCTGTGTATTAGTGATGATATCTAATTTAACAATTAACTGGAATATTATCACCTGTGTATTAGTGATGATATCTAATTTAACAATTAACTGGAATATTATCACCTGTGTATTAGTGATGATATCTAATTTAACAATTAACTGGAATATTATCACCTGTGTATTAGTGATGATATCTAATTTAACAATTAACTGGAATATTATCACCTGTGTATTAGTGATGATATCTAATTTAACAATTAACTGGAATATTATCACCTGTGTATTAGTGATGATATCTAATTTAACAATTAACTGGAATATTATCACCTGTGTATTAGTGATGATATCTAATTTAACAATTAACTGGAATATTATCACCTGTGTATTAGTGATGATATCTAATTTAACAATTAACTGGAATATTATCACCTGTGTATTAGTGATGATATCTAATTTAACAATTAACTGGAATATTATCGCCTGTGTATTAGTGATGATATCTAATTTAACTATTAACTGGAATATTATCCCCTGTGTATTAGTGATGATATCTAATTTAACAATTAACTGGAATATTATCACCTGTGTATTAGTGATGTCATCTAATTTAACAATTAACTGGAATATTATCACCTGTGTATTAGTGATGATATCTAATTTAACAATGAACTGGAATATTATCACCTGTGTATTAGTGATGATATCTAATTTAACAATTAACTGGAATATTATCACCTGTGTATTAGTGATGACATCTAATTTAACAATTAACTGGAATATTATCCCCTGTGTATTAGTGATGATATCTAATTTAACAATTAACTGGAATATTATCACCTGTGTATTTGTGATGATATCTTATTTAACAATTAACTGGAATATTATCACCTGTGTATTAGTGATGACATCTAATTTAACAATTAACTGGAATATTATCACCTGTGTATTAGTGATGACATCTAACTTAACAATTAACTGGAATATTATCACCTGTGTATTAGTGATGACATCTAATTTAACAATTAACTGGAATATTATCACCTGTGTATTTGTGATGATATCTCATTTAACAATTAACTGGAATATTATCACCTGTGTATTAGTGATGACATCTAATTTAACAATTAACTGGAATATTATCACCTGTGTATTAGTGATGATATCTAATTTAACAATTAACTGGAATATTATCACCTGTGTATTAGTGATGATATCTAATTTAACAATTAACCGGAATATTATCACCTGTGTATTAGTGATGATATCTAATTTAACAATTAACCGGAATATTATCACCTGTGTATTAGTGATGATATCTAATTTAACAATTAACTGGAATATTATCACCTGTGTATTAGTGATGATATCTAATGTAACAATTAACTGGAATTTTATCACCTGTGTATTAGTGATGATATCTAATTTAACAATTAACTGGAATATTATCCCCTGTGTATTAGTGATGACATCTAATTTAACAATTAACTGGAATATTATCACCTGTGTATTAGTGATGATATCTAATTGAACAATTAACTGGAATATTATCACCTGTGTATTAGTGATGATATCTAATTTAACAATTAACTGGAATATTATCACCTGTGTATTAGTGATGACATCTAATTTAACAATTAACTGGAATATTATCACCTGTGTATTAGTGATGACATCTAATTTAACAATTAACTGGAATATTATCACCTGTGTATTAGTGATGATATCTAATTTAACAATTAACTGGAATATTATCACCTGTGTATTAGTGATGATATCTAATTTAACAATTAACTGGAATATTATCACCTGTGTATTAGTGATGATATCTAATTTAACAATTAACTGGAATATTATCACCTGTTTATTAGTGATGATATCTAATTTAACAATTAACTGGAATATTATCACCTGTGTATTAGTGATGATATCTAATTTAACAATTAACTGGAATATTATCACCTGTGTATTAGTGATGATATCTAATTTAACAATTAACTGGAATATTATCCCTGTGTATTAGTGATGATGTCTAATTTAACAATTAACTGGAATATTATCACCTGTGTATTAGTGATGATATCTAATTTAACAATTAACTGGAATATTATCACCTGTGTATTAGTGATGATATCTAATTTAACAATTAACTGGAATATTATCACCTGTGTATTAGTGATGATATCTAATTTAACAATTAACTGGAATATTATCACCTGTGTATTAGTGATGACATCTAATTTAACAATTAACTGGAATATTATCACCTGTGTATTAGTGATGATATCTAATTTAACAATTAACTGGAATATTATCCCCTGTGTATTAGTGATGATATCTAATTTAACAATTAACTGGAATATTATCACCTGTGTATTAGTGATGATATCTAATTTAACAATTAACTGGAATATTATCGCCAGTGTATTAGTGATGATATCTAATTTAACAATTAACTGGAATATTATCGCCTGTGTATTAGTGATGATATCTAATTTAACAATTAACTGGAATATTATCACCTGTGTATTAGTGATGACATCTAATTTAACAATTAACTGGAATATTATCCCCTGTGTATTAGTAATGATATCTAATTTAACAATTAACTGGAATATTATCCCCTGTGTATTAGTGATGACATCTAATTTAACAATTAACTGGAATATTATCCCCTGTGTATTAGTGATGATATCTAATTTAACAATTAACTGGAATATTATCCCCTGTGTATAAGTGATGATATCTAATTTAACAATTAACTGGAATATTATCACCTGTGTATTAGTGATGATATCTAATTTAACAATTAACTGGAATATTATCACCTGTGTATTAGTGATGATATCTAATTTAACAATTAACTGGAATATTATCACCTGTGTAATAGTGATGACATCTAATTTAACAATTAACTGGAATATTATCACCTGTGTATTAGTGATGATATCTAATTTAACAATTAACTGGAATATTATCACCTGTGTATTAGTGATGATATCTAATTTAACAATTAACTGGAATATTATCCCCTGTGTATTAGTGATGATATCTAATTTAACAATTAACTGGAATATTATCCCCTGTGTATTAGTGATGATATCTAATTGAACAATTAACTGGAATATTATCACCTGTGTATTAGTGATGATATCTAATTTAACAATTAACTGGAATATTATCCCCTTTGTATAAGTGATGACATCTAATTTAACAATTAACTGGAATATTATCACCTGTGTATTAGTGATGATATCTAATTTAACAATTAACTGGAATATTATCCCCTGTGTATTAGTGATGATATCTAATTTAACAATTAACTGGAATATTATCACCTGTGTATTAGTGATGATATCTAATTTAACAATTAAATGGAATATTATCACCTGTGTATTAGTGATGATATCTAACTTAACAATTAACTGGAATATTATCACCTGTGTAATAGTGATGACATCTAATTTAACAATTAACTGGAATATTATCACCTGTGTATTAGTGATGATATCTAATTTAACAATTAACTGGAATATTATCACCTGTGTATTAGTGATGATATCTAATTTAACAATTAACTGGAATATTATCCCCTGTGTATTAGTGATGATATCTAATTTAACAATTAACTGGAATATTATCCCCTGTGTATCAGTGATGACATCTAATTTAACAATTAACTGGAATATTATCACCTGTGTATTAGTGATGATATCTAATTTAACAATTAACTGGAATATTATCACCTGTGTATTAGTGATGATATCTAATTTAACAATTAACCGGAATATTATCACCTGTGTATTAGTGATGATATCTAATTTAACAATTAACTGGAATATTATCACCTGTGTATTAGTGATGATATCTAATTTAACAATTAACTGGAATATTATCACCTGTGTATTAGTGATGATATCTAATTTAACAATTAACTGGAATATTATCACCTGTGTATTAGTGATGATATCTAATTTAACAATTAACTGGAATATTATCACCTGTGTATTAGTGATGATATCTAATTTAACAATTAACTGGAATATTATCCCCTGTGTATTAGTGATGATATCTAATTTAACAATTAACTGGAATATTATCACCTGTGTATTAGTGATGTCATCTAATTTAACAATTAACTGGAATATTATCCCCTGTGTATTAGTGATGATATCTAATTTAACAATGAACTGGAATATTATCACCTGTGTATTAGTGATGATATCTAATTTAACAATTAACTGGAATATTATCACCTGTGTATTAGTGATGACATCTAATTTAACAATTAACTGGAATATTATCCCCTGTGTATTAGTGATGATATCTAATTTAACAATTAACTGGAATATTATCACCTGTGTATTTGTGTGATATCTAATTTAACAATTAACTGGAATATTATCACCTGTGTATTAGTGATGACATCTAATTTAACAATTAACTGGAATATTATCACCTGTGTATTAGTGATGATATCTAATTTAACAATTAACCGGAATATTATCACCTGTGTATTAGTGATGATATCTAATTTAACAATTAACCGGAATATTATCACCTGTGTATTAGTGATGACATCTAATTTAACAATTAACTGGAATATTATCACCTGTGTATTAGTGATGATATCTAATGTAACAATTAACTGGAATATTATCACCTGTGTATTAGTGATGATATCTAATTTAACAATTAACTGGAATATTATCCCCTGTGTATTAGTGATGACATCTAATTTAACAATTAACTGGAATATTATCACCTGTGTATTAGTGATGATATCTAATTGAACAATTAACTGGAATATTATCACCTTTGTATTAGTGATGATATCTAATTTAACAATTAACTGGAATATTATCACCTGTGTATTAGTGATGACATCTAATTTAACAATTAACTGGAATATTATCACCTGTGTATTAGTGATGACATCTAATTTAACAATTAACTGGAATATTATCACCTGTGTATTAGTGATGATATCTAATTTAACAATTAACTGGAATATTATCACCTGTGTATTAGTGATGATATCTAATTTAACAATTAACTGGAATATTATCACCTGTGTATTAGTGATGATATCTAATTTAACAATTAACTGGAATATTATCACCTGTGTATTAGTGATGATATCTAATTTAACAATTAACTGGAATATTATCACCTGTGTATTAGTGATGATATCTAATTTAACAATTAACCGGAATATTATCACCTGTGTATTAGTGATGATATCTAATTTAACAATTAACCGGAATATTATCACCTGTGTATTAGTGATGACATCTAATTTAACAATTAACTGGAATATTATCACCTGTGTATTAGTGATGATATCTAATGTAACAATTAACTGGAATATTATCACCTGTGTATTAGTGATGATATCTAATTTAACAATTAACTGGAATATTATCCCCTGTGTATTAGTGATGACATCTAATTTAACAATTAACTGGAATATTATCACCTGTGTATTAGTGATGATATCTAATTGAACAATTAACTGGAATATTATCACCTGTGTATTAGTGATGATATCTAATTTAACAATTAACTGGAATATTATCACCTGTGTATTAGTGATGACATCTAATTTAACAATTAACTGGAATATTATCACCTGTGTATTAGTGATGACATCTAATTTAACAATTAACTGGAATATTATCACCTGTGTATTAGTGATGATATCTAATTTAACAATTAACTGGAATATTATCACCTGTGTATTAGTGATGATATCTAATTTAACAATTAACTGGAATATTATCACCTGTGTATTAGTGATGATATCTAATTTAACAATTAACTGGAATATTATCACCTGTGTATTAGTGATGATATCTAATTTAACAATTAACTGGAATATTATCACCTGTGTATTAGTGATGATATCTAATTTAACAATTAACTGGAATATTATCACCTGTGTATTTTTGATGATATCTAATTTAACAATTAACTGGAATATTATCCCTGTGTATTAGTGATGATATCTAATTTAACAATTAACTGGAATATTATCACCTGTGTATTAGTGATGATATCTAATTTAACAATTAACTGGAATATTATCACCTGTGTATTAGTGATGATATCTAATTTAACAATTAACTGGAATATTATCACCTGTGTATTAGTGATGATATCTAATTTAACAATTAACTGGAATATTATCACCTGTGTATTAGTGATGACATCTAATTTAACAATTAACTGGAATATTATCACCTGTGTATTAGTGATGATATCTAATTTAACAATTAACTGGAATATTATCCCCTGTGTATTAGTGATGATATCTAATTTAACAATTAACTGGAATATTATCACCTGTGTATTAGTGATGATATCTAATTTAACAATTAACTGGAATATTATCGCCTGTGTATTAGTGATGATATCTAATTTAACAATTAACTGGAATATTATCGCCTGTGTATTAGTGATGATATCTAATTTAACAATTAACTGGAATATTATCACCTGTGTATTAGTGATGACATCTAATTTAACAATTAACTGGAATATTATCCCCTGTGTATTAGTGATGATATCTAATTTAACAATTAACTGGAATATTATCCCCTGTGTATTAGTGATGACATCTAATTTAAAAATTAACTGGAATATTATCCCCTGTGTATTAGTGATGACATCTAATTTAACAATTAACTGGAATATTATCCCCTGTGTATTAGTGATGATATCTAATTTAACAATTAACTGGAATATTATCAACTGTGTATTTGTGATGATATCTAATTTAACAATTAACTGGAATATTATCACCTGTGTATTAGTGATGACATCTAATTTAACAATTAACTGGAATATTATCACCTGTGTATTAGTGATGATATCTAATTTAACAATTAACTGGAATATTATCCCTGTGTATTAGAGATGACATCTAATTTAACAATTAACTGGAATATTATCACCTGTGTATTAGTGATGATATCTAATTTAACAATTAACTGGAATATTATCACCTGTGTATTTGTGATGATATCTAATTTAACAATTAACTGGAATATTATCACCTGTGTATTAGTGATGACATCTAATTTAACAATTAACTGGAATATTATCACCTGTGTATTAGTGATGATATCTAATTTAACAATTAACTGGAATATTATCACCTGTGTATTAGTGATGATATCTAATTTAACAATTAACTGGAATATTATCACCTGTGTATTAGTGATGATATCTAATTTAACAATTAACTGGAATATTATCACCTGTGTATTAGTGATGATATCTAATTTAACAATTAACTGGAATATTATCCCCTGTGTATTAGTGATGATATCTAATTTAACAATTAACTGGAATATTATCACCTGTGTATTAGTGATGACATCTAATTTAACAATTAACTGGAATATTATCACCTGTGTATTAGTGATGACATCTAATTTAACAATTAACTGGAATATTATCCCTGTGTATTAGTGATGACATCTAATTTAACAATTAACTGGAATATTATCACCTGTGTATTAGTGATGACATCTAATTTAACAATTAACTGGAATATTATCACCTGTGTATTAGTGATGATATCTAATTTAACAATTAACTGGAATATTATCCCTGTGTATTAGTGATGATATCTAATTTAACAATTAACTGGAATATTATCACCTGTGTATTAGTGATGATATCTAATTTAACAATTAACTGGAATATTATCACCTGTGTATTAGTGATGATATCTAATTTAACAATTAACTGGAATATTATCCCCTGTGTATTAGTGATGATATCTAATTTAACAATTAACTGGAATATTATCACCTGTGTATTAGTGATGACATCTAATTTAACAATTAACTGGAATATTATCACCTGTGTATTAGTGATGACATCTAATTTAACAATTAACTGGAATATTATCCCTGTGTATTAGTGATGACATCTAATTTAACAATTAACTGGAATATTATCACCTGTGTATTAGTGATGACATCTAATTTAACAATTAACTGGAATATTATCACCTTTGTATTAGTGATGATATCTAATTTAACAATTAACTGGAATATTATCACCTGTGTATTAGTGATGATATCTAATTTAACAATTAACTGGAATATTATCACCTGTGTATTAGTGATGATATCTAATTTAACAATTAACTGGAATATTATCACCTGTGTATTAGTGATGATATCTAATTTAACAATTAACTGGAATATTATCCCCTGTGTATTAGTGATGATATCTAATTTAACAATTAACTGGAATGTTATCAGCTGTGTAATAGTGATGACATCTAATTTAACAATTAACTGGAATATTATCCCTGTGTATTAGTGATGATATCTAATTTAACAATTAACTGGAATATTATCCCTGTGTATTAGTGATGATATCTAATTTAACAATTAACTGGAATATTATCCCTGTGTATTAGTGATGACATCTAATTTAACAATTAACTGGAATATTATCACCTGTGTATTAGGGATGATCTCTAATTTAACAATTAACTGGAATATTATCACCTGTGTATTAGTGATGATATCTAATTTAACAATTAACTGGAATATTATCCCTGTGTATTAGTGATGATATCTAATTTAACAACTAACTGGAATATTATCCCCTGTGTATTAGTGATGATATCTAATTTAACAATTAACTGGAATATTATCACCTGTGTATTAGTGATGACATCTAATTTAACAATTAACTGGAATATTATCACCTGTGTATTAGTGATGATATCTAATTTAACAATTAACTGGAATATTATCCCTGTGTATTAGTGATGATATCTAATTTAACAATTAACTGGAATATTATCCCCTGTGTATTAGTGATGATATCTAATTTAACAATTAACTGGAATATTATCACCTGTGTATTAGTGATGATATCTAATTTAACAATTAACTGGAATATTATCCCCTGTGTATTAGTGATGATATCTAATTTAACAATTAACTGGAATATTATCACCTGTGTATTAGTGATGATATCTAATTTAACAATTAACTGGAATATTATCACCTGTGTATTAGTGATGATATCTAATTTAACAATTAACTGGAATATTATCACCTGTGTATTAGTGATGAGATCTAATTTAACAATTAACTGGAATATTATCACCTGTGTATTAGTGATGAGATCTGATTTAACAATTAACTGGAATATTATCACCTGTGCATTAGTGATGACATCTAATTTAACAATTAACTGGAATATTATCGCCTGTGTATTAGTGATGAGATCTAATTTAACAATTAACTGGAATATTATCACCTGTGTATTAGTGATGATATCTAATTTAAAAATTAACTGGAATATTATCACCTGTGTATTAGTGATGACATCTAATTTAACAATTAACTGGAATATTATCACCTGTGTATTAGTGATGACATCTAATTTAACAATTAACCGGAATATTATCACCTGTGTATTAGTGATGACATCTAATTTAACAATTAACCGGAATATTATCACCTGTGTATTAGTGATGACATCTAATTTAACAATTAACCGGAATATTATCACCTGTGTATTAGTGATGACATCTAATTTAACAATTAACTGGAATATTATCACCTGTGTATTAGTGATGATATCTAATTTAACAATTAACTGGAATATTATCACCTGTGTATTAGTGATGATATCTAATTTAACAATTAACTGGAATATTATCACCTGTGTATTAGTGATGATATCTAATTTAACAATTAACTGGAATATTATCACCTGTGTATTAGTGATGATATCTAATTTAACAATTAACTGGAATATTATCACCTGTGTATTAGTGATGATATCTAATTTAACAATTAACTGGAATATTATCAACTGTGTATTTGTGATGATATCTAATTTAACAATTAACTGGAATATTATCACCTGTGTATTAGTGATGATATCTAATTTAACAATTAACTGGAATATTATCACCTGTGTATTAGTGATGATATCTAATTTAACAATTAACTGGAATATTATCACCTGTGTATTAGTGATGATATCTAATTTAACAATTAACTGGAATATTATCACCTGTGTATTAGTGATGATATCTAATTTAACAATTAACTGGAATATTATCACCTGTGTATTAGTGATGATATCTAATTTAACAATTAACTGGAATATTATCCCCTGTGTATTAGTGATGATATCTAATTTAACAATTAACTGGAATATTATCCCCTGTGTATTAGTGATGATATCTAATTTAACAATTAACTGGAATATTATCACCTGTGTATTAGTGATGATATCTAATTTAACAATTAACTGGAATATTATCCCCTGTGTATTAGTGATGATATCTAATTTAACAATTAAATGGAATATTATCACATGTGTATTAGTGATGATATCTAATTTAACAATTAACTGGAATATTATCACCTGTGTATTAGTGATGATATCTAATTTAACAATTAACTGGAATATTATCACCTGTGTATTAGTGATGATATCTAATTTAACAATTAACTGGAATATTATCACCTGTGTATTAGTGATGATATCTAATTTAACAATTAACTGGAATATTATCACCTGTGTATTAGTGATGATATCTAATTTAACAATTAACTGGAATATTATCACCTGTGTATTAGTGATGACATCTAATTTAACAATTAACTGGAATATTATCACCTGTGTATTAGTGATGACATCTAATTTAACAATTAACCGGAATATTATCACCTGTGTATTAGTGATGACATCTAATTTAACAATTAACCGGAATATTATCACCTGTGTATTAGTGATGACATCTAATTTAACAATTAACTGGAATATTATCCCTGTGTATTAGTGATGACATCTAATTTAACAATTAACTGGAATATTATCACCTGTGTATTAGTGATGACATCTAATTTAACAATTAACTGGAATATTATCACCTTTGTATTAGTGATGATATCTAATTTAACAATTAACTGGAATATTATCACCTGTGTATTAGTGATGATATCTAATTTAACAATTAACTGGAATATTATCACCTGTGTATTAGTGATGATATCTAATTTAACAATTAACTGGAATATTATCACCTGTGTATTAGTGATGATATCTAATTTAACAATTAACTGGAATATTATCCCCTGTGTATTAGTGATGATATCTAATTTAACAATTAACTGGAATGTTATCAGCTGTGTAATAGTGATGACATCTAATTTAACAATTAACTGGAATATTATCCCTGTGTATTAGTGATGATATCTAATTTAACAATTAACTGGAATATTATCCCTGTGTATTAGTGATGATATCTAATTTAACAATTAACTGGAATATTATCCCTGTGTATTAGTGATGACATCTAATTTAACAATTAACTGGAATATTATCACCTGTGTATTAGGGATGATCTCTAATTTAACAATTAACTGGAATATTATCACCTGTGTATTAGTGATGATATCTAATTTAACAATTAACTGGAATATTATCCCTGTGTATTAGTGATGATATCTAATTTAACAACTAACTGGAATATTATCCCCTGTGTATTAGTGATGATATCTAATTTAACAATTAACTGGAATATTATCACCTGTGTATTAGTGATGACATCTAATTTAACAATTAACTGGAATATTATCACCTGTGTATTAGTGATGATATCTAATTTAACAATTAACTGGAATATTATCCCTGTGTATTAGTGATGATATCTAATTTAACAATTAACTGGAATATTATCCCCTGTGTATTAGTGATGATATCTAATTTAACAATTAACTGGAATATTATCACCTGTGTATTAGTGATGATATCTAATTTAACAATTAACTGGAATATTATCCCCTGTGTATTAGTGATGATATCTAATTTAACAATTAACTGGAATATTATCACCTGTGTATTAGTGATGATATCTAATTTAACAATTAACTGGAATATTATCACCTGTGTATTAGTGATGATATCTAATTTAACAATTAACTGGAATATTATCACCTGTGTATTAGTGATGAGATCTAATTTAACAATTAACTGGAATATTATCACCTGTGTATTAGTGATGAGATCTGATTTAACAATTAACTGGAATATTATCACCTGTGCATTAGTGATGACATCTAATTTAACAATTAACTGGAATATTATCGCCTGTGTATTAGTGATGAGATCTAATTTAACAATTAACTGGAATATTATCACCTGTGTATTAGTGATGATATCTAATTTAACAATTAACTGGAATATTATCACCTGTGTATTAGTGATGACATCTAATTTAACAATTAACTGGAATATTATCACCTGTGTATTAGTGATGACATCTAATTTAACAATTAACCGGAATATTATCACCTGTGTATTAGTGATGACATCTAATTTAACAATTAACCGGAATATTATCACCTGTGTATTAGTGATGACATCTAATTTAACAATTAACCGGAATATTATCACCTGTGTATTAGTGATGACATCTAATTTAACAATTAACTGGAATATTATCACCTGTGTATTAGTGATGATATCTAATTTAACAATTAACTGGAATATTATCACCTGTGTATTAGTGATGATATCTAATTTAACAATTAACTGGAATATTATCACCTGTGTATTAGTGATGATATCTAATTTAACAATTAACTGGAATATTATCACCTGTGTATTAGTGATGATATCTAATTTAACAATTAACTGGAATATTATCACCTGTGTATTAGTGATGATATCTAATTTAACAATTAACTGGAATATTATCAACTGTGTATTAGTGATGATATCTAATTTAACAATTAACTGGAATATTATCACCTGTGTATTAGTGATGATATCTAATTTAACAATTAACTGGAATATTATCACCTGTGTATTAGTGATGATATCTAATTTAACAATTAACTGGAATATTATCACCTGTGTATTAGTGATGATATCTAATTTAACAATTAACTGGAATATTATCACCTGTGTATTAGTGATGATATCTAATTTAACAATTAACTGGAATATTATCACCTGTGTATTAGTGATGATATCTAATTTAACAATTAACTGGAATATTATCCCCTGTGTATTAGTGATGATATCTAATTTAACAATTAACTGGAATATTATCCCCTGTGTATTAGTGATGATATCTAATTTAACAATTAACTGGAATATTATCACCTGTGTATTAGTGATGATATCTAATTTAACAATTAACTGGAATATTATCCCCTGTGTATTAGTGATGATATCTAATTTAACAATTAAATGGAATATTATCACATGTGTATTAGTGATGATATCTAATTTAACAATTAACTGGAATATTATCACCTGTGTATTAGTGATGATATCTAATTTAACAATTAACTGGAATATTATCACCTGTGTATTAGTGATGATATCTAATTTAACAATTAACTGGAATATTATCACCTGTGTATTAGTGATGATATCTAATTTAACAATTAACTGGAATATTATCACCTGTGTATTAGTGATGATATCTAATTTAACAATTAACTGGAATATTATCACCTGTGTATTAGTGATGACATCTAATTTAACAATTAACTGGAATATTATCACCTGTGTATTAGTGATGACATCTAATTTAACAATTAACCGGAATATTATCACCTGTGTATTAGTGATGACATCTAATTTAACAATTAACCGGAATATTATCACCTGTGTATTAGTGATGACATCTAATTTAACAATTAACTGGAATATTATCACCTGTGTATTAGTGATGATATCTAATTTAACAATTAACTGGAATATTATCACCTGTGTATTAGTGATGATATCTAATTTAACAATTAACTGGAATATTATCACCTGTGTATTAGTGATGATATCTAATTTAACAATTAACTGGAATATTATCACCTGTGTATTAGTGATGATATCTAATTTAACAATTAACTGGAATATTATCACCTGTGTATTAGTGATGATATCTAATTTAACAATTAACTGGAATATTATCACCTGTGTATTAGTGATGATATCTAATTTAACAATTAACTGGAATATTATCAACTGTGTATTAGTGATGATATCTAATTTAACAATTAACTGGAATATTATCACCTGTGTATTAGTGATGATATCTAATTTAACAATTAACTGGAATATTATCACCTGTGTATTAGTGATGATATCTAATTTAACAATTAACTGGAATATTATCCAATGTGTATTAGTGATGATATCTAATTTAACAATTAACTGGAATATTATCCCCTGTGTATTAGTGATGATATCTAATTTAACAATTAACTGGATTATCACCTGTGTATTAGTGATGATATCTAATTTAACAATTAACTGGAATATTATCCCCTGTGTATTAGTGATGATATCTAATTTAACAATTAAATGGAATATTATCACCTGTGTATTAGTGATGATATCTAATTTAACAATTAACTGGAATATTATCACCTGTGTATTAGTGATGATATCTAATTTAACAATTAACTGGAATATTATCACCTGTGTATTAGTGATGATATCTAATTTAACAATTAACTGGAATATTATCACCTGTGTATTAGTGATGATATCTAATTTAACAATTAACTGGAATATTATCCCCTGTGTATTAGTGATGATATCTAATTTAACAATTAACTGGAATGTTATCACCTGTGTAATAGTGATGACATCTAATTTAACAATTAACTGGAATATTATCCCTGTGTATTAGTGATGATATCTAATTTAACAATTAACTGGAATATTATCCCTGTGTATTAGTGATGATATCTAATTTAACAATTAACTGGAATATTATCCCTGTGTATTAGTGATGACATCTAATTTAACAATTAACTGGAATATTATCACCTGTGTATTAGGGATGATCTCTAATTTAACAATTAACTGGAATATTATCACCTGTGTATTAGTGATGATATCTAATTTAACAATTAACTGGAATATTATCACCTGTGTATTAGTGATGATATCTAATTTAACAACTAACTGGAATATTATCCCCTGTGTATTAGTGATGATATCTAATTTAACAATTAACTGGAATATTATCCCTGTGTATTAGTGATGATATCTAATTTAACAATTAACTGGAATATTATCCCCTGTGTATTAGTGATGATATCTAATTTAACAATTAACTGGAATATTATCACCTGTGTATTAGTGATGATATCTAATTTAACAATTAACTGGAATATTATCCCCTGTGTATTAGTGATGATATCTAATTTAACAATTAACTGGAATATTATCACCTGTGTATTAGTGATGATATCTAATTTAACAATTAACTGGAATATTATCACCTGTGTATTAGTGATGATATCTAATTTAACAATTAACTTGAATATTATCACCTGTGTATTAGTGATGAGATCTAATTTAACAATTAACTGGAATATTATCACCTGTGTATTAGTGATGAGATCTAATTTAACAATTAACTGGAATATTATCACCTGTGTATTAGTGATGACATCTAATTTAACAATTAACTGGAATATTATCACCTGTGTATTAGTGATGAGATCTAATTTAACAATTAACTGGAATATTATCACCTGTGTATTAGTGATGATATCTAATTTAACAATTAACTGGAATATTATCACCTGTGTATTAGTGATGACATCTAATTTAACAATTAACTGGAATATTATCACCTGTGTATTAGTGATGACATCTAATTTAACAATTAACCGGAATATTATCACCTGTGTATTAGTGATGACATCTAATTTAACAATTAACTGGAATATTATCACCTGTGTATTAGTGATGACATCTAATTTAACAATTAACCGGAATATTATCACCTGTGTATTAGTGATGATATCTAATTTAACAATTAACTGGAATATTATCACCTGTGTATTAGTGATGATATCTAATTTAACAATTAACTGGAATATTATCACCTGTGTATTAGTGATGATATCTAATTTAACAATTAACTGGAATATTATCACCTGTGTATTAGTGATGATATCTAATTTAACAATTAACTGGAATATTATCCCCTGTGTATTAGTGATGATATCTAATTTAACAATTAACTGGAATGTTATCACCTGTGTAATAGTGATGACATCTAATTTAACAATTAACTGGAATATTATCCCTGTGTATTAGTGATGATATCTAATTTAACAATTAACTGGAATATTATCCCTGTGTATTAGTGATGATATCTAATTTAACAATTAACTGGAATATTATCCCTGTGTATTAGTGATGACATCTAATTTAACAATTAACTGGAATATTATCACCTGTGTATTAGGGATGATCTCTAATTTAACAATTAACTGGAATATTATCACCTGTGTATTAGTGATGATATCTAATTTAACAATTAACTGGAATATTATCACCTGTGTATTAGTGATGATATCTAATTTAACAACTAACTGGAATATTATCCCCTGTGTATTAGTGATGATATCTAATTTAACAATTAACTGGAATATTATCCCTGTGTATTAGTGATGATATCTAATTTAACAATTAACTGGAATATTATCCCCTGTGTATTAGTGATGATATCTAATTTAACAATTAACTGGAATATTATCACCTGTGTATTAGTGATGATATCTAATTTAACAATTAACTGGAATATTATCCCCTGTGTATTAGTGATGATATCTAATTTAACAATTAACTGGAATATTATCACCTGTGTATTAGTGATGATATCTAATTTAACAATTAACTGGAATATTATCACCTGTGTATTAGTGATGATATCTAATTTAACAATTAACTGGAATATTATCACCTGTGTATTAGTGATGAGATCTAATTTAACAATTAACTGGAATATTATCACCTGTGTATTAGTGATGAGATCTAATTTAACAATTAACTGGAATATTATCACCTGTGTATTAGTGATGACATCTAATTTAACAATTAACTGGAATATTATCACCTGTGTATTAGTGATGAGATCTAATTTAACAATTAACTGGAATATTATCACCTGTGTATTAGTGATGATATCTAATTTAACAATTAACTGGAATATTATCCCCTGTGTATTAGTGATGATATCTAATTTAACAATTAACTTGAATATTATCACCTGTGTATTAGTGATGAGATCTAATTTAACAATTAACTGGAATATTATCACCTGTGTATTAGTGATGAGATCTAATTTAACAATTAACTGGAATATTATCACCTGTGTATTAGTGATGACATCTAATTTAACAATTAACTGGAATATTATCACCTGTGTATTAGTGATGAGATCTAATTTAACAATTAACCGGAATATTATCACCTGTGTATTAGTGATGACATCTAATTTAACAATTAACTGGAATATTATCACCTGTGTATTAGTGATGACATCTAATTTAACAATTAACCGGAATATTATCACCTGTGTATTAGTGATGATATCTAATTTAACAATTAACTGGAATATTATCACCTGTGTATTAGTGATGATATCTAATTTAACAATTAACTGGAATATTATCACCTGTGTATTAGTGATGATATCTAATTTAACAATTAACTGGAATATTATCACCTGTGTATTAGTGATGATATCTAATTTAACAATTAACTGGAATATTATCCCCTGTGTATTAGTGATGATATCTAATTTAACAATTAACTGGAATGTTATCACCTGTGTAATAGTGATGACATCTAATTTAACAATTAACTGGAATATTATCCCTGTGTATTAGTGATGATATCTAATTTAACAATTAACTGGAATATTATCCCTGTGTATTAGTGATGATATCTAATTTAACAATTAACTGGAATATTATCCCTGTGTATTAGTGATGACATCTAATTTAACAATTAACTGGAATATTATCACCTGTGTATTAGGGATGATCTCTAATTTAACAATTAACTGGAATATTATCACCTGTGTATTAGTGATGATATCTAATTTAACAATTAACTGGAATATTATCACCTGTGTATTAGTGATGATATCTAATTTAACAACTAACTGGAATATTATCCCCTGTGTATTAGTGATGATATCTAATTTAACAATTAACTGGAATATTATCCCTGTGTATTAGTGATGATATCTAATTTAACAATTAACTGGAATATTATCCCCTGTGTATTAGTGATGATATCTAATTTAACAATTAACTGGAATATTATCACCTGTGTATTAGTGATGATATCTAATTTAACAATTAACTGGAATATTATCCCCTGTGTATTAGTGATGATATCTAATTTAACAATTAACTGGAATATTATCACCTGTGTATTAGTGATGATATCTAATTTAACAATTAACTGGAATATTATCACCTGTGTATTAGTGATGATATCTAATTTAACAATTAACTTGAATATTATCACCTGTGTATTAGTGATGAGATCTAATTTAACAATTAACTGGAATATTATCACCTGTGTATTAGTGATGATATCTAATTTAACAATTAACTGGAATATTATCACCTGTGTATTAGTGATGACATCTAATTTAACAATTAACTGGAATATTATCACCTGTGTATTAGTGATGACATCTAATTTAACAATTAACCGGAATATTATCACCTGTGTATTAGTGATGATATCTAATTTAACAATTAACTGGAATATTATCACCTGTGTATTAGTGATGATATCTAATTTAACAATTAACTGGAATATTATCCCCTGTGTATTAGTGATGATATCTAATTTAACAATTAACTGGAATATTATCACCTGTGTATTAGTGATGATATCTAATTTAACAATTAACTGGAATATTATCCCCTGTGTATTAGTGATGATATCTAATTTAACAATTAACTGGAATATTATCACCTGTGTATTAGTGATGATATCTAATTTAACAATTAACTGGAATATTATCACCTGTGTATTAGTGATGATATCTAATTTAACAATTAACTTGAATATTATCACCTGTGTATTAGTGATGAGATCTAATTTAACAATTAACTGGAATATTATCACCTGTGTATTAGTGATGAGATCTAATTTAACAATTAACTGGAATATTATCACCTGTGTATTAGTGATGACATCTAATTTAACAATTAACTGGAATATTATCACCTGTGTATTAGTGATGAGATCTAATTTAACAATTAACTGGAATATTATCACCTGTGTATTAGTGATGATATCTAATTTAACAATTAACTGGAATATTATCACCTGTGTATTAGTGATGACATCTAATTTAACAATTAACTGGAATATTATCACCTGTGTATTAGTGATGACATCTAATTTAACAATTAACCGGAATATTATCACCTGTGTATTAGTGATGACATCTAATTTAACAATTAACTGGAATATTATCACCTGTGTATTAGTGATGACATCTAATTTAACAATTAACCGGAATATTATCACCTGTGTATTAGTGATGATATCTAATTTAACAATTAACTGGAATATTATCACCTGTGTATTAGTGATGATATCTAATTTAACAATTAACTGGAATATTATCACCTGTGTATTAGTGATGATATCTAATTTAACAATTAACTGGAATATTATCACCTGTGTATTAGTGATGATATCTAATTTAACAATTAACTGGAATATTATCCCCTGTGTATTAGTGATGATATCTAATTTAACAATTAACTGGAATGTTATCACCTGTGTAATAGTGATGACATCTAATTTAACAATTAACTGGAATATTATCCCTGTGTATTAGTGATGATATCTAATTTAACAATTAACTGGAATATTATCCCTGTGTATTAGTGATGATATCTAATTTAACAATTAACTGGAATATTATCCCTGTGTATTAGTGATGACATCTAATTTAACAATTAACTGGAATATTATCACCTGTGTATTAGGGATGATCTCTAATTTAACAATTAACTGGAATATTATCACCTGTGTATTAGTGATGATATCTAATTTAACAATTAACTGGAATATTATCACCTGTGTATTAGTGATGATATCTAATTTAACAACTAACTGGAATATTATCCCCTGTGTATTAGTGATGATATCTAATTTAACAATTAACTGGAATATTATCCCTGTGTATTAGTGATGATATCTAATTTAACAATTAACTGGAATATTATCCCCTGTGTATTAGTGATGATATCTAATTTAACAATTAACTGGAATATTATCACCTGTGTATTAGTGATGATATCTAATTTAACAATTAACTGGAATATTATCCCCTGTGTATTAGTGATGATATCTAATTTAACAATTAACTGGAATATTATCACCTGTGTATTAGTGATGATATCTAATTTAACAATTAACTGGAATATTATCACCTGTGTATTAGTGATGATATCTAATTTAACAATTAACTGGAATATTATCACCTGTGTATTAGTGATGAGATCTAATTTAACAATTAACTGGAATATTATCACCTGTGTATTAGTGATGAGATCTAATTTAACAATTAACTGGAATATTATCACCTGTGTATTAGTGATGACATCTAATTTAACAATTAACTGGAATATTATCACCTGTGTATTAGTGATGAGATCTAATTTAACAATTAACTGGAATATTATCACCTGTGTATTAGTGATGATATCTAATTTAACAATTAACTGGAATATTATCCCCTGTGTATTAGTGATGATATCTAATTTAACAATTAACTTGAATATTATCACCTGTGTATTAGTGATGAGATCTAATTTAACAATTAACTGGAATATTATCACCTGTGTATTAGTGATGAGATCTAATTTAACAATTAACTGGAATATTATCACCTGTGTATTAGTGATGACATCTAATTTAACAATTAACTGGAATATTATCACCTGTGTATTAGTGATGAGATCTAATTTAACAATTAACTGGAATATTATCACCTGTGTATTAGTGATGATATCTAATTTAACAATTAACTGGAATATTATCACCTGTGTATTAGTGATGACATCTAATTTAACAATTAACTGGAATATTATCACCTGTGTATTAGTGATGACATCTAATTTAACAATTAACCGGAATATTATCACCTGTGTATTAGTGATGACATCTAATTTAACAATTAACTGGAATATTATCACCTGTGTATTAGTGATGACATCTAATTTAACAATTAACCGGAATATTATCACCTGTGTATTAGTGATGATATCTAATTTAACAATTAACTGGAATATTATCACCTGTGTATTAGTGATGATATCTAATTTAACAATTAACTGGAATATTATCACCTGTGTATTAGTGATGATATCTAATTTAACAATTAACTGGAATATTATCACCTGTGTATTAGTGATGATATCTAATTTAACAATTAACTGGAATATTATCCCCTGTGTATTAGTGATGATATCTAATTTAACAATTAACTGGAATGTTATCACCTGTGTAATAGTGATGACATCTAATTTAACAATTAACTGGAATATTATCCCTGTGTATTAGTGATGATATCTAATTTAACAATTAACTGGAATATTATCCCTGTGTATTAGTGATGATATCTAATTTAACAATTAACTGGAATATTATCCCTGTGTATTAGTGATGACATCTAATTTAACAATTAACTGGAATATTATCACCTGTGTATTAGGGATGATCTCTAATTTAACAATTAACTGGAATATTATCACCTGTGTATTAGTGATGATATCTAATTTAACAATTAACTGGAATATTATCACCTGTGTATTAGTGATGATATCTAATTTAACAACTAACTGGAATATTATCCCCTGTGTATTAGTGATGATATCTAATTTAACAATTAACTGGAATATTATCCCTGTGTATTAGTGATGATATCTAATTTAACAATTAACTGGAATATTATCCCCTGTGTATTAGTGATGATATCTAATTTAACAATTAACTGGAATATTATCACCTGTGTATTAGTGATGATATCTAATTTAACAATTAACTGGAATATTATCCCCTGTGTATTAGTGATGATATCTAATTTAACAATTAACTGGAATATTATCACCTGTGTATTAGTGATGATATCTAATTTAACAATTAACTGGAATATTATCACCTGTGTATTAGTGATGATATCTAATTTAACAATTAACTTGAATATTATCACCTGTGTATTAGTGATGAGATCTAATTTAACAATTAACTGGAATATTATCACCTGTGTATTAGTGATGAGATCTAATTTAACAATTAACTGGAATATTATCACCTGTGTATTAGTGATGACATCTAATTTAACAATTAACTGGAATATTATCACCTGTGTATTAGTGATGAGATCTAATTTAACAATTAACTGGAATATTATCACCTGTGTATTAGTGATGATATCTAATTTAACAATTAACTGGAATATTATCACCTGTGTATTAGTGATGACATCTAATTTAACAATTAACTGGAATATTATCACCTGTGTATTAGTGATGACATCTAATTTAACAATTAACCGGAATATTATCACCTGTGTATTAGTGATGACATCTAATTTAACAATTAACTGGAATATTATCACCTGTGTATTAGTGATGACATCTAATTTAACAATTAACCGGAATATTATCACCTGTGTATTAGTGATGATATCTAATTTAACAATTAACTGGAATATTATCACCTGTGTATTAGTGATGATATCTAATTTAACAATTAACTGGAATATTATCACCTGTGTATTAGTGATGATATCTAATTTAACAATTAACTGGAATATTATCACCTGTGTATTAGTGATGATATCTAATTTAACAATTAACTGGAATATTATCACCTGTGTATTAGTGATGATATCTAATTTAACAATTAACTGGAATATTATCACCTGTGTATTAGTGATGATATCTAATTTAACAATTAACTGGAATATTATCAACTGTGTATTAGTGATGATATCTAATTTAACAATTAACTGGAATATTATCACCTGTGCATTAGTGATGATATCTAATTTAACAATTAACTGGAATATTATCACCTGTGTATTAGTGATGATATCTAATTTAACAATTAACTGGAATATTATCACCTGTGTATTAGTGATGATATCTAATTTAACAATTAACTGGAATATTATCACCTGTGTATTAGTGATGATATCTAATTTAACAATTAACTGGAATATTATCCCCTGTGTATTAGTGATGATATCTAATTTAACAATTAACTGGAATATTATCCCCTGTGTATTAGTGATGATATCTAATTTAACAATTAACTGGAATATTATCCCCTGTGTATTAGTGATGATATCTAATTTAACAATTAACTGGAATATTATCACCTGTGTATTAGTGATGATATCTAATTTAACAATTAACTGGAATATTATCCCCTGTGTATTAGCGATGATATCTAATTTAACAATTAACCGGAATATTATCACCTGTGTATTAGTGATGACATCTAATTTAACAATTAACTGGAATATTATCACCTGTGTATTAGTGATGACATCTAATTTAACAATTAACCGGAATATTATCACCTGTGTATTAGTGATGATATCTAATTTAACAATTAACTGGAATATTATCACCTGTGTATTAGTGATGATATCTAATTTAACAATTAACTGGAATATTATCACCTGTGTATTAGTGATGATATCTAATTTAACAATTAACTGGAATATTATCACCTGTGTATTAGTGATGATATCTAATTTAACAATTAACTGGAATATTATCACCTGTGTATTAGTGATGATATCTAATTTAACAATTAACTGGAATATTATCACCTGTGTATTAGTGATGATATCTAATTTAACAATTAACTGGAATATTATCAACTGTGTATTAGTGATGATATCTAATTTAACAATTAACTGGAATATTATCACCTGTGCATTAGTGATGATATCTAATTTAACAATTAACTGGAATATTATCACCTGTGTATTAGTGATGATATCTAATTTAACAATTAACTGGAATATTATCACCTGTGTATTAGTGATGATATCTAATTTAACAATTAACTGGAATATTATCACCTGTGTATTAGTGATGATATCTAATTTAACAATTAACTGGAATATTATCCCCTGTGTATTAGTGATGATATCTAATTTAACAATTAACTGGAATATTATCCCCTGTGTATTAGTGATGATATCTAATTTAACAATTAACTGGAATATTATCCCCTGTGTATTAGTGATGATATCTAATTTAACAATTAACTGGAATATTATCACCTGTGTATTAGTGATGATATCTAATTTAACAATTAACTGGAATATTATCCCCTGTGTATTAGCGATGATATCTAATTTAACAATTAACCGGAATATTATCACCTGTGTATTAGTGATGACATCTAATTTAACAATTAACTGGAATATTATCACCTGTGTATTAGTGATGACATCTAATTTAACAATTAACTGGAATATTATCACCTGTGTATTAGTGATGATATCTAATTTAACAATTAACTGGAATATTATCACCTGTGTATTAGTGATGATATCTAATTTAACAATTAACTGGAATATTATCACCTGTGTATTAGTGATGATATCTAATTTAACAATTAACTGGAATATTATCACCTGTGTATTAGTGATGATATCTAATTTAACAATTAACTGGAATATTATCACCTGTGTATTAGTGATGATATCTAATTTAACAATTAACTGGAATATTATCACCTGTGTATTAGTGATGATATCTAATTTAACAATTAACTGGAATATTATCACCTGTGTATTAGTGATGATATCTAATTTAACAATTAACTGGAATATTATCACCTGTGTATTAGTGATGATATCTAATTTAACAATTAACTGGAATATTATCACCTGTGTATTAGTGATGATATCTAATTTAACAATTAACTGGAATATTATCACCTGTGTATTAGTGATGAGATCTAATTTAACAATTAACTGGAATATTATCCCTGTGTATTAGTGATGATATCTAATTTAACAATTAACTGGAATATTATCACCTGTGTATTAGTGATGATATCTAATTTAACAATTAACTGGAATATTATCCCTGTGTATTAGTGATGATATCTAATTTAACAATTAACTGGAATATTATCACCTGTGTATTAGTGATGATATCTAATTTAACAATTAACTGGAATATTATCACCTGTGTATTAGTGATGATATCTAATTTAACAATTAACTGGAATATTATCACCTGTGTATTAGTGATGATATCTAATTTAACAATTAACTGGAATATTATCACCTGTGTATTAGTGATGACATCTAATTTAACAATTAACTGGAATATTATCACCTGTGTATTAGTGATGATATCTAATTTAACAATTAACTGGAATATTATCCCCTGTGTATTAGTGATGATATCTAATTTAACAATTAACTGGAATATTATCGCCTGTGTATTAGTGATGATATCTAATTTAACAATTAACTGGAATATTATCGCCTGTGTATTAGTGATGATATCTAATTTAACAATTAACTGGAATATTATCGCCTGTGTATTAGTGATGATATCTAATTTAACAATTAACTGGAATATTATCACCTGTGTATTAGTGATGACATCTAATTTAACAATTAACTGGAATATTATCCCCTGTGTATTTGTGATGATATCTAATTTAACAATTAACTGGAATATTATCCCCTGTGTATTAGTGATGACATCTAATTTAACAATTAACTGGAATATTATCCCCTGTGTATTAGTGATGACATCTAATTTAACAATTAACTGGAATATTATCCACTGTGTATTAGTGATGATATCTAATTTAACAATTAACTGGAATATTATCACCTGTGTATTTGTGATGATATCTAATTTAACAATTAACTGGAATATTATCACCTGTGTATTAGTGATGACATCTAATTTAACAATTAACTGGAATATTATCACCTGTGTATTAGTGATGATATCTAATTTAACAATTAACTGGAATATTATCCCTGTGTATTAGAGATGACATCTAATTTAACAATTAACTGGAATATTATCACCTGTGTATTAGTGATGATATCTAATTTAACAATTAACTGGAATATTATCACCTGTGTATTAGTGATGATATCTAATTTAACAATTAACTGGAATATTATCCCTGTGTATTAGTGATGATATCTAATTTAACAATTAACTGGAATATTATCACCTGTGTATTAGTGATGATATCTAATTTAACAATTAACTGGAATATTATCACCTGTGTATTAGTGATGATATCTAATTTAACAATTAACTGGAATATTATCCCCTGTGTATTAGTGATGATATCTAATTTAACAATTAACTGGAATATTATCACCTGTGTATTAGTGATGACATCTAATTTAACAATTAACTGGAATATTATCACCTGTGTATTAGTGATGACATCTAATTTAACAATTAACTGGAATATTATCCCTGTGTATTAGTGATGACATCTAATTTAACAATTAACTGGAATATTATCACCTGTGTATTAGTGATGATATCTAATTTAACAATTAAATGGAATATTATCACCTGTGTATTAGTGATGATATCTAATTTAACAATTAACTGGAATATTATCACCTTTGTATTAGTGATGATATCTAATTTAACAATTAACTGGAATATTATCACCTGTGTATTAGTGATGATATCTAATTTAACAATTAACTGGAATATTATCACCTGTGTATTAGTGATGATATCTAATTTAACAATTAACTGGAATATTATCCCCTGTGTATTAGTGATGATATCTAATTTAACAATTAACTGGAATGTTATCAGCTGTGTAATAGTGATGACATCTAATTTAACAATTAACTGGAATATTATCCCTGTGTATTAGTGATGATATCTAATTTAACAATTAACTGGAATATTATCCCTGTGTATTAGTGATGATATCTAATTTAACAATTAACTGGAATATTATCCCTGTGTATTAGTGATGACATCTAATTTAACAATTAACTGGAATATTATCACCTGTGTATTAGGGATGATCTCTAATTTAACAATTAACTGGAATATTATCACCTGTGTATTAGTGATGATATCTAATTTAACAATTAACTGGAATATTATCCCTGTGTATTAGTGATGATATCTAATTTAACAACTAACTGGAATATTATCCCCTGTGTATTAGTGATGATATCTAATTTAACAATTAACTGGAATATTATCACCTGTGTATTAGTGATGACATCTAATTTAACAATTAACTGGAATATTATCACCTGTGTATTAGTGATGATATCTAATTTAACAATTAACTGGAATATTATCCCTGTGTATTAGTGATGATATCTAATTTAACAATTAACTGGAATATTATCCCCTGTGTATTAGTGATGATATCTAATTTAACAATTAACTGGAATATTATCACCTGTGTATTAGTGATGATATCTAATTTAACAATTAACTGGAATATTATCCCCTGTGTATTAGTGATGATATCTAATTTAACAATTAACTGGAATATTATCACCTGTGTATTAGTGATGATATCTAATTTAACAATTAACTGGAATATTATCACCTGTGTATTAGTGATGAGATCTAATTTAACAATTAACTGGAATATTATCACCTGTGTATTAGTGATGAGATCTAATTTAACAATTAACTGGAATATTATCACCTGTGTATTAGTGATGACATCTAATTTAACAATTAACTGGAATATTATCACCTGTGTATTAGTGATGACATCTAATTTAACAATTAACTGGAATATTATCACCTGTGTATTAGTGATGATATCTAATTTAACAATTAACTGGAATATTATCACCTGTGTATTAGTGATGACATCTAATTTAACAATTAACTGGAATATTATCACCTGTGTATTAGTGATGACATCTAATTTAACAATTAACCGGAATATTATCACCTGTGTATTAGTGATGACATCTAATTTAACAATTAACCGGAATATTATCACCTGTGTATTAGTGATGACATCTAATTTAACAATTAACTGGAATATTATCACCTGTGTATTAGTGATGATATCTAGTTTAACAATTAACTGGAATATTATCACCTGTGTATTAGTGATGATATCTAATTTAACAATTAACTGGAATATTATCACCTGTGTATTAGTGATGATATCTAATTTAACAATTAACTGGAATATTATCACCTGTGTATTAGTGATGATATCTAATTTAACAATTAACTGGAATATTATCACCTGTGTATTAGTGATGATATCTAATTTAACAATTAACTGGAATATTATCAACTGTGTATTAGTGATGATATCTAATTTAACAATTAACTGGAATATTAACACCTGTGTATTAGTGATGATATCTAATTTAACAATTAACTGGAATATTATCACCTGTGTATTAGTGATGATATCTAATTTAACAATTAACTGGAATATTATCACCTGTGTATTAGTGATGATATCTAATTTAACAATTAACTGGAATATTATCACCTGTGTATTAGTGATGATATCTAATTTAACAATTAACTGGAATATTATCACCTGTGTATTAGTGATGATATCTAATTTAACAATTAACTGGAATATTATCCCCTGTGTATTAGTGATGATATCTAATTTAACAATTAACTGGAATATTATCCCCTGTGTATTAGTGATGATATCTAATTTAACAATTAACTGGAATATTATCACCTGTGTATTAGTGATGATATCTAATTTAACAATTAACTGGAATATTATCCCCTGTGTATTAGTGATGATATCTAATTTAACAATTAACCGGAATATTATCACCTGTGTATTAGTGATGACATCTAATTTAACAATTAACTGGAATATTATCACCTGTGTATTAGTGATGACATCTAATTTAACAATTAACTGGAATATTATCACCTGTGTATTAGTGATGATATCTAATTTAACAATTAACTGGAATATTATCACCTGTGTATTAGTGATGATATCTAATTTAACAATTAACTGGAATATTATCACCTGTGTATTAGTGATGATATCTAATTTAACAATTAACTGGAATATTATCACCTGTGTATTAGTGATGATATCTAATTTAACAATTAACTGGAATATTATCACCTGTGTATTAGTGATGATATCTAATTTAACAATTAACTGGAATATTATCACCTGTGTATTAGTGATGATATCTAATTTAACAATTAACTGGAATATTATCAAATGTGTATTAGTGATGACATCTAATTTAACAATTAACTGGAATATTATCACCTGTGTATTAGTGATGACATCTAATTTAACAATTAACTGGAATATTATCACCTGTGTATTAGTGATGACATCTTATTTAACAATTAACTGGAATATTATCACCTGTGTATTAGTGATGACATCTAATTTAACAATTAACTGGAATATTATCACCTGTGTATCAGTGATGATATCTAATTTAACAATTAACTGGAATATTATCCCCTGTGTATTTGTGATGATATCTAATTTAACAATTAACTGGAATATTATCCCCTGTGTATTAGTGATGATATCTAATTTAACAATTAACTGGAATATTATCACCTGTGTATTAGTGATGATATCTAATTTAACAATTAACTGGAATATTATCGCCTGTGTATTAGTGATGATATCTAATTTAACAACTAACTGGAATATTATCACCTGTGTATTAGTGATGATATCTAATTTAACAATTAACTGGAATATTATCACCTGTGTATTAGTGATGACATCTAATTTAACAATTAACTGGAATATTATCACCTGTGTATTAGTGATGACATCTAATTTAACAATTAACTGGAATATTATCACCTGTGTATTAGTGATGACATCTAATTTAACAATTAACTGGAATATTATCACCTGTGTATTAGTGATGACATCTAATTTAACAATTAACTGGAATATTATCACCTGTGTATTAGTGATGATATCTAATTTAACAATTAACTGGAATATTATCACCTGTGTATTAGTGATGACATCTAATTTAACAATTAACTGGAATATTATCACCTGTGTATTAGTGATGATATCTAATTTAACAATTAACTGGAATATTATCACCTGTGTATTAGTGATGATATCTAATTTAACAATTAACTGGAATATTATCACCTGTGTATTAGTGATGATATCTAATTTAACAATTAATTGGAATATTATCACCTGTGTATTAGTGATGATATCTAATTTAACAATTAACTGGAATATTATCACCTGTGTATTAGTGATGATATCTAATTTAACAATTAACTGGAATATTATCACCTGTGTATTAGTGATGACATCTAATTTAACAATTAACTGGAATATTATCCCCTGTGTATTAGTGATGATATCTAATTCAACAATTAACTGGAATATTATCACCTGTGTATTAGTGATGATATCTAATTTAACAATTAACTGGAATATTATCCCCTGTGTATTAGTGATGATATCTAATTTAACAATTAACTGGAATATTATCACCTGTGTATTAGTGATGATATCTAATTTAACAATTAACTGGAATATTATCACCTGTGTATTAGTGATGATATCTAATTTAACAATTAACTGGAATATTATCCCCTGTGTATTAGTGATGATATCTAATTTAACAATTAACCGGAATATTATCACCTGTGTATTAGTGATGACATCTAATTTAACAATTAACTGGAATATTATCACCTGTGTATTAGTGATGACATCTAATTTAACAATTAACTGGAATATTATCACCTGTGTATTAGTGATGATATCTAATTTAACAATTAACTGGAATATTATCACCTGTGTATTAGTGATGATATCTAATTTAACAATTAACTGGAATATTATCACCTGTGTATTAGTGATGATATCTAATTTAACAATTAACTGGAATATTATCACCTGTGTATTAGTGATGATATCTAATTTAACAATTAACTGGAATATTATCACCTGTGTATTAGTGATGATATCTAATTTAACAATTAACTGGAATATTATCACCTGTGTATTAGTGATGATATCTAATTTAACAATTAACTGGAATATTATCACCTGTGTATTAGTGATGATATCTAATTTAACAATTAACTGGAATATTATCACCTGTGTATTAGTGATGATATCTAATTTAACAATTAACTGGAATATTATCAAATGTGTATTAGTGATGACATCTAATTTAACAATTAACTGGAATATTATCACCTGTGTATTAGTGATGACATCTAATTTAACAATTAACTGGAATATTATCACCTGTGTATTAGTGATGACATCTAATTTAACAATTAACTGGAATATTATCACCTGTGTATTAGTGATGATATCTAATTTAACAATTAACTGGAATATTATCACCTGTGTATCAGTGATGATATCTAATTTAACAATTAACTGGAATATTATCACCTGTGTAATAGTGATGATATCTAATTTAACAATTAACTGGAATATTATCCCCTGTGTATTAGTGATGATATCTAATTTAACAATTAACTGGAATATTATCCCCTGTGTATTAGTGATGATATCTAATTTAACAATTAACTGGAATATTATCACCTGTGTATTAGTGATGATATCTAATTTAACAATTGACTGGAATATTATCGCCTGTGTATTAGTGATGATATCTAATTTAACAACTAACTGGAATATTATCACCTGTGTATTAGTGATGATATCTAATTTAACAATTAACTGGAATATTATCACCTGTGTATTAGTGATGACATCTAATTTAACAATTAACTGGAATATTATCACCTGTGTATTAGTGATGACATCTAATTTAACAATTAACTGGAATATTATCACCTGTGTATTAGTGATGACATCTAATTTAACAATTAACTGGCATATTATCACCTGTGTATTAGTGATGACATCTAATTTAACAATTAACAGGAATATTATCACCTGTGTATTAGTGATGATTTCTAATTTAGCAATTAACTGGAATATTATCACCTGTGTATTAGTGATGATATCTAATTTAACAATTAACTGGAATATTATCACCTGTGTATTAGTGATGATATCTAATTTAACAATTAACTGGAATATTATCACCTGTGTATTAGTGATGATATCTAATTTAACAATTAATTGGAATATTATCACCTGTGTATTAGTGATGATATCTAATTTAACAATTAACTGGAATATTATCACCTGTGTATTAGTGATGATATCTAATTTAACAATTAACTGGAATATTATCACCTGTGTATTAGTGATGATATCTAATTTAACAATTAACTGGAATATTATCACCTGTGTATTAGTGATGATATCTAATTTAACAATTAACTGGAATATTATCACCTGTGTATTAGTGATGATATCTAATTTAACAATTAACTGGAATATTATCACCTGTGTATTAGTGATGATATCTAATTTAACAATTAACTGGAATATTATCACCTGTGTATTAGTGATGACATCTAATTTAACAATTAACTGGAATATTATCACCTGTGTATTAGTGATGATATCTAATTTAACAATTAACTGGATTATCACCTGTGTATTAGTGATGATATCTAATTTAACAATTAACTGGAATATTATCCCCTGTGTATTAGTGATGACATCTAATTTAACAATTAACTGGAATATTATCACCTGTGTATTAGTGATGACATCTAATTTAACAATTAACTGGAATATAATCACCTGTGTATTAGTGATTATATCTAATTTAACAATTAACTGGAATATTATCCCCTGTGTATTAGTGATGACATCTAATTTAACAATTAACTGGAATATTATCCCCTGTGTATTTTTGATGACATCTAATTTAACAATTAACTGGAATATTATCACCTGTGTATTAGTGATGACATCTAATTTAACAATTAACTGGAATATTATCACCTGTGTATTAGTGATGATATCTAATTTAACAATTAACTCGAATATTATCACCTGTGTATTAGTGATGTTATCTAATTTAACAATTAACTGGAATATTATCCCCTGTGTATTAGTGATGTTATCTAATTTAACAATTAACTGGAATATTATCACCTGTGTATTAGTGATGATATCTAATTTAACAATTAACTGGAATATTATCACCTGTGTATTAGTGATGATATCTAATTTAACAATTAACCGGAATATTATCCCCTGTGTCTTAGTGATGATATCTAATTTAACAATTAACCGGAATATTATCACCTGTGTATTAGTGATGACATCTAATTTAACAATTAACCGGAATATTATCACCTGTGTATTAGTGATGATCTCTAATTTAACAATTAACTGGAATATTATCACCTGTGTATTAGTGATGATATCTAATTTAACAATTAACTGGAATATTATCACCTGTGTATTAGTGATGATATCTAATTTAACAATTAACTGGAATATTATCACCTGTGTATTAGTGATGACATGTAATTTAACAATTAACTGGAATATTATCACCTGTGTATTAGTGATGACATCTAATTTAACAATTAACTGGAATATTATCACCTGTGTATTAGTGATGATATCTAATTTAACAATTAACTGGAATATTATCACCTGTGTATTAGTGATGATATCTAATTTAACAATTAACTGGAATATTATCACCTGTGTATTAGTGATGATATCTAATTTAACAATTAACTGGAATATTATCACCTGTGTATTAGTGATGATATCTAATTTAACAATTAACTGGAATATTATCACCTGTGTATTAGTGATGATATCTAATTTAACAATTAACTGGAATATTATCACCTGTGTATTAGTGATGATATCTAATTTAACAATTAACTGGAATATTATCACCTGTGTATTAGTGATGATATCTAATTGAACAATTAACTGGAATATTATCACCTGTGTATTAGTGATGATATCTAATTTAACAATTAACTGGAATATTATCACCTGTGTATTAGTGATGATATCTAATTTAACAATTAACTGGAATATTATCCCCTGTGTATTAGTGATGACATCTAATTTAACAATTAACTGGAATATTATCACCTGTGTATTAGTGATGATATCTAATTTAACAATTAACTGGAATATTATCCCCTGTGTATTAGTGATGATATCTAATTTAACAATTAACCAGTATATTATCACCTGTGTATTAGTGATGATATCTAATTTAACAATTAACTGGAATATTATCACCTGTGTATTAGTGATGACATCTAATTTAACAATTAACTGGAATATTATCACCTGTGTATTAGTGATGACATCTAATTTAACAATTAACTGGAATATTATCACCTGTGTATTAGTGATACACAGGATAGTGTTCCAAGAAGGCTCCTGGGCTGGAAGCTCCCTAGGAAGCTCCCTTGCTGTTCAACTCTATCCATGGCCATCTGCTCCCATCCCTAACGTTTTCTCCCCCAATCTGCCCTCTTAAACTGTTTAAATTCCCCTGGCTCTTTAAATCAGTTCATTTTAGCCCTATCTAAAAGTAAACAGTTAGTTTAGTGTATGTTACCTGGGCCCACTGCCCTCCCCCAGCCACACCTGCTCTTTGTTTTCTCAATGAAATTGATCCGGATGAAACTGACGAGCACAGCTGCCGATACTTTAATCTCTGATCCTGCTGTCTTCACAGTCCAGAGTGTCTGCAGCCACGGCATGCGGTAAGTCCATTGAGGTGAAGAAGGAGCTGCGGGACCCGAGAGAACTCCTGTGAAAAGGTGCCCCGAACACCCAAAACATCCACGAACGGCACCCCCGGCCGCAACTTCAAAGCGCCCGCGGGAGATGGCTCGGAGAGCATCTGCAGCGCACTGTCAGCAATGCTGCATGCCTTTATTTAAACCACTGCAAAAAAAAACCCTTAGCAAATGTAATCACCTCTAAGTCTGCCAAATGATGCTTCACCTCCCGAAGGACGTGGATGAGCTTTCCGGACGTCGATGGTGGGCACTGAGGTAATGGCATATTACCTGCACCAGATTCCACCCCCCCTCCCCCCCCTTTACCCCCCTTCCACCCCCCCACCCCCGTCCCCTTCCCTGCTCCACCCTCTCAGCTCACCCCCTCACAACCCCGTCCCAGCCCGCCCCCCCCTCGCACCATCTTCACCCTGCACCCCCTTCCCCTGCACCCCCCCACCCCCTCCCTCTACCCCTCTCCCTTGCATCCCCTCCTCCCACCGGCACCATCCTACACCTGTGTAGGGGCCCCAACAACCCCACTGCCTTGTGGGCGTCTCGGGAGAGACCAAGGCTAAGGGAGTAAACCCTAACAGAAAATCCGGAGCGGAACCCCGTAGGCGGTCATGTGTCGCCTTTGGCATGTTTCCGGCAGTTCCTGCAGCCATACTGGTGCCAAACGTCGTGTCCTGCACTCCTTTGGACCCCACCAGAAAGGCCGAGAGGGGGGCTTTGACGACTGGGCAACTCTCAACCTCCATAAATTTGCCCAGGCATGCGCCATGGAGAGGTCACTCCATAGTTGTCTCACAGCGACTAAAGCAACACGGAAGGCAGCAGTTACGGGTTATAAGTCCAGATAAATTGGCGTAGAAACTGGGCGCCACGGGTTGCCTTTGTCGGTGGGAGAGGTCATTGCACCTCACTGGACAGCTACCGCCCGCCTCAAACCGGGCAGCCCCCGGTCAATAAGGTTCTGTCCCGCCACAGTCTGCCTGCTTCAATGGGTGCTTGGAGCTCAGGGTCATTGCCCGAAAGGTGGACTGATACACCGCACCAAACAACATGAAAAAAGGAAAGAAGGTACCAGCCCTTCGCTTTGCAAGCTGGAACGTCAGAACTATGTGTCCTGGCCTGTCGGAAGACCTTACACAAATCAACGATTCTCGGAAGACCGCCATCATTAACAACGAGCTCAGTAGATTCAATGTGGACATTGCAGCACTTCAGGAGACTCGCCTCCCCGCGAGTGGCTCTCTAGCAGAGCAAGACTACACCTTCTTCTGGCAGGGCAGTGATCCTGAAGAACCAAGACAGCATGGAGTGGGCTTTGCCATCAGAAACTCCTTGCTCAGCATGATAGAGCCTCCCTCAAATGGCTCGGAACACATACTGTCCATCCGACTGCTCACCACCTCTGGTCCAGTACACCTACTCAGCATCTATGCTCCAACACTCTGCTCCGCACCTGAAGCTAAAGACCAGTTCTATGAACAACTCCATAACATCATTAGCAGCATCCCCAACACCGAACACCTATTCCTGCTGGGGGACTTTAATGCCAGGGTTGGGGCCGACCATGACTCATGGCCCTCCTGCCTTTGGCGCTATGGCGTTGGAAGGATGAATGAGAACGGGCAGAGACTGCTTGAGTTGTGTACCTATCATAACCTCTGCATCACCAACTCGTTCTTTCACACTAAACCCTGTCACCAGGTTTCATGGAGGCACCCAAGATCACGTCGTTGGCACAGCTAGACCTCATTGTCACAAGGCGAGCCGCCTTAAACAGTGTTCAAATCACACGCAGCTTCCACAGTGCGGACTGCGACACCGACCACTCCCTGGTGTGCAGCAAGGTTAGACTCAGACCAAAGAAGTTGCATCATTCCAAGCAGAAGGGCCACCCGCGTATCAACACGAGCAGAATTTCTCACCCACAGCTGTTACAAAAATTTCTAAATTCACTTGTAACAGCCCTTCAAAACACTCCCACAGGGGATGCTGAGACCAAGTGGGCCCACATCAGAGACGCCATCTATGAGTCAGCTTTGACCACCTACGGCAAAAGTGCGAAGAGAAATGCAGACTGGTTTCAATCTCATAATGAAGAGCTGGAACCTGTCATAGCCGCTAAGCGCATTGCACTTTTGAACTACAAGAAAGCCCCCAGCGATTTAACATCCGCAGCACTTAAAGCAGCCAGAAGTACTGCACAAAGAACAGCCAGGCGTTGCGCAAACGACTACTGGCAACACCTATGCAGTCATATTCAGCTGGCCTCAGACACCGGAAACATCAGAGGAATGTATGATGGCATGAAGAGAGCTCTTGGGCCAACCATCAAGAGGATCACCCCCCTCAAATCTAAATCGGGGGACATAATCACTGACCAACGCAAACAGGTGGACCGCTGGGTTGAGCACTACCTAGAACTGTACTCCAGGGAGAATGCTGTCACTGAGACGGCCCTCAATGCAGCCCAGCCTCTACCAGTCATGGATGAGCTGGACATACAGCCAACCAAATCGGAACTCAGTGATGCCATTGATTCCCTAGCCAGCGGAAAAGCCCCTGGGAAGGACAGCATTACCCCTGAAATAATCAAGAGTGCCAAGCCTGCTATACTCTCAGCACTACATGAACTGCTATGCCTGTGCTGGGACGAGGGAGCAGTACCCCAGGACATGCGCGATGCCAACATCATCACCCTCTATAAAAACAAAGGTGACCGCGGTGACTGCAACAACTACCGTGGAATCGCCCTGCTCAGCATAGTGGGGAAAGTCTTTGCTCGAGTCGCTCTGAACAGGCTCCAGAAGCTGGCCGAGCGCGTCTACCCTGAGGCACAGTGTGGCTTTCGTGCAGAGAGATCGACTATTGACATGCTGTTCTCCCTTCGTCAGATACAGGAGAAATGCCGTGAACAACAGATGCCCCTCTACATTGCTTTCATTGATCTCACCAAAGCCTTTGACCTCGTCAGCAGACGTGGTCTCTTCAGACTACTAGAAAAGATCGGATGTCCACCAAAGCTACTAAGTATCATCACCTCATTCCATGACAATATGAAAGGCACAATTCAACATGGTGGCTCCTCATCAGAGCCCTTTCCTATCCTGAGTGGTGTGAAACAGGGCTGTGTTCTCGCACCCACACTTTTTGGGATTTTCTTCTCCCTGCTGCTTTCACATGCGTTCAAATCCTCTGAAGAAGGAATTTTCCTCCACACAAGATCAGGGGGCAGGTTGTTCAACCTTGCCCGTCTAAGAGCGAAGTCCAAAGTACGGAAAGTCCTCATCAGAGAACTCCTCTTTGCTGACGATGCTGCTTTAACATCTCACACTGAAGAATGCCTGCAGAGTCTCATCGACAGGTTTGCGTCTGCCTGCAATGAATTTGGCCTAACCATCAGCCTCAAGAAAACGAACATCATGGGGCAGGATGTCAGAAATGCTCCATCCATCAATATTGGCGACCACGCTCTGGAAGTGGTTCAAGAGTTCACCTACCGAGGCTCAACTATCACCAGTAACCTGTCTCTAGATGCAGAAATCAACAAGCGCATGGGTAAGGCTTCCACTGCTATGTCCAGACTGGCCAAGAGAGTGTGGGAAAATGGCGCACTGACACGGAACACAAAAGTCCGAGTGTATCAGGCCTGTTTCCTCAGTACCTTGCTCTACGGCAGCGAGGCCTGGACAACGTATGCCAGCCAAGAGCGACGTCTCAATTCATTCCATCTTCGCTGCCTTCGGAGAATACTTGGCATCAGGTGGCAGGACTATATCTCCAACACAGAAGTCCTTGAAGCGGCCAACACCCCCAGCTTATACACACTACTGAGTCAGCGGCGCTTGAGATGGCTTGGCCATGTGAGCCGCATGGAAGATGGCAGGATCCCCAAAGTCACATTGTACAGCGAGCTCGCCACTGGTATCAGACCCACCGGCCGTCCATGTCTCCGTTATAAAGACGTCTGCAAACGCGACATGAAATCGTGTGACATTGATCACAAGTCGTGGGAGTCAGTTGCCAGCGTTCGCCAGAGCTGGCGGGCAGCCATAAAGACAGGGCTAAATTGTGGCGAGTCGAAGAGACTTAGTAGTTGGCAGGAAAAAAGACAGAGGCGCAAGGGGAGAGCCAACTGTGTAACAGCCCCGACAAACAAATTTCTCTGCAGCACCTGTGGAAGAGCCTGTCACTCCAGAATTGGCCTTTATAGCCACTCCAGGCGCTGCTTCACAAACCACTGACCACCTCCAGGCGCGTATCCATTGTCTCTCGAGATAAGGAGGCCCAAAAGATTAGGGACCAAAACGGGAATGTGTGTGTGGAGGTGGGAGATGTGGGTATGGTTCTTAATGAATACTTTGTCTCCCTCTTTATAAATGAGGGGGAACGATGCAGATATTGTAGTTAAAGAGGAGGAGTGTGAAATATTGGAGGGATAAACAGAGTGAGAGGGAAATATTAAGGTGTTTGGCAACTTTCAAAGTGGATAAATGGTCAGGCCTGGATGCATTGGAACCAGTTCAGAGAAGGTTCACTCGGCTGATTCCTGGGATGAAGGGGTTGTCTTATGAGGAATGGTTGAACAGGTTGGGCCTATACTCATTGGAGTTTAGAAGAATGAGAGGTGATCTTATTGAAACATACTAAATACTTAAAGGGATAGACAGGTTAGATGCAGGTAAGATATCTCCTTTGGTTCGGGAGTCTAGAACCAGGGGACACAATTTCAAAATCAGGGGGAAGCCACTTAGGTCAGAGATGGGGAGAAATTTATTTGTTCAGATGGTTGTGAATCTTTGGAATTCTCTACCCCAGTGGGCTGTGGAAGCTCAGTCTGGGAAAAAGGCATTGAAGTGGATGATCAGCCATGATCGTATTGAATGGTGGAACAGGCTCGATGGGCTGAATGGCCTACTCCTGTTCCTATGTTCCCAAGTTGCTGAAATAGTTTCTCCCAAACTACCCCATCAGTTCCCCTTAATATCTCAACATCTTTGAACAAATCACCATGATCCTCCTAAATTCCAGGCAATAAATCCCTAGTTTGTGTAATATCACCTCGTAATTTAACCCTTGGAGTCCAGTTATCATTCTAGTAAATCTACACTGCACTCAAATGGACATGGACCCCCCAAAGTCTCTTTGAACCTCCAGTGTTTCTATCTTTTCACCATTTATAAAGTACTCTGTTCTAGTCTTTTTGACTGACATGGAAATCTAACTACCACAGTTTTGCCCATTTATTTAAGATATTAATATTTAGATTAGATTAGAGATACAGCACTGAAACAGGCCCTTCGGCCCACCGAGTCTGTGCCGAACATCAACCACCCATTTATACTAATCCTACACTAATCCCATATTCCTACCAAACATCCCCACCTGTCCCTATATTTCCCTACCACCTACCTATACTAGTGACAATTTATAATGGCCAATTTACCTATCAACCTGCAAGTCTTTTGGCTTGTGGGAGGAAACCGGAGCACCCGGAGAAAACCCACTAATCTCTTTGTAATTTGATGCTTCCGGCTACACTGCTTACAATGCTGCCTATTTTTGTGTCATTGGTAAACTTGGGTATGTTGCATTCTACCACATCATCTTAAATCATTAATAAATACAGCAAAACTGAGACACACACGGGCTTTGCACTAGTAGACAGGAGTGAATCATTCCATCCCAGAGGCTTTTTAACTCCAGATTAATGTTTTTTGAAAGAAAAAATAGAATTCAAATTCACAACAGCCCTGTGTGGGATTTGAACTCTGGCTTTTTCAATCATCAGCTCAGGCCTTCAAATTAAAACCCATAAAAAGAGATTCATTTTCGTCCTGCTGTTGTCTGACTGTCTCAGGTTTTGTATATTGTTCCCTTCGCCTCTTCTTCCATGTGTTTGAAGTCTTTGAAGTTTGTCAGACATTGGTAAACTACTTCATGTGGTGTTGTGTAAATACCTTCAATTCTGTGTATCTGCAAGGGACACAATTCAAATTCTCACCTTATTGCATCAACTAAAACCTGCAGGTCCATTCAAACAACTCTATTTCCTGTCTCTGCAAAGACAGCTCGCACTTCCACAATGCAGGAATGTCTGAATGGAAACAGCTTTTGACACATTTCCCAACATGTTTGCGAACACTTTTCAGGATGAAGCTAAATTCAACACTCAGATTGCCATCCCCAAATTGAATCTTTCAGATTTAAAAAGTGACACAAATGAAATTCCAGATCTCTCTGTCCCTGCACCCATTTTAACATTGGACTATTTAGTTTATATCGCTTCTCCTCAGCCTTCCTTCCTAAATGCATCATTTGACATTTCTCAGCATTGAAGTTAACCTGCCCTGTGTCTGACCATTTCACCAGCTGTCAAGAGGACATAAAGTTTACAAAGAGATTTCCAGAGGTGAAGTGAGTGAGCAAAAAATTGTCAGATGGAGTATAATGTGGGAAAATGTGAGCTTGTCCACTTTAGCAGGAAGAATAAAAATCAGTATATTATTGAAATGGAGAGAGACTGCAGAACTGTACGGTACAGAGGGATCTGGGTGTCCTGGTACATGAATCACAAAATGTTACCGTGTAGCTACAGCGAGTGATTAGGAAGGCAAATGGAATGTTGTTGTTTATTGCAAGGTGAATAGAATATAAAAGTAGGGAAGTGTTGTTACAGCTGTACAGGGCATAAGTTAGACGACGTCTGCAGGATTGTGGACACTTTTGGTCTCCTGATTGAAGAAATTATATAATTGCATTCGAAGTTGTTCAGAGAAGGTTCACTGGGCTGATTCCTGGGATGAAGGGGTTATCTTAGGAGGAAAGGTTGAACAGGTTGGGTCTATACCCACTGGAGTTCAGAAGAATGAGAGGTGATCTGAGTGAAACATCTCAGGTCCCGAGGGGACTGGATAGGGTGGATGTTGAGAGGATGTTTCCTCTTGTTGGGGAGACTAGTACTAGGGGACACAGTTTAAAAATTAGGGACGTCCCATTTAAAACTGAGATGAGGAGAAATGTGTTTCTCTCAGAGGGGGGTCAGTCTGTGGAATTCTGTTCCCCAGAGACCAGTGGAGGCTGGATCATTGAATATATTCAAGGCTGAGTTCGATAGATTTTTGATCAATTAGGGAGTCAAGGGTTGTGGGACGCAGACAGGAAAGTGGAGTTGAGTTCACAATCAGATCAGCCATTGAATGACAGAGCAGGCTCGAGGGGCCGAATGGCCTACTCCTCCTCCTAATTCATTTGTTATTGTGTGTTCCATTTCACCAGACTGCCTCTCTCCTCCTGAAGTCTGCTACTAGTCCCTTCCCTGATTATTACATTGCAGATGTCACAAACATTGGCAAACATTGAAGTTATGCCCTGTAAACACAAGTCCAAGTCATTAGTATATATCAAAAAGATCAGTGGTCCTAATATAAACCTCCACTGTATACCTCCCTCCAGTCTGAAACAACCATTGTCCACTCTCTCAGCCAATGTCGTATCCACTCAGCCAATGTCGTATCCACCCAGCCAATGTCCCTTTCATCCCTGGAGCACCAATATTGCTAACTGGTCAATTAGGAGGCACCATTAAGACCTCCCCATGAGGTCTCTGGTCCCAGACCTCTCTGTTTCCACTCTCCCATCAACATGCCCCAGACAGGTACAGCATGGATTAGATACAGAGTAATGCTCCTTCTACACTGTCCAATCCAACACTCCCAGGACAGGAACATCATGGGGTGGTGACAGAGTGAATCTCACTCTACACTGTCCGAAGTAGACACAGTGAGAGACAGAAAGAGAGAAACAGACTGACAGGGTGACTGAGAGTGAAAGAAGGATATTTAACATCAGACATAGGAAGATGAGGAGGCAATTTAACCCCTCGACCCTGTTCCTTCATTCAGTGAGATCAGGGCTGATCAGTGATCTAACTAACACCATATATCCCACCTTTGCCCCTTTATCTCTTAATACCTTTGGTTAACAACAATCTACCAATCTCAGATTTAAAAATTTACAAGTTTCTCAGCATCAATTGCTGATTGAGGAAGAGAGTTCCAAACTGATACCACACCTGGTGTGTTGAAGTGTTTCTTCATTTCACTCCTGAAAGGTTTTGAGACTAAGTTTAGATTTTTAGACTCGGCCCACAAGTTCCTGACTCCGCAGCCAGTGGGAATAGTTACTCTCTGTCTACCCTATCAGAGTCTCCTTGTATGCACTGCCCCATCGAACAATCTCAGAGAAGGTACAGCACGGGTTAGATACAGAGTACAGTTCAGTTTAAACATTCCCCGGAGTGTCGGATTAATCCGGGTCACTCACTGTGCCCGGCTCAGCCTCAAGGCTCACCTGCCTCAGTCACTGAGACGCTCCTGTATCACTTGCCTTAATGTAAGTGGATGCTGGGTTTGGGAGCAGGACAGGCACACGGGATTAGGACGATTGCTCATGTGGAGGATAAGCATCAGTAATCCCTCAGAGAATCAGAACAGACCAGCGAGACTCAGAAAAGTAAACTTGTGTTGAATTTGTGAGTCTTGCATTGTGGAATGCTTTAGTATTTGGTGAGAATGTTGAGCCAGTGACATTTTGCCCCAGTGGGATGAATAGATACTATATGACTTTATTACAACAGTAAGGTACCGTGTGTACTGTAAATATGGACTGAAATAACAATGTAACTGATCAATTTTCAGCTGAATACTATGACTACAGTTATACCTGCTATCTGTGAGAATGTACATACGACACGATGGGATGCAGTCAAAGTGGCCACTCTTTATATTTTCAGACTGTGCCCCAAATTCCTGACTCCGCAGCCAGTGGGAATATTTACTCTCAGTCCACCCTATCAGTTTCCCTTATTATTTTGTAAACCTTCATCAAATCACCCCATAACCTTCTAAATTCCAGGGATACACAGTAAATCTCCAGCTGCACTGTCCCATTAAACATTTCCAAGTCAAGCACAATGTTGGGTTTGACACAGAGTAAATTTCCCTCTACGCTGTCACATCACACACTCCCAGGGCAGGAACATCATGGGGTGGATACAGAGTGAATCTCACTAGACACTGTCTGAAACACAGAGAGAGAGAGAGAGAGAGAGAGAGAGAGAGAGAGAAACAGAGAGACATAGACTAACAGGGTGACTGACAGAGAAAGAAGGATATTTAACAGGGGATATTGGAAGAGGAGGATGCAATTTAACCCCACAAATCTTTTCCGGCATTCAATGAGATCAGGGCTGATCTGTGATCAAACTTACACCACAGATCCTGCCTTTGCCCCTTATCTCTTAATACCTTTGGTTAACAAGAATCTATCAATCACAGGTTTAAAAATTAACCAATAAGCCAGCATGAAATTTCCACAAACAATATCATGAGGGTGCGTTGGTTCCCACAGTGGAATAGCTGGCTGAATATTTAAAATGGAGGCTATTTCTTCTGGATCATCAAAAGTGTCCGCCTGGGCCCCAACCTCATCTACATTCCTCCCTCTCCCGATGTTTTTTTTCTCTCCATACCTATCTCAAATATGTTTGTGCACACAGCAGTGAAGGATTAAATCAAATTAATATATCTTACATTATCCTCTTCATCCAACTCAACAATCTCTTTCTCTCTCCAAGTTTGTCCCTCTCCACAGCCCTCTCTATGGAGTGACGGCAGGAAGGACAGATGGAGGGATAGAGAGAGAAACAGATAGAGAAGGACCGAGAGGGATTGACAGAGAGGGAAAGACAGATGGAGAGACAGAGAAAGAAGGAGAGAGAGGGAGTGACAGAGAGGGAAAGACAGATGGAGGGACAGAGAGAGAGACAGAGAGAGAAGGAGAGAGGGTGAGAGTCAGGGAGGAAAAGACAGATGGAGGGACAGAGTGAGAGAGACAGAGAGAGAAGGAGAGCGAGGGAGTGACAGGGAGCCAAAGACAGATCGAGGGACAGAGTGAGAGACAGAGAAAGAAGGAGAGAGATGGAGAGACAGGGAGGGAAGGACAGATGGAGGGATAGAGGGATAGAGAGAGAGACAGCGATAGAAGGAGAGAGAGGGAGTGACAGAGAGAGAGGCAGAGAAGGAGGCAGTGGGAGAGAAACAAAGGCAAAGGCAGTTGGAGAGACAGAGAGAGAGAAGCAGAGATGGAAGGAGAGAGAGGGAGTGACAAGGAGAGAAAGACAGATGGAGGGACAGAGAGAGAGACAGAGAAAGAAGGAGAGAGATGGAGTGACGGAGGGAAGGACAGATGGAGGGATAGAGAGAGAAACAGAGAGAGAAGGACAGAGAGGGAGTGACGGAGGGAAGGACAGATGGAGGGATAGAGAGAGAAACAGAGAGAGAAGGACAGAGAGGGAGTGACAGAGAGGGAAATACAGATGGAGGGACAGAGTGAGAGAGAGAGTCAGATGGAACGAGATAGAAGGAGAGAGAGGGAGAGAGAGGCAGAGGTGGACGGAGAGAGAGGGAGTGACAGGGAGGGAAGGACAGATGGAGGGATAGAGCGAGAGAGAGAGAGATAGAAGGAGAGAGAGGGAGAGACAGAGAGGGAAAGACAGATGGAGGGACAGAGAGAGAGAGACAGAGAGAGACAGACAGAGAGGGAGTGTCAGGGAGGAAAAGACAGATGGAGGGACAGAGTGAGAGAGAGAGTCAGATGCAACGAGATAGAAGGAGAGAGAGGGAGAGACAGAGAGGGAAAGACATTTGGAGAGACGGAGAGAGACAGAGATGGAAGGGGAGAGAGGGAGTGACTCGGAGGGAAAGACAGATGGAGAGACAGAGAGAGAGAGAGGGATAGAAGGAGAGAGAGGGTGTCAGGGAGGAAAGACTGATGGAGGGATAGAGAGAGAGAGACAGAGATAGAAGGAGAGAGAGGGAGTGACAGAGAGGGAAAGACAAATGGAAGGATAGAGAGAGAGAGAGACAGAGATAGAAGGAGAGAGAGGGCGTGACAGAGAGGGAAAGACAAATGGAGGGACAGAGAGATAGAGACAGCGAGAGAGGCAGAGACAGGGATAGAAGGAGAGAGGGGAGTGACGGGGGGGGGAATACAGATGGAGGGACAGAGAGAGAGAGAAGGAGGGAGAGGGAGAGACAGAGAGAGAAGGAGAGAGTGGGAGAGACAGAGAGGGAAAGACAGAGAGAGAGACAGGGAGAGAGACAGAGATGGAAGCAGAGAGAGGGACTGACAGGAAGGGAAAGACAGATGGAAAGACAGAGAAAGAGAGAGGCAGAGATGGAAGGAGAGAGAGGGAGTGACAGGGAGACAAAGACAGATGGAGGGACAGAGTGAGAGACAGAGAGAGAAGGAGAGAGATGGAGTGACAGGGAGGGAAGGACAGATGGAGGGATAGAGAGGAAGAGACAGAGATAGAAGGAGAGAGTGGTAGTGACAGAGAGGGAAAGACGAATGGAGGGACAGAGAGAGAGACAGAGATAGAAGGAGAGAGAGGGAGTGTCAGGGAGGGAAAGACAGATGGAGGGACAGAGAGAAAGACAGAGACAGAAGGAGAGAGAGGGGTAGTGTCAGGGGGGATAGACAGATGGAGGGACAGAGAGAGAGAGAGAAAGAGAGAGAAGGAGAGAGATGGAGTGGCAGGGAGGGATATACAGATGGAGAGACAGAGAGAGAGAGAGAGACAGCGATAGAAGGAGAGAGAGGGAGTGACAGAGGGAAAAACAGATGGTGGGACAGAGAGAGAGACAGAGAGAGAAGGAGAGAGAGGGTGTGACAGAGAGGGAAAGACAGATGGAGGGACAGAGAGAGAGGCAGAGATGGAAGGAAAGAGAGGGAGTGACAGGGAGGGAAAGACAGATGGAGGGACTGAGGGAAAGACAGAGATGGAAGGAGAGAGTGGGAGTGTCAGGGAGGGACAGACAGATCTGGGGATAGATGGAGTGGGAGAGAGTTAGAAGGAGAGAGAGGGAGTGACAGGGGGAGAAAGACAGATGGAGGGACAGAGAGAGAGAGAAGGAGCGAGAGGGAGAGAAGGAGAGAGGGAGAGATGGAGTGACAGAGAGGGAAGGACAGATGGAGAGACAGAGAGAAAGACAGAGATAGAAGTAGAGAGAGGGAGAGACAGAGAGGGCAATAGAGATGGAGAGACAGAGAGAGAGGCAGAGATGGAAGGAAAGAGAGGGAGTGACAGGGAGGGAAAGACAGATGGAGAGACAGAGAGAGAGACAGAGATAGAAGGAGAGAGAGGGAGTGACACGAGAGGGAAAGACAAAATGGATACAGAACTGGCTGCAAGATGGATACAGAACTGGCTCAGTCATAGAAGACAGCGGGTAGCAGTGGAAGTGTGTTTTTCTGAATGGAGGGATGTGACTAGTGGTGTTCCGCAGGGATCAGTGCTGGGACCTTTGCTGTTTGTAGTATATATAAATGTTTTGGAGGAAAATGTCGCTGGTCTGATTAGTCAGTTTGTGGATGACACAAAGGTTGGTGGAGTTGTGGATAGTGATGAAGATTGTCAGAGGATACAGCAGGATATAGATCGGTTGGAGTCTTGGGCGTAGAAATGGCAGATGGAGTTTAATTCGGACAAATGTGAGGTAATACATTTCTGAAGGTCTAATGCAGGTGGGAAGTATACAGTAAATGGCAGAACCCTTAGGAGTATTGACAGGCAGAGAGATCTGGGCGTACAGGTCCACAGGTCACTGAAAGTGGCAACGCAGGTGGATAAGGTAGTCAAGAAGGCATACGGCATGCTTGCCTTCATCGGTCGGGGCATAGAGTATAAAAATTGGCAAGTCATGCTGCAGCTGAACAGAACTTTAGTTAGGCCACACTTAGAATATTGCGTGTAATTCTGGTCACCATACTACCAGAAGGACGTGGAGGCTTTGGAGAGGGTACAGAAGAGGTTTACCAGGATGTTGCCTGGTCTGGAGGGCATTAGCTATGACGAGAGGTTGGATAAACTCGGATTGTTTTCACTGGAACGACGGAGGTGGAGGGGCGACATGATAGAGGTTTACAAAGTTATAAGTGGCATGGACAGAGTGGATAGTCAGAAGCTTTTTTCCAGGGTGGAACAGTCAGTTACTAGGGGACAGAGGTTTAAGGTGAGAGGGTCAAAGTTTAGAGGGGATGTGCGAGGCAAGTTTTTTACACAGAGGGTGGTGAGTGCCAGGAACGTGTTGCCGGGGGAGGTGGTGGAAACAGGTACCATAGAGAAGTTTAAGAGACATCTTGACAAATACATGAATAGGATGGGAATAGAGGGATACGGACCCCGGAAGTGCAGAAGGTTTTAGTTTAGGCAGGCATCAAGATCGGCGCAGGCTTAGAGGGCCGAATGGCCTGTTCCTGTGCTGTACTTTTCTTTGTTCTTTGACAGATGGAGGGACAGAGAGAGAGGTAGAGACAGAGAGAGAAGGAGAGAGAGGGTGAGTCAGGGAGGGAAAGACAGATGGAGAGACAGAGAGAGAGAGACAGAGATAGAAGGAGAGAGAGGGAGAGACAGAGAGGGAAAGACAGATGGAGTGACAGAGAGAGAGACAGAGAGAGAAGGAGAGAGATGGAGTGACAGGGAGGGAAGGATAGATGGAGAGACAGAGATAGAGACAAAGAGAGAAGGAGAGAGATGAAGTGACGGGGAGGGAAGGATAGATGGAGGGATAGAATGAGAGAGAGAGATAGAAGGAGAGAGAGGGAGTGACAGGGAGGGAAAGACAGATGGAGAGACAGAGATAGAGACAAAGAGAGAAGGAGAGAGATGAAGTGACAGGGAGGGAAGGATAGATGGAGGGATAGAACGAGAGAGAGAGATAGAAGGAGAGAGGGAGTGACAGGGAGGGAAAGACAGATGGAGAGACAGAGATAGAGACAAAGAGAGAAGGAGAGAGATGAAGTGACAGGGAGGGAAGGATAGATGGAGGGATAGAACGAGAGAGAGAGATAAAAGGAGAGAGAGGCAGTGACAGAGAGGGAAAGACAGATGGAGGGACAGAGAGAGAGACAGAGAGAGAGGCAGAGACAGAGATAGAAGGAGAGAGAGGGAGAGTGTCATGGAGAGAAAGACAGATGGAGGGACAGAGAGAGAGACAGAAAGACCGAGAGAGAGGGAGTGACAGGTAGGGAATGACAGATGGATGGATAGAGAGAGAGAGAGAGAGAGAGAGAGAGAGAGAGAGAGAGACAGAGAAAGAAGGAGAGAGTGTGAGTGACAGAGAGGGAAATACAGATGGAGGGACAGAGAGAGAGACAGAGAGAGATGCAGAGACAGAGATAGAAGGAGAGAGAGGGAGTGTCAGGGGGTGGGGAAGACAGATGAAGAGACAGAGAGAGAGAGACAGAGAGAGAAGGAGAGAGCGGGAGCGACAGGGAGGGAAGGACAGATTGAGGGTTAGAGAGAGAGGCAGAGATAGAAGGAGAGAGAGGGAGTGATCCGGGGGAGACTGATGGAGAGACAGAGAGAGAGAGAGAGAGAGAGAAAGAGAGAGAAGAAGAGAGTGGGAGCGACACAGATCGAAAGACAGATGGAGAGACAGAGAGACAGAGATGGACGGAGAGAGAGCGAGTGACAGGGAGGGAAAGACAGATGGAGAGGCAGAGAGAGATCGGAGAGAGAGGGAAAGACAGATGGAGAGACAGAGATAGAAGGAGAGAGAGGGAGTGACAGAGAGGGAATGACAGATGGAGGGACAGAGGGAGACAGAGAAAGAAGGAGAGAGTGGGACAGAGAGGGAGGGATAAAGAAAGAAGGAAAAATGTTTGAAACCATTGCTAACCTGGGAGCGAGGGAGGAAGGGAGAGATGCTGGCATAGAGACACAGACAGAGTTATGGACAGAGGCAGAGAAAGAGAGGGAGAGAGGGAGAGAGAGAGATAGAATTAGAGAGAGACGGTGACAGGGAGGGAATGATAGATGGAGGGACAGAGAGAGAGAAGGAGAGAGAGGGAGAGACAGAGAGAAGGAGAGAGGGAGTGACAGAGAGGGAAAGACAGATGGAGGGACAGTGAGAGAGACAGAGATACAGAGTGAGGGAAAGGCAGAGAGAGTGTGAGAGAGACACAGTAGAGTCATGGACAGAGGCACAGAGAGAGAGAGAGAGTAAGAGAGAGAGAGACAGACAGACAGAAAGAGAGAGAGACAGACAGAAAGAGAGAGATAGAGACACAGAGAGAGAAACAGAGAGAGAGAGGGAGCGGCAGTGAGAGAGAGAGAGAGACAGAGACAATGACAGCGAAAGACAACGAGAGAGAGAGATGGGGAGAGAGAGATAGTGGGGGGAGAGAGAGTTAGAGGGGGGAGAGAGAGATAGAGACACAGAGAGAGAAACAGAGAGAGAGGGAGCGGCAGTGAAAGAGAGAAAGAGACAGAGACAATGATAGCGAAAGACAACGTGAGAGAGAGATGGCGAGAGAGATAGAGGGGGTAAAGAGAGATAGAGGGGGTATAGAGAGATAGAGGGGGTAAAGAGAGATCGAGGGGGGAGAGAGATAGACGTGGAGAGAGAGAGAGGGGGGAGAGAGAGAGAGGGGGGGAGAGAGAGAGGGGGGGAGAGAGAGAGAGGGAGAGAGAGAGAGAGAGAGGGAGAGAGAGAGAGAGAGTGTGAGGGGGAGAGGGAGATAGAGGGGTGAGACAGATAGAGGGGGGAGAGTGAGATAGAGGGGAGAGAGTGAGATAGAGGGGGGAGAATGAGATAGAGGGGGGAGAATGAGATAGAGGGGGTGTGTGAGATAGAGGGGGTGTGTGAGATAGAGGGGGTGTGTGAGATAGAGGGGGTGTGTGAGATAGAGGGGAAGAGTGAGATAGAGGGGGTGTGTGAGATAGAGGGGGTGTGTGAGATAGAGGGGGTGTGTGAGATAGAGGGGGGAGAGACAGATAGAGGGAGAGAGTGAGATAGAGGGAGAGAGTGACATAGAGGGAGAGAGACAGATAGAGGGGGAGAGTGAGATAGAGGGGGAGAGTGAGAGAGGGGAAGAGTGAGATCGAGGGGATGTGTGAGCGGGGGAGAGGGAGATAGAGGGGCAGAGGGAGATAGAGGGGGGAGACGGAGATAGAGGGGGAGAGGGAGAGAGAGCGGAGAGGGAGAGAGAGCGGGAGATAGAGGGGGATTGGGAGATAGATGGGGAGAGGGAGATAGAGGGTGGAGACGGAGATAGAGGGGGAGAGATGGATGGGGTAGAGGGTGGTGAACCTGTGGAATTCTCTACCGCAGAAGGCGGTCATGTGATATATCGGTCATGATCTTTATTGAATGACGGAGCAGTCCCAAAGGGCCGAATGGCCTACTCCTGCTCCTATTTTCTATGTTTCTATGAGAGAGGTGGATTGAGAGAGGGAGAGATAGAGAGAGAAGGAGAAACAGAGAGACAAGGAGAGATAGAGATGGAGCGAGGTGACCCTGATATTCTCTCTCTCTCTCTCACACACACATCCAGACACACACAGACACATACATAAAGGGACACACAGACACACACACACACACAGACAGATTTTACAATCCACACTGATGTCAGTAAAAATGACCAACAGAACCTCAGTAACAATCCCCAGTGTCTGCCCAGTCCTGTGAGAGACAGAGAGAGAGATAGGGCAGTGACAGAGAAAGACAGTGAAAGAAGGAGGACAAAACAGCTTGTAGGAGAAACTTTACATTTCTTTGTGTTCCACAGATTTTATTAAAAGTTGAAAGGGACTGGACACTGGAAAAGCTGTCAACACACAACAACAACACTGAGAGACTTTAGATGTGAGGGAAGGGGAGACACACTTTAAAATCCACACTGATGTCAGTAAAAATCCCCAAACACAACCTCAGTAACAATCCCCATTATCTGCCCAGTCCTGTATTGTGGGTTTCTTCTTTGGCCTCCTTATCTCGAGAGACTATGGGTAAGTGCCTGGAGGTGGTCAGTGGTTTGTGGAGCAGCGCCTGGAGTGGCTATAAAGGCCAATTCTAGAATGACAAGCTCTTCCACAGGTGCTGCAGAGAAATGTGATTGTCGGGGCTGTTACACAGTTGGCTCTTCCCTTGCGCCTCTGTCTTTTTTGTGGGTTTAGTGTGAGGGTTTGAGGGGGGAGGGTTGGATCAGTGTTTGATATTTTGAAACTGCAGGGAAAGAATGAAAGTTTTAAAATGAACTAAGAGATGGCTGAAAGCATTGCTGTCCTGGGATTAACATATCAATGGACTGGAAGAGTCAGGAAGGTCCTGTCCTGGGATTAACATATCAATGGTCTGGAAAAGTCAGGAAGGTCCTGTCCTGGGATTAACATATCAATGGACAGGCCCCCTCCCCCGCCCCTGACGCAGGAGATTGAGAGACAGCCCAACATGTCAGATGCTCAAGGGGTGGTGTTTGCAAACAGCTCACTCAGGATATAAACTGTGTTTGAAGATCTCAGTTCCAATCACAAACCCACCTTTCACTCTCTCTCCAGAGACAGTGGACACATTCCCCAGTCTGATTCAGTGTGTGTGTCTGTGTATCTGTGTTTGTGCTCTCTCTGTCTCAATCTGGTTTATAACTGTGATTTGATTGTATTTGAATATTGCTGATTGTCTGTGTAACTGAGAGAGGAAACTCTGGGCTCTTGCTGTGCTATTTTGTTTAAAAATGTCTTCGCTTTGTATTTTAATCCAATTTTTTTCTCCTTCTTTCCCCTGAGGAATTTTCATTCCGAAAACTGCACGGTGAAGGTGAAAAGAGGGAAAGTTTGGGACGAGGAATTCTTGGACAGGAGCTTCCTCCAGAGGGGATGGACTGAGGCCTTGTCCACAGGCTGCACCCAAAGGGCCCACGTGAGTTGTGTCTGTTTATTAGCCTGAGGTTTAATATCCTCTCTGGGGCCCACCTCGCAAGACTAAATGAAACATCGGAAAGGTGTAGCTGTATAAAAGCTTGTTATAATTCCCGAGTAATGCTGGTGTTTTGGGCAGTGCCGTGAATTTGAGGGTGAAATGAAATGTGCAGCAGCCATTTGAATTGACAGTGAGGTTCTGAGAATGGATTTCTCTGTCTGTCTGAATGAGAGTAATAGGAGGGAGAGAGACGCAGGAGAGTGAGGGAAACATGGAGGGAATCAGAGGGGGAGAGGAGGGGTTAGCCGGCTGTTATCACACTGCTGCTTGTGGGATCTTGCTGTGCACCAATGGCCTGCAACATTTCCAACATTGCAACAGTGACGACCACTTTAAAAAATTAACTCTGAGCTTCAAAAGCTAGGAATTAAGTCACAAATGTGATAGTTTCTCAAGGCTTGTAATCATTCTAGAATAATCTGTGTGCTTTGGACAATGTTCTGAAGCTTTGCTGTTAAATAAAATGGACGGAGCCCATTTCAATTCATTTTACTGAAGTTCTGAGTTGAGATTTCTCTCTCTGTCTCTCTCCAGCTTTCTTTCCCTCTGTCTCTCTATTTAAACCTTTAATAGTTAAAGACATATCACACAATGCAATGTGATTTGTTGTTGTTTTAAATGGTGAGACAGAAATATTTCATAGCTTATTTCAACTAAGATCAGATACAAAATTGAGGGGAAAAAGCCCGATATGGACAGAGAGAGAGAGAGCAAGAGAGAGGGTCACAGGGGTGACTGAGATAGGAAGAGAGAGTGAGATACAGAGACACGGAGAGAGATAAAGAGACAGACACACAGACACACACTGGTGGAGGGAACTGTCTGAACCATTTTAGCCTCTGCTTTATTAACTGATTTGTTTGTATTTGGGTGTTGCTGAGAGATTATCTGTGTAACCGAGGGCAATTGCTGGGCTCTTGCTGTGCTATTTTGTTTAACAATGCCTTTTAATCAATTTTCTCTCTCTCCCTCTTGCCTTAGGAATTTTCATTCTGAAACCTGCACGGTGAAGATGAAAAGAGGGAAAGTCCGGGACGAGGAATCCTTGGACAGGAGCTTCCTCCCGAGGGGATGGACTGAGGCCTTGTCCACAGGCTGCACCCAAAGGGCCCACGTGAGTTGTGTCTGTTTATTAGCCTGAGGTTTAATTTCCTCTCTGGGGCCCTGGGTTAAACATTTCATGTTGGATTGGGGCTCCTGGTGTTTTATTCCGATTGAAAGCCTGGGGTTAAAGGAGCAGCCCCAGGAGGGAGTCCCATTTGCCACTTGCTCCTTCCAGCCCTGTCTGTGAGGTTTGCTGGTGTTTTGGGCAATGCGAGGAAGCTAACAGTGAAATAAGATGCACGGTGCCCATTTTAATTCATTTTACTGTAGGTCTGAGCTTTCTCTCTGTCTCCACATTCTTTCCCTGTGTCTCTATCTCCCCCCATGCTTTCTCTTCTCTGTCTCGGTTTCACACTCTCCTTCTCCAATTAAACCTTTAATAAATAAAAAAACATGCCACACACAGCAATGTGATTTGTCGTTATTTGAAATGGTGAGACAGAATCAGCAGCTTGTTCCCAGTTTAAAGAGGGAGTTTTGCCCTTTCTGGGGACTGAAATCTAGCTATTATCACATTACAGCTTGTGGGATCTTGCTGTGCATCTCGTGCCCTTAAGCATTTTTCTGCACAACAATGAGGACACTTTAAAATTCAGCTTCCTGAGGGTCAGATTGTGGATTTCTGTGTTTTCTCTCCATCTTCCTCTGCTTTTCTCTCGCCCGCATTTTCTCTATTTTAACCATTAATCAATAGGTGCCACAATGTGTGCACAGCAAGATCCCACAGGCAGCAATATGATAATATGCAGATGATGTGTTTTCAGTGATGTAAGTTTCGGGATCGCAGAGGGAGGGACTTTCCTGCAGTGGCTAAGTGGTTAGTACCGCAGCCTCACAGCTCCAGCAACCCAGGTTGGGTTCTGGGTACTGCCTGTGCGGAGTTTGCAAGTTCTCCGTGTGGGTTTCCTCCGGGTGCTCTGGTTTCCTGCCACGTGCCAAAGACTTGTGGGTTGATAGGTAAATTGGCCATTATAAAAATTGCCCCTCGTGTAGGTAGGTGGTCGGAGAATTGAGGGAAGGTGGGGATGTGAGGGGGAAAAATGGCATGAATGTAGGATTAGCATAAATGGATGGCTGATGGTCAGCGTTGGGCCGAAGGGCCTGTTTTAGTGCTGTATCTCTCGATGAATCGAATGTGATGTGTGGTTATTTTAAACGGTGACAGAAACATTTCAGCGGATTTTCAATCTAGATTAAATCCCAGATCGAGAGAAAAAGAAACAGATGTGGATGGGGTGCAGGGGGGAGGGAGCAGGAGAAAGACAGGGAGAGGGGTGTTTGAGATTTTCAAACTGCAGGAATGTCCCTCCCTCTGGGATCTCGAAACTTACGTCACTGAAAACAGATTATCTGCATATTAGCATATTGTTGCCTTTGGGATCTTGCTGTGCAGATTGCCTACAGGTTTCCTGCATTGCAACAGTGAGGACCACTTTAAAAATTAGTTCATTGATTCTCAACTGCTCCTGAGGGCCAATAATTACAAGAGCTGAACGTGAAGCTGTCTAAAGGTTTGTGAAAAGTTTAAAGATGGAGTTCAGCATTTTCAGAGGACTGTGATAGGATATCTGGCTATGATCACATTGTGGGATCCTGCTGTGCATACATTCCCTGCATCAATTCTTACATTACAACAGGTGGAGAGAGAGAAACAGCTGGAGGTGGCAGGTAAATGAGAGAGAGAGAGAGAGAGAGAGACAGGCGGAGTGTGGATGAGGGAGGGAAGGCAGAGAAAGATGGAGAAAGACAGAGAGAGAAATCCACACTCAAAATCTTGGTAAACTGAATTTTGAAGTGTCACCATTGCTGGGATCTTGCTGTGCACAGCTTGCCTGCAGAATTCCTTGCATTGTCACAGTGAGTGCATTTTAGAAGTGAATTCATTGTGTGTAAAGCTCTCCTGAAGGCCTTGAAATTAGGTCCGGAGCTTGAAGCCGGTATAATTCCCAAATAATGCTGGTGTTTTGGGCAGTGACGTGAATTTCTCTCTCTCTCTCCATCTGTCTCTCTGAATGAGAGTAACAGGAGGGAGAGAGACGCAGGAGAGTGAGGGAAACATGGAGGGAATCAGAGGGGGAGAGAGGGGTAGCCGGCTGTAAGCACACTGCTGCTTGTGGGATCTTGCTGTGTATCAATGGCCGACAGCATTTCCAACTTTGCAACAGTGACGAGCACTTTAAAAATTGATTCATTGAGTGTCAAATACTTCTGTGAATCAGCAATGAAATGGGTGAAATGTGAAGGTTTGTAAAGGCTTGTTCTCATTCCCGAATATTGCTGGTGTTTGAGGCTGTGGGCTGAATTTGACAGTGAAATGAAACACCGGGGGACCATTTGAATTCAGATTTTCAGGGATGGGAATATGGATTTCTCTCCCTATCCTTCTACAGGAGAGGGGATGGGGGTCACCAGTGTTTGTGTGCTTTGACAATGAGGCAGAAACAGATGTAGAGAGACACACAGAGAAATAGAGAGAGAGAGAGAGAGACAGCAGTAAATGACAGGGTAAACACATCTACACTTCCCAGTCTCTGGCTCTGTGTCAGGGGATGTGTTTGTAAGTCACTGAGAGATTGTTTTATGTTAGTGAGTTTGAGAGAGAGTCCTGGGCTCTCGCTGTGTTTTATTTCTGTTCAAATATGCTTTGCTTTGTTTGAATCAATTTTATTTCTCTTATTCCCAAGGAGAATCTTTTCGGAAGCTGCAGCTGTGATGATGCAGAGGGAGAATCTTTTAGCCACGTGGAATTCTCCGACAAGAGCTTTAACCGGAGAGGGAAAGTAATAATAAAAATATATTTGTCATTGTCAAATTAATTTCTAACACTGTGTGATTTCGGGGCTGATAGAAAAACAAAGGTTTTTATTTCAGATTTCCAGCATCCTCAGTATTTTGATTTTGTGTTTTCGGGGGTCTGTGGATTTTGTTTTACCACAAGGGAGGGGGCTGGATGGTGTCCAAAGGGAATAGTTTGGGAATTGCTGCTCCAGAACAGTCAATGTAATCCCGTAGATTTCCCTCTCTCCATCTCTTGCTGCAACTTGTTCCCTGCACCTTCCTCTTTGTTCCTAACTCTGTTTCTTCACATCCTTAAATCCCTATCTCTGTATCTCTCAACATCCTTTCTATCTTTGCCTCTCTCTGGAGTCTCACAAGTTTCCATTGTCACTCTCTTTCTGCGACTCTCTGTATCTTTATCTGTCTCTCTCTCAGTCCATTTCGTCTCTAACTCACTTCCAAATCCCTGAATCTTTCCATCTCTGCTCCTCCTTTCCTGCAAGATTATCTCTGCATTTCCCTCCCACCTGTCCCGGGACACCCCTCTCTATTCTGTGAACACATCTTACTTTGTATCTCTGCCGCTCCACTTCTTTCTGTCTCTGCATATTTTGATGGTATTTAGATGGGAGTCTGTCCCGGGGTGGGGGTGGTATTTAGATGGGGGTCTGTCCCGGGGTGGGGTTAGTATTTAGATGGGGGTCTGTCCCCGGGGTTAGTATTTAGATGGCGGTCTGTCCCGGGGGGGGGGTATATAGATGGGGGTCTGTCCCGGAGGTTACTATTTAGATGGGGGTCAGTCCCAGAAAGGGTATTTAGATGGGGGTCTGTCCCCCGGGTTAGTATTTAGATGGGGGTCTGTCCCGGAAAGGGTATTTAGATGGGGGTCTGTCCCCGGGGTTAGTATTTAGATGGGGGTCTGTCCCGGAAAGGGTATTTAGATGGGGGTCTGTCCCCGGGGTTAGTATTTAGATGGGGGTCTGTCCCGGAAAGAGTATTTAGATGGGGGTCTGTCCCGGGGTGGGGTTAGTATTTAGATGGGGGTCTGTCCCCGGGGTTAGTATTTAGATGGGGGTCTGTCCCGGGGGGAGTATTTAGATGGGGGTCTGTCCCGGGGGTTACTATTTAGATGGGGGTCTGTCCCGGGGGTTACTATTTAGATGGGGGTATGTCCCTGGGGTTAGTATTTAGATGGGGGTCTGTCCCGGAAAGGGTATTTAGGTGGGGGTCTGTCCCCGGGGTTAGTATTTAGATGGGGGTCTGTCCCAGGGGTGTGTATTTAAATGGGGGTCTGTCCCTGGGGTTAGTATTTAGATGGGGGTCTGTCGCGGGGTGGTATTTAGATGGCGGTCTGTCCCAGGGGGGTATTTAGATGACGGTCTGTCCCCGGAGTTAGTATTTAGATGGGGGTCTGTCCCTGGGGTTAGTGTTCAGACGGGGGTCTGTCCCGGGGGTTGGTATTTAGATGGGGGTCTGTCCCTGGGGTTAGTATTTAGATGGGGGTCTGTCCCGGGGGGGTATTTCGATGACGGTCTGTCCCCGGAGTTAGTATTTAGATGGGGGTCTGTTCCCGGGCATGTATTTAGTAGGGAGTCTGTCCCGGGGGGTGTATTTAGATGGGGGTCTGTTCCGGGGGGTGTATTTAGTTGGGAGTCTGTCCCCGTGGTTAGTATTTAGATGGGGGTCTTTCCCCAGGGGGTAGATAGATGGGGGTCTGTCTCCGGGGGGGGGGTATTTAGATGGGGGTCTGTCCCCGGAGTTAGTATTTAGATGGGGGTCTGTTCCTGTCAGGTATTTGTAACAGGGGTATTATAAGGGTATAATTAGATGGGGGTCTGTCCCCGGGTGGGGTATTTAGATGGGGGTCTGTTCCCAGGCATGTATTTAGATGGGGGGGTCTGTTCCCGTGATTAGTATTTAGATGGGGGTCTGTCCCCGTATGGGGTATCTGGATGGGAGTCTGTCCCCGGGGATGTATCTAGATGGGGGTCTGTCCCGGGGGATGTATTTAGATGGGAGTCTGTTCCGGGGGGGTATTTAGATGGGGGTCTGTTCCCGGGGTTAGTATTTAGATGGGGGTCTGTCCCGGGGATGTATTTAGATGGGGGTCTGTCCCCGGGGGATGTATTTAGATGGGGGTCTGTCCTGGGGGATGTATTTAGATGGGGGTCTGTCCCGGGGGATGTATTTAGATGGGGGTCTGTCCCCGGGGATGTATTTAGATGGGGGTCTGTCCCCGGGGATGTATTTAGATGGGGGTCTGTCCCGGTGGGGTATTTAGATGGGGGTCTGTCCTGGGGTATGTATTTAGATGGGGGTCTGTCCCCGGGGTTAGTATTTAGATGGGGGTCTGTCCCGGGGATGTATTTAGATGGGGGTCTGTCCCCGGGGGATGTATTTAGATGGGGGTCTGTCCCGGGGGATGTATTTAGATGGGGGTCTGTCCCGGGGGATGTATTTAGATGGGGGTCTGTCCCCGGGGATGTATTTAGATGGGGGTCTGTCCCCGGGGATGTATTTAGATGGGGGTCTGTCCCGGTGGGGTATTTAGATGGGGGTCTGTCCTGGGGTATGTATTTAGATGGGGGTCTGTCCCCGTGGTTAGTATTTAGATGGGGGTCTGTCCCGGGGGGGTATTTAGATGGGGGTCTGTCCCGGGGGATGTATTTAGATGGGGGTCTGTCCCCGTGGTTAGTATTTAGATGGGGGTCTGTCCCGGGGGATGTATCTAGATGGGGGTCTGTCCCCGTGGTTAGTATTTAGATGGGGGTCTGTCCCCGGGGATGTATTTAGATGGGGGTCTGTCCCGGGGAGTGTATTTAGATGGGGGTCTGTCCCCGTGGTTAGTATTTAGATGGGGGTCTGTCTCTGGGGATGTATTTAGATGGGGGTCTGTCCCCGGGGATGTATTTAGATGGGGGTCTGTCCCCGTGGTTAGTATTTAGATGGGGGTCTGTCCCGGGGGGGGGGTAATTTAGATGGGGGTCTGTCCCCGGGGATGTATTTAGATGGGGGTCTGTCCCCGGGGATATATTTAGATGGGGGTCTGTCCCCGGAGTTAGTATTTAGATGGGGGTCTGTTCCTGTCAGGTATTTGTAACAGGGGTATTATAAGGGTATAATTAGATGGGGGTCTGTCCCCGGGTGGGGTATTTAGATGGGGGTCTGTTCCCAGGCATGTATTTAGATGGGGGGGGTCTGTCCCTGGGGTTAGTATTTAGATGGGGGTCTGTTCCTGTCAGGTATTTGTCACAGGGGTATTATAAGGGTATAATTAGATGGGGGTCTGTCCCCGGGTATGGTATTTAGATGGGGGTCAGTTCCCAGGCATGTATTTAGATGGGGGGGGTCTGTCCCTGGGGTTAGTATTTAGATGGGGGTCTGTTCCTGTCAGGTATTTGTCACAGGGATATTATAAGGGTATAATTAGATGGGGGTCTGTCCCCGGGTGGGGTATTTAGATGGGGGTCTGTTCCCAGGCATGTATTTAGATGGGGGGGGTCTGTCCCTGGGGTTAGTATTTAGATGGGGGTCTTTCCCCGGGGGATGTATTTAGATGGGGGTCTGTCTCCGGGGGGGGGGGCGTATTTAGATGGGGGTCTGTCCCCGGAGTTAGTATTTAGATGGGGGTCTGTTCCCGTCAGGTATTTGTAACAGGGGTATTATAAGGGTATAATTAGATGGGGGTCTGTCCCCCGATGGGGTATTTAGATGGGGGTCTGTCCCGGGGGGTAATTTAGATGGGGGTCTGTCCCCGGGGATGTATTTAGATGGTGGTCTGTCCCCGGGGATGTATTTAGATGGGGGTCTGTCCCCGGCGGGGTATCTAGTTGGGAGTCTGTTATTGGCGGGGTATTTCGATGGGAGTCTGCTCCTGGGGGGGTATTTAGATGGCAGTCTGTCCCCAGGGATGTATTTAGATGGGAGTCTGTCCCCAGGGATGTATCTAGATGGGGGTCTGTTCCCGGGGATGTATTTAGATGGGAGTCTGTCCCCAGGGATGTATCTAGATGGGGGTCTGTACCCGGGGATGTATTTAGATGGGGGTCTGTCCCCAGGGATGTATCTAGATGGGGGTCTGTCCCCAGGGATGTATCTAGATGGGGGTCTGTACCCGGGGATGTATCTAGATGGGGGTCTGTCCCCGGCGGGGTATCTAGATGGGAGTCTGTTATTGACGGGGTATTTCGATGGGAGTCTGCTCCTGGAGGGGTATTTAGATGGGAGTCTGTCCCCAGGGATGTATCTAGATGGGGGTCTGTCCCCAGGGATGTATCTAGATGGGGGTCTGTACCCGGGGATGTATCTAGATGGGGGTCTGTCCCCGGGGATGTATTTAGATGGGGGTCTGTACCCGGGGATGTATCTGGATGGGGGTCTGTCCCCGGTGGGGTATCTAGATGGGGGTCTTTCCCCAGGGATGTATCTAGATGGGGGTCTGTACCCGGGGATGTATCTAGATGGGGGTCTGTCCCCGGGGATGTATTTAGATGGGGGTCTGTCCCCAGCGGGGTATCTAGATGGGAGTCTGTTATTGGCGGGGTATTACGATGGGAGTCTGCTCCTGGGGGGGGATTTAGATGGGAGTCTGTCCCCGGGGATGTATTTAGATGGGGGTCTGTCCCGGGGGATGTATCTAGATGGGGGTCTGTCCCCAGGGATGTATCTAGATGGGGGTCTGTACCCGGGGATGTTTCTAGATGGGGGTCTGTCCCCGGGGATGTATCTAGATGGGGGTCTGTCCCCGGCGGGGAATCTAGATGGGAGTCTGTTATTGGCGGGGTATTTCGATGGGAGTCTGCTCCTGGGGGGGGATTTAGATGGGAGTCTGTCCCCGGGGATGTATTTAGATGGGGGTCTGTCCCCGGGGATGTATCTCGATGGGGGTCTGTACCCGGGGATGTATTTAGATGGGAGTCTGTCCCCGGGGATGTATTTAGATGGGAGTCTGTCCCCAGGGATGTATTTAGATGGGGGTCTGTCCCCAGGGATGTATCTAGATGGGGCTCTGTCCCCGGGGATGTATCTAGATGGGGGTCTGTTATTGGCGGGGTATTTCGATGGGAGTCTGCTCCTGGGGGGGGGATTTAGATGGGAGTCTGTCCCCGGGGATGTATTTAGATGGGGGTCTGTCCCCGGGGATGTATCTCGATGGGGGTCTGTACCCGGGGATGTATCTAGATGGGGGTCTGTACCCGGGGATGTATCTAGATGGGGGTCTGTACCCGGGGATGTATTTAGATGGGAGTCTGTCGCCGGGGATGTATTTAGATGGGAGTCTGTCCCCAGGGATGTATTTAGATGGGTGTCTGTCCCCAGGGATGTATCTAGATGGGGGTCTGTCCCCGGGGATGTATTTAGATGGGAGTCTGTCCCCAGGGATGTATTTAGATGGGGGTCTGTCCCCAGGGATGTATCTAGATGGGGGTCTGTACCCGGGGATGTATCTAGATGGGGGTCTGTACACGGGGATGTATCTAGATGGGGGTCTGTCCCCGGAGGTGTATCTAGATGGGAGTCTGTTATTGACGGGGTATTTCGATGGGAGTCTGCTCCTGGGGGGGATTTAGATGGGAGTCTGTCCCCAGGGATGTATCTAGATGGGGGTCTGTCCCCAGGGATGTATTTACATGGGAGTCTGTCCCCAGGGATGTATCTAGATGGGGGTCTGTACCCGGGGATGTATCTAGATGGGGGTCTGTCCCCGGCGGGGTATCTAGATGGGAGTCTGTTATTGACGGGGTATTTCGATGGGAGTCTGCTCCTGGGGGGGTATTTAGATGGGAGTCTGTCCCCGGGGATGTATTTAGATGGGGGTCTGTCCCCAGGGATGTATCTAGATGGGGGTCTGTCCCCAGGGATGTATCTAGATGGGGGTCTGTACCCGGGGATGTATTTAGATGGGAGTCTGTCCCCAGGGATGTATCTAGATGGGGGTCTGTACCCGGGGATGTATCTAGATGGGGGTCTGTCCCCAGGGATGTATCTAGATGGGAGTCTGTACCCGGGGATGTATTTAGATGGGAGTCTGTCCCCAGGGATGTATCTAGATGGGGGTCTGTCCCCAGGGATGTATTTAGATGGGAGTCTGTCCCCAGGGATGTATCTCGATGGGAGTCTGTACCCGGGGATGTATCTAGATGGGGGTCTGTCCCCGGCGGGGTATCTAGATGGGAGTCTGTTATTGACGGGGTATTTCGATGGGAGTCTGCTCCTGGGGGGGGGGTATTTAGATGGGAGTCTGTCCCCGGGGATGTATTTAGATGGGGGTCTGTCCCCAGGGATGTATCTAGATGGGGGTCTGTCCCCAGGGATGTATCTAGATGGGGGTCTGTACCCGGGGATGTATTTAGATGGGAGTCTGTCCCCAGGGATGTATCTAGATGGGGGTCTGTACCCGGGGATGTAACTAGATGGGGGTCTGTTATTGGCGGGGTATTTCGATGGGAGTCTCTCCTGGGGGGTGATTTAGATGGGAGTCTGTCCCCGGGGATGTATTTAGATGGGGGTCTGTCCCCGGGGATGTATCTCGATGGGGGTCTGTACCCGGGGATGTATCTAGATGGGGGACTGTACCCGGGGATGTATCTAGATGGGGGTCTGTACCCGGGGATGTATTTAGATGGGAGTCTGTCCCCGGGGATGTATTTAGATGGGCGTCTGTCCCCAGGGATGTATTTAGATGGGGGTCTGTCCCCAGGGATGTATCTAGATGGGGGTCTGTCCCCGGGGATGTATTTAGATGGTAGTCTGTCCCCAGGGATGTATTTAGATGGGGGTCTGTCCCCAGGGATGTATCTAGATGGGGGTCTATACCCGGGGATGTATCTAGATGGGGGTCTGTACCCGGGGATGTATCTAGATGGGGGTCTGTCCCCGGCGGGGTATCTAGATGGGAGTCTGTTATTGACGGGGTATTTCGATGGGAGTCTGCTCCTGGGGGGGGATTTAGATGGGAGTCTGTCCCCAAGGATGTATCTAGATGGGGGTCTGTACCTGGGGATGTATCTAGATGGGGGTCTGTACCCGGGGATGTATCTAGATGGGGGTCTGTCCCCAGGGATGTATCTAGATGGGAGTCTGTACCCGGGGATGTATTTAGATGGGAGTCTGTCCCCAGGGATGTATCTAGATGGGGGTCTGTCCCCAGGGATGTATTTAGATGGGAGTCTGTCCCCAGGGATGTATCTAGATGGGGGTCTGTCCCCAGGGATGTATCTAGATGGGGGTCTGTACCCGGGGATGTATTTAGATGGGAGTCTGTCCCCAGGGATGTATCTAGATGGGGGTCTGTACCCGGGGATGTATCTAGATGGGGGTCTGTCCCCGGGGATGTATCTAGATAGGAGTCTGTCCCCAGGGATGTATCTAGATGGGGGTCTGTACCCGGGGATGTATCTAGATGGGGGTCTGTCCCCAGGGATGTATCTAGATGGGAGTCTGTACCCGGGGATGTATTTAGATGGGAGTCTGTCCCCAGGGATGTATCTAGATGGGGGTCTGTCCCCAGGGATGTATCTAGATGGGGGTCCGTACCCGGGGATGTATTTAGATGGGAGTCTGTCCCCAGGGATGTATCTAGATGGGGGTCTGTACCCGGGGATGTATCTAGATGGGGGTCTGTCCCCAGGGATGTATCTAGATGGGAGTCTGTACCCGGGGATGTATTTAGATGGGAGTCTGTCCCCAGGGATGTATCTAGATGGGGGTCTGTCCCCAGGGATGTATTTAGATGGGAGTCTGTCCCCAGGGATGTATCTAGATGGGGGTCTGTCCCCAGGGATGTATCTGGATGGGGGTCTGTCCCCAGGGATGTATCTAGATGGGGGTCTGTACCCGGGGATGTATCTAGATGGGGGTCTGTCCCCGGCGGGGTATCTAGATGGGAGTCTGTTATTGACGGGGTATTTCGATGGGAGTCTGCCCCTGGGGGGTATTTAGATGGGAGTCTGTCCCCGGGGATGTATTTAGATGGGGGTCTGTCCCCAGGGATGTATCTAGATGGGGGTCTGTCCCCAGGGATGTATCTAGATGGGGGTCTGTACCCGGGGATGTATTTAGATGGGAGTCTGTCCCCAGGGATGTATCTAGATGGGGGTCTGTACCCGGGGATGTATCTAGATGGGGGTCTGTCCCCAGGGATGTATCTAGATGGGAGTCTGTACCCGGGGATGTATTTAGATGGGAGTCTGTCCCCAGGGATGTATCTCGATGGGGGTCTGTACCCGGGGATGTATCTAGATGGGGGTCTGTACCCGGGGATGTATCTAGATGGGGGTCTGTCCCCGGCGGGGTATCTAGATGGGAGTCTGTTATTGACGGGGTATTTCGATGGGAGTCTGCTCCTGGGGGGGTATTTAGATGGGAGTCTGTCCCTGGGGGAAGGGGATAATTAGATGGGGGTCTGTTCCTGGGGGGGGTATCTAGATGGGACTCGGTCCTGGGGGGGGGTATTTTAGATGGGACTCTGTGCTGGGTCTGGTGATAGTGAGGGTATTAGATGGGGTTCAGTTAACAGGAGATATCAGATGGGGGTCTGCAGATGAGGATTATTTAGATTGGGTAGGGGTCTGTACAAAAGGGGAATGTTATCCGGGGGCGGGGGGGGGGAAATATTGCAGGGGATAAAATTTACATTGGGGATATAAATTGCGGTTGGAGGAAATTTTGCAGGCGGGGGGGGAAATTGCAGGGGAGGGGGAAATAATTGCGGGGGGGATATAATTGCGGGGGGGATAATTATTGCGGGGGGGGAAATATTGCGGGGGGGAAATAATTGCGGGGGGGGGGGAAATAATTGCCGGGGGGCACTGCAGTTAATGTCCCCCTCTCACCATCTCCATCTGCTGGTGTCCCTGTCTCACTGCAGTTAATGTCCCCCTCTCACCATCTCCATCTGCTGGTGTCCCTGTCTCACTGCAGTTACTGTCCCCCTCTCACCATCTCCATCTCCTGGTGTCCCTGTCTCACTGCAGTTAATGTCCCCCTCTCACCATCTCCATCTGCTGGTGTCCCTGTCTCACTGCAGTTACTGTCCCCCTCTCACCATCTCCATCTCCTGGTGTCCCTGTCTCACTGCAGTTAATGTCCCCCTCTCACCATCTCCATCTCCTGGTGTCCCTGTCTCACTGCAGTTAATGTCCCTCTCTCACCATCTCCATCTGCTGGTGTCCCTCTCTCACTGCAGTTACTGTCCCCCTCTCACCATCTCCATCTGCTGGTGTCCCTGTCTCACTGCAGTTACTGCCTCTCTCACCACCTCACATTCACCACGATTTGCAGCTTTGTCCACTGGCTGCGGTTGTTGACAACAGCAACCACGAGGTGGCGCTGCACTGGCACATGCGCAAACGTATCCTATTCCCGTTGACCATCAGGGTCTGCACGTTCATTCGCTGCCAGGACTAAAGATGGCGCCGGTCAAATAATCACAGAGGCTGGTGGAGGGTGGGAGGTGGAGCTGGGGGTCTGGGGGAGGAGGGGGAATGGGATTTAGTTCCAGTGTTTGAAACCCTTCAGCTCTTTCTATGATTTCACTAATTTAACAATGAGATTGAGAGGGTATTTCACCCCCTTCTTCAGCTCCTGTCTGAATTTAGTCTGGGTCACAATGTAAATACATGTGTTGGTGCAGGAACTGAGAATCTGCAGCATCTTTGATGTTTGTTGTGTGATATAGAGAGGGTCAGTGTAGGAGGAATAATAATAAATATCTGTAATTCGAGTATAAATGTTAAACACAACCCGGGTCACCCATAACAGGATAAAACTGCCGGATATACTGAAGAGTAAAATAATTGATTTCCTGCGATTCTCCATCTCTGGGTCCTTGTGATTCTCTGCATTGCTGTGGCGCCGGAATCCCCTGCGGACTTTACTGGAGAATAAAATCCGTCTGACAGTCAGAACATTGAGCAGCAAAATCAGAAAGACCGGGACACAAGGGGTTAAAATGAGGTCAAACAATTCAAATGCCCCCCATATGGGGGAATTAAAGAAGCTCAGTTTATAAACACAACCCATGGGAACATTATCAATAATGTATTCTTGTTCCAGTGTGAAGTACCAGGGGAGAGACTCTAAACAGCCCAGCACACTCACTGTTCCCACAACCACAGCCGCCCTTTTCTCGCTGCAATATTTTGTTTTCAGCTTCTCACAACAAATGGCCACAAATCGATCAAAGGTGAAAGTGATTGTGAGCCAGACAGAAACAACTGTGGATGCAGAAATCAGAACGGTAATGAGAGAACACACAGGAGTAATTCTCAGGAATGAATATGGGAAATAAATTCCAACAATGCAGTACAGTATGGGTTCAGTGATAACGACCAGGAGATCAGACACTGCCATTCCCACCAGGTAGACACTGATACATTTGGAGAGACCGCACTTTCCTCGGGACAGGATCACAATCGCCACCAATTTAACTGGAAGAGAGAGAAAAGGAAGCAGAGAAATTACTGATCAGACCTGGAGACAAAGCAGCAGTTTGACAGGATCTGGGCTGAGATTTCCAGCTTTGTTGTTGCATCGAGCAGTGAAAACTGATTCATTGACACGGGCAGTGCTTTGTCTCAGTGAAATGTTTGTAATCACCGTTATTAATAATGAATTGGGAAATTGATGCAGAAAGTGAATAAAGTCAGCACCGGATCTACTGGAAGTATTGAGTGAGGATGCAGTGTCAGTGGGGGAATGAGAAGGGGTTTTACAGAGATGGAATCCAATGGGTTAATTGGGAACTTGTCATCAGACTGTTGGTTGGGAATGTTTGGGGAGAGCGGGATGTGCAGCTGGTTTGTTGCTCTGGGTTCAGGGAACCGACAGGGACTGTTACCAAGTGGGAAAACTTCAGCGCTGTGTTAGAGTATCAGCAAAGATCTAGAATGGCAGAGCAGGCTCGAGGGCTGAATGGCCTCCTCCTGCTCCTGTGTTCCTGTATTCCTCTCAGGTTGGACAAGGCAGCTGGAGGTGGAGCCAGGGAGAGAGATAGGGTGGGCGAGAAGGGAAAGGATATGTTGTAGCAGGAGGGGAGACTGGAGCAGATGGTTTGGGAAAGTGGATAAACTGAACCAATGGATGAGGAGACTGAGGATTCAATACAGTGAGAGGAGAGGCTGAGATTCACAGGGAGAGACTGCAGCAGAGTGTTAGAGGAAATCTAATCTATAGATCCCAGGAATACAACTCAATTCATACATTCAAACAATAATCCCTTTGTTTACTGGTGTTGGAGAACAGTTCATTGTTTCTACAATATAGTCAATATATTTAGTTTCTACAGGCAATTAAATATAAATTTTAATATATTTCTGATATCAGCCTCGCTCTTTATTGAATTCAGCAGTCACAGAGATTTTAAAGTGCAGTATTTAAATAATGAATTACCATCAGTGATGAACTGATTCTATTCTGTTTATTCAGTCACTAAGTAAGGAATAGGAACTTTCTACAAAACAAAATGAGTATCTGACAGAAATCAACACAGAGGATCAAGTCCAACAGGAAAATGAACACAAACTGACAACAGACAATTTCAACTCACAGTTTCTCTCACTAATTGTTCTGGACATTCCAGCACTTTATGATAGTGAATTATTTACACTGCTGCTTCTTTCTCTTTCCTTTGGCTTTTCTTTTCCCGTTGGTTTCCTTCTCCATGCTCCTTTTCACCTTCCCTATCTCTCTGGAGTACACATACCCTGTAAATTTTTACTTAATGCTGATTTTCATGGATGATTTATTCCTAACATTCTGCGTCTGTGTTCTGTTCACCAGCCCCACGTTCAATGATTCTATTCTCAGAGTCAGTTTGTTCAATGGTGAAACCTCTGTGAATAATTTAATGTATCTACAGAACACTCAAGTCTCCACCTGTTCACATACACTCTTCACTTCATCTACAATGCATGGAATAAACAGGATCGAAAGCGACTTCCAGACAAACCTCACACTCATTGAAATTCCTTCTCCTGGAATTATAAAGTAATCTGTTGTAATGTGGGAATGTTTAATTAATAAAACACCAACATCAGCGCTGCATCTGATAATCTACAGATAAATGGAAAGACTCTTGTTTCCAACTGACTGAGTGAAAACCAGTAAAACATCAGATCAATACTTTCTATTTTACAATGTAGTCCAGTGACAGTGAAGGTCCACAGTGAAGCAGAGAAGGAGATGTGAAAGTGTCAGCAGCAAACTGAGTTCAGTAGCCAGACTTCAGAAGCAGCGTCAGACACACACAGAATGAAATAATATTTGATAACATTGATAATCAACAAATACATTGAAATTCCAGTTAAACTGAGCCATGTTATTGGGGAGGGAGGACATTGTTCTGTCCCCTACTAACCCTGAGACTGTGAGATGTCTCATCATCAATCACTGAAAAAAATCATAAAAATATTCCAGGACCGGTTAGATCCACCTCATGATAATGCTAATAACTCCTAATGGTCCGATTATTGATCCTCACTGAAACATCTCATTCCAATACATTCAATACACAGAATAATCCAGTAACAATGCCACAGTTACTTAAAGCAATACCATTAAATACAGAATACAGTTCCTGCAAGAATGTAAAGAGTAGACAATAATGAGATTCCATCAGTAAATTGCTGGAAAAGAACAGGTGGCTGTGTAACACACACAGAGGGAAATAATACCCAGTACAGCAGCACAGTTAACATCGATTTGCACCGTTAACAGCTGAGATACTGCTTACCAGGAACTCCAATTGCTGCAAGTACAGGATAGTAAATGCCTTGCATCTGATGCATGACTGGATATCCTATTCCTGTGAGAAGCAGAATTTTCAGTGAGCCTGGAATCCACAGCTCCACCAGGCACTCTGAGCTGATCCATTCCAATGGGTACTGATTTATACAGGGGATAAGTCTCCACTGACACGGTTATACCCCTGATCATTGCTATTAGTTACACTCACCTGAACAAACACATTACATCAGCAGCTTTGACTCTGATGTAAATTATGTGATGGATAAAACACAATCATTTCAATGTCAATGACATTTTCTGAGTAAGACCTCTCTCGGAATAAACCTGAAATCTGTACTCATACTCGATGGATGGCAATTATGAGAGGCGTCATTTACGTTTTCCATATTATTGCATTGGACTTGTTCACTCCTGGCATTTCTGTTGTAAATGTAACTGATCCATCTGCAGTGGACACTGAATCCAAGGACAAAAGCAATCCTATTTCACTCTGTTCCTGCCTTTTCCCAGTTAAAATGTGAACTTTGAGTCTCTGATTCGGGACCATGTTCAGGGTTACAGCCCAGAAACTACTGTGAGTGATATTACGGGACAGACACTGTACGCATCCATTTGGGAGGCAGTTGGGTAGTGATAGTATCAATGGTCACGTAATCCAGAGGCCCAACTTGATGGCCTGGGGACAGGGGTTCATATCCCACCACGGCAGCTATATAAAACAGAGGGAGCTCCCTTTCTGTGTATAAAGTAGAGGGAGCTCGCTCTCCAGCTATAAAGTGTAAGGAGCTCCCTCTCTATGTATAAAGTGGAAGGAGCTCCCTCTCTAGTTATAAAGTGGAGGAAGCGCCCTCTCTGTGTATAAAGTGGAGGGAGCGCTCTCTCTGTGTATATACTGGAGGGAGCTCCCTCTCTATGTATAAAGTGGAGGCAGCTCCTTCTTTATTTATAACGTTGGGGGCGATGGAGGAAAGAGGAGAGAAGGAAACGAAAACAACTGGGGAAATGGAGAGAGAGGGACAAAGTGGAAGACAGTGAGAGACAGAAGAGAAAGCGAAATGAGACCGAACGGAACTCCAGTAACGATCCCCATTGTTTGCCCAGACGGTATTTGGGGTTTAATGTGAGGGTTTTAGGGATGAGTGTTAGATGAGTGTTTGATATTTTCAAACTGCATTGACATTCCCAACAAAAGCAAGAGTTAAAGATTCAAAATTAACCAACAAATCGCTTAAAGCATTGCTGTCCATGTACAGAGGGACGGAGAGATGGAAGGAGTGAGACACAGATGGAGAGAGACACAGACAGACTGCGGACAGAGACAGAGGGAGAGAGAGAGACAGAGGTAGAATGATAGAGGAAAAAGGAGAAACAGAGACAGAGGAAGAGAGACTGAAAGGGAGGCAGGCAAATGCAGAGTGAGACAGACAGAAAGGGAGGCAAGCAGATGCAGAGGGAGACAGACAGATGCAGAGGGAGAAAGGGACAGAGAGAGAGAGAGGGATTGAGACAAACAGAGGGAGAAACAGAGACAGAGGGACAGACACAGAGAGAGAGAGAGAGAGAGGGAGGGAGACAAACAGAGGGAGAAACAGAAACAGCAGGAGAGACAGAGAGAGAGGGAGGAAGAGATTATAGGAAAAACATTGCATCTAATAATGTTGAAAGAAGATAGAATTAAAAAGTAAAACTGGCCGTGTGCAAGAACTAATTTTGAAAGGAGAGATCAGGGGTTTAGTATGAGTGTTTTGGGGGTGATTGTTGGATTAGTGATTGATATTTTCAAACTGAAGTAACATTTAATATTATTGAAAAAAAATATTGTTTCACACTGACAAATTTTTTAGTTTTGCTTAAGAGATACAGCACTGAAACAGGCCCTTCGGCCCACCGAGTCTGTCCTGACCAACAACCACCCGTTTATACTACTCCTGCACTAATTCCATATTCCTACCACATCCCCACCTGTCCCTATATTTTCCCTGCAACCTACCTCTCCGAATGGCAATTTTTAATGGCCAACTTACCTATCAACCTGCAAGTCTTTGGCATGTGGGAGGAAACCGGAGCACCCGGAGGAAACCCACGCAGACACAGGGAGAACGTGCAAACTCCACACAGGCAGTACCTGGAATTGAACCCGGGTCGCTGGAGCTGTGAGGCTGCGGTGCTAACCACTGCGCCACTGTGCCACCCATTGCTTTAGAAGCAGGGGAAATGGGAGGGGACCTTGACAGAACCTCAGTCACAATCTCCATTATCTGCATAGTCCTGTATTGGGGGTTGAGTGTGAGAGTTTCGGGGGCGAGTGTTGATCAGTGTTTGATATTTTCAAACTGCAGTGACGTTCCCAGCAAGTTAGTATTTAGATGGGGGTCTGTTCCTGTCAGGTATTTGTAACAGGGGTATTATAAGGGTATAATTAGATGGGGGTCTGTCCCCGGGTGGGGTATTTAGATGGGGGTCTGTTCCCAGGCATGTATTTAGATGGGGGGGGTCTGTCCCTGGGGTTAGTATTTAGATGGGGGTCTGTTCCTGTCAGGTATTTGTCACAGGGGTATTATAAGGGTATAATTAGATGGGGGTCTGTCCCCGGGTGGGGTATTTAGATGGGGGTCAGTTCCCAGGCATGTATTTAGATGGGGGGGTCTGTCCCTGGGGTTAGTATTTAGATGGGGGTCTGTTCCTGTCAGGTATTTGTCACAGGGATATTATAAGGGTATAATTAGATGGGGGTCTGTCCCCGGGTGGGGTATTTAGATGGGGGTCTGTTCCCAGGCATGTATTTAGATGGGGGGGGTCTGTCCCTGGGGTTAGTATTTAGATGGGGGTCTTTCCCCGGGGGATGTATTTAGATGGGGGTCTGTCTCCGGGGGGGGGGCGTATTTAGATGGGGGTCTGTCCCCGGAGTTAGTATTTAGATGGGGGTCTGTTCCCGTCAGGTATTTGTAACAGGGGTATTATAAGGGTATAATTAGATGGGGGTCTGTCCCCCGATGGGGTATTTAGATGGGGGTCTGTCCCGGGGGGTAATTTAGATGGGGGTCTGTCCCCGGGGATGTATTTAGATGGTGGTCTGTCCCCGGGGATGTATTTAGATGGGGGTCTGTCCCCGGCGGGGTATCTAGTTGGGAGTCTGTTATTGGCGGGGTATTTCGATGGGAGTCTGCTCCTGGGGGGGTATTTAGATGGCAGTCTGTCCCCAGGGATGTATTTAGATGGGAGTCTGTCCCCAGGGATGTATCTAGATGGGGGTCTGTTCCCGGGGATGTATTTAGATGGGAGTCTGTCCCCAGGGATGTATCTAGATGGGGGTCTGTACCCGGGGATGTATTTAGATGGGGGTCTGTCCCCAGGGATGTATCTAGATGGGGGTCTGTCCCCAGGGATGTATCTAGATGGGGGTCTGTACCCGGGGATGTATCTAGATGGGGGTCTGTCCCCGGCGGGGTATCTAGATGGGAGTCTGTTATTGACGGGGTATTTCGATGGGAGTCTGCTCCTGGAGGGGTATTTAGATGGGAGTCTGTCCCCAGGGATGTATCTAGATGGGGGTCTGTCCCCAGGGATGTATCTAGATGGGGGTCTGTACCCGGGGATGTATCTAGATGGGGGTCTGTCCCCGGGGATGTATTTAGATGGGGGTCTGTACCCGGGGATGTATCTGGATGGGGGTCTGTCCCCGGTGGGGTATCTAGATGGGGGTCTTTCCCCAGGGATGTATCTAGATGGGGGTCTGTACCCGGGGATGTATCTAGATGGGGGTCTGTCCCCGGGGATGTATTTAGATGGGGGTCTGTCCCCAGCGGGGTATCTAGATGGGAGTCTGTTATTGGCGGGGTATTTCGATGGGAGTCTGCTCCTGGGGGGGGATTTAGATGGGAGTCTGTCCCCGGGGATGTATTTAGATGGGGGTCTGTCCCCGGGGATGTATCTAGATGGGGGTCTGTCCCCAGGGATGTATCTAGATGGGGGTCTGTACCCGGGGATGTTTCTAGATGGGGGTCTGTCCCCGGGGATGTATCTAGATGGGGGTCTGTCCCCGGCGGGGAATCTAGATGGGAGTCTGTTATTGGCGGGGTATTTCGATGGGAGTCTGCTCCTGGGGGGGGGATTTAGATGGGAGTCTGTCCCCGGGGATGTATTTAGATGGGGGTCTGTCCCCGGGGATGTATCTCGATGGGGGTCTGTACCCGGGGATGTATTTAGATGGGAGTCTGTCCCCGGGGATGTATTTAGATGGGAGTCTGTCCCCAGGGATGTATTTAGATGGGGGTCTGTCCCCAGGGATGTATCTAGATGGGGCTCTGTCCCCGGGGATGTATCTAGATGGGGGTCTGTTATTGGCGGGGTATTTCGATGGGGGTCTGCTCCTGGGGGGGGGATTTAGATGGGAGTCTGTCCCCGGGGATGTATTTAGATGGGGGTCTGGCCCCGGGGATGTATCTCGATGGGGGTCTGTACCCGGGGATGTATCTAGATGGGGGTCTGTACCCGGGGATGTATCTAGATGGGGGTCTGTACCCGGGGATGTATTTAGATGGGAGTCTGTCCCCGGGGATGTATTTAGATGGGAGTCTGTCCCCAGGGATGTATTTAGATGGGGGTCTGTCCCCAGGGATGTATCTAGATGGGGGTCTGTCCCCGGGGATGTATTTAGATGGGAGTCTGTCCCCAGGGATGTATTTAGATGGGGGTCTGTCCCCAGGGATGTATCTAGATGGTGGTCTGTACCCGGGGATGTATCTAGATGGGGGTCTGTACACGGGGATGTATCTAGATGGGGGTCTGTCCCCGGAGGGGTATCTAGATGGGAGTCTGTTATTGACGGGGTATTTCGATGGGAGTCTGCTCCTGGGGGGGATTTAGATGGGAGTCTGTCCCCAGGGATGTATCTAGATGGGGGTCTGTCCCCAGGGATGTATTTACATGGGAGTCTGTCCCCAGGGATGTATCTAGATGGGGGTCTGTACCCGGGGATGTATCTAGATGGGGGTCTGTCCCCGGCGGGGTATCTAGATGGGAGTCTGTTATTGACGGGGTATTTCGATGGGAGTCTGCTCCTGGGGGGGTATTTAGATGGGAGTCTGTCCCCGGGGATGTATTTAGATGGGGGTCTGTCCCCAGGGATGTATCTAGATGGGGGTCTGTCCCCAGGGATGTATCTAGATGGGGGTCTGTACCCGGGGATGTATTTAGATGGGAGTCTGTCCCCAGGGATGTATCTAGATGGGGGTCTGTACCCGGGGATGTATCTAGATGGGGGTCTGTCCCCAGGGATGTATCTAGATGGGAGTCTGTACCCGGGGATGTATTTAGATGGGAGTCTGTCCCCAGGGATGTATCTAGATGGGGGTCTGTCCCCAGGGATGTATTTAGATGGGAGTCTGTCCCCAGGGATGTATCTCGATGGGAGTCTGTACCCGGGGATGTATCTAGATGGGGGTATGTCCCCGGCGGGGTATCTAGATGGGAGTCTGTTATTGACGGGGTATTTCGATGGGAGTCTGCTCCTGGGGGGGGGGGTATTTAGATGGGAGTCTGTCCCCGGGGATGTATTTAGATGGGGGTCTGTCCCCAGGGATGTATCTAGATGGGGGTCTGTCCCCAGGGATGTATCTAGATGGGGGTCTGTACCCGGGGATGTATTTAGATGGGAGTCTGTCCCCAGGGATGTATCTAGATGGGGGTCTGTACCCGGGGATGTAACTAGATGGGGGTCTGTCCCCAGGGATGTATCTAGATGGGTGTCTGTACCCAGGGATGTATTTAGATGGGAGTCTGTCCCCGGGGATGTATTTAGATGGGAGTCTGTCCCCAGGGATGTATTTAGATGGGGGTCTGTCCCCAGGGATGTATCTAGATGGGGGTCTGTCCCCGGGGATGTATCTAGATGGGGGTCTGTCCCCGGCGGGGTATCTAGATGGGAGTCTGTTATTGGCGGGGTATTTCGATGGGAGTCTCTCCTGGGGGGTGATTTAGATGGGAGTCTGTCCCCGGGGATGTATTTAGATGGGGGTCTGTCCCCGGGGATGTATCTCGATGGGGGTCTGTACCCGGGGATGTATCTAGATGGGGGACTGTACCCGGGGATGTATCTAGATGGGGGTCTGTACCCGGGGATGTATTTAGATGGGAGTCTGTCCCCGGGGATGTATTTAGATGGGCGTCTGTCCCCAGGGATGGATTTAGATGGGGGTCTGTCCCCAGGGATGTATCTAGATGGGGGTCTGTCCCCGGGGATGTATTTAGATGGTAGTCTGTCCCCAGGGATGTATTTAGATGGGGGTCTGTCCCCAGGGATGTATCTAGATGGGGGTCTATACCCGGGGATGTATCTAGATGGGGGTCTGTACCCGGGGATGTATCTAGATGGGGGTCTGTCCCCGGCGGGGTATCTAGATGGGAGTCTGTTATTGACGGGGTATTTCGATGGGAGTCTGCTCCTGGGGGGGGATTTAGATGGGAGTCTGTCCCCAAGGATGTATCTAGATGGGGGTCTGTACCTGGGGATGTATCTAGATGGGGGTCTGTACCCGGGGATGTATCTAGATGGGGGTCTGTCCCCAGGGATGTATCTAGATGGGAGTCTGTACCCGGGGATGTATTTAGATGGGAGTCTGTCCCCAGGGATGTATCTAGATGGGGGTCTGTCCCCAGGGATGTATTTAGATGGGAGTCTGTCCCCAGGGATGTATCTAGATGGGGGTCTGTCCCCAGGGATGTATCTAGATGGGGGTCTGTACCCGGGGATGTATCTAGATGGGGGTCTGTCCCCGGGGATGTATCCAGATAGGAGTCTGTCCCCAGGGATGTATCTAGATGGGGGTCTGTACCCGGGGATGTATCTAGATGGGGGTCTGTCCCCAGGGATGTATCTAGATGGGAGTCTGTACCCGGGGATGTATTTAGATGGGAGTCTGTCCCCAGGGATGTATCTAGATGGGGGTCTGTCCCCAGGGATGTATCTAGATGGGGGTCTGTCCCCAGGGATGTATCTAGATGGGGGTCCGTACCCGGGGATGTATTTAGATGGGAGTCTGTCCCCAGGGATGTATCTAGATGGGGGTCTGTACCCGGGGATGTATCTAGATGGGGGTCTGTCCCCAGGGATGTATCTAGATGGGAGTCTGTACCCGGGGATGTATTTAGATGGGAGTCTGTCCCCAGGGATGTATCTAGATGGGGGTCTGTCCCCAGGGATGTATTTAGATGGGAGTCTGTCCCCAGGGATGTATCTAGATGGGGGTCTGTCCCCAGGGATGTATCTGGATGGGGGTCTGTCCCCAGGGATGTATCTAGATGGGGGTCTGTACCCGGGGATGTATCTAGATGGGGGTCTGTCCCCGGCGGGGTATCTAGATGGGAGTCTGTTATTGACGGGGTATTTCGATGGGAGTCTGCCCCTGGGGGGTATTTAGATGGGAGTCTGTCCCCGGGGATGTATTTAGATGGGGGTCTGTCCCCAGGGATGTATCTAGATGGGGGTCTGTCCCCAGGGATGTATCTAGATGGGGGTCTGTACCCGGGGATGTATTTAGATGGGAGTCTGTCCCCAGGGATGTATCTAGATGGGGGTCTGTACCCGGGGATGTATCTAGATGGGGGTCTGTCTCCAGGGATGTATCTAGATGGGAGTCTGTACCCGGGGATGTATTTAGATGGGAGTCTGTCCCCAGGGATGTATTTAGATGGGAGTCTGTCCCCAGGGATGTATCTAGATGGGGGTCTGTCCCCAGGGATGTATCTAGATGGGAGTCTGTCCCCAGGGATGTATTTAGATGGGGGTCTGTCCCCGGGGATGTATCTCGATGGGGGTCTGTACCCGGGGATGTATCTAGATGGGGGTCTGTACCCGGGGATGTATTTAGATGGGAGTCTGTCCCCGGGGATGTATTTAGATGGGAGTCTGTCCCCAGGGATGTATTTAGATGGGGGTCTGTCCCCAGGGATGTATCTCGATGGGGGTCTGTACCCGGGGATGTATCTAGATGGGGGTCTGTACCCGGGGATGTATCTAGATGGGGGTCTGTCCCCGGCGGGGTATCTAGATGGGAGTCTGTTATTGACGGGGTATTTCGATGGGAGTCTGCTCCTGGGGGGGTATTTAGATGGGAGTCTGTCCCTGGGGGAAGGGGATAATTAGATGGGGGTCTGTTCCTGGGGGGGGTATCTAGATGGGACTCGGTCCTGGGGGGGGGGTATTTTAGATGGGACTCTGTGCTGGGTCTGGTGATAGTGAGGGTATTAGATGGGGTTCAGTTAACAGGTGATATCAGATGGGGGTCTGCAGATGAGGATTATTTAGATTGGGTAGGGGTCTGTACAAAAGGGGAATGTTATCCGGGGGCGGGGGGGGGGAAATATTGCAGGGGATAAAATTTACATTGGGGATATAAATTGCGGTTGGAGGAAATTTTGCAGGCGGGGGGGGAAATTGCAGGGGAGGGGGAAATAATTGCGGGGGGGATATAATTGCGGGGGGGATAATTATTGCGGGGGGGGAAATATTGCGGGGGGGAAATAATTGCGGGGGGGGGAAATAATTGCGGGGGGGCACTGCAGTTAATGTCCCCCTCTCACCATCTCCATCTGCTGGTGTCCCTGTCTCACTGCAGTTAATGTCCCCCTCTCACCATCTCCATCTGCTGGTGTCCCTGTCTCACTGCAGTTACTGTCCCCCTCTCACCATCTCCATCTCCTGGTGTCCCTGTCTCACTGCAGTTAATGTCCCCCTCTCACCATCTCCATCTGCTGGTGTCCCTGTCTCACTGCAGTTACTGTCCCCCTCTCACCATCTCCATCTCCTGGTGTCCCTGTCTCACTGCAGTTAATGTCCCCCTCTCACCATCTCCATCTCCTGGTGTCCCTGTCTCACTGCAGTTAATGTCCCTCTCTCACCATCTCCATCTGCTGGTGTCCCTCTCTCACTGCAGTTACTGTCCCCCTCTCACCATCTCCATCTGCTGGTGTCCCTGTCTCACTGCAGTTACTGCCTCTCTCACCACCTCACATTCACCACGATTTGCAGCTTTGTCCACTGGCTGCGGTTGTTGACAACAGCAACCACGAGGTGGCGCTGCACTGGCACATGCGCAAACGTATCCTATTCCCGTTGACCATCAGGGTCTGCACGTTCATTCGCTGCCAGGACTAAAGATGGCGCCGGTCAAATAATCACAGAGGCTGGTGGAGGGTGGGAGGTGGAGCTGGGGGTCTGGGGGAGGAGGGGGAATGGGATTTAGTTCCAGTGTTTGAAACCCTTCAGCTCTTTCTATGATTTCACTAATTTAACAATGAGATTGAGAGGGTATTTCACCCCCTTCTTCAGCTCCTGTCTGAATTTAGTCTGGGTCACAATGTAAATACATGTGTTGGTGCAGGAACTGAGAATCTGCAGCATCTTTGATGTTTGTTGTGTGATATAGAGAGGGTCAGTGTAGGAGGAATAATAATAAATATCTGTAATTCGAGTATAAATGTTAAACACAACCCGGGTCACCCATAACAGGATAAAACTGCCGGATATACTGAAGAGTAAAATAATTGATTTCCTGCGATTCTCCATCTCTGGGTCCTTGTGATTCTCTGCATTGCTGTGGCGCCGGAATCCCCTGCGGACTTTACTGGAGAATAAAATCCGTCTGACAGTCAGAACATTGAGCAGCAAAATCAGAAAGACCGGGACACAAGGGGTTAAAATGAGGTCAAACAATTCAAATGCCCCCCATATGGGGGAATTAAAGAAGCTCAGTTTATAAACACAACCCATGGGAACATTATCAATAATGTATTCTTGTTCCAGTGTGAAGTACCAGGGGAGAGACTCTAAACAGCCCAGCACACTCACTGTTCCCACAACCACAGCCGCCCTTTTCTCGCTGCAATATTTTGTTTTCAGCTTCTCACAACAAATGGCCACAAATCGATCAAAGGTGAAAGTGATTGTGAGCCAGACAGAAACAACTGTGGATGCAGAAATCAGAACGGTAATGAGAGAACACACAGGAGTAATTCTCAGGAATGAATATGGGAAATAAATTCCAACAATGCAGTACAGTATGGGTTCAGTGATAACGACCAGGAGATCAGACACTGCCATTCCCACCAGGTAGACACTGATACATTTGGAGAGACCGCACTTTCCTCGGGACAGGATCACAATCGCCACCAATTTAACTGGAAGAGAGAGAAAAGGAAGCAGAGAAATTACTGATCAGACCTGGAGACAAAGCAGCAGTTTGACAGGATCTGGGCTGAGATTTCCAGCTTTGTTGTTGCATCGAGCAGTGAAAACTGATTCATTGACACGGGCAGTGCTTTGTCTCAGTGAAATGTTTGTAATCACCGTTATTAATAATGAATTGGGAAATTGATGCAGAAAGTGAATAAAGTCAGCACCGGATCTACTGGAAGTATTGAGTGAGGATGCAGTGTCAGTGGGGGAATGAGAAGGGGTTTTACAGAGATGGAATCCAATGGGTTAATTGGGAACTTGTCATCAGACTGTTGGTTGGGAATGTTTGGGGAGAGCGGGATGTGCAGCTGGTTTGTTGCTCTGGGTTCAGGGAACCGACAGGGACTGTTACCAAGTGGGAAAACTTCAGCGCTGTGTTAGAGTATCAGCAAAGATCTAGAATGGCAGAGCAGGCTCGAGGGCTGAATGGCCTCCTCCTGCTCCTGTGTTCCTGTATTCCTCTCAGGTTGGACAAGGCAGCTGGAGGTGGAGCCAGGGAGAGAGATAGGGTGGGCGAGAAGGGAAAGGATATGTTGTAGCAGGAGGGGAGACTGGAGCAGATGGTTTGGGAAAGTGGATAAACTGAACCAATGGATGAGGAGACTGAGGATTCAATACAGTGAGAGGAGAGGCTGAGATTCACAGGGAGAGACTGCAGCAGAGTGTTAGAGGAAATCTAATCTATAGATCCCAGGAATACAACTCAATTCATACATTCAAACAATAATCCCTTTGTTTACTGGTGTTGGAGAACAGTTCATTGTTTCTACAATATAGTCAATATATTTAGTTTCTACAGGCAATTAAATATAAATTTTAATATATTTCTGATATCAGCCTCGCTCTTTATTGAATTCAGCAGTCACAGAGATTTTAAAGTGCAGTATTTAAATAATGAATTACCATCAGTGATGAACTGATTCTATTCTGTTTATTCAGTCACTAAGTAAGGAATAGGAACTTTCTACAAAACAAAATGAGTATCTGACAGAAATCAACACAGAGGATCAAGTCCAACAGGAAAATGAACACAAACTGACAACAGACAATTTCAACTCACAGTTTCTCTCACTAATTGTTCTGGACATTCCAGCACTTTATGATAGTGAATTATTTACACTGCTGCTTCTTTCTCTTTCCTTTGGCTTTTCTTTTCCCGTTGGTTTCCTTCTCCATGCTCCTTTTCACCTTCCCTATCTCTCTGGAGTACACATACCCTGTAAATTTTTACTTAATGCTGATTTTCATGGATGATTTATTCCTAACATTCTGCGTCTGTGTTCTGTTCACCAGCCCCACGTTCAATGATTCTATTCTCAGAGTCAGTTTGTTCAATGGTGAAACCTCTGTGAATAATTTAATGTATCTACAGAACACTCAAGTCTCCACCTGTTCACATACACTCTTCACTTCATCTACAATGCATGGAATAAACAGGATCGAAAGCGACTTCCAGACAAACCTCACACTCATTGAAATTCCTTCTCCTGGAATTATAAAGTAATCTGTTGTAATGTGGGAATGTTTAATTAATAAAACACCAACATCAGCGCTGCATCTGATAATCTACAGATAAATGGAAAGACTCTTGTTTCCAACTGACTGAGTGAAAACCAGTAAAACATCAGATCAATACTTTCTATTTTACAATGTAGTCCAGTGACAGTGAAGGTCCACAGTGAAGCAGAGAAGGAGATGTGAAAGTGTCAGCAGCAAACTGAGTTCAGTAGCCAGACTTCAGAAGCAGCGTCAGACACACACAGAATGAAATAATATTTGATAACATTGATAATCAACAAATACATTGAAATTCCAGTTAAACTGAGCCATGTTATTGGGGAGGGAGGACATTGTTCTGTCCCCTTGTAACCCTGAGACTGTGAGATGTCTCATCATCAATCACTGAAAAAAATCATAAAAATATTCCAGGACCGGTTAGATCCACCTCATGATAATGCTAATAACTCCTAATGGTCCGATTATTGATCCTCACTGAAACATCTCATTCCAATACATTCAATACACAGAATAATCCAGTAACAATGCCACAGTTACTTAAAGCAATACCATTAAATACAGAATACAGTTCCTGCAAGAATGTAAAGAGTAGACAATAATGAGATTCCATCAGTAAATTGCTGGAAAAGAACAGGTGGCTGTGTAACACACACAGAGGGAAATAATACCCAGTACAGCAGCACAGTTAACATCGATTTGCACCGTTAACAGCTGAGATACTGCTTACCAGGAACTCCAATTGCTGCAAGTACAGGATAGTAAATGCCTTGCATCTGATGCATGACTGGATATCCTATTCCTGTGAGAAGCAGAATTTTCAGTGAGCCTGGAATCCACAGCTCCACCAGGCACTCTGAGCTGATCCATTCCAATGGGTCCTGATTTATACAGGGGATAAGTCTCCACTGACACGGTTATACCCCTGATCATTGCTATTAGTTACACTCACCTGAACAAACACATTACATCAGCAGCTTTGACTCTGATGTAAATTATGTGATGGATAAAACACAATCATTTCAATGTCAATGACATTTTCTGAGTAAGACCTCTCTCGGAATAAACCTGAAATCTGTACTCATACTCGATGGATGGCAATTATGAGAGGCGTCATTTACGTTTTCCATATTATTGCATTGGACTTGTTCACTCCTGGCATTTCTGTTGTAAATGTAACTGATCCATCTGCAGTGGACACTGAATCCAAGGACAAAAGCAATCCTATTTCACTCTGTTCCTGCCTTTTCCCAGTTAAAATGTGAACTTTGAGTCTCTGATTCGGGACCATGTTCAGGGTTACAGCCCAGAAACTACTGTGAGTGATATTACGGGACAGACACTGTACGCATCCATTTGGGAGGCAGTTGGGTAGTGATAGTATCAATGGTCACGTAATCCAGAGGCCCAACTTGATGGCCTGGGGACAGGGGTTCATATCCCACCACGGCAGCTATATAAAACAGAGGGAGCTCCCTTTCTGTGTATAAAGTAGAGGGAGCTCGCTCTCCAGCTATAAAGTGTAAGGAGCTCCCTCTCTATGTATAAAGTGGAAGGAGCTCCCTCTCTAGTTATAAAGTGGAGGAAGCGCCCTCTCTGTGTATAAAGTGGAGGGAGCGCTCTCTCTGTGTATATACTGGAGGGAGCTCCCTCTCTATGTATAAAGTGGAGGCAGCTCCTTCTTTATTTATAACGTTGGGGGCGATGGAGGAAAGAGGAGAGAAGGAAACGAAAACAACTGGGGAAATGGAGAGAGAGGGACAAAGTGGAAGACAGTGAGAGACAGAAGAGAAAGCGAAATGAGACCGAACGGAACTCCAGTAACGATCCCCATTGTTTGCCCAGACGGTATTTGGGGTTTAATGTGAGGGTTTTAGGGATGAGTGTTAGATGAGTGTTTGATATTTTCAAACTGCATTGACATTCCCAACAAAAGCAAGAGTTAAAGATTCAAAATTAACCAACAAATCGCTTAAAGCATTGCTGTCCATGTACAGAGGGACGGAGAGATGGAAGGAGTGAGACACAGATGGAGAGAGACACAGACAGACTGCGGACAGAGACAGAGGGAGAGAGAGAGACAGAGGTAGAATGATAGAGGAAAAAGGAGAAACAGAGACAGAGGAAGAGAGACTGAAAGGGAGGCAGGCAAATGCAGAGTGAGACAGACAGAAAGGGAGGCAAGCAGATGCAGAGGGAGACAGACAGATGCAGAGGGAGAAAGGGACAGAGAGAGAGAGAGGGATTGAGACAAACAGAGGGAGAAACAGAGACAGAGGGACAGACACAGAGAGAGAGAGAGAGAGAGGGAGGGAGACAAACAGAGGGAGAAACAGAAACAGCAGGAGAGACAGAGAGAGAGGGAGGAAGAGATTATAGGAAAAACATTGCATCTAATAATGTTGAAAGAAGATAGAATTAAAAAGTAAAACTGGCCGTGTGCAAGAACTAATTTTGAAAGGAGAGATCAGGGGTTTAGTATGAGTGTTTTGGGGGTGATTGTTGGATTAGTGATTGATATTTTCAAACTGAAGTAACATTTAATATTATTGAAAAAAAATATTGTTTCACACTGACAAATTTTTTAGTTTTGCTTAAGAGATACAGCACTGAAACAGGCCCTTCGGCCCACCGAGTCTGTCCTGACCAACAACCACCCGTTTATACTACTCCTGCACTAATTCCATATTCCTACCACATCCCCACCTGTCCCTATATTTTCCCTGCAACCTACCTCTCCGAATGGCAATTTTTAATGGCCAACTTACCTATCAACCTGCAAGTCTTTGGCATGTGGGAGGAAACCGGAGCACCCGGAGGAAACCCACGCAGACACAGGGAGAACGTGCAAACTCCACACAGGCAGTACCTGGAATTGAACCCGGGTCGCTGGAGCTGTGAGGCTGCGGTGCTAACCACTGCGCCACTGTGCCACCCCTTGCTTTAGAAGCAGGGGAAATGGGAGGGGACCTTGACAGAACCTCAGTCACAATCTCCATTATCTGCATAGTCCTGTATTGGGGGTTGAGTGTGAGAGTTTCGGGGGCGAGTGTTGATCAGTGTTTGATATTTTCAAACTGCAGTGACGTTCCCAGCAAGAGCAAGATTTAAAGTTTCAAAAATTAAGCAAGAAATGGATAAAAACATTTCTGTCCAAGGAGAGCGAGATGGTGTTGGAGACAGAGTCATGGAAAGAGGCAGAGAAAGAGGGAGAGGGTGAGGGAGAGAGAGATAGAGAGAGAAAGATGGGAAGAAACAGACATGAGAGGGAGAGACAGAGAGAGGATGAGACAAGTTGTAACAATCATTAACAATCCTCATTATCTGCCCAGTCCTGTTTTTGGAGGTTAGTGTGAGTGTTTTTGGGGTGAATGTTGGATCAGTGTTTCAAATGTTCAAACTGCAGTGACATTCCCAACAAGGCTGTTTAAGTATGTAAGTGCAGGGAGGTTATGCTGGAAGTGTATAACTCATTGCTTAAGCACCATAATGAGACCTCCCAGGGCAGGTACAGTGTGAGTTTAGATACAGAGTAAAGCAGTGAATTTAGAGAAGGAGGGAAAGACGGGCAGAAAGAGTGAGGAGATACGGGGAGGAAGTCAGATTGTAGGAGAAACTTTACATCTAACCACGTGAAAAAAATAAATAATGAAAAATATAAATGGACTGCGCACTGAAAATACTGTCCGCACACAACAACTAAAGTCACACACCACCCTAACTTGAAACTATATCGCCATTCCTTCACTGTTACTGGGTCAAAATCCTGGAACTCCCTTCCTAACAGCTCTGTGGGTCTACCTAGCCCACATGGACTGCAGCGGTTCAAGAAGGAGGCTCAACACCACCTTCTCAAGGGCAATTAGGAATGGGTAATAAATGCTGGATTGGCCTGTAATGCACACATCCAACAAATAAATAAGGCAAATAAAAAGTTGTCATCGATTCACTTCAGGGGATATTACACTGGACGAACAAAAACTTGGTCAAAGAGGTTGATTTGAGGGAGCGTCTTCAAAGAGGAAAGTGAGTTAGTGAGACGGATAGGTTTAGGAAAGGAATTCCAGAATTAGGGTCTTGGCAGCTTGAAGGCACGGCCACCAATGGTGGAACGATTCAAATTGGGGATGCTCAAGAGGCCGGAATTAGAGGACCGCAGATATTGGGGGATTGTGGAGCTGGAGGAGATTGCAGAGATAGGGAGGGACCATATGTGGAAGTCAGTTCCAAACTTCTACCACCCTTTGTATGTAGAAGTGTTTCTAAATGTCATCTTTGAAAGGGCTTTCGACTAATGTTTGATTTTTAGACAGCCCCCCCCGCCCCCATCCGAGACTGTCCCCATCGAATACTCACAGGACAGGTACAACACGGGGTTAGACACAGAGTAAAGATCCATCTACCAATGCCAGACTCAGTGTTCCTCTATCTCTTTCTCCTCACCTCTCACTGCCTGCAACACCTTTTCTCAGCCTCTCCTTCTCCCTCTTCCCATCCTGAGAGCAAGAGGGAGAGATTGAGATAGTTCACAGAGGGAGATATAGATAGAGGGAGAAAAGTAGAGAGATAGACTTGGAAATGGAGTAACAGAGAGAAGAAATAGGGTTTCAGAGAGTTGAAGAGATGGGAAGAGAGAGATAGAGATGGAGAGAGATTGCCAGCAAGAGAGTTTACCAGAGATTCCCTCTCTCTCAGTCCCTATCACTCCTTTCCAATTTGTTACTATCTCCAACTAGTTTTCTCCTTCAAACCCAATGTTTCACACTCCATGTGTCTCGCTCGTATGTCTGTGTTTGCTGCAGTGAAGGATTACATCAAATTATTGTGTTTTACATTTGTCCTTTCAATCTAACTGAAAAATCTGTCAGACTGTGAACTTGGAGTGAATGTCCACTGATTCCTGAGGGCAACAGGACAGGTGGATAAGGTGGTTAAGAAGGCTTATGGAATACTTCCCTTTATTGGCCGATGTAGAGAATATAAGAACAGGGAGGTTATGCTAGAACTGTATAAAACACTAGTTCGACCACAGCTAGAGTACTGTGTACAGTTCTGGTGACCACATTACAGGAAGGATGTGATCACACTAGAGAGGGTACAGAGGAGATTTGCAGAGGATGTCGTCAGGAATGGAGAATTTTAACGATGAGGAGAGATTGCATAGGCTGGAACTGTTTTCTTTGGAACACAGAAGGTTGAAGGGAAGATTTAATTATGGTGTATAAAATGATGATGGGCTGAGATAGAGTGGATAGGAAGGACCCATTTCCCTTAACAGAGGGGGCAATCACCAGGGGCAGAGATTTCCAGATTTCCACACCAATATCATGAGGGTTCCATGGTGGAATACCTTGCTGGATGTTTAAAATGGAGCGTTTTCCTTCCTGATCATCAAAACTGGCCGCCTGGGCCCCAGCTCCATCCACATTTCTCCCACTCTACCACTATTTCACTCTACATACCGATCTTCCTCTGTTTGCATACACAGCAGTGAAGAATTACATTAAATGAATATTTCTGACATTCTCCCTTTCAATCCACCCCAACAATCTCTCTGTCTCCAATCTTGTCCCTCTCAACAGCCCTCTCTCTGCCTGCATATCTAAGCCTCTCTCCCTCTGTCTCCCTCTTAGTGTCAGAGATAGCAGGAGGGAGAGACAGAGAGAGGAAGACAGAGAGAGACGCAGAGAACAATCCCAGCTTCTCCAATCTATCCACGTAACTGAAGTCCCGCAACCCTGGAACCATTCTTGTGAATCTTTTCTGCACCCTCTCTAATGCCCCTAAAGTACGGTGTCCAGAATTGGACAATGCTACAGTTAAAGGCAAACCAGCGTTTTACAAAGGTTATATTTTCCTTGCTTTCGCATTCAATGTCTCTATTTATAATCTGAGGACTCCTTATGCCGTTTAATCACTTTCTGAAGCTGCCCTGCCACCTTCAGTGATTGGTGCACAAATACTCCCCAGATGTGTCTGTTCCTGCACCTCCTTTCAAATTGTATCCTTTACTTTATATCATCTCTCCTCCTTTTTCTGAACCGTGGAGGCGGAAGATGTGGGCAAGGTCCTTAATGAATACATAGCGACTGTCTTCACAAAAGAAGGGATGACAGAGACATTGTAGTCAATGAGGAGGGGTTTGAAATATTGAATGGCATAACAGTGAGTGAGGAAATATTCAGGGGTTTAACATCTTTGAAAGCTGATAATTCACCAGGCTCAGACTGTTCAGAGGTGCAAGGACGGAAGTATCAGAGGGTCTGAAAATCATTTTCCAATCCTCTCTGGTTACAGTCATGCTGCCAGAGGACTGGAGGACTGCGTATGTTGTCCTGTTGATTAACAAGGGAGAAAGTAATAGACTGAGTAATTACAGGCCACCCAGCCTAATCAGTGTGGAGGGAAAATTATTGGGCACAATGGAATGATTAATTCCATTCTCGGATTGTGCGTCTCAGTGTCTCCATGTCTGTGTCTCTGTCACAGTTTGAGCACTACCCTTATATTGGTGAGGAGTCGGTCTCTGGAATAAATGTCCCAGTGTTGTGGTAACAAAAAATGGCCACCGAGAACCAGCCTAAAATGGCTGACTAATGTTTGTGGATTTCCACAGATGTTTGAGAGAGGAGAAAGAGAGAGACAAACAGACAGAAAGAGAGACAAAGAGATGAAAAACAGACCAAGACTCAAAGAGTGATAACAAGATATTTGTCATTGGACAGAGGAAGAGGAGGAGGCCATTTGGCCCCTCAACCCTCTTCTTTCATTCAATGAGCTCATGGCTGATGTGTGATCTAACTCCATGTACCTATCTTTGCCCCTTCCTGCCATTGGTTCACAAAAATCTATCAAACTCAGATTTAAAAACAAACAAGTGTCTCAGCATCAATTGCCGTTTGTGGAAGAGAGTTCCAAACTGATATCACACCTGGTGTGTTGAGGTGTTTCTTCATTTCACTCCTGAAAGGTTTTTAGACTACGTTTAGATTTTCAGAATATGCCCCCAAGTTCCTGACTCCGCAGCCAGTTAGAATTGTTACTCTCTGTCCACCCGTTCAGTTTCCCTTATTATCTTGAAAACATTCATCAAATCACCCGACAACATTCTAAATTCCAGGGAAAGGACATGTTGGAGGAGGATGGGAGACTGGAGCAGATAGTTTGGGAATGTGGATAAACTGAAGCAATGGATGAGGAGACTGAAGATTCAATACAGTGAGAGGATAGGCTGAGATTCACAGGGAGAGACTGCAGCAGAGTGTTAGAGGAAATCTAATCTATAGATCCCAGTAATACAACTCAATTCATACATTCAAACAATAATCCCTTTGTTTACTGGTGTTGGAGAACATTTCATTGTTTCTACAATATAGTCAATATATTTAGTTTACACAGGCAATTAAATATAAATTTAAATATATTTCTGATATCAGCCTCGCTCTTTATTGAATTCAGCAGTCACAGAGATTTTAAAGTGCAATATTTCTAATAATGAATTACCATCAGTGATGGACTGATTCTATTCTGTTTATTCAGTCACTAAGTAAGGAATAGGAACTTTCGATAAAACAAAATGAGGTCCTGACAGAAATCAACACAGAGGATCAAGACCAACAGGAAAATGAACACAATCTGACTACAGACAACTTCAACTCACAGTTTCTCTCACTAATTGTTCTGGACATTCCAGCACTTTCTGACAGTGAATTATTTACACTGCTACTTCTTTCTCTTTCTCTTTACTTCTGCCTATCACTTTCCCTCTGTTTCATTCTCCCTGCTCCTTTTCTCCTTCCCGATCTCTCTGAAGTACTCACACTCTGCAAACTGTTAGCTAATGCTACTTTTCACATATGATTTATTCCTAACATTCTGCGTCTGTGTTCTGTTCACCAGCTCCAGGTTCAATGATTCTATTCTCAGAGTCAGTTTATTCAATGGTAAAACCTCTGTGAATAATTTAATGTATCTACAGAACACCCAAGTCTCCACCTGTTCACCTACACTCTTCACTTCATCTACAATACATGGAATAAACAGGATCGAAAGCGACTTCCAGAAAAAAACCTCACAATCATTGAAATTCCTTCTCCTGGAATTATAAAGTAATCTGTTAGAATGTGGTATTGTTTAATTAATAAAACACCAACATCAGCGCTGCAGCTGATAATCTACAGATAAATGGAAAGACTCTTGATTCCAACTGATAGAGTGTAAACCAGTAAAACATCACATCAATACTTTCTATTTTACAATGTAGTCCAGTGACAGTGAAGGTCCACAGTGAAGCAGAGAAGGAGAAGTGAAAGTGTCAGCAGCAAACTCAGTTCAGTAGCCAGACTTCTGAAGCAGTGTCAGACACACACAGAGTGAAATAATATTTGATAACACCGATAATCAACAAATACATTGAATTCCCAGTTAAACTGAGCCATGTTATTGGGGATGGAGGACATTGTTCTGTCCCCTTGCTACACTGAGACCGTGAGATGTCTCATTGTCAATCGCTGAAAAAAAATCATTGAAATATTCCAGGACCGGTTAGATCCACATCATGAAGTTGTTGAAAACTCCTAATGGTCTGATTATTGATCCTCACTGAAACATCTATTTCCAATACATTCAATGCACAGAATAATCCAGTAACAATACCACAGTTACTTAAAACAATATCATTAAATACATAATACAGCTCCTGCAAGAATGAACGAGTAGACAATGAGGAGATTCCATCAGTAAATTGCTGAAAAAGAACAGGTGGCTGTGTAACACACACAGTGAGTATTAATACCGAGTACAGCAGCACAGTTAACATCGATTTACACCATTAACAGCTGAGATACTGCTCACCAGGAACTCCAATTGCTGCAAGTACAGGATAATAAATGTCTTCTATCTGATAGATTACTGGATATCCCATTTCTGTGAGAAGCAGAGACTTCTATTAGCCTGGAACCCACAGCTCCATCAGGCACTCTGAGCTTATCCATTCCAATGGGTCCTGATTTATACAGGGGATAAGTCTCCACTGACACGGTTATACCCCTGATCATTGCTATTAGTTACACTCACCTGAACAAACACATTACATCAACAGCTTTAACTCTGAAGTAGAAATGTGGTGGATAACGCACAATCATTGCTCCAGTTGCTCTAAACAGGCTCCAGAAGATGGCCGAGCGTGTCTACCCTGAGGCACAGTGTGGCATTCATGCAGAGAGATCGACCGTTGACATGCTGTTCTCCCTTCGTCAGATACAGGAGAAATGCCGTGAAAAACAGATGCCCCTCTACATTGCTTTCATTGATCTCACCAAAGCCTTTGACCTCGTCAGCAGACGTGGTCTCATCAGACTACTAGAAAAGATTGGATGTCCACCAAAGCTACTAAGTATCATCACCTCATTCCATGACAATATGAAAGGCACAATTTAACATGGCGGCACCTCATCAGACCCCTTTCCTATCCTGAGTGGCGTGAAACAGGGCTGTGTTATCGCACCCACACTATTTGGGATTTTCTTCTCTCTGCGACTTTCACATGCGTTCAAGTCCTCTGCAGACGGAATTTTCCTCCACACAAGATCAGATGGCTGGTTGTTCAACCTTGCCCGTCTAAGAGCGAAGTCCAAAGGACGGAAAGTCCTCATCAGGGAACTCCTCTTTGCTGGCGATGCTGCTTTAACATCTCACACTGAAGAGTGTCTGCAGAGTCTCATCGACAGGTTTGCGTCTGCCTGCAGTGAATTTGGCCGAATCTTCAGCCTCAAGAAAACGAACATCATGATGCAGGACGTCAGAAATGCTCCATCCATCAATATTGGCGACCACGCTCTGGAAGTGGTTCAAGGGTTCACCTACCTAGGCTCCACTATCACCAGTAACCTGTCTCTAGATGCAGAAATCAACAAGCGCATGGGAAAGGCTCCCACTGCTATGTCCAGACAGGCCAAGAGAGTGTGGGAAAATGGCGCACTGACACAGAACACAAAAGTCCGAGTGTATCACGCCTGTGTCCTCAGTACCTTGCTCTATGGCAGCGAGGCCTGGACAATGTATGTCAGCCAAGAGTGATGTCTCAGTTCATTCCATCTTCGCTGCCTCCGGAGAATACTTGGCATCAGGTGGCAGGACCGTATCTCCAACACAGAAGTCCTCGAGGCGGCCAACATCCCCAGCTTAGACACACTACTGAGTCAGCGGCGCTTGAGATGGCTTGGCCATGTGAGCCGCATGGAAGATGGCAGGATCCCCAAAAACACATTGTGCAGCGAGCACACCACTCGTATCAGACCCACTGGCCGTCCATGTCCCCGCTTTAAAGACGTCTGCAAAAGCGACATGAAGTCCTGTGACATTGATCACAAGTCGTGGGAGTCAGTTGCCAGCGTTCGCCAGAGCTGGCGGGCAGCCATAAAGGCGGGGCTAAATTGTGGCGAGTCGAAGAGACGAAGCAGTTGGCAGGAAAAAAGACAGAGGTGCAAGGGAGAGCCAACTGTGTAACAGCCCCGACAGACAAGTTTTTCTGCAACACCTGTGGAAGAGCCTGTCACTCCAGAATTGGGCTTTATAGCTACTCCAGGCGCTGCTCCAAAAACCACTTACCACCTCCAGGCGCTTCCCCATTGTCTCTCGAGATAAGGAGGCCAAAGAGATTTCAGTGTCAATGACATTTTCTGAGTAAGACCTCTCTCGGGAATAAACCTGAAATCTGTACTCATACTGGACGGATGGCAATTATGAGAGGCGTCATTTACATTTTCCATATTATTGCATTGACCTTGTTCACTCCTGGCTTTTCTATTGTAAATGTAACTGATCTGTATGCAGTGGTCTCTCAATCCAGGGACAAAAGCAATCCCGTTTCACTCTGTTCCTGCATTTTCCCAGTTAAAATGTGAACTTTGAGTCTCTGATTCCGGACCATGTTCAGGGTTACAGCCCAGAAACTACTATGAGTGATATTGCGGGACAGACACTGTACGCATCCATTTGGGAGGCAGTTGGGTCGTGATAATATCACTGGTCATGTAATCGAGAGGCCCAACCTGATGGCCTGGGGACAGGGGTTCAAATCCCACCACGGCAGCTTTATAAAACAGAGGGAGCTCCCTTTCTCGTTTGGCAGGGGGATGGGAACCGGAGCTCCGGATCAGTGGATGGGGCAGCTGTTGAACAGGCAGATACAGAGTGCAGAGAGTCTGTGAGGAAGGTTAGACAGCTGACAGGGCAAAGTTGCAGCCAGTATGATGGGTTGAAGTGTGTCTATTTTGACGCAAGTAGTGTCAGGAATAAGGGTGATGAACTTAGAGCATGGATCAGTACTTGGAGCTACGATGTTGTGGCCATTACGGAGACTTGGATATCACAGGGGCAGGAATGAATGTTGGATGTTCCAGTGTTTAGATGTTTCAAAAGGAATAGGGAGGGAGGTAAAAGAGGTTAGGGAGAGGCATTGCTAATCAGGGATAGTATCACAGTTGCAGAAAGGGAGGTCGTCGAGGAGGGTTTGTCTACTGAGTCATTATGGGTGGAAGTCAGAAACAGGAAAGGAGCAGTCACTTTGTTGGGAGTTTTCTATAAACCCCCCAATAGCAGCAGAGACATGGAGGAACAGATTGGGAGGCAGATTTTGGAAAGGTGCAGAAGTAACAGGGTTGTTGTCATGGGTGACTTCAACTTCCCTACTTTTGATTGGAACCTCCTTAGTGCAAATCGTTTGGATCTTGCAGATTTTGTCAGGTGTGTCCAGGAAGGTTTCCTGACTCAATATGTGGATAGGCCGACGAGAGGGGAGACTATTTTGGACTTGGTGCTTGGCAACGAACCAGGCCAGGTGGCAGATCTCTCGGTGGGAGAGCATTTCGGTGATAGTGATCATAACTCCCTGACCTTTACGATAGTCGAGGAGAGGGACAGGAGCAGATGGGATGGGAAAATATTTAATTGAGGGAGGGGGAATTACAATGCTATTAGGCAGGAACTGGGGAGCTTAAACTGGGAACAGATGTTCTCAGGGAAATGCACGACAGAAATGTGGAGGTTGTTTAGGGAGCACTTGCTGCGACTGCTGGATAGGTTTGTCCAGATGAGGCAGGGAAGGGATGGTAGGGTAAAGGAACGTTGGATGACAAGAGATGTGAAACAGCTAGTCAAGAGGAAAAAGGAAGCTTACTTAAGGTTGAGGAAGCAAGGGTCAGACAGGGCTCTAGAGGGTTACAAGGTAGTCAGGAAGGAACTGAAGAATGGACTTAGGAGAGCTAGAAGGGGACATGAAAAAGTCTTGGCGGGTAGGATTAAGGAAAATCCCAAGGCGTTCTACACTTATGTGAGGAAGAAGAGGATGGCCAGAGTGAGGGTAGGGCAGATCAGGGATAGTGGAGGGAACTTGTGCCTGGAGTCGGAGGAGTTAGGGGAGGTCCTAAATGAATACTTTGCTTCAGTATTCACTAGTGAGAGGGACCTGGTCGTTTGTGAGGACAGCATGGAACAGGCTGATATGCTCAAACAGGTTGAGGTTCAGAGGGAGGATGTACTGTAAATTTTGAATGATATGAGGACAGATAAGTCCCCGGGGCCAGACGGGATATAACCAAGGATATTATGGGAATCGCCGGAAGAGATTGCTGCTCATTTGGTGATGATCTCTGCGTCTTCACTGTCCACTGGAGGAGTAACGGATGATTGCAGGGTGGCAAATGCTGTTCCCTTCTTCAAGAAAGGGAATAGGGATAACCCTGGGAATTATATACCAGTTAGTCTTACATCGGTAGTGGGCAAATTATTGGAGAGTATTCTGAGAGACAGGATTTATGATTACTTGGAAAAGCATGGTTTGATTAGAAACAGTCAGCATGGCTTTGTGAGGGGCAGGTCATGCCTCACAAGTCTTATTGAATTCTTTGAAGATGTGACAAAACACATTGATGAAGGAAGAACACTGGATGTGGTGTATATGGATTTTAGCAAGGCGTTTCATAAGGTTCCCCATGGTAGGCTCATTCAGAAAGTAAGGAGGCATGGGATTCAGGGAAAGTTGGCTGTCTGGATAAAAATTGGCTGGCCCATCGAGGTCAGAGTGTGGTAGTGGATGGAAATTATTCAGCATGGAGCTCGGTGACCAGTGGTGTTCCACAAGGATCTGTTCTGGGACCTCTGCTCTTTGTGATTTTTATAAATGAATTGGATGAGGAAGTGAAAGGCTGGGTTAGCAAGTTTGCCGATGACACGAAGGTTGCTGGAGTTGTGGATAGTGTGGAAGGCGGTTGTAGGTTGCAACGGGACATTGACAGGATGCAGAGCTGGGCTGAGAAGTGACAGATGGAGTTCAACCTGGAAAAGTGTGAAGTGATTCATTTTGGAAGGTTGAATTTGAATGCGGAATACAGGCTTAAAGATAGGATTCTTGGTAGTGTGGAGGAACAGAGGGATCTTGGGGTCCATGTCCATAGATTGCTCAAAGTTGCCACCCAATTTGATAGGGTTGTTAAGAAGGCGTATGGGGTGTTGACTTTCATTAACAGGGGGATTGAGTTTAAGAGCCGCGAGGTGATGCTGCAGCTCTATAAGGCCCTGGTTCGACCACACTTGGAATATTGTGTTCAGTTCTCGTCGCCTCATTATAGGAAGGATGTGGAAGTTTTAGAGAGAGTGCAGAGGAGATTTACCAGGATGCTGCCTGGACTGGAGGGCATGCCCGACGAAGAAAGATTGAGGGAGCTCGGGCTTTTCTCATTGGAGCGAAGAAGGGTGAGAGGTGACTTGATAGAGGGGTACAAGATGATGAGAGGCATAGATAGAATGGATAGTAAGAGACTTTTTCCAAGGGTGGAAAGGGCTATCACCAGGGGGCATCATTTTAAGGTGATTGGAGGAATGTTTCGGGGAGATGTCAGAGGTAGGTTCTTTACACCGAGAGTGGTGGGTGTGTGGAATGCACTGCCAGTGGTGGTAGTAGAAGCAGATACATTAGGGGCATTTAAGCAACTCTTGGATAGGTACATGGATGATAGTAGAATGAAGGGTAGGTAGTTAGTTTGATCTTAGAGTAGGTTAAAGGTTCGGCACAACATCGTGGGCTAAACTGCCTGTACTGCTCGATGTTCTATATTCTTTCTGAGTGACAGTTTTTCCTGTCTCTCAGAATATATTCCAATCATTTGCCCACTACTGAGGTTACACTGACTGGTTTGCAATCCTTCGCTCCGTTTTTAAACAGAGGTACAATGTCAGCTGTTCTCCAATCCTACAGCACCACACCTGTGTCCAGTGAGCACCCAATCTCCCCATCTCTGTCACCTCCTCCAACCCATAAAACCCTCCCTATGTCTGTAACCTCCTACATACCCTACAACCCTCCTCGCTCTGTTACCTCCTCGGCACCCCAACTCTCCCTACGTCTTTTAAATCCTCAGCCCCTACAACACTCCCTATGTCTATGACCTCCTCCAGCCCCTACTAACTTCCCTATCTCTGTCACCTCCTCCAGTCGCTACAACCCTCCCCATCTCTGTTACCTTCTCAGCACCTCAACACTCACTACCTCTGTCACCTCCTCCAGCCCGGACAGCACTCCCTTATCACTGCAACCTGATCCAGACGCTACAACCATCCCTTGCTCTGTTAACGCCTTCGCCCCCCAACACTCGCCATCGTTGTAACCTCCTCAGCAGCTACAACCTTCCATACGTCTGCAAACTCCTCCCTCCCCTCTAACCCTCCTTATCTTTATCACTTCCTCTAGTCCCGACAACTATCCCTATCTTGTCACATCCTCCAGCCCCGACAACCCTCCCTATCTCTATGACCTCTTCCTGCACCTACAAACCTTCCTACCCCTGTAACCTCCTCCAGCCCCGACAGCCCTCTCCAGCTCTGTCACCTTCTCAAACCCTGGCAACCCTCTCTAACTCTGTAACCTTCTCATCCCCAACAAACCTCCCTAACCCTGTTACATCTTCCAGCCCCTGCAACCCTCCCTAGCTCTGTCATATCCTCCAGATCCTACAACCCTACCTTACCTCTGTCACATCCTACAGCCCCGACAACCCTCCCTATCTCTGTAACCGCCTTGAGCCCATATCACCCTCCCTATCACTGTAACCTCCTCCATCCCTCCCTAGCTCTGTAACCTCTTCCAAACGCTACAACTCTCCCCATCTCTGGCCCCTACTCCAGCCCCAACAACGCTCTCTATCGCTGTAACCTCCTTCAGAGCAACAACCCTGCCTCACACTCTAACCTCCTCCAGCCCCTAAAACTACTCGCAAATCTGTAACATCCTCCAACATCTAAAACTATCCCTATCTCTGTAAACTCGATCCAGCCTCTACCTCCCTTCCTATCTCTCAAAACATCTCCTGCCCAACAACCCTCAATATCTCTGTAAATCCCTCTACCGGCTACAACCCTCCTTATCTCTGTAATCTCCACCAGCCTCTACAACCCTCCTTATCCCTGTAACATCGTCCATCCCCTGGAACCCTCCCGGGCTCTGTCACATTTCCCAGCTCTGTCACATTCCCCAGCCCCTACAACTCTCCCTACTTCTGCAAACCCCTCCAGCCCATACATCCCTTTGAATCTTTGTGACCTGCTGCAGGCCCTCCAAACCTCCCTATCTCTGCAAACTCTTCCAACCCCACAACCCTCCCGGGTTCTGTCACCGACTCCAGCCTCGGCAATCCTCCGTATCTCTGTACCCTCCTCAGCTCATGCAACCCTCCCTAACTCTGTCGCATCTTCCAGCCCAACAGCCCTCCCCAGGTCTATCACCTTCTCCCGCCTCTGCAGCTCTCCCTATGTCTCAACACCGCCAGCCCCGACAACCCTCCAAATCTTTGTAACCTCTTCCATCCCCTACAACCCTCCATATCTCTGTAACCTCCTCAGCCCCTACAACCCTCCCACTTTCTCTACAGCCCTCCAGCCCCGACAACACTCCCTATCTCTGTAATCTCCTCCAGCCGTGACAGCACAACCTTTCTCTGTAACCTCCTCCGGGCCCTACAATCCTCCCTATCTCTGTCACCTCCTCCAGCACCACAACCTTCCCCATCTCTGTAACCACCTCCACCCCTACAGCCCTCCCTATCTCTGCTGCCTCCTCCAGCCCCTATAACTTGTCCTATCTCTGTCACCTCCTCCAGGCCCGACAACCTTCCCCAAATCTGTCACCTACTCCAGGTTCTACAACCCTCCCTCTCTCTGTAACGTCCTCAGCCCTACAACCCTGATGATCTCTGTAACCTCCTCCACCCCTACAACATTCCCTGTCTCATGCTTCAGGTCAATGATGAAGGTTCTGATGAGGGGGTCACCGTCATGCAAGGTTAACTCTGCTTCTCTCTCCACAGATACTGCCAGACCTGCTGAGTACTTCCTGCATTTCCTGTTTTTGTTTCACTTTACATCTATGACCCCTTGTCACTGACCTCTCTGCGAAGTTAAATAGGCCCATCATGTACACGCTAGCCGGGCCCCTCAAAACTTTGTAAATTTCAATCAAACCTCACCTCAGACTTCTCTGTTCCAGCATATCAGTCCCAGCCTATCCAATTTTTCCGCATAGCAGCATTTTTCCAGACCTGGCAACATCCTCGTAAATTTGCTCTGTACCCTCTCTCATGCAATTAAATCTTTTCTGTAATGTGGTGACCGGAACTGCACAAAGTACTCACGGTTTGGCCCAACCAATGACTTATATACTAACAGCATAACCTCTCTCCTATTCTTCACATCAGCTAATAAAGGAAACGTATTCCCTGTACTTCTTAACTCTCGTGGCGACCAGTCCTGCTATCTTCATGGATCTGTGAACATTCACTCCAAGGTCCCACACTTCTTCTACACCTGGAAGGATTCTACCATTAATTGTGCATTCCTTTGCCTCGCTCAACCTCCCCAAATTCATCACCTCACACGTCTCTGCGTTGAATACCTTTTGCCACTTTTCTGCCCACCTGGCTAGTCCATTAACATCTTGCTGCAGTCCACAGGTATTCTTCTGTCCATCAACCAAGGTGCCATTTTTTTTGTATCGCCTGAAATCGTTTTGATCATTTCCCCTACATTTACGTCCAAATCCTAAATATATAGCACAAAAAGTAGTGGATCTATTAGCGAGCCCTGTGGAACGCCACTGGAAACAGCCTTGCAGTCGATATATCAGCAGAAAAAGAGAATTGGCTAAATAACAGGAAGCAGAGAGTCGGGATTAATGGATTATTTTCTGGGTGAAAAGCTGTAACTAGTGGAGTACAACAGGGATCAGTGCTGGAGCCTCAAAGTTTTACAATCAATATTAATGACTTGGATGAAGTGACATACAGACTTGTAGCCAAATGTGTTGAGGAGGCGAAGATTGGTAGGAAAGCAAGTTGTGATGAGGGTAAACATAGTCTGCAAAGGGAAATATATAAGTTAAGTGAGTGGGGAAAAAGTGGCAGATGGAGTATAACGTGGAGTATGATGTGAGGTTACCACTTCGGTGGGAATCACAGAAGAGAGGACTATTATTTATGTGGTGGGAGTCGGCAGAATGCTGCGGTATGAGAAACCTGGGTGTCCATGTACAGGAATCAGAAAATGTCAGCATGCAAGTACAGCAAGTAATTCGAATGGAAAATGGATTGTTGGTATTCTTTGCAAGGAGGATGAAGTATAAAAGTTACGAAGCATTGCTACAGTTGTACAGGCCATTTGTGAGAAGGCAGCTGGAGCATTGTCTGCAGTTTTGGTCACCTTATTTAAGGAGCGATATACTTGCAATGGAAGCAGATCAGAGAAAGTTCACTAGGTTGAATTCTGGGATGAGAGGTTTCTCTAATGAGGAAATGTTAGACCAGTTGTATCCATACTCAACGGAGTTTGAAGATTGAGAGTTGATCTTACTGCGAAGTAAAGGATTCTGAGGAGACCTGACAGGGTAGAAGTTGAGAGGAAGCTTCTTCTCTTGGGGAAATCTAGAACTGGGGAGCACAGTTTCATATTAATGTGTCTTCCATTTAAGTCAGACGTGAGGAGGAATTTCCTCTCTCAGACTGTTGTTAATATTTGAAATTCTCCACCCGAGCGAGCAGTGGAGCTGAGTCATTGAATATATTCAAGGCTGAGATCGACAAATATCGATTACCATGAGAGACAACGGTTATGTTGTGGGGAAGAGTGCGGTGGAGTTTGCAAGGAGGGAAGTGGACTCAAGGTCGCGATTAGATCATGCATGATCTTATTGAATGGAGTAGCAGGTCGAAGGGCCGAATGGCCTACTCCTTCTGCTAGAGGGAGCAGTGCAGAAGAACTACTGTACTATTGGAGGGAGCAGTACTGAGGGAGTGCTGCACTGTTGGATGGGCAGGACTGAGAGAGTGATTCACTGTTGAAGGGGCAGTATTGAGGAATCACTGCATCGCCAGTGGGGCAATAGGGTGGGAAACCACACTGTTGGAGGGGCAGCAATGTGGGAGTGATGCCCTGTTTGAGGTGAATTACTAATAGCATGCTACACAGTTGTTGGGTAAGTCCAGAGACAGTACTGTACTGTGGGAAGGTCAGTATTGAAGAGGTACCGGACTGTTGGTGAGATATTACTGGGGGAACTCGGCCCTGTCTGCAGAGACAGTACTGGAGGAATGCTGCACTGTCAGAGGGGCAGTACATTTGGGGCCCTGCACTGTCAGCAGGGCAATATTAGTGGAGGGCTGCATTATCCGATCTTCAATACTACGGGAGTGCTGCACTGTTGAAGGGCCAGTACTGATGAAGTGCTGCACTATCAAAGGTGCATTTTTGGGGAGGACACGTTAAATTGAACCCCCTTTGCCTTTTTGCAGATAAAAGATTACAAAGTACTATTTGGAAGGAGAGCGCGGCCTTATCTGCGGTGTCCTGGCCAATATTTTGCCCTCAATGATGATCTGTGATGATCTGTTTATTATCACCTTGCTGTTTGTGATATATTACTGTGTGTCAATTAACTGCTCCGTTTTCCACATTCCAGCAGTGACCCCACATCAGAAACATTTACATGGCTGTAAGGCACTTCGAAATGTCCCGTGTTTCTAAACAACGCAATGCAAGAGCAAGCCTTTCCTTCTTTTCTTTCCTTCATGCCACTGAGGATAACTGCAGCAAATATCACTTCAACTGACCACCGCAAATATCTCTTAAAATTGCCACAGCAAACATCAAAATATGATTTTAAATTACCAATAGGCATATCACATAAAATGGACTCAGGGCACATCACTGAAAATTGCCAGAGCAAATATTTTGTCATTTCATTGACCGATATATAATGAAAACAGTCACAGAAAATATCACTTTAAATGACCTCAGCATATTTCACTTAAAATGACCACTATACCTGTCAATTGAAATGGCTACAGGTGATATCACTTAAAATGGCCGCAGTGCTTATCACTTAATTTCTGTACCTTGTATGCCACTTAAAATGGCTGCAACGCATATAACATAAAATGGCAGCGATACAAGAAACTTAAATGACAACTGTGCTTGTCATTTAAAAGAAACAATCGGCATATCACATAAAATCACAGCTGTAGTCATAAATCACTTAAAATGGTACGGTGGATCAAACGAATTTAAAATGGCTGCTGTGCATTTCACTTAACCATGGAATTCATTGCATTGCCCGGAAAACAGGCACTGTCCTGGAATTATCAGAAATATTCGCACTTCTCATTGATCGCTCATAGGATTACAGGAAATAGGAGCAGGAGTATGCAATTCGGCTGGCGAGCCTGCTCTGTCATTCTCACAGTGTCGTTCAAACAGATCATGGCTGATCATCTACCTCTGCACCATTTTTACCCACTATCTCCATATCCCTAAATGTCATTGATATCCAGAAATCTATAGATTTCTGTCTTGAACATGCTCAGTGATTGAGCTTCCTCATCCCTATGGGGTTCGGAATTCAACAAATTCACCACCATCTGAGGAAAGAAATTCCTCCTCATCTCAGTCTCAAATGGCCTGTCCCTTATTCTGAGACTGTGTCGCTTGGTTCCAGACTCACCAGCCAGAGAAACATCCGACCCACATCTACCCTGTCACACCCTGTAAGAATGCAGTAACTTTCAATGAGATCAACTTTCATTCTTCAAAACTCTAGCGAATACAGGCCCAGTTTCTGCAATATCTCCCAATAAGGTTATCCCGCCATTCCAGGGTTAATGTGCTGAACCTCTATTGCACTCTCTCCATGGCAAGTATACACATCTTAACATCAGGAGACCACAACTGTATAGAATACTCCAAGTGAGTCTCACCAAGGCTTTTTACAATTGCAGCAACATATCTTTATAACCTGTATTCAAATGCCGTTGCAATGAAGGCCAGCAGACTTTTTGACTTCCTAAATGCTTATTGCATCTGCGTACTAGCTTTTAGTGACTGATGAACCAGGACACCCAGATCCCTTTGGACATCAACACTTCACAGCCTCTCACCATTTAAGAAATACTCTGCCTTTCTGTTTTTCTACCAAAGTAGATCACTCTCTGGAACTGGTTCAAGAGTTCACCTACCTAGGCTCAACTATCACCGGTAACCTGTCTCTCGATGCAGAAATCAAGAAGCGCATTGGAAAGGCGCCCGCAGCTATGTACAGACTGGGCAAGAGAGTGTGGGAAAATGGTGCACTGACACGGAACACAAAAGTCCGAGTGCATCAAGCCTGTGTCCTCAATACCTTGCTCTATGGCAGCCAGGCCTGGACAACTTATGTCAGCCAAGAGTGACGTCTCAATTCATTCCATCTTCGCTGCCTCCAAAGAATCCTAGACATCAGGCGGCAGGACCATATCTCCAATGCAGAAGTCCTCGAGGCAGCCAACATCCCCAGCACATACACCCTACTGAGCCAGTGGTGCTTGAGATGGCTTGGCCATGTGAGCCACATGGAAGATGGTAGGATCCCCAAGGACACATGGTGCAGCGAACTCGTCACTGTTATCAGACCCACCGGCCGTCCATGTCTCCGCTTTGAAGACGTCTGCAAATGCGACGTAAAGTCCTGTGACATTGATCACAAGTCGTGGGAGTCAGTTGCTGGTGATCGCCAGAGCTAGGGGACAGCCAGAAAGGTGGGGCTAAAGTGTTGCGAGTGGAAGAGACTTAGCAGTTGGCAGGAAAAAAGACAAAAGCGCAAGGGGAGAGCCAACTGTGTAACAGCCCCGACAACCAGCGCCGGTGGAAGAGTCTGTCACTCTCGAATCGGACTTTAGAGCCACACCAAGCGCTGCTTCACAAACCACTGACCACCTCCAGGCACTTATCCATTGTCTCTCGAGACAAGGAGACGAAAGAAAGAAAGAACGAGAAAGAAAAAAAGAAGGAATGATCACTCCACACTTACTCACATTATATTCCATCTGCCATGTTCTTACACATTCACTAAGCCTGTCCAAATCCCCTTAAAGCCTCCTTGCATCCTCCTTCCAACTTAATTTCCCAGTTAGTTTTGTGTCATCAGCAAACTTGGAAATATTCCCTTTGACCTCCAAGTCCAAACCATTTTATTTTATATTTGTTTAGAGATACAGCACTGAATCAGGCCCTTCGGTCCACCGAGTCTGTGCTGAGCAACAACCACCCATTTATACTAATCCTACATTAACCCCATATTCCCTACCACATCCCCACCATTATAATGGCCAATTTACCTATCAACCTTCAAGTCTTTGGCTGTGGGAGGAAAGCGGAGCACCCGGCGGAAAACCACATGGTCATTGGGAGAACTTGCAAATCTCGGACAGGCAGTACCCAGAACTGAACCCGGGTCGTTGCAGCTGAAAGGCTAACCACTGAGCCACTGTGCCACCCATTTAGATAGATTGTGAACAGCTGTGGCTGAAGCACTGATCCTTGTGGTACCCTATTACTAACAGACTGCCATCTTGGCAATGACTCATTTATTCCTACTCTCTGCTTTCTTTCTGTGAACCAGTTCTCAATCCATAGTAGTATGTTATTCCCAATCCCATGTGCTCTAATTCTGTTTATTCATCTCCTGTGCGGCATCTTATCAAAAACCGTCTTAAAATCCAAAGACAGCACATCCACTGGTTTTCCTTTCTGTATGCTACAAGGAACATCCTCAAAAAATAAACTCCAACAGGTTTGTCAAACATGATTTCCGTTTCATAAATCCACATTGACTGAGTCCGATCACATCATTTGTTCCAAGTGCTGTGATATCTCATTCTTCTTAATAGATTCCAACATTTTCACTACTACTGACATCAAATTAACAGGTTTATAGTTCTCTGTTTCTCTTTCGCTCTCTTCTTAAAAATTGGGGTGACATTTGTTAATTTGCAGTGTGCAGGAACCCTTCCAGAATCTATAGAATTTTGAAAGATAACCACGGATGCATCTACTATTTTATAGCCACTTCCTTCAATACTCTGGGATGTAGCTCATCTAGTCCAGGGGATTTATTAATTTACAATACAATTATTTTTTCAATAACTACCTTTTTATTTATACTAATTGATTTCAGTTCCTCATTTTTGCAAGTCCCATGTTTCCCTAGAATTACTTGAGGATTTTCTGCATCTTCCTCCGTGAAGATAGATACAAAGTAATTGTTTAGTCTCTCCACCATTTCTTCATTCTCCATGGCAAACTCTCCTATCACCGCTTGCAATGGACCCACATCCGTCCTTGCTAATCTATTCCTTTTCAAATACATAAAGAAGCATTAAGCTTCTAGCTAGTTTACATTCCAGATTTATTTCCCCTTTCCCAATTAGTTTATTGGTTCTCCTTTGTTGGTTTCTAAATCGCTCCCAATCCTCGGGCTTGCCACGTTTCCTGGTGACCTTGCAAGGCTTACAAGTTTGACCGAATGCAATCTTGTTTCGCCAGGGATGATTCACCTTTCCTGTTGGGTTTTAGGTCCTTCGAGGAATGTACATTTCTTGTCAACCGTGAAATAACATCTTTAACTGCAGCCATTGTCTGTCAACTGTCAAATCGTTCAATGCATTTTCCCAACACACCATAGGCAATTTGCCATTCATATCTGCATAGTTTCCTTTGTTCAGATTTACAAGCCTCGTTTCAGAATGAACTATAACATTTTTTCAAATGTAAAATACTATCATATTGTGGTCACGATTTCATAATGGCTCCTTTACAGAAAGGTTATCAATTAGCCCTTTCTCATTACAAAATACGAAACCTGAAACAGCTCAATGCCTAGTTGGTTCTTCAACATACTGCTCCAGTCATCCATCTCATACACATACTAGAATTCATCCTCCACAGAATTAGTGCTAATTAGCATGAGGCAATCTATCTGTAAATTGAAGATGCCCATTGTTATTGGATTGCCCACGTTACATACAGCTGTAATTTCCTGGTGTTTCCCATGTCCAACATTACCACTGTAATTTGGTGGTCTACAAATCATCTCCCACCAATGTTTGCTGCCTCTTGCTGTTTCTTAACTCCACCCAAACTGATTCTATATCTTGCTCCTTTGATCTAAGATGCTGCCTCACTAATGTACTGTCTCGTCCTGCATTAACAGCACTATCACACCTCCCTTTCCCCTCCACCTATCCTTCCTAAATGACTGCATCGAGGATTAGCATGTTCGTGTCGTAATGACGGGCCAGGCCTAAATTAACCAAAACTTTAATCCATTTTAAAAATCAAGGACCACAATCCAACAGGCACATGTTGAAATGAGGGATCAAAAGACTGACACAAATGTAGGTAGACACATTGAATCCTGCCTCTGGGTGAAGGACACTGTCCAAGGCGGATGGACAGCCTGTCCAATAATATTCCTCATCCCAAAACTCTCTGGGACTCCTTTCCACCCAGACACAACCCAGCTCAGCAGTTTGCTTCACCAGTGAATATGTTTTAATTTAAAGCTAGTCTAATGATGGCCATGAAACCATTGTTAATTGTTGTAAAAACCCATCTGGTTCACTAATGTCCTTCAGGGAAGGAAATCTGCTGTCCTTACCTGGTCTGGCCTACATGTAACTCCAGATCCACAGCAATGTGGTTAACTCTTACATGCCCTTGAAATGGCCTCGCAAGCCGCTCAGTTCAAGGACAATTAGGGATGGTCAATAAATGCTGGCCTGGCCTGCGACGCCCACATCCTATGAAAGAATTTTAAAAATGTTACTCGTTGTGATGTTGTTCAATATGTTCCTCGGGGTCCTGTCCATTGACATGTTAATTCAGCACAATGAGGACAGAACCAGTTTGACCAGTGGACCTGTTTTCTTGATGTGAGACATTTAACTCTAAGCCCTTGTCGGGATCATTACTGCAGTTTGAAAATGTCTGATCCCCCTGACAGGTCCCACACAGGGATTGAAAAATGTTCGGGAGGCAGTGACACATGTCAATTCCAACCTCAGCTCAAAACTCACGTTGAACCAATTCAGATCCATCTGTCTGACTTTCTCTCTGTGTCTGTCTGTCTCTCTCCCCTGCTCTGTCTGTCTCACTGTCACTCCCCCTCTCTCTCACTCGTTCAATGTCTGTCTCTCTCCGTGTCTGATTTACTCTCTCATTCCACGTCAGTCTCTTTCTCTTTATTTCATGCTGTACCTGTATAACTTTCGTTCACCCTCTTTCCCTCCCTCTCATTCTCTCTCACTCTTTCTCTCTCTCTCGTTCTCATTTTCTTTGCCAACCTGTCTCTCTCAAACTATGACTCTCCCTACTGTCAGTCTGTCTGATTCCAAGTCAGCCCCTCTCTTTCTCTGTCTCATTCTCTCTCACTCGCCTTCTCTTTCTCTCTAGCACTCTATCTATCTCTCTAGTCTACTGGCTCTTGCTCTCTCTCTCTCGGATTTTGCTCTTTATGACTCTCTCTCACTTCCGTTCTCGTTTTTTCTCTCTCTCTCTCATTCCCTGTCTGTCTCTCGTGCACATTCCGTCTGCCTAACAGTCTTTTTTATTCCTCTCCCCTCGTCTCTACCTCACTCTGTTTGGTGCTCTGTACTTTTATTTTCTCTCTCTCCCTTCAATTCTTTTTCTCACTCCCTGTCTGTATTTCTGTATCAATCTGTCTGCTTCCTTTATCTCACTCTCTGTCACCTCGTCTCTTTCGTTCATGTGGTCTGGCAACCTGTCTCCTTCGTCCAGACAGTCTGCAACCTGGCTCTTTCGTCTCTCTCTCTCTCTAATTTTTTTTGTTATCCATACTTTGCCACACTGTAGCTCTGCCTTTTATCTGGGCTCGCGAGAGGATCTCCCATTGTACAATACACATTGTAGAATTTCGTCATTCACCTTTTGGAACTGCGTGTTTTCTGGGCCAGAGAGAGCAGGTTGCAGAGTTAAATGGAGTTTTGATATATGTTCATTCCCACATTGCAGAATTGCCCTGTTACTGGGCAAGAGAGATAGAGAGAAGCTGGAGTTGATCATTGGAAATGGGGAAGTTCTGAGTTGTTCATTCCCGAATTGTGGAACTGTCTGTTATCTGGACCAGAGAGAGGAGCTGGAACTGATCATTGGAATTCGATGCTACTTTTATTGTAGCAAAGGTATTATTCTGGCTGGAGGGCTAAATATTAATCAGAGATCGTCAGTTCTTGGCTAATTGAAATGACACGTTATATCATAGAAAGAGAATCATAGAAAGTTTAATGCACAGAAAGAGGCCACTTGGCCCATTGTGTCTGTGCCAGCGCAAAAAACGATCCACCTATTCTAATCCCACCTTCCAGCATTTGGTTCGTAGCCCTGCAGATTACAGCACTTGATATGCATATCCAGACTCCTTTTGAATGAGTTGAGGGTCTCAGCCTCAACTACCTTTTCAGGCAGCGAGTTCCAGGCCCACATCAGCCTCTGGGTGAAAACATTTTGCCTCATCTCCCCTCTGATTATTTTGACAATCACTTTACATCTATTCCCCCTAGTCACTGAACTCTCTGCTGAGGAGATTTGAACCTTCACCTCCCCTCAACATCCTGTACATTTCAATCAGATCTGTTCCAAGGCGAACAAACACAGCCTATCCAATCTTTACTCATAGCTGCATTTTTCCTGTCCTGGCAACATCCTCGTAAATTCCCTCTGTACCCTCTCCAGTGCAGTTACATCCTTTCTTAGTGACGTGACCAGAACTGCACACAGTACTCAAGTTGTGACCTAACTAATGAATTATACTGTTCCAGCATAACCTCCCTGCTCTTATATTCTAGACCGCGGCTAATAAAGGAAAGGATTCCATATGCCTTCTTAACCACCTTATCGAACTGTCCTTCGACCTTCAGGGATCTGTGGACATTCACTCCAAGGTCACTCCAGCCTTTACAGTCTCTCTTCATAGCTGAAATGCTCCAGCCCAGGCAACATCCTGGTGAATCTCCTCTGCATCCTCTCCAGTGCAATCACATCCTTCCGAAAGTGTGGTTCCCAGAACTGTACACATTACTCCAGCTGTGGCCTAACCAGTATTTTATACAGATCCATCATAACCTCCCTGTTCTTATATTCTATGCCTCAACTAATAAAGGCAAGTATCCCATATACCTTCCTAACCACCTTGTATACCTGCGCTGCAGCCTTCAGTGATCTATGGACAAGTACACCAAGATCCCTCTGACACTCGGTACTTCCTATGCTCCAGCCATTCATTGGATATTCCCTAGCCTTGTTAGTCCTTCCAAAATTCTATGCAACCTAACCTATGTATAATCTTTAATCTTGCAGTGCATGTGTAATGTTTAATTTCTGAAAGCCAGACAGAGTAAAGCTTAACGTACTCCAAAAAACTCCAGACTTTTGGCATTTATTACCTTATCGGGTCAAATCTGTCGTTAAGTTGGACTAGACTTGTGAAGAATTCTTTTTAAGTTGTCCTTCCGACAGTACTGGTGAAAATCGATTTGCAGCATCCCATCATATAAGAGACACTCCTGTCTATATTGTCTGAATACAGACATAAAATAGCCACAGACTTTGCTATTTATTTCGGGGCAGACAGGTGAAATGTTTATTTTGTCTGTGATTTAACTCGACCCATAATGATAACCAACATGGTGGAAGAGAGTGATAGACAGAGAGAGAGGAACAGAGGTAGAGTAACAGAGATATAGGGAGAGATAGAAATGGAGAGAGAACAGAGCGATAGTGAGGGATAGAGAAAGAAGCAGAGAGATAGAAAGTGCCAGGAGACCCTGAGACACTTTAGAAGCAGGGGGACGGGGAGACAGGCTGTGTGAAGACCCTGGGGTAACGTTATAGATAGAGAGGGTAGATGTAGGTAAGATGTTTCTCCTGGTTGAGGAGTCGAGAACCAGGGGACACAATTTCAAGGCCTTCTCCTGTTCCAATATTCCAAAGCTGCCAAAATAGTTTCTCGCAAACTACCCCATCAGTTCCCCTTAATATATCAACAACTTTGATCAAATCACCTTGATCCTCCTAAATTCCAGGGAATAGTTCCCAGTTTGTGTCATATCACCTTGTAATTTAACCCTTGGAGTCCAGTTATCATTCTGGTAAATCTACACTGCACTCAAATGGACATGGACGCCTCAAGTCTCTTTGAACCTCCAGTGTTTCTATCTTTTCATCATTTATAAAGTACTCTGTTCTAGTCTTTTTTACTGACATGGAAATCTATCTCCTACAGTTTTAACCATTCACTTCAGATATCTCTTTGCATTGTTCTGCTTCCAGCTACACTGCTGACAATGCTGCCTATTTTTGTGTCATTGGTAAACTTGGGTATGTTGCATTCTACCCCATCATCTTAAACCGTTAATAAATACAGCAAAACTGAGACACACACGGGCTTTGCACTAGTAGACAGGAGTGAATCATTCCATCCTTGAGGTTTTTTTAATTCCAGATTTATGTTTATTTTTAGAAAAAACAAAATTCAAATTCACAACAGCCCAGTGTGGGATTTGAACTCCTACTTTTTCAATCATCAGCTCAGGCCTTCAAATTAAAACCCATAAAAAGAGATTCATTTTCCGACTGCTGTTGTCTGACTGTCTGAGGTTTTGTATATTGTTCCCTTCTCCTCTTCTTCCATGTGTTTGAAGTCTTTGAAGTTTGTCAGACATTGGTAAACTACTTCATGTGGTGTTCTGTAAATACCTTCAATTCTGTGTATCTGGAAGGGACACAATTCAAATTCTCACCTTATTGCATCAACCAAAACCTGCAGGTCCATTCAAACAACTCTATTTCCTGTCTCTGCAAAGACAGCTCACACTTCCACAATGCAGGAATGTCTGAATGGAAACAGCTTTTGACACATTTCCCAACACGTTTACTAACACTTTTCAGGATGAAGCTAAATTCAACTCACAGATTCCAAGCCCCAAATTGAGCTTTTGGGTAGAACAGGTAACATTGATGAAATCCCAGATCTCTCTGTCCTGTCACCCATTCTAACATTGTACCATTTAGTTTATATCACTCAGTCTTCCTTCCAAAATGCATCATTTCACATTTCTCAGCATTGAAGTTAACCTGCCCTGTGTCTGTCCAATGATCGGTTGGATAGTAAGCTGTCAAGAGGACATAAAGTGTCTACAAAGAGATTTCCATAGGTTAAGTGAGTGAGGAAAAAATTGGCAGTACAATGTGGGAAAATGTGAGCTTGTCCACTTTAGCAGGAAGAATATTATATTATATTATATATTATATTATATTATATCAGTATATTATGAAAATGGAGAGAGACTGCAGAACTGTACGGTACAGAGGGATCTGGGTGTCCTGGTACATGAATCACAAAATGTTACCGTGTAGCTACAGCGAGTGATTAGGAAGGCAAATGGAATATTGTTGTTTATTGCAAGGTGAATAGAATATCAAAGAAGGGAAGTGTTGTTACAGCTGTACAGGGCATAAGTTAGACGACGTCTGCAGGATTATGGACACTTTTGGTCTCCTTACTGAAGAAATTATATAATTGCATTCGAAGTAGTTCAGAGAAGGTTCACTGGGCTGATTCCTGGGATGAAGGGGTTATCTTATGAGGAAAGGTTGAACAGGTTGGGTCCATACCCACTGGAGTTTAGAAGAATGAGAGGTGATCTGAGTGAAACATCTCAGGTCCCGAGGGGACTGGACAGGGTGGATGCTGAGAGGATGTTTCCACTTGTTGGGGAGACTAGTACTATGGGACACAGTTTAAAAATTAGGGACGTCCCATTTAAAACTGAGATGAGGAGAAATGTTTTTCTCTCAGAGGGGGGTCAGTCTGTGGAATTCTCTTCCCCAGAGAGCAGTGGAGGCTGGATCATTGAATATATTCAAGGCTGAGTCCGATAGATTTTTGATCAGTTCGGGAATCAAGGGTGATGGGACGCAGACAGGAAAGTGGAGTTGAGTTCACAATCAGATCAGCCATTGAATGGCAGAGCAGGCTCGAGGGGCCAAATGGCCTACTCCTGCTCCTAATTCATTTGTTCTTGTGTGCTCCATTTCACCAGACTGCCTCTGTCCTCATGAAGTCCGCTCCTAGTCCCTTCCCTGTTTATTACATTGCAGATGTCACAAACATTGGCAAACATTGAAGTTAGGCCCCATAAACACAAGTCCAAGTCATTAGTATATATCAAAAAGATCAGTGATCCTAATATAAACCTGCACTGTATACCTCCCTCCAGTCTGAAACAACCATTGTCCACTCTCTCAGCCAATGTCGTCTCCACTCAGCCAATGTCGTATCCACCCAGCCAATGTCCCTTTCATCCCTGGAGCACCAATATTGCTAACTGGTCAATTAGGAGGCACCATTAAGTCCTCCCCATGAGGACACTGGTCCCAGACCTCTCTTTTTCCACTCTCCCATCAACATTCACCATACAGGTACAGCATGGATCAGATACAGAGTAATGCTCCTTCTACACTGTCCCATCCAACAGTCCCAGGGCAAGAACATCATGGGGTGGATGCAGAGTGAATCTCACTCTACACTGTCTGAAACAGACAGAGGGAGAGAGAGAAAGAGAGAAACAGAGAGACACAGACAGACAGGGTGACAGAGAGAAGAAGGATATTTAACATCAGACATAGGAAAATGAGGAGGCAATTTAACCCCTCGATCCTGTTCCAGCATTCAATGAGTTCAGGGCTGATCTGTGATCTAACTAACACCATATATCCCACCTTTGCCCCTTATCTCTTAATACCTTTGGTTAACAACAATCTATCAATCTCAGATTTAAAAATTTACAAGTGTCTCAGCATCAATTGCTGATTGTGGTAGAGAGTTTCAAACTGATACCACACCTGGTGTGTTGAAGTGTTTCTTCATTTCACTCCTGAAAGGTTTTGAGACTACGTTTAGATTTTGAGACTAAGCCCACAAGTTCCTGACTCCGCAGCCAGTGGGACTCGTTATTCTCTGTCTACCCTATCAGAGTCTCCTTGTCTGCACTGCCCCATCGAACAATCTCAGAGAAGGTACAGCACGGGTTAGATACAGAGTACAGTTCAGTTTAAACATTCCCTGGAGTGTCGGATTAACCCGGGTCACTCTCTGTCCCCTGCTCAGCCTCAAGACCCACCTGCCTCAGTCGCTGAGACGCTCCTGTATCACTTGCCTTAAAGTAAGCGGATGCCGGGTTTGGGAGCAGGACAGGCACACGGGATTAGGACGACTGCTCATGTGGAGGATAAGCATCAGTAATCCCTCAGAGAATCAGAACAGACCAGCGAGACTCAGAAAAGGAAACTTGTGTTGAATTTCAGAGTCTCGCATTGTGGAATGTTTTAGTATTTGGTAAGAATGTTGAGCCAGTGACATTTTGCCCCAGTGGGATGAATAGACATTATATGACTTTATTACAACAGTAAGGTACCGTGTGTACTGTAAATATGGACTGAAATAACAATGTAACTGATCAATTTTCAGCTGAATACTATGACTACAGTTATACCTGCTATCCTGTTATATATCTGCTGCTATACCTGCGATATGTGAGAATGTACATACGACACGATGGGATGAAGTCAAAGTGGCCACTCTTTATATTTTCAGACGATGCCCCAAGTTCCTGACTCCGCAGCCAGTGGGAATATTTACTCTCAATCCACCCTATCAGTTTTCCTTATTATTTTGGAAACCTTCATCAAATCACCCAATGACCTTCTAAATTCCAGGAATATATAGTAAAGCTCCAGCTACACTGTCCCATTAAACACTTAGAGGGTTGACAGGGAGGGAAAGACAGATCGAGGGACAGAGTGAGAGACAGAGAGAGAAGGAGAGAGATGGAGTGACGGAGGGAAGGACAGATGGAGGGATAGAGAGAGAAACAGAGAGAGAAGGACAGAGAGGGAGTGACAGAGAGGGAAAGACAGATGGAGAGACAGAGAGAGAGAGAGGCAGAGGTGGACAGAGAGAGAGGGAGTGACAGGGAGGGAAGGACTGATAGAGGGATCGAGCGAGAGAGACAGATATAGAAGGAGAGAGAGGGGGAGACAGAGAGGGAAAGACAGATGGAGGGACACAGAGAGAGACACAGAGAGAGTCAGAGAGAGAGGGAGTGTCAGGGAGGAAAAGACAGATGGAGGGACAGAGTGAGAGACAGAGATAGAAGGAGAGAGACGGAGAGACCGAGAGGGAAAGACAGATGGTGAGACAGAGAGAGAGAGAGAGAGAGTCAGATGGAACGAGATAGAAGGAGAGAGAGGGAGAGACAGAGAGGGAAAGACATTTGGAGAGACAGAGAGGCAGAGATGGAAGGAGAGAGAGGGAGTGACAGGGAGGGAAAGACAGATGGAGAGACAGAGAGAGAGAGACAGAGATAGAAGGAGAGAGATGGATTGACAGGGAGCGAAGGACAAATGGAGGGACAGAGAAAGAGAGACAGCGAGAGATGCAGAGACAGAGATGGAAGGAGAGAGAGGGAGTGTCAGGGAGGGAAGGACAGATGGAGGGATAGAGAGAGAGACATAGAAAGAAGGAGAGAGAGGGAGAGACAGAGAGGGAAAGGCAGTTGGAGAGACAGAGAGAGAGAGACAGAGATAGAAGGAGAGAGATGGATTGACAGGGAGGGAAGGACAAATGGAGGGACAGAGAGAGAGAGACAGCGAGAGAGGCAGAGACAGAGATAGAAGGAGAGAGAGAGGGAGTGTCAGGGAGGGAAGGACAGATGGAGGGATAGAGAGAGAGACATAGAAAGAAGGAGAGAGAGGGAGAGACAGAGAGGGAAAGGCAGTTGGAGAGACAGAGAGAGAGGCAGAGATGGAAGGAGAGAGAGGGAGTGACTGGGAGGGAAAGACAGATGGAGAGACAGAGAGAGAGAGACAGAGATAGAAGGAGAGAGAGGCAGTGACTGGGAGAGAAAGACAGATGGAGAGACAGAGAGAGAGAGACAGAGATAGAATGAGAGAGAGGGAGTGACAGGGAGGGAAAGACAGATGGAGAGACAGAGAGAGAGAGGCAGAGATGGAAGGAGAGAGAGGGAGTGACTGGGAGGGAAAGACAGATGGAGAGAAAGAGAGAGAGAGACAGAGATTGAAGGAGAGAGATGGATTGACAGGGAGGGAAGGACAAATGGAGGGACAGAGAGAGAGAGACAGCGAGAGAGGCAGAGACAGAGATAGAAGGAGAGAGATGGAGTGGCAGGGAGGGAAAGACAGATGGAGAGACAGAGAGAGAGAGACAGAGATAGAAGGAGAGAGAGGGAGTGACAGATGGAAAAACAGATGGTGGGACAGAGAGAGAGACAGAGAGAGAAGGAGAGAGATGGAGTGGCAGGGAGGGAAAGACAGATGGAGAGACAGAGAGAGAGAGAGAGAGACAGCGATAGAAGTAGAGAGAGGGAGTGACAGATGGAAAAACAGATGGTGGGACAGAGAGAGAGACAGAGAGAGAAGGAGAGAGATGGATTGACAGGGAGGGAAGGACAAATGGAGGGACAGAGAGAGAGAGACAGCGAGAGAAGCAGAGACAGAGATAGAAGGAGAGAGAGGGAGTGTCAGGGAGGGAAAGACAGATGGAGAGACAGAGAGAGAGAGACAGAGATAGAAGGAGAGATAGGGAGTGTCAGGGAGGGAAAGACAGATGGAGAGACAGAGAGAGAGAGACAGAGATAGAATGAGAGCGAGGGAGTGACAGGGAGGGAAAGACAGATGGAGAGACAGAGAGAGAGAGGCAGAGATGGAAGGAGAGAGAGGGAGTGACTGGGAGGGAAAGACAGATGGAGAGACAGAGAGAGAGAGAGACAGAGATTGAAGGAGAGAGATGGATTGACAGGGAGGGAAGGACAAATGGAGGGACAGAGAGAGAGAGACAGCGAGAGAGGCAGAGACAGAGATAGAAGGAGAGAGAGGGAGTGTCAGGGATGGAAAGGCAGATGGAGAGACAGAGAGAGAGAGACAGAGATAGAAGGAGAGAGAGGGAGTGTCAGGGAGGGAAAGACGGATGGAGAGACAGAGAGAGAGAGACAGAGATAGAAGGAGAGAGAGAGGGAGTGTCAGGGAGGGAAGGACAGATGGAGGGATAGAGAGAGAGACATAGAAAGAAGGAGAGAGAGGGAGAAACAGAGAGGGAAAGGGAGTTGGAGAGACAGAGAGAGAGGCAGAGATGGAAGGAGAGAGAGGGAGTGACTGGGAGGGAAAGACAGATGGAGAGACAGAGAGAGAGAGACAGAGATAGAAGGAGAGAGAGGCAGTGACTGGGAGAGAAAGACAGATGGAGGGATAGCGAGAGAAAGACAGAGAGAGAAGGAGAGAGATGGAGTGGCAGGGAGGGAAAGACAGATGGAGAGACAGAGAGAGAGAGAGAGACAGCGATAGAAGTAGAGAGAGGGAGTGACAGATGGAAAAACAGATGGTGGGACAGAGAGAGAGACAGAGAGAGAAGGAGAGAGATGGATTGACAGGGAGGGAAGGACAAATGGAGGGACAGAGAGAGCGAGACAGCGAGAGAAGCAGAGACAGAGATAGAAGGAGAGAGAGGGAGTGTCAGGGAGGGAAAGACAGATGGAGAGACAGAGAGAGAGAGACAGAGATAGAAGGAGAGAGAGGGAGTGTCAGGGAGGGAAAGACAGATGGAGAGACAGAGAGAGGGAGACAGAGATAGAAGGAGAGAGAGGGAGTGACAGGGAGGGAAAGACAGATGGAGAGACAGAGAGAGAGAGACAGAGATAGAAGGAGAGAGAGGGAGAGACAGAGAGGGGAAGACAGATGGATGGACAGAGAGAGAGAGACAGAGATAGAAGGAGAGAGAGGGAGTGTCAGGGAGGGAAAGACAGATGGAGAGACAGAGAGAGAGAGACAGAGATAGAAGGAGAGAGAGGGAGTGTCAGGGAGGGAAAGACAGATGGAGAGACAGAGAGAGAGAGACAGAGATAGAAGGAGAGAGAGGGAGTGTCAGGGAGGGAAAGACAGATGGAGAGACAGAGAGAGGGAGACAGAGATAGAAGGAGAGAGAGGGAGTGACAGGGAGGGAAAGACAGATGGAGAGACAGAGAGAGAGAGACAGAGATAGAAGGAGAGATAGGGAGTGTCAGGGAGGGAAAGACAGATGGAGAGACAGAGAGAGAGAGACAGAGATAGAAGGAGAGAGAGGCAGTGACTGGGAGAGAAAGACAGATGGAGGGATAGCGAGAGAAAGACAGAGAGAGAAGGAGAGAGATGGAGTGGCAGGGAGGGAAAGACAGATGGAGAGACAGAGAGAGAGAGAGAGACAGCGATAGAAGTAGAGAGAGGGAGTGACAGATGGAAAAACAGATGGTGGGACAGAGAGACAGACAGAGAGAGAAGGAGAGAGATGGATTGACAGGGAGGGAAGGACAAATGGAGGGACAGAGAGAGAGAGACAGCGAGAGAAGCAGAGACAGAGATAGAAGGAGAGAGAGGGAGTGTCAGGGAGGGAAAGACAGATGGAGAGACAGAGAGAGAGAGACAGAGATAGAAGTAGAGAGAGGGAGTGTCAGGGAGGGAAAGACAGATGGAGAGACAGAGAGAGGGAGACAGAGATAGAAGGAGAGAGAGGGAGTGACAGGGAGGGAAAGACAGATGGAGAGACAGAGAGAGAGAGACAGAGATAGAAGGAGAGAGAGGGAGAGACAGAGAGGGGAAGACAGATGGATGGACAGAGAGAGAGAGACAGAGATAGAAGGAGAGAGAGGGAGTGTCAGGGAGGGAAAGACAGATGGAGAGACAGAGAGAGAGAGACAGAGATAGAATGAGAGAGAGGGAGTGACAGGGAGGGAAAGACAGATGGAGAGACAGAGAGAGAGAGGCAGAGATGGAAGGAGAGAGAGGGAGTGACTGGGAGGGAAAGACAGATGGAGGGACAGAGAGAGAGAGACAGAGATTGAAGGAGAGAGATGGATTGACAGGGAGGGAAGGACAAATGGAGGGACAGAGAGAGAGAGACAGCGAGAGAGGCAGAGACAGAGATAGAAGGAGAGAGAGGGAGTGTCAGGGATGGAAAGGCAGATGGAGAGACAGAGAGAGAGAGACAGAGATAGAAGGAGAGAGAGGGAGTGTCAGGGAGGGAAAGACAGATGGAGAGACAGTGAGAGAGAGACAGAGATAGAAGGAGAGAGAGGGAGAGACAGAGAGAGGCAGGGACAGAGAGAGAAGGAGAGAAAGGGAGAGACAGAAAGGGAAAGTCAGATGGAGAGACAGAGAGAGAGAGACACACACACAGATAGAAGGAGAGAGAGGGAGAGACACAGAGAGAGGCAGAGACAGAGAGAGAAGGAGACAGAGGGAGAAGGAGAGAGAGGGAGAGACAGAGAGGGAAAGACAGATGGAGGGACAGGGAGAGAGACAGAGAGAGAGGCAGAGACAGAGAGAGTGGAAGAGAGAGGGAGAGACAGGGAGGGAAAGACAGATGGAGGGACAGAGAGAGACACAGAGACAGAAGAAGAGAGAGGGAGAGACAGAGAGGGGAAGACAGATGGATGGACAGAGAGAGAGACAGAGAGAGAAGGAGAGAGAGGGCGGGTCAGGGAGGGAAAGACAGATGGAGGGATAGAGGGATAGAGAGAGAGACAGAGATAGATGGAGAGAGAGGGTGTGACAGAGAGACAGAGAGAGAAACAGAGAGAGAACGACAGAGAGGGAGTGACAGACAGGGAAAGGCAGTTGGAGGGATAGAGACAGAGACAGAGAGAGAAGGAGAGAGATGGAGTGACAGGGAGGAAAAGACAGATGGAGGGACAGAGTGAAAGACAGAGAGAAGGAGACAGATGTAGTGACAGGGAGGGAAGGACAGATGGAGATTTGGAGGGATCGAGAAAGAGACAGAGATAGAAGGACAGAGAGGGAGTGTCAGGGAGGGAAGGAGAGATGGAGAGACAGAGACAGAGAGACAGAAATAGAAGGAGAGAGAGGGAGCGACAGAGAGGGAAAGAAAGATGGAGAGATAGAGGGATAAAGAGAGAGACAGAGATAGATGGAGAGAGAGGGTGTGACAGAGAGACAGAGAGAGAGGCATAGACGGAGAGAGAAGAAGAGGGTGGGAGAAAAACAGAGGCAAAAGCAGTTTGAGAGACAGAGAGAGAGAGAAGCATTGATGGAAGGTGAGAGAGGGAGTGACAAGGAGGGAAAGACAGATGGAAAGACAGAGAGCGGGAGAGACTGAGAAAGAAGGAGAGAGAGGGAGAGACAGAGAGGGAAAGACAGATGGAGGAACAGAGAGAGAGACAGAGATGGAAGGAGAGAGAGGGAGGGACAGAGAGGGAAAGACAGATGGAGAGACAGAGAGAGAGAGACAGAGATAGAAGGAGAGAGATGGATTGACAGGGAGCGAAGGACAAATGGAGGGACAGAGAAAGAGAGACAGCGAGAGATGCAGAGACAGAGATGGAAGGAGAGAGAGGGAGTGTCAGGGAGGGAAGGACAGATGGAGGGATAGAGAGAGAGACATAGAAAGAAGGAGAGAGAGGGAGAGACAGAGAGGGAAAGGCAGTTGGAGAGACAGAGAGAGAGAGACAGAGATAGAAGGAGAGAGATGGATTGACAGGGAGGGAAGGACAAATGGAGGGACAGAGAGAGAGAGACAGCGAGAGAGGCAGAGACAGAGATAGAAGGAGAGAGAGAGGGAGTGTCAGGGAGGGAAGGACAGATGGAGGGATAGAGAGAGAGACATAGAAAGAAGGAGAGAGAGGGAGAGACAGAGAGGGAAAGGCAGTTGGAGAGACAGAGAGAGAGGCAGAGATGGAAGGAGAGAGAGGGAGTGACTGGGAGGGAAAGACAGATGGAGAGACAGAGAGAGAGAGACAGAGATAGAAGGAGAGAGAGGCAGTGACTGGGAGAGAAAGACAGATGGAGAGACAGAGAGAGAGAGACAGAGATAGAATGAGAGAGAGGGAGTGACAGGGAGGGAAAGACAGATGGAGAGACAGAGAGAGAGAGGCAGAGATGGAAGGAGAGAGAGGGAGTGACTGGGAGGGAAAGACAGATGGAGAGAAAGAGAGAGAGAGACAGAGATTGAAGGAGAGAGATGGATTGACAGGGAGGGAAGGACAAATGGAGGGACAGAGAGAGAGAGACAGCGAGAGAGGCAGAGACAGAGATAGAAGGAGAGAGATGGAGTGGCAGGGAGGGAAAGACAGATGGAGAGACAGAGAGAGAGAGACAGAGATAGAAGGAGAGAGAGGGAGTGACAGATGGAAAAACAGATGGTGGGACAGAGAGAGAGACAGAGAGAGAAGGAGAGAGATGGAGTGGCAGGGAGGGAAAGACAGATGGAGAGACAGAGAGAGAGAGAGAGAGACAGCGATAGAAGTAGAGAGAGGGAGTGACAGATGGAAAAACAGATGGTGGGACAGAGAGAGAGACAGAGAGAGAAGGAGAGAGATGGATTGACAGGGAGGGAAGGACAAATGGAGGGACAGAGAGAGAGAGACAGCGAGAGAAGCAGAGACAGAGATAGAAGGAGAGAGAGGGAGTGTCAGGGAGGGAAAGACAGATGGAGAGACAGAGAGAGAGAGACAGAGATAGAAGGAGAGATAGGGAGTGTCAGGGAGGGAAAGACAGATGGAGAGACAGAGAGAGAGAGACAGAGATAGAATGAGAGCGAGGGAGTGACAGGGAGGGAAAGACAGATGGAGAGACAGAGAGAGAGAGGCAGAGATGGAAGGAGAGAGAGGGAGTGACTGGGAGGGAAAGACAGATGGAGAGACAGAGAGAGAGAGAGACAGAGATTGAAGGAGAGAGATGGATTGACAGGGAGGGAAGGACAAATGGAGGGACAGAGAGAGAGAGACAGCGAGAGAGGCAGAGACAGAGATAGAAGGAGAGAGAGGGAGTGTCAGGGATGGAAAGGCAGATGGAGAGACAGAGAGAGAGAGACAGAGATAGAAGGAGAGAGAGGGAGTGTCAGGGAGGGAAAGACGGATGGAGAGACAGAGAGAGAGAGACAGAGATAGAAGGAGAGAGAGAGGGAGTGTCAGGGAGGGAAGGACAGATGGAGGGATAGAGAGAGAGACATAGAAAGAAGGAGAGAGAGGGAGAAACAGAGAGGGAAAGGGAGTTGGAGAGACAGAGAGAGAGGCAGAGATGGAAGGAGAGAGAGGGAGTGACTGGGAGGGAAAGACAGATGGAGAGACAGAGAGAGAGAGACAGAGATAGAAGGAGAGAGAGGCAGTGACTGGGAGAGAAAGACAGATGGAGGGATAGCGAGAGAAAGACAGAGAGAGAAGGAGAGAGATGGAGTGGCAGGGAGGGAAAGACAGATGGAGAGACAGAGAGAGAGAGAGAGACAGCGATAGAAGTAGAGAGAGGGAGTGACAGATGGAAAAACAGATGGTGAGACAGAGAGAGAGACAGAGAGAGAAGGAGAGAGATGGATTGACAGGGAGGGAAGGACAAATGGAGGGACAGAGAGAGCGAGACAGCGAGAGAAGCAGAGACAGAGATAGAAGGAGAGAGAGGGAGTGTCAGGGAGGGAAAGACAGATGGAGAGACAGAGAGAGAGAGACAGAGATAGAAGGAGAGAGAGGGAGTGTCAGGGAGGGAAAGACAGATGGAGAGACAGAGAGAGGGAGACAGAGATAGAAGGAGAGAGAGGGAGTGACAGGGAGGGAAAGACAGATGGAGAGACAGAGAGAGAGAGACAGAGATAGAAGGAGAGAGAGGGAGAGAAAGAGAGGGGAAGACAGATGGATGGACAGAGAGAGAGAGACAGAGATAGAAGGAGAGAGAGGGAGTGTCAGGGAGGGAAAGACAGATGGAGAGACAGAGAGAGAGAGACAGAGATAGAAGGAGAGAGAGGGAGTGTCAGGGAGGGAAAGACAGATGGAGAGACAGAGAGAGAGAGACAGAGATAGAAGGAGAGAGAGGGAGTGTCAGGGAGGGAAAGACAGATGGAGAGACAGAGAGAGGGAGACAGAGATAGAAGGAGAGAGAGGGAGTGACAGGGAGGGAAAGACAGATGGAGAGACAGAGAGAGAGAGACAGAGATAGAAGGAGAGATAGGGAGTGTCAGGGAGGGAAAGACAGATGGAGAGACAGAGAGAGAGAGACAGAGATAGAAGGAGAGAGAGGCAGTGACTGGGAGAGAAAGACAGATGGAGGGATAGCGAGAGAAAGACAGAGAGAGAAGGAGAGAGATGGAGTGGCAGGGAGGGAAAGACAGATGGAGAGACAGAGAGAGAGAGAGAGACAGCGATAGAAGTAGAGAGAGGGAGTGACAGATGGAAAAACAGATGGTGGGACAGAGAGACAGACAGAGAGAGAAGGAGAGAGATGGATTGACAGGGAGGGAAGGACAAATGGAGGGACAGAGAGAGAGAGACAGCGAGAGAAGCAGAGACAGAGATAGAAGGAGAGAGAGGGAGTGTCAGGGAGGGAAAGACAGATGGAGAGACAGAGAGAGAGAGACAGAGATAGAAGGAGAGAGAGGGAGTGTCAGGGAGGGAAAGACAGATGGAGAGACAGAGAGAGGGAGACAGAGATAGAAGGAGAGAGAGGGAGTGACAGGGAGGGAAAGACAGATGGAGAGACAGAGAGAGAGAGACAGAGATAGAAGGAGAGAGAGGGAGAGACAGAGAGGGGAAGACAGATGGATGGACAGAGAGAGAGAGACAGAGATAGAAGGAGAGAGAGGGAGTGTCAGGGAGGGAAAGACAGATGGAGAGACAGAGAGAGAGAGACAGAGATAGAATGAGAGAGAGGGAGTGACAGGGAGGGAAAGACAGATGGAGAGACAGAGAGAGAGAGGCAGAGATGGAAGGAGAGAGAGGGAGTGACTGGGAGGGAAAGACAGATGGAGGGACAGAGAGAGAGAGACAGAGATTGAAGGAGAGAGATGGATTGACAGGGAGGGAAGGACAAATGGAGGGACAGAGAGAGAGAGACAGCGAGAGAGGCAGAGACAGAGATAGAAGGAGAGAGAGGGAGTGTCAGGGATGGAAAGGCAGATGGAGAGACAGAGAGAGAGAGACAGAGATAGAAGGAGAGAGAGGGAGTGTCAGGGAGGGAAAGACAGATGGAGAGACAGTGAGAGAGAGACAGAGATAGAAGGAGAGAGAGGGAGAGACAGAGAGAGGCAGGGACAGAGAGAGAAGGAGAGAAAGGGAGAGACAGAAAGGGAAAGTCAGATGGAGAGACAGAGAGAGAGAGACACACACACAGATAGAAGGAGAGAGAGGGAGAGACACAGAGAGAGGCAGAGACAGAGAGAGAAGGAGACAGAGGGAGAAGGAGAGAGAGGGAGAGACAGAGAGGGAAAGACAGATGGAGGGACAGGGAGAGAGACAGAGAGAGAGGCAGAGACAGAGAGAGTGGAAGAGAGAGGGAGAGACAGGGAGGGAAAGACAGATGGAGGGACAGAGAGAGACACAGAGACAGAAGAAGAGAGAGGGAGAGACAGAGAGGGGAAGACAGATGGATGGACAGAGAGAGAGACAGAGAGAGAAGGAGAGAGAGGGCGGGTCAGGGAGGGAAAGACAGATGGAGGGATAGAGGGATAGAGAGAGAGACAGAGATAGATGGAGAGAGAGGGTGTGACAGAGAGACAGAGAGAGAAACAGAGAGAGAACGACAGAGAGGGAGTGACAGACAGGGAAAGGCAGTTGGAGGGATAGAGACAGAGACAGAGAGAGAAGGAGAGAGATGGAGTGACAGGGAGGAAAAGACAGATGGAGGGACAGAGTGAAAGACAGAGAGAAGGAGACAGATGTAGTGACAGGGAGGGAAGGACAGATGGAGATTTGGAGGGATCGAGAAAGAGACAGAGATAGAAGGACAGAGAGGGAGTGTCAGGGAGGGAAGGAGAGATGGAGAGACAGAGACAGAGAGACAGAAATAGAAGGAGAGAGAGGGAGCGACAGAGAGGGAAAGAAAGATGGAGAGATAGAGGGATAAAGAGAGAGACAGAGATAGATGGAGAGAGAGGGTGTGACAGAGAGACAGAGAGAGAGGCATAGACGGAGAGAGAAGAAGAGGGTGGGAGAAAAACAGAGGCAAAAGCAGTTTGAGAGACAGAGAGAGAGAGAAGCATTGATGGAAGGTGAGAGAGGGAGTGACAAGGAGGGAAAGACAGATGGAAAGACAGAGAGCGGGAGAGACTGAGAAAGAAGGAGAGAGAGGGAGAGACAGAGAGGGAAAGACAGATGGAGGAACAGAGAGAGAGACAGAGATGGAAGGAGAGAGAGGGAGGGACAGAGAGGGAAAGACAGATGGAGAGACATAGAGAGAGACAGAGATAGAAGGAAAGAGAGAGAGTGTCAGGGAGGGAAAGACAGATGGAGAGACAGAGAGAAAGAGAGAGATAGAAGGAGAGAGAGGGAGAGACAGGGAGGGAAGGACCGAGGGAGTGATCGAGAGAAAGAGACAGAGATAGAATGAGAGAGAGGGAGAGGCAGAGAGGGAAAGACAGATGGAGAGACAGAGAGAGAGAGGCAGAGATGGAAGGAGAGAAAGGGAGTGGTAGGGAGGGAAAGACAGATGGAGAGACAGAGAGAAAGAGAGAGAGAGAAGGAGAGACAGGGAGGGAAGGACAGACGGAGGGATAGAGAGAGAGACAGAGATAGAAGGACAGAGAGCGAGTGTCAGGGAGGGAAAGACAGATGGAGAGACAGAGAGATAGAGAGACGGAGATAGAAGGAGAGAGAGGGATTGACAGAGAGGGAAAGACAGATGGAGGGAAAGAGAGAGAGACAGAGATAGAAGGAGAGAGATGGAGAGACAGGGAGGGAAGGACAGATGGAGGGATAGAGGGATAGCGAGATAGACAGCAATAGAAGGAGAGACAGGGAGCGACAGAGAGGGAAAGACAGATGGAGGGAAAGAGAGAGAGACAGAGATAGAAGGAGAGAGATGGTGAGACAGGGACGCAAGGACAGATGGAGGGATAGAGGGATAGCGAGATAGACAGCAATCGAAGGAGAGAGAGGGAGTGACAGAGAGACAATGAGAGAGGGAGAGACAGAGACAGAAGGAGGGAGTGGGAGAGAAACAGAGGCAAAGGCAGTTGGAGAGACAGAGAGAGAGAGAAGCAGAGATGGAAGGAGAGAGAGGGTGTGACAAAGAGGGAAAGACAGATGGAAAGATAGAGAGAGGGAGAGACAGAGAAAGAAGGAGAGAGAGGGAGAGACAGAGAGGGAAAGACAGATGGAGGAACAGAGAGAGAGACAGAGATGTAAGGAGATAGAGGGAGGGATAGGGAGGGAAAGACAGATGGAGAGACATAGAGAGACAGACAGAGATAGAAGGAGAGAGAGAGAGAGTGTCAGGGAGGGAAAGACAGATGGAGAGACAGAGAGAAAGAGAGAGATAGAAGGAGAGAGAGGGAGAGACAGGGAGGGAAGGATCGAGGGAGTGATCGAGAGAAAGAGACAGAGATAGAAGGAGAGAGAGGGAGAGGCAGAGAGGGAAAGACAGATGGAGAGACAGAGAGAGAGAGGCTGAGATGGAAGGAGAGAAAGGGAGTGATAGGGAGGGAAAGACAGATGGAGAGACAGAGAGAAAGAGAGAGAGAGAGAAGGAGAGACAGGGAGGGAAGGACAGATGGAGGGATGGAGAGAGAAACAGAGATAGAAGGACAGAGAGCGAGTGTCAGGGAGGGAAAGACAGATGGAGAGACAGAGAGATAGAGAGACAGAGATAGAAGGAGAGAGATGGAGAGACAGGGAGGGAAGGACAGATGGAGGGATAGAGGGATAGCGAGATAGACAGCAATAGAAGGAGAGAGAGGGAGTGACAGAGAGACAATGAGAGAGGGAGAGACAGAGACAGAAGGAGGGAGTGGGAGAGAAACAGAGGCAAAGGCAGTTGGAGAGACAGAGAGAGAGAGAAGCAGAGATGGAAGGAGAGAGAGGGTGTAACAGGGAGGGAAAGACAGATGGAAAGACTGAGAGAGAGAGACAGAGAAAGAAGGAGTGAGAGGGTTGACAGGGAGGGAAAGACAGATCGAGGGACAGAGTGAGAGACAGAGAGAGAAGGAGAGAGATGGAGTGACGGAGGGAAGGACAGATGGAGGGATAGAGAGAGAAACAGAGAGAGAAGAACAGAGAGGGAGTGACAGAGGGAATGACAGATGGAGAGACAGAGAGAGAGAGGCAGAGATGGAAGGAGAGAGAGGGAGAGACAGAGAAGGAAAGACAGAGGGAAGGACATAGAGAGAGACAGAGATAGAAGGAGAGAAATGGAGAAACAGAGAGGGAAAGACTGATGGAGGGACAGAGAGAGAGACAGAGAGAAGCAGAGACAGTGATAGAAGAACAGAGACAGAGAGGGAAAGACAAATGAAGGGACAGGGAGAGAGACAGAGATAGAAGGAGAGAAATGGAGAAACAGACAGGGGAAGACTGATGGAGGGACAGAGAGAGAGACAGTGAAGCAGAGACAGAGATAGAAGGACAGAGACAGAGAGGGAAAGACAAATGGAGGAACAGGGAGAGAGACAGAGATAGAAGGAGAGAAATGGAGAAACAGAGAGTGAAAGACTGATGGAGGGACAGAGAGAGAGACAGAGTGAGAGAGACAGAGCTAGAAGGAGAGAGAGGGAAGGACAGATGGAGGGACAGAGTGAGGGACAGAGAGAGCAGGAGATAGATGGAGTGACAGAGAGGGTAAGATAGATGGAGGGATAGAGCGAGAGAGACAGAGATAGAAGGACAGAGAGGGCGAGACAGAGAGGAAGGCAGAGACAGAGAGATAAGGAGAGAGAGGGAGAGACAGAAAGGGAAAGACTGTTGGAGAGACAGAGAGAGCGAGACAGAGGGAGAGGCAGAGACAGAGATAGAAGGAGAGAGAGGGAGTGACAGGGAGAGAAAGACAGATGGAGGGACAGAGTGAGAGACAGAGAGAGAAGGAGAGAGATGGAGTGACAGGGAGGGAAGGACAGATGGATGGATAGATGGAGAGAGGCAGAGATAGAAGGAGAGAGAGGGATTGACAGAGAGGGAAGGACAGATGGAGGGACAGAGAGAGAGGCAGAGACTGAGATAGATGGAGAGAGAGGGAGTGACAGGGGGAGAAATACAGATGGAGGGACAGAGAGCGAGAGAAGGACCGAGAGGGAGAGACAGAGAGAAGGAGAGAGGGAGAGATGGAGTGACAGGGAGGGAAAGACAGATGGAGGAACAGAGAGAGAGACAGAGATAGAAGGAGAGAGAGGGAGTGACAGAGAGGGAAAGGTAAAATGGATGCAGAACTGGCTGCAAGATGGATACAGAACTGGCTCAGTCATAGAAGACAGAGGGTAGCAGTGGAAGGGTGTTTTTCTGAATGGAGGGATGAGACTAGTGGTGTTCCGCAGGGATCAGTGGTGGGACCTTTACTGTTTGTAGTATATATAAATGTTTTGGAGGAAAATGTCGCTGGTCTGATTAGTAAGTTTGTGGATGACACAAAGGTTGGTGGAGTTGCGGATAGTGATGAGGATTGTCAGAGGATACAGCAGGATATAGATCGGTTGGAGACTTGGGCGTAGAAATGGCAGATGGAGTTTAATTCGGACAAATGTGAGGTAATGCATTTCTGAAGGTCTAATGCAGGTGGGAAGTATACAGTAAATGGCAGAACCCTTAGGAGTATTGACAGGCAGAGAGATCTGGGCGCACAGGTCCACAGGTCACTGAAAGTGGCAACGCAGGTGGATAAGGTACTCAAGAAGGCATACGGCATGCTTGCTTTCATCGATCGGGGCATAGAATATAAAAATAGGCAAGTCATGCTGCAGCTGTACAGAACTTTAGTTAGGCCACACTTAGAAGATTGCGTGTAATTCTGGTCGCCACACTACCAGAAGGACGTGGAGGCTTTGGAGAGGGTACAGAAGAGGTTTACTGATGGAGGGACAGAGAGAGAGACAGAGAGAGAGGCAGAGACAGAGATAGAAGGAGAGAGAGGGAGAGTGTCATGGAGAGAAAGACAGATGGAGGGACAGAGAGAGAGAGAGAGAGGGAGTGACAGGTAGGGAAGGACAGATGGATGGATAGGGAGAGCGAGAGAGAGACAGAGAAAGAAGGAGAGAGTGTGAGTGACAGAGAGGGAAAGACAGATGCAGGGACAGAGAGAGAGACAGAGAGAGAGGCAGAGACAGCGATAGAAGGAGAGAGAGGGAGTGTCAGGGGGTGGGGAAGACAGATGAAGAGACAGAGAGAGAGAGACAGAGAGAGAAGGAGAGAGAGGGAGCGACAAGGAGGGAAAGACAGATGGAGAGACAGAGATAGAGACAAAGAGAGAAGGAGAGAGATGGAGTGACAGGGAGGGAAGGATAGATGGAGAGATAGAAGGAGAGAGAGAGATAGAAGGAGAGAGAGGGAGTGACAGGGAGGGAAGGACAGATGGAGGGATAGAGAGAGAGTGGCAGAGATAGAAGGAGAGAGAGGGAGTGATCCGCGGGAGACTGATGGAGAGATAGAGAGAGAGAGAGAGAAAGAGAGAGAAGGAAAGAGTGGGAGCGACATAGATCGAAAGAGAGATGGAGAGACAGAGATGGACGGAGAGAGAGCGAGTTTTAGGGAGGGAAAGACAGATGGAGAGACAGAGAGAGATGGGAGAGAGAGGGAAAGACAGATGGAGATTCAGAGATAGAAGGAGAGAGAGGGAGTGACAGAGAGGGAAAGACAGATGGAGGGACAGAGGGAGACAGAGAATGAAGGAGCGAGTGGGACAGAGAGGGAGAGATAAAGAAAGAAGGAAAATGTTTGAAACCATTGCTATCCTGGGAGTGAGGGAGGAAGGGAGAGATGGTGTCATAGAGACACAGACAGAGTGTTGGACAGAGGCAGAGAAAGAGAGGGAGAGAGGGAGAGAGAGGGATAGAATTAGAGAGAGACGGTGACAGGGAGGGAATGACAGATGGAGTGACAGAGAGAGAGACAGAGAGAGAGGCGGAGACAGAAATAGAAGGAGAGAGACGGAGAGACAGAGAGGGAAAAACAGATGGAGGGACAGAGTGAGAGACAGAGAGAGAAGGAGAGAGATAGAGTGACAGGGAGGGAAGGATAGATGGAGGGCAAGAGAGAGAGAGAGACAGAGATAGAAGGAGAGAGAGGGAGTGACAGAGAGGGAAAGACAGATGGAGGGACAGAGAGAGAGACAGAGAGAGAGTCAGAGACAGAGATAGAAGGAGAGAGAGGGAGAGTATCATGGAGAGAAAGACAGATGGAGGGACAGAGAGAGAGGGAGTGACAGGCAGGGAAGGACAGATGGATGGATAGGGAGAGAGAGAGAGAGACAGAGAAAGAAGGAGAGAGTGTGAGTGACAGAGAGGGAAAGACAGATGGAGGGACAGAGAGAGAGACAGAGAGAGAGGCAGAGACAGAGAGAGAAGGAGAGAGAGGGAGCGACAACGAGGGAAAGACAGATGGAGAGACAGAGATAGAGACAAAGAGAGAAGGAGAGAGATGGAGTGACAGGGGGGGAAGGATAGATGGAGGGATAGAACGAGAGAGAGAGATAGAAGGAGAGAGATAGAGTGACAGGGAGGGAAGGATAGATGGAGGGCTAGAGAGAGAGACAGAGATAGAAGGAGAGAGAGGGAGTGACAGAGAGGGAAAGACAGATGGAGGGACAGAGAGAGAGACAGAGAGGCAGAGACAGAGATAGAAGGAGAGAGAGGGAGAGTGTCATGGAGAGAAAGACAGATGGAGGGATAGAGAGAGAGAGAGAGAGGGAGTGACAGGTACGGAAGGACAGATGGATGGAGAGGGAGAGAGAGGCAGAGACAGAGAGAGAAGGAGAGAGAGGGAGCAACAAGGAGGGAAAGACAGATGGAGAGACAGAGATAGAGACAAAGAGAGAAGGAGAGAGATGGAGTGACAGGGAGGGAAGGATAGATGGAGGGATAGAAGGAGAGAGAGAGATAGAAGGAGAGAGAGGGAGTGTCAGGAGGTGGGGAAGACAGATGAAGAGACAGAGAGAGAGAGACAGAGAGAGAAGCAGAGAGAGGGAGCGACAGGGAGGGAAAGACAGATGGAGAGACAGAGAGAGAGAGGCAGAGATAGAAGGAGAGAGAGGGTGTGATCGGGGGGAGACTGATGGAGAGACAGAGAGAGAGAGAAAGAGAGAGGAGAGTGGGAGCGACATAGATCGAAATACGGATGGAGAGACAGAAAGACAGAGATGGACGGAGAGAGAGCGAGTGACAGGGAGGGAAAGACAGATGGAGAGGCAGAGAGAGATAGGAGAGAGAGGGAAAGACAGATGGAGAGACAGAGATAGAAGGAGAGAGAGGGAGTGACAGAGAGGGAAAGACAGATGGAGGGACAGAGGGAGACAGAGAAAGAAGGAGAGAGTGTGACAGAGAGGGAGGGATAAAGAAAGAAGGAAAAATGTTTGAAACCATTGCTATCCGGGGAGCGAGGGAGGAAGGGAGAGATGGTGTCATAGAGACACAGACAGAGTTATGGACAGAGGCAGAGAAAGAGTGGGAGAGAGGGAGAGAGAGAGATAGAATTAGAGAGAGACGGTGACAGGGAGGGAATGACAGATAGAGGGACAGAGAGAGAGAAGGAGAGAGAGGGAAAGACAGATGGAGGGACAGTGAGAGAGACAGAGATACAGAGTGAGGGAAAGGCAGAGATGGTGTGAGAGAGACACAATAGAGTCATGGACAGAGGCACAGAGAGAGAGAGAGTAACAGAGAGAGAGATAGACAGACTGAAAGAGAGAGAGAGACAGAAAGAGAGAGATAGAGACACAGAGAGAGAAACAGAGAGAGAGGGAGCGGCAGTGAGAGAGAGAGAGACAGAGACAATGATAGCGAAAGAGAACGAGAGAGAGAGATGGGGAGAGAGAGATAGAGGGGGTAAAGAGAGATAGAGGGGGTAATAAGAGATCGAGGGGGTAAAGAGAGATAGAGGGGGCAAAGAGAGAGATAGAGGGGGGAGGGAGAGTTAGAGGGGGTAAAGAGAGATAGAGGGGGGAGAGAGCTATAGATGGGGAGAGAGAGATAGAGGGGGAGAGAGATAGACGGGGAGAGAGATAGACGGGGAGAGAGAGAGAGGGGGGGAGAGAGAGAGACGGGGAGAGAGAGAGTTAGAGAAAAGGGGAGAGAGGGGGAGAGGGAGTGTGAGGGGGAGAGACAGATAGAGGGGGGAGAGACAGATAGAGGGGGAGAGACAGATAGAGGGTGGAGAGACAGATAGAGGGGGAGAGACAGATAGAGGGGGAGAGATAGATAGAGGGGGAGAGACAGATAGAGGTGTGTGTGAGATAGAGGGGGGAGAGTGAGATACAGGAGGTGTGTGTGACAGAGGGGGTGTGTGAGATAGAGGGGGTGTGTGAGATAGAGGGAGTGTGTGAGAAAGAGGGAGTGTGTGAGATAGAGGGGGTGTGTGAGATAGAGGGGGAGAGGGAGAAAGAGGGGGAGAGGGAGAAAGAGGGGGAGAGGGAGATAGAGGGGGTGTGTGAGATAGAGGGGGTGTGTGAGATAGAGGGGGAGAGGGAGAAAGAGGGGGTGTGTGAGATAGAGGGGGTGTGTGAGATAGAGGGGGGGTGTGAGATAGAGGGGGAGAGGGCGATAGAGGGGGAGAGGGAGATAGAAGTGGGTGTGTGAGATAGAGGGGGTGTGTGAGATAGGGGGGTGTGTGAGATAGGGGGGAGAGACAGATAGAGGGAGAGAGTGAGACAGAGAGGGAGAGACAGATAGAGGGGGAGGGACAGATAGAGGGGGAGAGACAGATAGAGGGGGAGAGTGAGAGAGGGGAAGAGTGAGAGAGGGGAAGAGTGAGATCGACGGGAAGAGTGAGATCGAGGGGATGTGTGAGCGGGGGAGAGGGAGATAGAGGGGCAGAGGGAGATAGAGGGGGGAGACGGAGATAGAAGGGGGGAGAGGGAGAGAGAGCGGGAGAGGGAAATAGAGGGGGGAGAGGGAAAGAGTGTGGGAGATAGAGGGGGATTGGGAGATAGAGAGGGAGAGGGAGATATCGGGGGGAGAGTGAGATAGACGGGGGAGAGGGAGATAGAGGGTGGAGACGGAGATCGAGGGGGAGAGATGGATGGGGTAGAGGGTGGTGAACCTGTGGAATTCTCTACCGCAGAAGGCAGTGGAGGCCAAGTCATTAAATATATTCATGGAGGAGAGAGATATATTTCTTAATGTCAAAGGGATCAAGGGGTATGGGGAGAAAGTGGGAACTGGGTACTGAATTAGACCATCTGTCATGATCTTTATTGAATGACGGAGCAGGCCCGAAGGGCCGAATGGCCTGCTCCTGCTCCTATTTTCTATGTTTCTATGAGAGAGGCGGATTGCCAGAGGGAGAGAGAAGAAGAAACAGAGAGAGAAGGAGAGATAGAGATGGAGCGAGGTGACCCTGATATTCTCTCTCTCTCTCACACACACACACATCCAGTCACACACAGACACATACATAAAGGGACACACAGAGACACACACAGAGACACAGACACACAGACAGATTTTACAATCCACACTGATGTCACTAAAAATGACCAACAGAACCTCAGTAACAATCCCCAGTGTCTGCCCAGTCCTGAGAGAGACAGAGAGAGAGATAGGGCAGTGACAGAGAAAGACAGTGAAAGAGGGAAGACAAAACAGCTTGCAGGAGAAACTTTACATTTATTTGTGTTCCACAGATTTTATTAAAAGTTGAAAGGGACTGGACACTGGAAAAGCTGTCAACACACAACAACAACACTGAGAGACTTTAGATGTGAGGGAAGGGGAGACACACTTTAAAATCCACACTGATGTCAGTAAAAATCCCCAAACACAACCTCAGTAACAATCCCCATTATCTGCCCAGTCCTGTATTGTGGGTTTCTTCTTTGGCCTCCTTATCTCGAGAGACAATGGGTAAGTGCCTGGAGGTGGTCAGTGGTCTGTGGAGCAGTGCCTGGAGTGGCTCTCAAGGCCAATTCTCGAGTGACAAGCTCTTCCACAGGTGCTGCAGAGAAATGTGATTGTCGGGGCTGTTACACAGTTGGCTCTTCCCTTGCGCCTCTGACTTTTTTGTGGGTTTAGTGTGAGGGTTTGAGGGGGGAGGGTTGGATCAGTGTTTGATATTTTGAAACTGCAGGTAAAGAATGAAAGGTTTAAAATGAACTAAGAGATGTCTGGAAGCATTGCTGTGCTGGGATTAACATATCAATGGACTGTAAAAGTCAGGAAGGTGCTGTCCTGGGATTAACATATCAATGGACAGGCCCCCTCCCCCGCCCCCGAGGCAGGAGATTGAGAGACAGCCCAACAAGTCAGTTTGTTCAATGGTGAAACCTCTGTGAATAATTTAATGTATCTACAGAACACTCAAGTCTCCACCTGTTCACCTACACTCTCCACTTCATCTACAATACATGGAATAAACAGGATCGAAAGCTACTTCCAGACAAACCTCACAATCATTGAAATTCCTTCTCCTGGAATTATAAAGTAATCTGTTAGAATGTGGGATTGTTTAATTAATAAAACACCAACATCAGCGCTGCATCTGATAATCTACAGATAAATGGAAAGACTCTTGTTTCCAACTGATCGAGTGAAAACCAGTAAAACATCACATCAATACTTTCCATTTTACAATGTAGTCCAGTGACAGTGAAGGTCCACAGTGAAGCAGAGTAGGAGAAGTGAAAGTGTCAGCAGCAAACTCAGTTCAGTAGCCAGACTTCTGAAGCAGCGTCAGACACACACAGAGTGAAATAATATTTGATAACAGTGATAATCAATAAATACATTGAAATCCCAGTTAAACTGAGCCATGTTATTGGGGAGGGAGGACATTGTTCTGTCCCCTTGTAACACTGAGACTGTGAGATGTCTCATTATCAATCACTGAAAAAAATCATAAAAATATTCCAGGACCGGTTAGATCCACATCATGAAATTGTTAAAAACTCCTCATGGTCTGATTACTGATCCTCACTGAAACATCTCATTCCAATACATTCAATACACAGAATATTCCAGTAATAATGCCACAGTTATTTAAAACAATACCATTAAATACAGAATACAGTTCCTGCAAGAATGAAAGAGTAGACAATGAGGAGATTCCATCAGTAAATTGCTGGAAAAGAACAGGCGGCTGTGTAACACACACAGAGGGACAGAGAGAGAGAAGGAGAGAGAAGGACTGACAGGGAGGGAAGGACAGATGGAGGGATAGAGAGAGACACAGAGATGGAAGGAGAGAGAGGTAGTGACAGGGAGGGAAGGACAGATGGAGGGAAAGAGAGAGATAGACAGAGATAGTAGGAGAGAGAGGGAGTGACAGGGCATGGAAAGGCAGAGGGTGGGACAGAGAGAGAGACAGAGAGAGAGGCAGAGATAGAGATAGAAGGAGAGAGAGGGAGTGACAGGGGGTGCGGGAGATAGATGGAGAGACAGAGAGACAAGGAAAGAGAGGGAGAGACAGAGAGGGAACAACAGATGGAAAGACAGAGAGAGAGAGAGACAGAGAGAGAAGGAGAGAGAATGAGTGACAGAGAGGGAAAGACAGATAGAAGGACAGAGAGAGAGAGAGGCAGAGATGGAAGGAGAGAAAGGGAGAAACAGACAGGGAAAGACAGATGGAGGGACAGAGAGAGAGATCGAGAGAGAGAGACAGAGAGAGAGGCAGAGTTAGAAGGGGAGAGAGGGATTGACAGGGAGGGAAAGAAAGATGGAGGGACAGAGAGAGAGAGAGAGGCAGAGATGTCAGGAGAGAGATGGAGAGACAGAGAGGGAAAGTCAGATGGAGGGACAGAGAGAGAGACAGAGAGAGTGGGAGAGACAGAGAGCGAAAGACGGATGGAGAGACAGAGAGAGAGACAGAGATCTCTCCCGATGTTTCTGTCTCCACACCTATCTCTTAAATGTTTGTGCACACAGCAGTGAAGGATTACATCAAATTAATTTCTCTTACATTCTCCCTTTCAATCGACCCCGCAATCTCTCTCTCTCCAACCTTGTCCCTCTCCACAGCACTCCCTCTGTCTGCATATCTAACCCTCTCTCCCTCTGTCTCTCTCCTCGTGTCAGATATAGCAGGAGGGAGAGTCAGAGAGAGGAAGACAGAGAGAGAATGTTGAAGGAACTATACTCTATTCCAAAGCTGTGCTGAACGTGCTCTGGGAGTGTTTGATGGGCTACATTAATCGGCCGTGGACAGTCCTGTATCAGGCTGTGAAGAAGCACAGCTTGTTCAGTGTACAACGGGTCAAAGGGAACGATTCACTCCTGTCTGCTGCTGGGATGAGAGACTGACCTTAACATCAAGGCAGCGTTTGACCGAGTGTGACATCGAGGAGCCAGAGTAAAACTGAAGTCAGTGGGAATCCACTGTTTGGAGTCATACCGAGCACAAAGGAAGATGGTTTTGGTTGTTGGAGGTCAATCATCTCAGTCCCAGGACATCACTGCAGGAGTTCCTCAGGGTAGTGTCCGAGGCTCAACCATCTTCAGCTGAGATACCAGGAGAAAATACTGGGAATACTGAGCAGGTCAAGCAGCATCTGTGGAGAGAGAAACAGAGTTAGTGATTCAGCTCGATGCTTTCCAGATTTCCAGCATCCACAGTAATTTGCCTCAGATAATGAAGCAATCCAGAGCCACATGCACCAAGACCCAGACAACGTTCAGGTTTGGGCCGACCAGTGACAAGTAACATTCACGTCACACAAGTGCCAGGCAATGACCATCTGCAACAAGAGAGAATCCAACCACCTCCCCTTGGCATTCAAAGCATTATCCCATCGCTGAATCCCCCAGCGTCAACATCCTGGGGAAACATTGACATCAAACTTAACTGAACGAAACACATCAATAGTTTCTTCACCCAGTGGCTGGTGGGTGTCTGGAACTCACTGCCTGAAAGGATTAGTATAAAATGGGTGGTTGATGGCCGGAACAGACAGTGCGGGCCGAAGGGCCTGTATAAGTGCTGTATCTCTCGATGACTCTGAAGGATGGGAGAGGCAGAAACCCTCATCACATTGAAAACAATCTCTTGGATATTCACTTCTCTATATTTAAAATGGGTAAGGAATAACTCTCCTCGTCTGCACTGCCCCATCAAACACTCTCAGAGAAGGTACAGCACAGGTTAGATACAGAGTACAGTTCAGTTTAAATTGTCCCTGGAGTGTCGGATTAACCCGGGTCACTCACTGTCCCCAGCTCAGCCTCAAGACTCACCTGCCTCAGTCACTGAGACGCTCCTGTATCACTTGCCTTAATGTAAGCGGATGTTGGGTTTGGGAGCAGGACAGGCACACGGGATTAGGACGACTGCTCATGTGGAGGATAAGCATCAGTAATCCCTCAGAGAATCAGAACAGACCAGCGAGACTCAGAAAAGGAAACTTGTGTTGAATTTGTGAGTCTTGCATTGTGGAATGCTTTAGTATTTGGTGAGACTGTTGAGCCAGTGACATTTTGCCCCAGTGGGATGAATAGATACTATATGACTTGATTACAACAGTAAGGTACCGTGTGTACTGTAAATATGGACTGAAATAACAATGTAACTGATCAATTTTCAGCTGAATACTATGACTACAGTTATACCTGCTATCCTGTTATATATCTGCTGCTATACCTGCTGTATGTGAGAATGTACATACGACACGATGGGATGAAGTCAAAGTGGCCACTCTTTATATTTTTAGACTATGCCCCAAGTTCCTGAGTCCGCAGCCAGTGGAAATATTTACTCTCAGTCCACCCTATCAGTTTCCCTTATTATTTTTGTCAACCTTCATCAAATCACCCAATAACCTTGCAGGAGAAAAATCTTTTCCTCAAATCCCCTCTAAACCTCCTGCCCCTTACCTTCAATCTCTGCCCCGTGGTTGTTGACCCCCCCGCTAAGGGAAAAAGTTTCTTCCTATCTAACCTAGCAATGCCCCTCATAACTTTGTGCACCTCAATCAGGTCCCCCCTCAGCCTTCTCTACTCTGAGGAAAACAACTCCAGCCTTTTCAGTCTCTCTTCATAGCTGAAATGCTCCAGCCCAGGCAACATCCTGGTCAATCTCCTCTGCATCCTCTCCAGTGCAATCACATCCTTCCTATAGTGTGGTGCCCAGAACTGTACACATTACTCCATCTGTGGCCGAACCAGAGTTTTATACAGATCCATCATAACCTCCCTGTTCTTATATTCTATGCCTCAACTAATAAAGGCAAGTATCCCATATACCTTCCTAACCACCTTGTCCACCTGCGCTGCAGCCTTCAGTGATCTATGGACAAGTACACCAAGATCCCTCTGACACTCGGTACTTCCTTTGGTCCAACCATTCATTGGATATTCCCTAGCCTTGCTCGTCCTTCCAAAATTCTATGTAACCTAACCTATGTATAATCTTTAATCTTGCAGTGCGTGTGTAATGTTTAATTTCTGAAAGCCAGACAGAGTAAAGCTTAACGTACTCCAAAAAACTCCAGACTTTTGGCATTTATTACCTTATCGGGTCAAATCTGTCGTTAAGTTGGACTAGACTTGTGAATAATTCTTTTTAAGTTTTTTTTCCGACAGTACGAGTGTAAATCGATTTGCAGCATCCCATCATATAATATACACTCCTGTCTATATTGTCTGAATACAGACATAAAATATCCACAGATTTTGCTATTTATTTCGGGGCAGACAGGTGAAATGTTTATTTTGTCTGTGATTTAACTCGACCCCCAATGATAACCTCCATGGTGGAAGAGAGTGATAGACAGAGAGAGAGGAACACAGGTAGAGTAACAGAGAGAACAGAGAGATAGCAACAGAGAGAGAACAGAGCGAGAGTGAGGGATAGAGACAGAAGCAGAGAGATAGAAAGTGCCAGGAGACCCTGAGACACTTTAGAAGCAGGGGGACGGGGAGACAGGCTGTGTGGAGACCCTGGGGTAACGTTACAGATAGACAGGGTAGATGTAGGTAAGATGTTTCTCCTGGTTGAGGAGTCTAGAACCAGGGGACACAATTTCAAAATAAGGCGGAAGCCACTTGGGACAGAGATGAGGAGAAATGTCATAACTCAGAGGGTTGTGAATCTTAGGAATTCTCTATCCCAGAGGGCTGTGGAAGCTAATTCATTGAGTATGTTTAAAGCAGAGATTGACAGATTGCTGAATACCAATGACATAAAGGGATATGAGGATAGTCTGGGAAAAACACATTGAAGTGGATGATCAGCCATGATAGTATTGAATGGCAGAGCAGGCTCTTTGGGCTGAATGGCCTACTCCTGTTCCTATATTCCAAAGCTGCCGAAATAGTTTCTCGCAAACTACCCCATCAGTTCCCCTTAATATCTCAACAACTTTGATCAAATCACCTTGATCCTCCTAAATTCCAGGGAATAAATCCCTAGTTTGTGTAATATCACCTTGTAATTTAACCCTTGGAGTCCAGTTATCATTCTGGTAAATCTACACTGCACTCAAAAGGACATGGACCCCTCAAGTCTCTTTGAACCTCCAGTGTTTCTATCTTTTCACCATTTATAAAGTACTCTGTTCTAGTCTTTTTTAACTGACATTGAAATCTATCTACCACAGTTTTAACCATTCACTTCAGATATCTCTTTGCATTGTTCTGCTTCCAGCTACACTGCAAACAATGCTGCCTATTTTTGTGTCATTGGTAAACTTGGGTATGTTGCATTCTACCACATCATCTTAAATCATTAATAAATACAGCAAAACTGAGACACACACGGGCTTTGCACTAGTAGACAGGAGTGAATCATTTCATCCCTGAGGTTTTTTAATTCCAGATTTATGTTTATTTTTTTATAAAAAAATTCAAATTCACAATAGCCCAGCGTGGGATTTGAACTCCTACTTTTTCAATCATCAGCTCAGGCCTTCAAATTAAAACCCATAAAAAGAGATTCATTTTCCTACTGCTGTTGTCTGACTGTCTGAGGTTTTGTATATTGTTCCCTTCGCCTCTTCTTCCATGTGTTTGAAGTCTTTGAAGTTTGTCAGACATTGGTAAACTACTTCATGTGGTGTTCTGTAAATACCTTCAATTCTGTGTATCTGGAAGGGACACAATTCAAATTCTCACCTTATTGCATCAACCAAAACCTGCAGGTCCATTCAAACAACTCTATTTCCTGTCTCTGCAAAGATAGCTCACACTTCCACAATGCAGGAATATCCGAATGGAAACAGCTTTTGACACATTTCCCAACACGTTTACTAACACTTTTCAGGATGAAGCTAAATTCAACTCACAGATTCCAAGCCCCAAATTGAGCTTTTGGGTAGAACAGGTAACATTGATGAAATCCCTGATCTCTCTGTCCTGTCACCCATTCTAACATTGTACCATTTAGTTTATATCACTCAGTCTTCCTTCCAAAATGCATCACTTCACATTTCTCAGCATTGAAGTTAACCTGCCCTGTGTCTGTCCAATGATAGGTTGGATAGTAAGCTGTCAAGAGGACATAAAGTGTATACCAGGAGATTTCCATAGGTTAAGTGTGTGAGCAAAAAATTGGCAGATGGAGTACAATGTGGGAAAATGTGAGCTTGTCCACTTTAGCAGGAAGAATAAAAATCAGTATATTATTGAAATGGAGAGAGACTGCAGAACTGTACGGTACAGAGGGATCTGGGTGTCCTGGTACATGAATCACAAAATGTTCCCGTGTAGCTACAGCGAGTGATTAGGAAGGCAAATGGAATGTTGTTGTTTATTGCAAGGTGAATAGAATATAAAAGTCGGAAAGTGTTGCTACAGCTGTACAGGGCATAAGTTAGACGACGTCTGCAGGATTGTGGACACTTTTGGTCTCCTTACTGAAGAAATTATATAATTGCATTCGAAGTAGTTCAGAGAAGGTTCACTGGGCTGATTCCTGGAATGAAGGGGTTATCTTATGAGGAAAGGTTGAACAGGTTGGGTCTATACCCACTGGAGTTTAGAAGAATGAGAGGTGATCTGAGTGAAACATCTCAGGTCCCGAGGGGACTGGATAGGGTGGATGCTGAGAGGATGTTTCCTCTTGTTGGGGAGACTAGTACTAGGGGACACAGTTTAAAAATTAGGGACGTCCCATTTAAAACTGAGATGAGGAGAAATGTGTTTCTCTCAGAGAGGGGGTCAGTCTGTGGAATTCTCTTCCCCAGAGAGCAGTGGAGGCTGGATCATTGAATATATTCAAGGCTGAGTTCGATAGATTTTTGATCAATGAGGGAGTCAAGGGTTTTGGAACGCAGACAGGAAAGTGGAGTTGAGCTCACAATCAGATCAGCCATTGGATGGCAGAGCAGGCTCAAGGGGCCGAATGGCCTACTCCTGCTCCTAATTCTTTTGTTCTTGTGTGTTCCATTTCACCAGAAATACTCTCTCCTCCTGAAGTCTGCAACTAGTCCCTTCCCTGCTTATGACATTGCAGATGTCACAAACATTGGCAAACATTGAAGTTATGCCCTGTAAACACAAGTCCAAGTCATTAGTATATATCAAAAAGATCAGTGGTCCGAATATAAACCTGCACTGTATACCTCCCTCCAGTCTGAAACAACCAATGTCCACTCTCTCAGCCAATGTCGTATCCACTCAGCCAATGTCGTATCCACTCAGCCAATGTCCCTTTCATCCCTGGAGCACCAATATTGCTAACTGGTCAATTAGGAGGCACCATTAAGTCCTCCCCATGAGGACACTGGTCCCAGACCTCTCTGTTTCCACTCTCCCATCAACATTCCCCAGACAGGTACAGCATGGATTAGATACAGAGTAATGCTCCTTCTACACTGTCCCATCCAACACTCCCAGGACAGGAACATCATGGGGTGGACACAGAGTGAATCTCACTCTACACTGTTCGAAGTAGACACAGTGAGAGACAGAAAGAGAGAAACAGACTGACAGGGTGACCGAGAGAGAAAGAAGGATATTTAACATCAGACATAGGAAGATGAGGAGGCAGTTTAACCCCTCGACCCTGTTCCTTCATTCAGTGAGATCAGGGCTGATCTGTGATCTGACTAACACCATATAACCCACCTTTGCCCCTTATCTCTTTGGTTAACAACAATCTGTCAATCTCAGATTTAAAAATTTACAGGTTTCTCAGCATCAATTGCTGATTGCGGAAGAGAGTTCCAAACAGATACCACACTTGGTGTGTTGAAGTGTTTCTTCATTTCACTCCTGAAAGGTTTTGAGACTACGTTTAGATCTTTAGACTCGGCCCACAAGTTCCTGACTCCGCAGCCAGTGGGAATCGTTACTCTCTGTCTACCTTAGCAGAGTCTCCTTGTATGCACTGCCCCATCGAACAATCTCAGAGAAGGTACAGCACGGATTAGATACAGAGTACAGTTCAGTTTAAACATTCCCTGGAGTGTCGGATTAACCCGGGTCACTCACTGTGCCCGGCTCAGCCTCAAGACTCACCTGCCTCAGTCGCTGAGACGCTCCTGTATCACTTGCATTGATTAGAGATACAGCACTGAAACAGGCCCTTCGGCCCACCGAGTCTGTGCCGAACATCAACCACCCATTTATACTAATGCTACACTAATCCCATATTCCTACCAAACATCCCCACCTGTCCCTATAATGCCCTACCGCCTACCTATACTAGTGACAATTTATGAATGGCCAATTTACCTATCAACCTGCAAGTCTTTTGGCTTGTGGGAGGAAACCGGAGCACCCGGAGAAAACCCACGCAGACACAGGGAGAACTTGCAAACTCCACACAGGCAGTACCCGGAATCGAACCCGGGTCCCTGGAGCTGTGAGGCTGCGGTGCTAACCACTGCGCCACTGTGCCGCCTGTAAGCGAATGCCGGGTTTGGGAGCGGGACAGGCACACGGGATTAGGACGACTGCTCATGTGGAGGATAAGCATCAGTAATCCCTCAGAGAATCAGAACAGACCAGCGAGACTCAGAAAAGGAAACTTGTGTTGAATTTGTGAGTCTTGCATTGTGGAATGTTTTAGTATTTGGTAAGAATGTTGAGCCAGTGACATTTTGCCCCAGTGGGATGAATAGATACTCTATGACTTGATTACAACAGTAAGGTACCGTGTGTATTGTAAATATGGACTGAAATAACAATGTAACTGATCAATTTTCAGCTGAATACTATGACTACAGTTCTACCTGCTATCCTGTTATATATGTGCTGCGATACCTGCTTTTTGTGAGAATGTATAAACGACACAGAGAGGGAAAGACAAATGGAGGGACAGAGAGAGGGAGAAAGAGAGAGAAGGAGAGAGAGGGAGTGTCAGGGAGGGAAAGACAGATGGAGAGACAGAGAGAGAGTGAGAGACAGGGACACAGAGGGTAAGAGAGAGGGAGAGTCTGGGATTCACAGGGTAACAGAGAGGGAGAGTCTGGGATTCAGAGGGAAACATGGAGGGAGAGACTGGAATTCAGAGGGTAACAGAGAGGGAGAGACTGAGATTCAGAGGGTAACAGAGTCGGAAAGAATGGGATTCAGAGAGTAACAGACGGAAAAATAGATTTGGCGAGGGCAACATAGAAATTTTAAGGCACAGAAAGCGGCCACTTGGCCCATCCTCTCTGTGCCAGCCGAAAAACGATCAACCTATTCTAATCCCATCTTCCAGCATTTGGTCCGAGCACTGCAGCTTACCGCACTTGAGGTGCCTATCCAGACACCTTCTGAATGAGTTGAGGGTCTCTGCCTCAACTACCCTTTCAGGCAGTGAGTTCCAGACCATCGCGACCCTCTGGGTGAAAAAGATTTTCCTCAACTCCCCTCTAATGTTTCTACCAATCACTTTAAATCTATGCCCCCTCGTCACTGACCTTTCTGCTATGTTTCTCTGACCTTCACCTCCACTCGATCCAGGACCCTCAAAATTTTGTACATTTCAATCAGATCTCCCCTCAGCCTTCTCTGTTCCAAGGACAACAACCCCTGCCTATCCTCATAGCTACAATTCTCCAGTCCTGGCAACATCCGAGACAAAGTCCCGTGTTCATAACACATGGATAAAGAGGTTAATCATCTGAGCTGTTACTCTGAGACAGAGACAGAGAGGGAGGGAGAGAGGGAGGGAGAGAGGGAGGGAGAGAGGGAGGGAGAGAGGGACGGAGAGATGGTGTGGGGGAGACACAAACTGAGACGTGGACAGAGGCAGCGAGAGAGAGAGAGGGAGAGATAGAGAGAGAGAGCTGGGGGAGAGACAGATAGAGAGTGAGAGAGGCACAGAGAGAGAAGGAGACACAGAGAGGCAGACATAGAGAGGCAGACAGAGAGCTAGAGAGAGACAGAGAGAGAGGGAGAGATGGTGTGAGGGAGGCACAAATTGAGACATGGACAGAGAGAGAGAGAGAGGGAGAGATAGAGAGGGAGAGGCAGAAGAGAGAGAGGCAGAGAGAGAGAGAGGCAGAGAGAGAGATAGAGAGAGACAGAGAGAGAGGGAGCTATGGTGTGAGGGAGGCACAAATTGAGAGTGGACAGAGGTTGAGAAAGAGAGAGAGGGAGAGACAGAGAGAGAGAGCTGGGGGAGAGACAGATAGAGAGTGAGAGAGGCACACAGAGAGAAGGAGACACAGAGAGGCAGACATAGAGAGGCAGACAGAGAGGGAGAGATGGTGTGAAGGAGGCACAAATTGAGACATGGACAGAGATAGAGAGAGGGAGCAATAGAGCAAGAGAGAGAAAAAGACAGAGAGGGAGAGATAGCGAGAGAGGGAGGGGGGTAAGACAGATAGCGAGGTACAGAGGCAGTGTGAGAGAGGCAGATTAGAAGGTCGCAAATGTAACCCCACTATTTCCAAAAGGAAGGAGAGAGAAAATGGGGAACCAAAGACTTGTTCGTCTAACATCAGTCATTGGGAAAATGCTCGAATCTATAATTAAGGATGTGATAACAGGACACTTAAAGAGAGATTGCAGGGTGGTGGTGCGGGGGGGGGGGTAGAGAGAAATGGGGGGAGAGGGAAATGGGGGGGAGAGAGATGGGGGAGAGTGTCTGAGTGAGACGGAGCAAAGGAGAGAGATACTAGGTTAGGTGGGACAATAAGCTGTGAGGAGAACACAAATAGACTACAAAGAGAGATGGTTTGGGATAGACAGCGATAAATGTCCCAGTGTTGTGGTAACATAAAATGGCCACTGAAAATGAACCTAAAATGGCTGACTGATGTGTGTGGATTTCCACAGATGAGAGGAGAGAGAGAGAGACAGACAGACAGACAGAAAGAGAGACAAAGAGGGAGACAGAGACCAAGACACAGAGAGTGATAGCAGGATATTTGTCGGATGACAGAGGAAGAGGAGGAGGCCATTTGGCCCTTCAACCCTGTTCTGTCATTCAATGAGCTCATGGCTGATGTGTGATCTAACTCCATGTACCTATCTTTGTCCCTTAATACCTTTGGTTAACAAAAATCTATCAAACTCAGATTTAAAAATTAACAAGTGTCTCAGCATCAATTGCTGATTGTGGAAGAGAGTTTCAAACTGATACCACACCTGGTGTGTTGAAGTGTTTCTTCATTTCACTCCTGAAAGGTTTTTAGACTAGGTTTATATTTTTAGACTATGCCCCCATGTTCTAGACTCTGCAGCCAGTGAGAATTGTTACTCTCTGTCCACCCTATCAGTTTCCCTTATTATCTTGAAAACAATCATCAAATCACACCTGAGCCTTCAAAATTCCAGGGATACACAGTAAATCTCCAGCTACACTGTCCCATTAAACATTCCCAAGCCAAGCACAAGGTTGGGTTTGACACAGAGTAAATTTCCCTCTGCGCTGTCCCATCACACACTCCCAGGGCAGGAACATCATGGGGTGGATACAGAGTGAATCTCACTCTACACTGTCTGATAGAGACAGAGAGAGAGACAGAAAGAGAGGAACAGAGAGACATGGACTGACAGGGTGACTAAAAGAGATAGAAGGATACTTCTCAGGGGATACTGGAAGAGGAAGATGCAATTCAACCCCACAATCCTGTTCCGGCATCAAATGAGATCTTGGCTGATCTGTGATGTAACTGACACCATATATACTGCCTTTGCCCCTTATCTCTTAATACCTTTGGTTAACAAGAATCTATCAATCACAGATTTAAAAATTAACCAAAATGCCAGCAAGAAATTTGCACAACCATTATCATGAGGGTGCGATGGCTCCCACAGTGGAATAGCTTGCTGGATGTTTGAAATGGAGACTGTTCCTTCTGGATCATCAAACGTATCTGCCTGGGCCCCAACTTCATCTGCATTTCCCCCTCTCCCGATGTTTTTTTCTCTCCATATCTATCTCTTATATGTTTGTGCACACAGCAGTGAAGGATTACATCAAATTAATATATCTTACATTATCCTTTTCATCCACCTCAACAACCTCTCTCTCCAAATTTGTCCCTCTCTACAGCCCTCTCTCTGCCTTCATATCTAACCCTCTCTCCCTCTGTCTCTCTCCTAATGTCAGAGATAGCAAGAGGGAGAGACAGAGAGAGAATGTTGAAGGAACTATACTCTGTTCCTAAGCTGTGCTGAACCTGCTCTGGGAGTGTTTGATGGGCTACATTAATCGGCCGTGTACAGTCCTGGATCAGGCTGTGAAGAAGCACAGCTTGTTCAGTGTACAACGGGTCGAAGGGAACGATTCACTCCTGTCTGTTACTGGGAAGAGAGACTGACCTTAACATCAAGGCAGCGTTTGACCCAGTGTGACATCGAGGAGCCCGAGTAAAACTGAAGTCAGTGGGAATCTGCTGGTTGGAGTCATACCGAGCACAAAGGAAGATGGTTGTGGTTGTTGGAGGTCAATCATCTCAGTCCCAGGACATCACTGCAGGAGTTCCTCAGGGTAGTGTCCGAGGCTCAACGATCTTCAGCTGTGATCCCTGGAGAGAATGCTGGAAATACTGAGCAGGTCAAGCAGCATCTGTGGAGAGAGAAACAGGGTTAGTGATTCAGCTCGATGCTTTCCAGATTTCCAGCATCCACAGTATTTTGCCTCAGATAATGAAGCAATCCAGAGCCACATGCACCAAGACCCAGACAACATTCAGGCTTGGGCCGACCAGTGACAAGTAACATTCACGTCACACAAGTGCCAGGCAATGACCATCTGCAACAAGAGAGAATCCAACCACCTCCCCTTGGCATTCAAAGCATTATCCCATCGCTGAATCCCCCAGCGTCAACATCCTGGGGAAACATTGACATCAAACTTAACTGAACGAAACACATCAATAGTTTCTTCACCATCTCTCTGGGACAGAGAGACACAGATAAAGAATGTGAGTAAGCTTTGACAGAACCTCAGTAAATTGTTCCAACCATTGTTAATGATAGAAATCAAGGATTATATTAGATCAAAGGAAGAGGCAGAGAATGTTAGCCCCTTTATAACTATATCCTTTAGTTTAGATTGCCTCTCCTCCTTCTTCCTACCTGTGGAGGTGGGAGATGTGGGCATGGTTCTTAATGAATTCTCTGTGTCCGTCTTTATAAAAGAGTGGGAACGATACAGAGATTGTAGTTAAAGAGGAGGAGTGTGAAATATTGGATGGGATAAACAGAGTGAGGGGGGAAATATGAAGGTGTTTGGCAGCTTTGAAAGTGGATAAATGGTCAGGCCTGGATGCATTGGAATCAGTTCAGAGAAGGTTCACTCGGCTGATTCCTGGGATGAAGGGGTTATCTTTGAGGAATGGTGGAACAGGTTGGGCCTATACTCATTGGAGTTCAGAAGAATGAGAGGTTATCTTATTGAAACATACAAGATTCTGAGGGGACTTTACAGGGCGGATGCTGGGAGGATGTTCCTCTTGTGGGGAAGTCTAGATCTTGGGGGCAGGTACACTGTGGGGTTTGATACAGAGTAAAGCTGCCTCTGTATATGCCTCTCTTTCTCCTCCTCCATCCAGATGGAGAGAGTAACAGTGAGAAAGAACAGGGATAGATATGGAGAAAAAGAGAGAGAGGGAAGGATTGCAATGGGGAGAGAGTACCAGAGAGAAAGAGGAAGAGATTGGAATGGAGAGTGTTGGTCAATGTTCCTGCAAATCTGCGTGCAGCAGCCTCAAAGGTCCCACGCAGATCCTGTTCCACAATAAATAGCACAGAGATGGAAGGAGAGATAGGGAGGGCAAGACAGATGGAGGGACAGAGAGAGAGAGATACAGGGATAGAAGGAGAGAGGGGGCAAGACAGAGAGGGAAAGACAGATGGTGGGATAGAGAGAGAGAGATACAGGGATAGAAGGAGAGAGAGGGAGAGGCAGAGAGGGAAAGACAGATGGAGAGATAGAGAGAGAAGGAGAGAGATGGAGTGACAGGGAGGGAAGGACAGATGGAGGGATAGAGACAGAGAGAGGCAGAGACAGATAGAAAAGGAGAGAGTGGGAGAGACACAGAGGGAAAGGCAGTTGGAGAGACAGAGAGATAGACAGAGAGAGAAGGAGAGAGAGGGCGTGACAGGGAGGGAAGGACAGATGGAAAGACAGAGAGTGAGAGACAGAGAGAGAAGGAGAGAGAGGGAGTGTCTGGGAGGGAATGACAGATCGAGGGACAGAGTGAGAGACAGAGAGAGAAGGAGAGAGATGGAGTGACGGAGGGAAGGACAGATGGAGGGATAGAGAGAGAAACAGAGTGAGAAGACCAGAGAGGGAGTGACAGAGGGAATGATAGATGGAGAGACAGAGAGAGAGAGGCAGAGGTGGACGGAGAGAGAGGGAGTGACAGAGAGGGAAAGACAGATGGAGAGACAGAGAGAGAGAGGCAGAGGTGGAAGGAGAGGGAGGGAGTGACAGAGAGGGAAAGACAGATGGAGAGACAGAGAGAAAGAGAGAGATAGAAGGAGAGAGAGGGAGAGACAGGAAGGGAAAGACAGATCGAGGGACAGAGTGAGAGACAGAGAGAGAAGGAGAGAGATGGAGTGACGGAGGGAAGGACAGATGGAGGGATAGAGAGAGAAACAGAGTGAGAAGACCAGAGAGGGAGTGACAGAGGGAATGACAGATGGAGAGACAGAGAGAGAGAGGCAGAGGTGGACGGAGAGAGAGGGAGTGACAGAGAGGGAAAGACAGATGGAGAGACAGAGAGAGAGAGGCAGAGGTGGAAGGAGAGGGAGGGAGTGACAGAGAGGGAAAGACAGATGGAGGGACAGGGAGAGAGACAGAGAGAGAGGCAGAGACAGGGAGAGAAGGAGAGAGAGGGAGAAACAGGGAGGGAAAGACAGATGGAGGGACAGGGAGAGAGACAGAGAGAGATGCAGAGACAGAGAGAGTAGAAGAGAGAGGGAGAGACAGGGAGGGAAAGACAGATGGAGGGACAGAGAGAGACACAGAGACAGAAGGAGAGAGAGGGAGAGACAGAGAGGGAAAGACAGATGGATGGACAGAGAGAGAGACAGAGAGAGGAGAGAGAGGGAGTGTCAGGGAGGGAAAGACAGATGGACGGATAGAGGGATAGAGAGAGAGACAGAGATAGATGGAGAGAGAGGGTGTGACAGAGAGACAGAGAGAGAAACAGAGAGAGAAGGACAGAGAGCGAGTGACAGACAGGGAAAGGCAGTTGGAGGGACAGAGACAGAGACAGAGAGAGAAGGAGAGAGATGGAGTGGCAGGGAGGAAAAGACAGATGGAGGGACAGAGTGAGAGACAGAGAGAGAAGGAGACGGATGGAGTGACAGGGAGGGAAGGACAGATGGAGATTTGGAGAGATAGAGAAAGAGACAGAGATAGAAGGACAGAGAGGGAGTGCCAGAAAGGGAAAGAGAGATGGAGAGATAGAGGGATAGAGAGAGAGACAGAGATAGATGGAGAGAGAGGGTGTGGCAGAGAGACAGAGAGAGAGGCAGAGACGGAGAGAGAAGGAGAGAGTGGGAGAGAAACAGAGGCAAAGGCAGTTGGAGAGACAGAGAGAGAGAGAAGCAGAGATGGAAGGAGAGAGAAGGAGTGACAAGGAGGGAATGACAGATGGAAAGACAGAGAGAGGGAGAGACAGAGAAAGAAGGAGAGAGAGGGAGAGACAGAGAGGGAGAGATAGAGAGGGAAAGACAGAGAGGGAAAGACAGATGGAGGAACAGAGAGAGAGACAGAGATGGAGGAGAGAGAGGGAGGGAAAGAGAGATGGAAAGACAGAGGGAGAGAGAGACGGAGATAGAAGGAGAGAGAAGGAGAGACAGAGAGGGAAAGGCAGATGGAGAGACATAGAGAGAGACAGAGATAGAAGGAGAGAGAGAGAGTGTCAGGGAGGGAAAGACAGATGGAGAGACAGAGAGAAAGAGAGAGATAGAAGGAGAGAGAGGGAGAGACAGGGAGGGAAGGACCGACGGAGGGATCGCGAGAGAGAGACAGAGATAGAAGGAGAGAGAGGGAGAGGCAGAGAGGGAAAGACAGATGGAGAGACAGATAGAGAGAGGCAGAGATGGAAGGAGAGGAAGGGAGTGATAGGGAGGGAAAGACAGATGGAGAGACAGAGAGAAAGAGAGAGAGAGAAGGAGAGACAGGGAGGGAAGGACAGATGGAGGGATAGAGGGATAGAGAGAGAGACAGCAATAGAAGGAGAGAGAGGGAGTGACAGAGAGACAAAGAGAGAGGGAGAGACAGAGAGAGAAGGAGGGAGTTGGAGAGAAACAGAGGCAAAGGCAGTTGGAGAGACAGAGAGAGAGAGAAGCAGAGATGGAAGGAGAGAGAGGGAGTGACAAGGAGGGAAAGACTAATGGAAAGACAGAGAGAGAGACAGAGAGAGAAGGAGAGAGAGGGAGTGTCAAGGAGGGAAAGACAGATGGAGGGACAGAGACAGAGAGACAGAGATAGAAGGAGAGAGAGGGAGCAACAGAGAGGGAAAGACAGATGGAGGGAAAGAGAGAGAGACAGAGATAGAAGGAGAGAGATGGAGAGACAGGGAGGGAAGGACAGATGGAGGGATAGAGGGATAGAGAGAGAGACAGAGATAGAAGGACAGAGAGGGAGTGTCAGGGAGGGAAAGACAGATGGAGGGAAAGAGAGAGAGACAGAGATAGAAGGAGAGAGATGGAGAGACAGGGAGGGAAGGACAGATGGAGGGATAGAGGGATAGAGAGATAGACAGCAATAGAAGGAGAGAGAGGGAGTGACAGTGAGGGAAAGACAGATGGAGGGAAAGAGAGAGAGACAGAGATAGAAGGAGAGAGATGGTGAGACAGGGAGGGAAGGACAGATGGAGGGATAGAGGGATAGCGAGATAGACAGCAATAGAAGGAGAGAGAGGGAGTGACAGAGAGACAAAAAGAGAGGGAGAGACAGAGAGAGAAACAGAGGCAAAGGCAGTTGGAGAGACAGAGAGAGAGAGAAGCAGAGATGGACGGCGAGAGAGGGAGTGACAAAGAGGGAAAGACAGATGAAAAGACAGAGAGAGAGAGACAGAGAAAGAAGGAGAGAGAGGGAGAGACAGGAAGGGAAAGACAGATCGAGGGACAGAGTGAGAGACAGAGAGAGAAGGAGAGAGATGGAGTGACGGAGGGAAGGACAGATGGAGGGATAGAGAGAGAAACAGAGTGAGAAGACCAGAGAGGGAGTGACAGAGGGAATGACAGATGGAGAGACAGAGAGAGAGAGGCAGAGGTGGACGGAGAGAGAGGGAGTGACAGAGAGGGAAAGACAGATGGAGAGACAGAGAGAGAGAGGCAGAGGTGGAAGGAGAGGGAGGGAGTGACAGAGAGGGAAAGACAGATGGAGGGACAGGGAGAGAGACAGAGAGAGAGGCAGAGACAGGGAGAGAAGGAGAGAGAGGGAGAAACAGGGAGGGAAAGACAGATGGAGGGACAGGGAGAGAGACAGAGAGAGATGCAGAGACAGAGAGAGTAGAAGAGAGAGGGAGAGACAGGGAGGGAAAGACAGATGGAGGGACAGAGAGAGACACAGAGACAGAAGGAGAGAGAGGGAGAGACAGAGAGGGAAAGACAGATGGATGGACAGAGAGAGAGACAGAGAGAGGAGAGAGAGGGAGTGTCAGGGAGGGAAAGACAGATGGACGGATAGAGGGATAGAGAGAGAGACAGAGATAGATGGAGAGAGAGGGTGTGACAGAGAGACAGAGAGAGAAACAGAGAGAGAAGGACAGAGAGCGAGTGACAGACAGGGAAAGGCAGTTGGAGGGACAGAGACAGAGACAGAGAGAGAAGGAGAGAGATGGAGTGGCAGGGAGGAAAAGACAGATGGAGGGACAGAGTGAGAGACAGAGAGAGAAGGAGACGGATGGAGTGACAGGGAGGGAAGGACAGATGGAGATTTGGAGAGATCGAGAAAGAGACAGAGATAGAAGGACAGAGAGGGAGTGCCAGAAAGGGAAAGAGAGATGGAGAGATAGAGGGATAGAGAGAGAGACAGAGATAGATGGAGAGAGAGGGTGTGGCAGAGAGACAGAGAGAGAGGCAGAGACGGAGAGAGAAGGAGAGAGTGGGAGAGAAACAGAGGCAAAGGCAGTTGGAGAGACAGAGAGAGAGAGAAGCAGAGATGGAAGGAGAGAGAAGGAGTGACAAGGAGGGAATGACAGATGGAAAGACAGAGAGAGGGAGAGACAGAGAAAGAAGGAGAGAGAGGGAGAGACAGAGAGGGAGAGATAGAGAGGGAAAGACAGAGAGGGAAAGACAGATGGAGGAACAGAGAGAGAGACAGAGATGGAGGAGAGAGAGGGAGGGAAAGAGAGATGGAAAGACAGAGGGAGAGAGAGACGGAGATAGAAGGAGAGAGAAGGAGAGACAGAGAGGGAAAGGCAGATGGAGAGACATAGAGAGAGACAGAGATAGAAGGAGAGAGAGAGAGTGTCAGGGAGGGAAAGACAGATGGAGAGACAGAGAGAAAGAGAGAGATAGAAGGAGAGAGAGGGAGAGACAGGGAGGGAAGGACCGACGGAGGGATCGCGAGAGAGAGACAGAGATAGAAGGAGAGAGAGGGAGAGGCAGAGAGGGAAAGACAGATGGAGAGACAGATAGAGAGAGGCAGAGATGGAAGGAGAGGAAGGGAGTGATAGGGAGGGAAAGACAGATGGAGAGACAGAGAGAAAGAGAGAGAGAGAAGGAGAGACAGGGAGGGAAGGACAGATGGAGGGATAGAGGGATAGAGAGAGAGACAGCAATAGAAGGAGAGAGAGGGAGTGACAGAGAGACAAAGAGAGAGGGAGAGACAGAGAGAGAAGGAGGGAGTTGGAGAGAAACAGAGGCAAAGGCAGTTGGAGAGACAGAGAGAGAGAGAGAAGCAGAGATGGAAGGAGAGAGAGGGAGTGACAAGGAGGGAAAGACTAATGGAAAGACAGAGAGAGAGACAGAGAGAGAAGGAGAGAGAGGGAGTGTCAAGGAGGGAAAGACAGATGGAGGGACAGAGACAGAGAGACAGAGATAGAAGGAGAGAGAGGGAGCAACAGAGAGGGAAAGACAGATGGAGGGAAAGAGAGAGAGACAGAGATAGAAGGAGAGAGATGGAGAGACAGGGAGGGAAGGACAGATGGAGGGATAGAGGGATAGAGAGAGAGACAGAGATAGAAGGACAGAGAGGGAGTGTCAGGGAGGGAAAGACAGATGGAGAGACAGAGAGACAGAGATAGAAGGAGAGAGAGGGAGTGACAGAAAGGGAAAGACAGATGGAGGGAAAGAGAGAGAGACAGAGATAGAAGGAGAGAGATGGAGAGACAGGGAGGGAAGGACAGATGGAGGGATAGAGGGATAGAGAGATAGACAGCAATAGAAGGAGAGAGAGGGAGTGACAGTGAGGGAAAGACAGATGGAGGGAAAGAGAGAGAGACAGAGATAGATGGAGAGAGAGGGTGTGACAGAGAGACAGAGAGAGAAACAGAGAGAGAAGGACAGAGAGCGAGTGACAGACAGGGAAAGGCAGTTGGAGGGACAGAGACAGAGACAGAGAGAGAAGGAGAGAGATGGAGTGGCAGGGAGGAAAAGACAGATGGAGGGACAGAGTGAGAGACAGAGAGAGAAGGAGACGGATGGAGTGACAGGGAGGGAAGGACAGATGGAGATTTGGAGAGATCGAGAAAGAGACAGAGATAGAAGGACAGAGAGGGAGTGCCAGAAAGGGAAAGAGAGATGGAGAGATAGAGGGATAGAGAGAGAGACAGAGATAGATGGAGAGAGAGGGTGTGGCAGAGAGACAGAGAGAGAGGCAGAGACGGAGAGAGAAGGAGAGAGTGGGAGAGAAACAGAGGCAAAGGCAGTTGGAGAGACAGAGAGAGAGAGAAGCAGAGATGGAAGGAGAGAGAAGGAGTGACAAGGAGGGAATGACAGATGGAAAGACAGAGAGAGGGAGAGACAGAGAAAGAAGGAGAGAGAGGGAGAGACAGAGAGGGAGAGATAGAGAGGGAAAGACAGAGAGGGAAAGACAGATGGAGGAACAGAGAGAGAGACAGAGATGGAGGAGAGAGAGGGAGGGAAAGAGAGATGGAAAGACAGAGGGAGAGAGAGACGGAGATAGAAGGAGAGAGAAGGAGAGACAGAGAGGGAAAGGCAGATGGAGAGACATAGAGAGAGACAGAGATAGAAGGAGAGAGAGAGAGTGTCAGGGAGGGAAAGACAGATGGAGAGACAGAGAGAAAGAGAGAGATAGAAGGAGAGAGAGGGAGAGACAGGGAGGGAAGGACCGACGGAGGGATCGCGAGAGAGAGACAGAGATAGAAGGAGAGAGAGGGAGAGGCAGAGAGGGAAAGACAGATGGAGAGACAGATAGAGAGAGGCAGAGATGGAAGGAGAGGAAGGGAGTGATAGGGAGGGAAAGACAGATGGAGAGACAGAGAGAAAGAGAGAGAGAGAAGGAGAGACAGGGAGGGAAGGACAGATGGAGGGATAGAGGGATAGAGAGAGAGACAGCAATAGAAGGAGAGAGAGGGAGTGACAGAGAGACAAAGAGAGAGGGAGAGACAGAGAGAGAAGGAGGGAGTTGGAGAGAAACAGAGGCAAAGGCAGTTGGAGAGACAGAGAGAGAGAGAGAAGCAGAGATGGAAGGAGAGAGAGGGAGTGACAAGGAGGGAAAGACTAATGGAAAGACAGAGAGAGAGACAGAGAGAGAAGGAGAGAGAGGGAGTGTCAAGGAGGGAAAGACAGATGGAGGGACAGAGACAGAGAGACAGAGATAGAAGGAGAGAGAGGGAGCAACAGAGAGGGAAAGACAGATGGAGGGAAAGAGAGAGAGACAGAGATAGAAGGAGAGAGATGGAGAGACAGGGAGGGAAGGACAGATGGAGGGATAGAGGGATAGAGAGAGAGACAGAGATAGAAGGACAGAGAGGGAGTGTCAGGGAGGGAAAGACAGATGGAGAGACAGAGAGACAGAGATAGAAGGAGAGAGAGGGAGTGACAGAAAGGGAAAGACAGATGGAGGGAAAGAGAGAGAGACAGAGATAGAAGGAGAGAGATGGAGAGACAGGGAGGGAAGGACAGATGGAGGGATAGAGGGATAGAGAGATAGACAGCAATAGAAGGAGAGAGAGGGAGTGACAGTGAGGGAAAGACAGATGGAGGGAAAGAGAGAGAGACAGAGATAGAAGGAGAGAGATGGTGAGACAGGGAGGGAAGGACAGATGGAGGGATAGAGGGATAGCGAGATAGACAGCAATAGAAGGAGAGAGAGGGAGTGACAGAGAGACAAAGAGAGAGGGAGAGGCAGAGAGAGAAACAGAGGCAAAGGCAGTTGGAGAGACAGAGAGAGAGAGAAGCAGAGATGGACGGCGAGAGAGGGAGTGACAAAGAGGGAAAGACAGATGGAAAGACAGAGAGAGAGAGACAGAGAAAGAAGGAGAGAGAGGGAGAGACAGGAAGGGAAAGACAGATCGAGGGACAGAGTGAGAGACAGAGAGAGAAGGAGAGAGATGGAGTGACGGAGGGAAGGACAGATGGAGGGATAGAGAGAGAAACAGAGTGAGAAGACCAGAGAGGGAGTGACAGAGGGAATGACAGATGGAGAGACAGAGAGAGAGAGGCAGAGGTGGACGGAGAGATAGGGAGTGACAGAGAGGGAAAGACAGATGGAGAGACAGAGAGAGAGAGGCAGAGGTGGAAGGAGAGGGAGGGAGTGACAGAGAGGGAAAGACAGATGGAAAGACAGAGAGAGAGAGACGGAGATAGAAGGAGAGAGAGGGAGAGACAGAGAGGGAAAGGCAGATGGAGAGACAGAGAGAGAGAAGAGGCAGAGATGGAAGGAGAGAGAGGGAGAGACAGAGAAGGAAAGACAGAAGGAGGGACATAGAGAGAGACAAAGATAGAAGGAGAGGTAGAGTGTGTCAGGGAGGGAAAAACAGATGGAGAGACAGAGAGAGAGAGAGAGATAGAAGGAGAGAGAGGGAGAGACAGGGAGGGAAGGACCGACGGAGGGATCGAGAGAGAGAGACAGAGATAGAAGGAGAGAGAGGGAGAGGCAGAGAGGGAAAGACAGATGGAGAGACAGAGAGAGAGAGGCAGAGATGGAAGGAGAGAGAGGGAAAGATAGAGGGAAAGACAGATGGAGAGACAAAGTGAGAGACAGAGAGAGAAGGAGAGAGATGGAGTGACAGGGAGGGAAGGACAGATGGAGGGATGGAGAGAGAGACAGAGATAGAAGGAGAGAGAGGGAGAGATAGAGGGAAAGACAGATGGAGGGACAGAGAGAGAGACAGAGAGAGAGGGAGAGACAGAGAGAAGGAGAAAGGGAGTGACAGAGAGGCAAAGACAGATGGAGGGACAGAGAGAGAGACAGAGATAGATGGAGAGAAATGGAGAAACAGAGAGGGAAAGACTGATCGAGGGACAGAGAGAGAGACAGAGAGAAGCAGAGACAGAGATAGAAGAACAGAGACAGAGAGGGAAAAGCAAATGGAGGGACAGAGAGAGAGACAGAGAGAGAGAGACAGAGATAGAAGGACAGGGAGGGCAGGACAGATGGAGGGACAGACAGAGATAGAAGGAGAGAAATGGAGAAACAGACAGGGAAAGACTGCTGGAGGGACAGAGAGAGAGACAGAGTGAAGCAGAGACAGAGATTGAAGGACAGAGACAGAGAGGGAAAGACAAATGGAGGAACAGAGAGAGAGACGGAGAGAGAGAGACAGAGATAGAAGGACAGGGAGGGCAGGACAGATGGAGGGACAGACAGAGAGACAGAGATAGAAGGAGAGAAATGGAGAAACAGACAGGGAAAGACTGATGGAGGGACAGAGAGAGAGACACAGTGAAGCAGATAGAAGGACAGAGACAGAGAGGGAAAGACAAATGGAGGAACAGAGAGAGAGACAGAGAGAGAGAGACAGAGATGGAAGGACAGGGAGGGCAGGACAGATGGAGGGACAGACAGAGAGAGAGAGACAGAGATAGAAGGAGAGAGAGGGAGTGTCAGGGAGGGTCGGATAGATGGAGGGATAGAGCGACAGAGACAGAGATAGAAGGACAGAGAGGGAGTGTCAGGGGGTGGGGAAGGCAGATGAAGAGACAGAGAGAGAGAGACAGAGAGAGAAGGAGAGAGAGGGAGCGACAAGGAGGGAAAGACAGAGTGAGGGAAAGGCAGAGATGGTGTGAGAGAGACACAGTAGTGTCATGGACAGAGGCACAGAGAGAGAGAGAGTAACAGAGAGAGAGACAGACAGACTGAAAGAGAGAGAGAGAGAGAGAAAGAGAGAGGTAGAGACACAGAGAGAGAAACAGAGAGAGAGGGAGCAGCAGTGAGAGAGAGAGACAGAGACAATGATAGCGAAAGACAACGAGAGCGAGAGATGGGGAGAGAGAGATAGAGGGGGGAGAGAGAGATAGAGGGGGAGAGAGAGATAGAGACACAGAGAGAGAAACAGAGAGAGAGGGAGCGGCAGTGAGAGAGAGAGAGACAGAGACAATGATAGCGAAAGACAACGAGAGAGAGAGATGTCGAGAGAGATAGAGGGGGTAAAGAGAGATCGAGGTGGTAAAGAGAGATCGAGGGGGTAAAGAGAGATTGAGGGGGAGAGAGATCGACGTGGAGAGAGAGAGAGGAGGGAGAGAGAGGGGGGGAGAAAGGGGGAGAGGGAGTGTGAGGGGGAGAGGGAGATAGAGGGGTGAGACAGATAGAGGGGGGAGAATGAGATAGAGGGGGAGAGTGAGATAGAGGGGGGGTGTGAGATAGAGGGGGAGAGGCAGATAGAGGGGGAGAGGCAGATAGAGGGGGAGAGGCAGATAGAGAGGGAGAGTGAGATAGAGAGGGAGAGTGAGATAGAGGGGGTGTGTGAGAGAGAGGGGGAGAGTGAGATAGATGGGGAGAGTGAGATAGAGGGGGTGTGTGAGATAGAGGGGGTGTGTGAGATAGAGGGGGTGTGTGAGATAGAGGGGGTGTGTGAGATAGAGGGGGTGTGTGAGATAGAGAGGGAGAGTGAGATAGAGGGGGTGTGTGAGATAGAGGGGGTGTGTGAGATAGAGGGAGTGTGTGAGATAGAGGGGGTGTGTGAGATAGAGGGGGTGTGTGAGATAGAGGGAGTGTGTGAGATAGAGGGAGTGTGTGAGATAGAGGGGGTGTGTGAGATAGAGGGGGTGTGTGAGATAGAGGGGGTGTGTGAGATAGAGGGGGTGTGTGAGATAGAGGGGGTTTGTGAGATAGAGGGGGTGTGTGAGATAGAGGGGGTGTGTGAGATAGAGGGGGTGTGTGAGATAGAGGGGGTGTGTGAGATAGAGGGGGTTTGTGAGATAGAGGGGGTGTGTGTGATAGAGGGGGTGTGTGAAATAGAGGGGGTGTGTGAGATAGAGGGGGTGTGTGAGATAGAGGGTGTGTGTGATAGAGGGGGTGTGTGATAGAGGGGGTGTGTGAGATAGAGGGGGTGTGTGAGATAGAGGGGGTGTGTGAGATAGAGGGGGTGTGTGAGATAGAGGGGGTGTGTGTGATAGAGGGGGTGTGTGATAGAGGGGGTGTATGAGATAGAGGGGGTGTGTGAGATAGAGGGGGTGTGTGAGATAGAGGGGGTGTGTGAGATAGAGGGGGTGTGTGTGATAGAGGGAGTGTGTGTGATAGAGGGGGTGTGTGAGATAGAGGGGGTGTGTGAGATAGAGGGGGTGTGTGAGATAGAGGGGGTGTGTGATAGAGGGGGTTTGTGAGATAGAGGGGGTGTGTGAGATAGAGGGTGTGTGAGATAGAGGGTGTGTGTGTGATAGAGGGAGTGTGTGAGATAGAGGGGGTGTGTGAGATAGAGGGGTTGTGTGAGATAGAGGGGGTGTGTGAGATAGAGGGGGTGTGTGAGATAGAGAGGGGTGTGTGAGATAGAGGGGGATTGGGAGATAGAGGGGGATTTGGAGATGGAGGGGGAGAGGGAGATATCGGGGGGAGAGGGAGATAGAGGGTGGAGACAGTGATAGAGGGGGAGAGATGGATGGGGTAGAGGGTGGTGAACCTTTGGAATTCTCTACCGCAGAAGGCAGCGGAGGCCAAGTCATTAAATATATTCATGGAGGAGAGAGATATATTTCTTAATGTCAAAGGGATCAAGGGGTATGGGGAGAAAGTGGGAACAGGGTACTGAATTAGACCATCGGTCATGATCCTTATTGAATGACATAGCAGGCCCAAAGGGCCGAATGGCCTGCTCCTGCTCTTATTTTCTCTGTTTCTATGAGAGAGGTGGTTTGAGAGAGGGAGAGGTAGAGAGAGAAGGAGAAACAGAGAGAGGAGAGATAGAGATGGAGCGAGGTGACCCTGATATTCTCTCTCTCTCTTTCTCACACACACACACACACACACACACACAGAGACACAGACACACAGACAGAGAGATGTTACAATCCACACTGATGTCAGTAAAAATGACCAACAGAACCTCAGTAACAATCCCCAGTGTCTGCCCAGTCCTGTGAGAGACAGAGAGAGAGATAGGGCAGTGACAGAGAAAGACAGTGAAAGAAGGAGGACAAAACAGCTTGTAGGAGAAACTTTACATTTATTTGTGTTCCACAGATTTTATTAAAAGTTGAAAGGGACTGGACACTGGAAAAGCTGTCAACACACAACAACAACACTGAGAGACTTCAGATGTGAGGGAAGGGGAGACACACTTTAAAATCCACACTGATGTCAGTAAAAATCCCCAAACACAACCTCAGTAACAATCCCCATTATCTGCCCAGTCCTGTATTGTGGGTTTCTTCTTTGGCCTCCTTATCTCGAGAGACAATGGGTAAGTGCCTGGAGGTGGATCAGTGGTTTGTGGAGCAGCGCCTGGAGTGGCTATAAAGGCCAATTCTAGAGTGACAAGCTCTTCCACAGGTGCTGCAGAGAAATGTGATTGTCGGGGCTGTTACACAGTTGGCTCTTCCCTTGCGCCTCTGACTTTTTTGTGGGTTTAGTGTGAGGGTTTGAGGGGGGAGGGTTGGATCAGTGTTTGATATTTTGAAACTGCAGGGAAAGAATGAAAGGTTTAAAATGAACTAAGAGATGGCTGAAAGCATTGCTGTCCTGGGATTAACATATCAATGGACTGTAAAAGTCAGGAAGGTCCTGTCCTGGGATTAACATATCAATGGACAGGCCCCCTCCCCCGCCCCCGAGGCAGGACATTGAGAGACAGCCCAACATGTCAGAGGCTCAAGGGGTGGAGTTTGCAAACAGCTCAGTCAGGATATAAACTGGGTTTGAAGATCTCAGTTCCAATCACAAACCCACCTTTCACTCTCTCGAGAGAGAGTGGACACATTCCCCAGTCTGATTCAGTGTGTGTGTCTGTGTAAATGTGTGTGTGCTCTCTCTGTCTCAATCTGCTTTATAACTGTGATTTGATTGTATTTGAATATTGCTGATTGTCTGTGTAACTGAGAGAGGAAACTCTGGGCTCTTGCTGTGCAATTTTGTTTAAAAATGTCCTCGCTTTGTATTTTAATCCAATTTGTTTCTCCTTCTTTCCCCTGAGGAATTATCATTCTGAAAACTGCACGGTGAAGGTGAAAAGAGGGAAAGTTTGGGACGAGGAATCCTTGGACAGGAGCTTCCTCCAGAGGGGATGGACTGAGGCCTTGTCCACAGGCTGCACCCAAAGGGCCCACGTGAGTTGTGTCTGTTTATTACCCTGAGGTTTAATATCCTCTCTGGGGCCCACCTCGCAAGACTAAATGAAACATCGGAAAGGTGTAGCTGTGTAAAGGCTTGTTATAATTCCCGAGTAATGCTGGTGTTTTGGGCAGTGCCGTGAATTTGAGGGTGAAATGAAATGTGCAGCAGTCATTTGAATTGACAGTGAGGTTCTGAGAATGGATTTCTCTGTCTCTCTGAATGAGAGTAATAGGAGGGAGAGAGACGCAGGAGAGTGAGGGAAACATGGAGGGAATCAGAGGGGGAGAGGAGGGGTTAGCCGGCTGTTATCACACTGCTGCTTGTGGGATCTTGCTGTGCACCAATGGCCTGCAACATTTCCAACATTGCAACAGTGACGACCACTTTAAAAAATTAACTCTGAGCTTCAAAAGCTCGGAATTAAGTCACAAATGTGATAGTTCCTCAAGGCTTGTAATAATTCTAGACTAATCTGTGTGCTTTGGACAATGTTCTGAAGCTTTGATGTTAAATAAAATGGACGGAGCCCATTTCAATTCATTTTACTGAAGTTCTGAGTTGAGATTTCTCTCTCTGTCTCTCTCCAGCTTTCTTTCCCTCTGTCTCTCTATTTAAACCTTTAATAGTTAAAAACATATCACACACTGCAATATGATTTGTTGTTGTTTTAAATGGTGAGACAGAAATATTTCATAGCTTATTTCAACTAAGATCAGATACAAAATTGAGGGGAAAAAGCCCGATATGGACAGAGAGAGAGAGAGCAAGAGAGAGGGACACAGGGGTGACTGAGATAGGAAGAGAGAGAGAGATACAGAGACACGGAGAGAGATAAAGAGACAGACACACAGACACACACTGGTGGAGGGAACTGTCTGAACCATTTTAGCCTCTGCTTTATGAACTGATTTGTTTGTATTTGGGTGTTGCTGAGAGATTATCTGTGTAACCGAGGGCAATTGCTGGGCTCTTGCTGTGCTATTTTGTTTAACAATGCCTTTCCATCAATTTTCTCTCTCTCCCTCTCGCCTTCAGGAACTTTCATTCTGAAAACTGCACCGTGAAGATGAAAAGAGGGAAAGTTTGGGACGAGGAATCCTTGGACAGGAGCTTCCTCCCGAGGGGATGGACTGAGGCCTTGTCCACAGGCTGCACCCAAAGGGGCCCACGTGAGTTGTGTCTGTTTATTAGCCTGAGGTTTAATTTCCTCTCTGGGGCCCTGGGTTAAACATTTCATGTTGGATTGGGGCTCCTGGTGTTTTATTCCGATTGAAAGCCTGGGGTTAAAGGAGCAGCCCCAGGAGGGAGTCCCATTTGCCACTTGCTCCTTCCAGCCCTGTCTGTGAGGTTTGCTGGTGTTTTGGGCAATGCGAGGAAGCTAACAGTGAAATAAGATGCACGGTGCCCATTTTAATTCATTTTACTGTAGGTCTGAGCTTTCTCTCTGTCTTTGCATTCTTTCCCTGTGTCTCTATCTCCCCCCATGCTTTCTGTTCTCTGTCTCGGTTTCACACTCTCCTTCTCCAATTAAACCTTTAATAAATAAAAAACATACCACACACAGCAATGTGATTTGTCGTTATTTGAAATGGTGAGACAAAATCAGCAGCTTGTTCCCAGTTTAAAGAGGGAATTTCACCCTTTCTGGGGACTGAAATCTAGCTATTATCACATTGCAGCTTGTGGGATCTTGCTGTGCATCTCGTGCCCTTAAGCATTTCCTGCACAACAATGAGGACACTTTAAAATTCAGCTTCCTGAGGGTCAGATTGTGGATTTCTCTGTGTTTTCTCTCCATCTTCCTCTGCTTTTCTCTCCCCTGCATTTTCTCTATTTTAACCATTAATCAATAGGTGCCACAATGTGTGCACAGCAAGATCCCACAGGCAGCAATATGATAATATGCAGATTATGTGTTTTCAGTGATGTAAGTTTCGGGATTGCAGAGGGAGGGACTTTCCTGCAGCGGCTAAGTGGTTAGTACCGCAGCCTCACAGCTCCAGCAACCCAGGTTGGGTTCTGGGTCCTGCCTGTGCGGAGTTTGCAAGTTCTCTGTGTGGGTTTCCTCCGGGTGCTCTGGTTTCCTGCCACATGCCAAAGACTTGCGGGTTGATAGGTAAATTGGCCATTATAAAAATTGCCCCTCGTGTAGGTAGGTGGTCGGAGAATTGAGGGAAGGTGCGGATGTGAGAGGGGGAAAAATGGCATGAATGTAGGATTAGCATAAATGGATGGCTGATGGTCAGCGTTGGGCCGAAGGGCCTGTTTTAGTGCTGTATCTCTCGATGAATCGAATGTGATGTGTGGTTATTTTAAACGGTGACAGAAACATTTCAGCGGACGTTTCAATCCAGATTAAATCCCAGATCGAGAGAAAAAGAAACAGATGTGGACGGGGTGCAGGGGGGAGGGTGCAGGAGAAAGACAGGGAGAGGGGTGTTTGAGATTTTCAAACTGCAGGAATGTCCCTCCCTCTGGGATCTCGAAACTTACGTCACTAAAAACAGATTGTCTGCATATTAGCATATTGTTGCCTTTGGGATCTTGCTGTGCACAGATTGCCTACAGGTTTCCTGCATTGAAACATTGAGGACCACTTTAAAAATTAGTTCATTGATTCTCAACTGCTCCTGAGGGCCAATAATTACAAGAGCTGAACGTGAAGCTGTCTAAAGGTTTGTGAAAAGTTTAAAGATGGAGTTCAGCATTTTCAGAGGACTGTGATAGGATATCTGGCTATGATCACATTGTGGGATCCTGCTGTGCATACATTCCCTGCATCAATTCTTACATTAGAACAGGTGGAGAGAGAGAAACAGCTGGAGGTGGCAGGTAAATGAGAGAGAGAGAGAGAGAGAGAGAGAGACAGGCGGAGTGTGGATGAGGGAGGGAAGGCAGAGAAAGATGGAGAAAGACAGAGAGAGAAATCCACACTCAAAATCTTGGTAAACTGAATTTTGAAGTGTCACCATTGCTGGGATCTTGCTGTGCACAGCTTGCCTGCAGAATTCCTTGCATTGTCACAGTGAGTGCATTTTAGAAGTGAATTCATTGTGTGTAAAGCTCTCCTGAAGGCCTTGAAATTAGGTCCGGAGCTTGAAGCCGGTATAATTCCCAAATAATGCTGGTGTTTTGGGCAGTGACGTGAATTTCTCTCTCTCTCTCCATCTGTCTCTCTGAATGAGAGTAACAGGAGGGAGAGAGACGCAGGAGAGTGAGGGAAACATGGAGGGAATCAGAGGGGGAGAGAGGGGTAGCCGGCTGGAAGCACACTGCTGCTTGTGGGATCTTGCTGTGTATCAATGGCCGACAGCATTTCCAACTTTGCAACAGTGACGACCACTTTAAAAATTGATTCATTGAGTGTCAAATACTTCTGTGAATCAGCAATGAAATGGGTGAAATGTGAAGGTTTGTAAAGGCGTGTTCTCATTCCCGAATATTGCTGGTGTTTGAGGCTGTGGGCTGAATTTGACAGTGAAATGAAACACCGGGGGACCATTTGAATTCAGATTTTCAGGGATGGGAATGTGGATTTCTCTCTCTATCCTTCTGCAGGAGAGGGGATGGGGGTCTCCAGTGTTTGTGTGCTTTTACAATGAGGCAGAAACAGATGTAGAGAGACACACAGAGAAATAGAGAGAGAGAGAGAGAGAGACAGCAGGAAATGACAGGGTCAACACATCCACACTTCCCAGTCTCTGGCTCTGTGTCAGGGGATGTGTTTGTCAGTCACTGAGAGATTGTTTTATGTTAGTGAGTTTGAGAGAGAGTCCTGGGCTCTCGCTGTGTTTTATTTCTGTGCAAAAATGCTTTGCTTTGTTAGAATCAATTTTATTTCTCTTATTCCCAAGGAGAATCTTTTCGGAAGCTGCAGCTGTGATGATGCAGAGGGAGAATCTTTTAGCCACGTGGAATTCTCCGACAAGAGCTTTAACCGGAGAGGGAAAGTAATAATAAAAATATATTTGTCATTGTCAAATTAATTTCTAGATCCAGAAAAGAAGACTGTGTGATTTCGGGGCTGATAGAAAAACAAAGTGCTGGAAATACTCAGTATTTCCAGCACAGTTTTTATTTCAGATTTCCAGCATCCTCAGTATTTTGATTTTGTGTTTTCGGGGGTCTGTGGATTTTTTTTTACCACAAGGGAGGGGGCTGGATGGTGTCCAAAGGGAATAGTTTGGGAATTGCTGCTCCAGAACAGTCAATGTAATCCCGTAGATTTCCCTCTCTCCATCTCTTGCTGCAACTTGTTCCCTGCACCTTCCTCTTTGTTCCAAACTCTGTTTCTTCACATCTTTAAATCCCTATCTCTGTATCTCTCAACATCCTTTCTTTCTTTGCCTCTCTCTGGACTCTCACAAGTTTCCATTGTCACTCTCTTTCTGCGACTCTCTGTATCTTTATCTGTCTCTCTCTCAGTCCATTTCGTCTCTCACTCACTTCCAAATCCCTGAATCTTTCCATCTCCGCTCCTCCTTTCCTGCAAGATTATCTCTGCATTTCCCTCCCACCTGTCCCGGGACACCCCTCTCTATTCTGTGAACACATCTTACTTTGTATCTCTGCCCCTCCACCTCTTTCTGTCTCTGCATATTTTGATGGTATTTAGATGGGGGTCTGTCCCCGGGGTTAGTATTTAGATGGGGGTCTGTCCCGGGGGGGGGGGGGGGGGTATTTAGATGGGGGTCTGTCCCGGGGGTTACTATTTAGATGGGGGCCTGTCCCCGGGGTTAGTATTTAGATGGGGGTCTGTCCCAGAAAGGGTATTTAGATGGGGGTCTGTCCCCGGGGTTAGTATTTAGATGGGGGTCTGTCCCGGGAAGGGTATTTAGATGGGGGTCTGTCCCCGGGGTTAGTATTTAGATGGGGGTCTGTCCCGGAAAGGGTATTTAGATGGGGGTCTGTCCCGGAAAGAGTATTTAGATGGGGGTCTGTCCCGGGGTGGGGTTAGTATTTAGATGGGGGTCTGTCCCCGGGGTTAGTATTTAGATGGGGGTCTGTCCCGGGGGGGTATTTAGATGGGGGTCTGTCCCGGGGGTTACTATTTAGATGGGGGTCTGTCCCGCGGGTTACTATTTAGATGGGGGTATGTCCCTGGGGTTAGTATTTAGATGGGGGTCTGTCCTGGAAAGGGTATTTAGGTGGGGGTCTGTCCCCGGGTTTAGTATTTAGATGGGGGTCTGTCCCGGGGGTGTGTATTTAAATGGGGGTCTGTCCCTGGGGTTAGTATTTAGATGGGGGTCTGTCGCGGGGTGGTATTTAGATGACGGTCTGTCCCCGGAGTTAGTATTTAGATGGGGGTCTGTCCCTGGGGTTAGTGTTCAGACGGGGGTCTGTCCCGGGGGGGTGGTATTTAGATGGGGGTCTGTCCCTGGGGTTAGTATTTAGATGGGGGTCTGTCCCGGGGGTTAGTATTTAGATAGGGGTCTGTCCCGGGGGGGTATTTAGATGACGGTCTGTCCCCGGAGTTAGTATTTAGATGGGGGTCTGTTCCCGTCAGGTATTTGTAACAGGGGTATTATAAGGGTATAATTAGATGGGGGTCTGTCCCTGGGGTTAGTATTTAGATGGGGGTCTTTCCCCGGGGGGTAGATAGATGGCGGTCTGTCCCCGGAGGGGTATTTAGATGGGGATCTGTCCCCGGTGGGGGGGTATTTAGATGCGTGTCTGTCCCGGGGGGTGGGATTTAGTTGGGGGTCTGTCCCGGTGGGGTATTTGGTTGGGGCTCTGTCCCCGGGGTTAGTATTTAGATGGGGGTCTGTTCCCGGGGGGTGGGGTATTTAGTTGGCAGTCTGTCCCCGGAGTAAGTAATCAGATGGGGGTCTGTTCCCGTCAGGTATTTGAAACAGGGGTATTATAAGGGTATAATTAGATGGGGGTCTGTCCCCGGGTGGGGTATTTAGATGGGGGTCTGTTCCCAAAAATGTATTTAGATGGGGGGGTCTGTTCCCGTGATTAGTATTTAGATGGGGGTCTGTCCCCGTATGGGGTATCTAGATGGGAGTCTGTCCCCGGGGATGTATTTAGATGGGGGTCTGTCCCCAGGGATGTATGTAGATGTGGGTCTGTCCCGGGGGGTGTATTTAGATGGGGGTCTGTCCCCGGGGATGTATTTAGATGTGGGTCTGTCCCGGGGGGTGTATTTAGATGGGGGTCTGTTCCGGGGGGTGTATTTAGATGGGGGTCTGTCCCCGTGGTTAGTATTTAGATGGGGGTCTGTTCCTGTCAGGTATTTGTAACAGGGGTATTATAAGGGTATAATTAGATGTGGGTCTGTCCCTGGGGTTAGTATTTAGATGGGGGTCTTTCCCCGGGGGGTAGATAGATGGGGGTCTGTCTCCGGGGGGAGGGGCGTATTTAGATGGCGGTCTGTCCCCGGAGTTAGTATTTAGATGGGGGTCTGTTCCCGTCAGGTATTTGTAACAGGGGTATTATAAGGGTATAATTAGATGGGGGTCGGTCCTCTGGTGTGGTATTTAGATGGGGGTCTGTCCCCGGGGATGTATTTGGATGGGGGACTGTCCCCGGGGTTAGTATTTAGATTGGGGTCTGTCCCTGGGGTTAGTATTTAGATGGGGGTCTGTCCCCGGGGATGTATTTAGATGGGGGTCTGTCCCTGGGGTTAGTATTTAGATGGGGGTCTGTCCCGGGGGTTAATTTAGATGGGGGTCTGTCCCCGGGGATGTATTTAGATGGTGGTCTGTCCCCGGGGATGTATTTAGATGGGGGTCTGTCCCCGGCGGGGTATCTAGATGGGAGTCTGTTATTGGCGGGGTATTTCGATGGGAGTCTGCTCCTGGGGGGGTATTTAGATGGCAGTCTGTCCCCAGGGATGTATTTAGTTGGGAGTCTGTCCCCGGGGATGTATCTAGATGGAGGTCTGTACCCGGGGATGTATTTAGATGGGGGTCTGTACCCGGGGATGTATCTAGATGGGGGTCTGTACCCGGGGATGTATTTAGATGGGGGTCTGTCCCCGGCGGGGTATCTAGATGGGAGTCTGTTATTGACGGGGTATTTCGATGGGAGTCTGCTCCTGGGGGGGTATTTAGATGGGAGTCTGTCCCTGGGGGAAGGGGATAATTAGATGGGGGTCTGTTCCTGGGGGGGGTATCTAGATGGGACTCGGTCCTGGGGGGGGTATTTAGATGGGACTCGGTCCTGGGGTGGTGGGGGGGGTATTTTAGATGGGATTCTGTCCTGGGTCTGGTGATAGTGAGGGTATTAGATGGGGGTCAGTTAACAGGAGATATCAGATGGGGGTCTGCAGATGAGGATTATTTAGATTGGGTGGGGGTCTGTACAAAAGGGGAATGTTATCCGGGGGCGGGGGGGGGGAAATATTGCAGGGGATAAAATTTACATTGGGGAAATAAATTGCGGTTGGAGGAAATTTTGCAGGCGGGGGGGGGGGAAATTGCAGGGGAGGGGCAAATAATTGCGGGGGGGAATAATTATTGCGGGGGGGAATAATTATTGCGGGAGGGAATTATTGCGGGGGGTGGAAATAATTGCGGGGGGTGGAAATAATTGCGGGGGGTGGAAATAATTGCGGGGGGTGAATTATTGCGGGGGGGGGAATAATTGCGGGGGGGGGAATAATTGCGGGGGGTGGAAATAATTGCGGGGGGTGGAAATAATTGCGGGGGGTGAATTATTGCGGGGGGAATAATTGCGGGGGGGGGAAATATTTGCGGGGGGGAATAATTACGGGGGGTGAATAATTGCGGGGGGGGGAATAATTGCGGGGGGGAATAATTGCGGGGGGGAATAATTGCGGGGGGGGGATTATTGCGGGGGGAATAATTGCGGGGGGGAATTATTGCGGGGGGTATAATTGCGGGGGGGGATTATTGCGGGGGGGATTATTGCGGGGGGAATAATTGCGGGGGGGATTATTGCGGGGGGGATTATTGCGGGGGGGAAATAATTGCGGGGGGAATAATTGTGGGGGGGGAATAATTGCGGGGGGGGAATAATTGCGGGGGGGGAAATTATTGCGGGGGGAATAATTGCGGGGGGGGGAAATATTTGCGGGGGGGAATAATTGCGGGGAGTGAATTATTGCGGGGGTGGAAATAATTGCGGGGGGAATAATTGCGGGGGTGGAAATAATTGCGGGGGGGGGGGAATTATTGCGGGGGGGGGGATTATTGCGGGGGGAATAATTGCGGGGGGGAATTATTGCGGGGGGTATAATTGCGGGGGGGGATTATTGCGGGGGGGATTATTGCGGGGGGAATAATTGCGGGGGGGGATTATTGCGGGGGGGATTATTGCGGGGGGGAAATAATTGCGGGGGGAATAATTGTGGGGGGGGAATAATTGCGGGTGGGGGAATAATTGCGGGGGGGGAAATTATTGCGGGGGGAATAATTGCGGGGGGGGGAAATATTTGCGGGGGGGAATAATTGCGGGGAGTGAATTATTGCGGGGGTGGAAATAATTGCGGGGGGAATAATTGCGGGGGTGGAAATAATTGCGGGGGGGGGGAATTATTGCGGGGGGGGAAATTATTGCGGGGGGGGAAATTATTGCGGGGGGGTGATGGGGTATTTACATGGGAGCCTGTCCTGGGTGGGGGGGTATTTAGATGGGAGTTTGTTCCCGGGGGGTATTTAGATGGGAGTCTGCTCCTGGGGTGTATTTAGATGGGAGTCTGTCCTGGGTGGGGGGGGGGGCGTATTTAGATGGGAGTTTGTTCCCGGGGATTTATTCAGATGGGAGTCTGTCCTGGGGTGTATTTAGATGGGAGTCTGTCCTGGGTGGGGGGGGGGGGTATTTAGATGGGAGTTTGTTCCCGGGGGGTATTTAGATGGGAGTCTGTTCCCGGGGGGTTATTTAGATGGGAGTTTGTTCCCGGGGGGTTATTTAGATGGGAGTCTGCTCCGGGGGGTTATTCAGATGGGAGTCTGTCCTGGGGTGTATTTAGATGGGAGTCTGTCCTGGGGTGTATTTACATGGGAGCCTGTCCTGGGTGGGGGGGGGGGGGTATTTAGATGGGAGTTTGTTCCCGGGGGGTATTTAGATGGGAGTCTGCTCCCGGGGTGTATTTAGATGGGAGTCTGTTCCCGGGGGGTTATTCAGATGGGAGTCTGTCCTGGGGTGTATTTAGATGGGAGACTGTTCCCGGGGGGTTATTCAGATGGGAGTCTGTCCTGGGGTGTATTTAGATGGGAGTCTGTTCCCGGGGTGTATTTAGATGGGAGTCTGTCCTGGGGTGTATTTAGATGGGAGTCTGTTCCCGGGGGGTTATTCAGATGGGAGTCTGTCCTGGGGTGTATTTAGGTGGGAGTCTGTCCTGGGGGGTTATTCAGATGGGAGTCTGTCCTGGGGTGTATTTAGATGGGAGTCTGTTCCCGGGGGGTTATTTAGATGGGAGTCTGTTCCCGGGGGGTTATTCAGATGGGAGTCTGTCCTGGGGTGTATTTAGATGGGAATCTGTACCCGGGGGGTTATTTAGATGGGAGTCTGTTCCCGGGGGGTTATTCAGGTGGGAGTCTGTCCTGGGGGGTTATTCAGATGGGAGTCTGCCCTGGGGGGTTATTCAGATGGGAGTCTGTTCCCGGGGGGTTATTCAGATGGGAGTCTGTCCTGGGGTGTATTTAGATGGGAGTCTGTTCCCGGGGGGTTATTTAGATGGGAGTCTGTTCCCGGGGGGTTATTCAGATGGGAGTCTGTCCTGGGGTGTATTTAGATGGGAGTCTGTTCCCGGGGGGTTATTTAGATGGGAGTCTGTTCCCGGGGGGTTATTCAGATGGGAGTCTGTCCTGGGGTGTATTTAGATGGGAGTCTGTCCTGGGGGGTTATTCAGATGGGAGTCTGTTCCCGGGGGGTTATTCAGATGGGAGTCTGTCCTGGGGTGTATTTAGATGGGAGTCTGTCCTGGGGTGTATTTAGATGGGAGTCTGTTCCCGGGGGGTTATTTAGATGGGAGTCTGTTCCCGGGGGGTTATTCAGATGGGAGTCTGTCCTGGGGTGTATTTAGATGGGAGTCTGTCCTGGGGGGTTATTTAGATGGGAGTCAGTTCCCGGGGGGTTATTCAGATGGGAGTCTGTCCTCGGGTGTATTTAGATGGGAGTCTGTTCCCGGGGGGTTATTTAGATGGGAGTCTGTTCCCGGGGGGTTATTCAGATGGGAGTCTGTCCTGGGGTGTATTTAGGTGGGAGTCTGTCCTGGGGGGTTATTCAGATGGGAGTCTGTCCTGGGGTGTATTTAGATGGGAGTCTGTCCTGGGGTGTATTTAGATGGGAGTCTGTTCCCGGGGGGTTATTTTGATGGGAGTCTGTTCCCGGGGGGTTATTCAGATGGGAGTCTGTCCTGGGGTGTATTTAGATGGGAGTCTGTTCCCGGGGGGTTATTTAGATGGGAGTTTGTTCCCGGGGGGTTATTCAGATGGGAGTCTGTCCTGGGGGGTTATTCAGATGGGAGTCTGCCCTGGGGGGTTATTCAGATGGGAGTCTGTTCCCGGAGGGGTTATTCAGATGGGAGTCTGTCCTGGGGTGTATTTAGATGGGAGTCTGTTCCCGGGGGGTTATTTAGATGGGAGTCTGTTCCCGGGGGGTTATTCAGATGGGAGTCTGTCCTGGGGTGTATTCAGATGGGAGTCTGTCCTGGGGTGTATTTAGATGGGAGTCTGTTCCCGGGGGGTTATTTAGATGGGAGTCTGTTCCCGGGGGGTTATTCAGATGGGAGTCTGTCCTGGGGTGTATTTAGGTGGGAGTCTGTCCTGGGGGGTTATTCAGATGGGAGTCTGTTCCCGGGGGGTTATTCAGATGGGAGTCTGTCCTGGGGTGTATTTAGATGGGAGTCTGTCCTGGGGTGTATTTAGATGGGAGTCTGTTCCCGGGGGGTTATTTAGATGGGAGTCTGTTCCCGGGGGGTTATTCAGATGGGAGTCTGTCCTGGGGTGTATTTAGATGGGAGTCTGTCCTGGGGGGTTATTTAGATGGGAGTCTGTTCCCGGGGGGTTATTCAGATGGGAGTCTGTCCTGGGGTGTATTTAGATGGGAGTCTGTCCTGGGGTGTATTTAGATGGGAGTCTGTTCCCGGGGGGTTATTTAGATGGGAGTCTGTTCCCGGGGATTATTCAGATGGGAGTCTGTCCTGGGGTGTATTTAGATGGGAGTCTGTTCCCGGGGGGTTATTCAGATGGGAGTCTGCCCTGGGGTGTATTTAGGTGGGAGTCTGTTCCCGGGGGGTTATTCAGATGGGAGTCTGTCCTGGGGTGTATTTAAATGGGAGTCTGTTCCCGGGGGGTTATTTAGATGGGAGTCTGTTCCCGGGGGGTTATTCAGATGGGAGTCTGTTCCCGGGGGGTTATTCAGATGGGAGTCTGTCCTGGGGTGTATTTAGATGGGAGTCTGTTCCCGGGGGGTTATTTAGATGGGAGTCTGTTCCCGGGGGGTATTTAGATGGGAGTCTGTTCCCGGGGGGTTATTCAGATGGGAGTCTGCCCTGGGGGGTTATTTAGATGGGAGTCTGTTCCCGGGGGGTATTTAGATGGGAGTCTGTCCTGGGGTGTATTTAGATGGGAGTCTGTTCCCGGGGGGTTATTCAGATGGGAGTCTGTTCCCGGGGGGTATTTAGATGGGAGTCTGTCCTGGGGTGTATTTAGATGGGAGTCTGTTCCCGGGGGGTTATTCAGTTGGGAGTCTGTCCTGGGGTGTATTTAGATGGGAGTCTGTTCCCGGGGGGTATTTAGATGGGAGTCTGCCCTGGGGGGTTAGTTAGATGGGAGTTTGTTCCCGGGGGGTATTTAGATGGGAGTCTGTCCTGGGGTGTATTTAGATGGGAGTCTGTTCCCGGGGGGTTATTTAGATGGGAGTCTGTTCCCGGGGGGTATTTAGATGGGAGTCTGTTCCCGGGGGGTTATTCAGATGGGAGTCTGTTCCCGGGGGGTTATTCAGATGGGAGTCTGTCCTGGGGTGTATTTAGATGGGAGTCTGTTCCCGGGGGGTTATTTAGATGGGAGTCTGTTCCCGGGGGGTATTTAGATGGGAGTCTGTTCCCGGGGGGTTATTCAGATGGGAGTCTGCCCTGGGGGGTTATTCAGATGGGAGTCTGTCCTGGGGTGTATTTAGATGGGAGTCTGTTCCCGGGGGGTATTTAGATGGGAGTCTGTCCTGGGGTGTATTTAGATGGGAGTCTGTTCCCGGGGGGTTATTTAGATGGGAGTCTGTTCCCGGGGGGTATTTAGATGGGAGTCTGTCCTGGGGTGTATTTAGATGGGAGTCTGTTCCCGGGGGGTTATTTAGATGGGAGTCTGTCCTGGGGTGTATTTAGATGGGAGTCTGTCCTGGGGGGTTATTCAGATGGGAGTCTGTTCCCGGGGGGTTATTCAGATGGGAGTCTGTCCTGGGGTGTATTTAGATGGGAGTCTGTCCTGGGGTGTATTTAGATGGGAGTCTGTTCCCGGGGGGTTATTTAGATGGGAGTCTGTTCCCGGGGGGTTATTCAGATGGGAGTCTGTCCTGGGGGGTTATTCAGATGGGAGTCTGTTCCCGGGGGGTTATTCAGATGGGAGTCTGTCCTGGGGTGTATTTAGATGGGAGTCTGCCCTGGGGGGTTATTTAGATGGGAGTCTGTTCCCGGGGGGTATTTAGATGGGATTCTGTTCCCGGGGGGTATTTAGATGGGAGTCTGTCCTGGGGGGTTATTCAGATGTGAGTCTGTTCCCGGGGGGTTATTCAGATGGGAGTCTGTTCCCGGGAGGTTATTCAGATGGGAGTCTGTTCCCGGGGGGTATTTAGATGGGAGTCTGTCCTGGGGGGTTATTCAGATGTGAGTCTGTCCTGGGGTGTATTTAGATGGGAGTCTGTTCCCGGGGGGTATTTAGATGGGAGTCTGTTCCCGGGGGGTTATTCAGATGGGAGTCTGTCCTGGGGTGTATTTAGATGGGAGTCTGTCCTGGGGGGTTATTTAGATGGGAGTCTGTTCCCGGGGGGTTATTCAGATGGGAGTCTGTCCTGGGGTGTATTTAGATGGGAGTCTTTCCTGGGGTGTATTTAGATGGGAGTCTGTTCCCGGGGGGTTATTTAGATGGGAGTCTGTTCCCGGGGATTATTCAGATGGGAGTCTGTCCTGGGGTGTATTTAGATGGGAGTCTGTTCCCGGGGGGTTATTCAGATGGGAGTCTGCCCTGGGGTGTATTTAGGTGGGAGTCTGTTCCCGGGGGGTTATTCAGATGGGAGTCTGTCCTGGGGTGTATTTAGATGGGAGTCTGTTCCCGGGGGGTTATTTAGATGGGAGTCTGTTCCCGGGGGGTTATTTAGATGGGAGACTGTTCCCGGGGGGTTATTCAGATGGGAGTCTGTCCTGGGGTGTATTTAGATGGGAGTCTGTTCCCGGGGGGTTATTTAGATGGGAGTCTGTTCCCGGGGGGTATTTAGATGGGAGTCTGTTCCCGGGGGGTTATTCAGATGGGAGTCTGCCCTGGGGGGTTATTTAGATGGGAGTCTGTTCCCGGGGGGTATTTAGATGGGAGTCTGTCCTGGGGTGTATTTAGATGGGAGTCTGTTCCCGGGGGGTTATTCAGATGGGAGTCTGTCCTGGGGTGTATTTAGATGGGAGTCTGTTCCCGGGGGGTATTTAGATGGGAGTCTGCCCTGGGGGGTTAGTTAGATGGGAGTTTGTTCCCGGGGGGTATTTAGATGGGAGTCTGTCCTGGGGTGTATTTAGATGGGAGTCTGTTCCCGGGGGGTTATTCAGATGGGAGTCTGTTCCCGGGGGTTATTCAGATGGGAGTCTGTTCCCGGGGGGTTATTCAGATGGGAGTCTGTCCTGGGGTGTATTTAGATGGGAGTCTGTTCCCGGGGGGTTATTTAGATGGGAGTCTGTTCCCGGGGGGTATTTAGATGGGAGTCTGTTCCCGGGGGGTTATTCAGATGGGAGTCTGCCCTGGGGGGTTATTCAGATGGGAGTCTGTCCTGGGGTGTATTTAGATGGGAGTCTGTTCCCGGGGGGTATTTAGATGGGAGTCTGTCCTGGGGTGTATTTAGATGGGAGTCTGTTCCCGGGGGGTTATTTAGATGGGAGTCTGTTCCCGGGGGGTATTTAGATGGGAGTCTGTCCTGGGGTGTATTTAGATGGGAGTCTGTTCCCGGGGGGTATTTAGATGGGAGTCTGTCCTGGGGTGTATTTAGATGGGAGTCTGTTCCCGGGGGGTTATTCTGATGGGAGTCTGTTCCCGGGGGGTATTTAGATGGGAGTCTGTCCCGGGGTGTATTTAGATGGGAGTCTGTTCCCGGGGGGTTATTCAGATGGGAGTCTGTCCTGGGGTGTATTTAGATGGGAGTCTGTTCCTGAGGGGTATTTAGATGGGAGTCTGCCCTGGGGGGTTAGTTAGATGGGAGTCTGCCCCCGGGGGGTATTTAGATGGGAGTCTGTCCTAGGGTGTATTTAGATGGGAGTCTGTTCCCGGGGGGTTATTCAGATGGGAGTCTGTTCCCGGGGGGTATTTAGATGGGAGTCTGTTCCCGGGGGGTTATTTAGATGGGTGTCTGTTCCCGGGGGGTATTTAGATGGGAGTCTGTTCCCGGGGGGTATTTAGATGGGAGTCTGTCCTGGGGTGTATTTAGATGGGAGTCTGTTCCCGGGGGGTTATTCAGATGGGAGTCTGTTCCCGGGGGGTATTTAGATGGGAGTCTGTTCCCGGGGGTTATTTAGATGGGAGTCTGTTCCCGGGGGGTATTTAGATGGGAGTCTGTTCCCGGGGGGTTATTCAGATGTGAGTCTGTTCCTGGGGTGTATTTAGATGGGAGTCTGTCCTGGGGTGTATTTAGATGGGAGTCTGTTCCCGGGGGGTTATTCAGATGGGAGTCTGTCCTGGGGTGTATTTAGATGGGAGTCTGCCCTGGGGGGTTATTTAGATGGGAGTCTGTTCCCGGGGTTTATTTAGATGGGAGTCTGTTCCCGGGGGGTTATTCAGATGGGAGTCTGTTCCCGGGGGGTTATTCAGATGGGAGTCTGTTCCCGGGGGGTATTTAGATGGGAGTCTGTCCTGGGGGGTTATTCAGATGTGAGTCTGTCCTGGGGTGTATTTAGATGGGAGTCTGTTCCCGGGGGGTATTTAGATGGGAGTCTGTTCCCGGGGGGTTATTCAGATGGGAGTCTGTACCCGGGGGGTTATTCAGATGGGAGTCTGTCCTGGGGGGTTATTCAGATGGGAGTCTGTTCCCGGGGGGTTATTCAGATGGGAGTCTGTCCTGGGGTGTATTTAGATGGGAGTCTGCCCTGGGGGGTTATTTAGATGGGAGTCTGTTCCCGGGGGGTATTTAGATGGGAGTCTGTTCCCGGGGGGTATTTAGATGGGAGTCTGTCCTGGGGGGTTATTCAGATGTGAGTCTGTTCCCGGGGGGTTACTCAGATGGGAGTCTGTCCTGGGGTGTATTTAGATGGGAGTCTGTTCCCGGGGGGTTATTCAGATGGGAGTCTGTCCTGGGGTGTATTTAGATGGGAGTCTGCCCTGGGGGGTTATTCAGATGTGAGTCTGTTCCCGGGGGGTTATTCAGATGGGAGTCTGTCCGGGGGTGTATTTAGATGGGAGTCTGTTCTGGGGGGTTATTCAGATGGGAGTCTGTCCTGGGGTGTATTTAGATGGGAGTCTGCCCTGGGGGGTTATTTAGATGGGAGTCTGTTCCCGGGGGGTTATTTAGATGGGAGTCTGTTCCCGGGGGGTTATTCAGATGGGAGTCTGTTCCCGGGGGGTAATTCAGATGGGAGTCTGTTCCCGGGGTGTATTTAGATGGGAGTCTGTCCTGGGGGGTTATTCAGATGTGAGTCTGTCCTGGGGTGCATTTAGATGGGAGTCTGTTCCCGGGGGGTTATTTAGATGGGAGTCTGTTCCCGGGGTTTATTTAGATGGGAGTCTGTTCCCGGGGGGTTATTCAGATGGGAGTCTGTTCCCGGGGGGTTATTCAGATGGGAGTCTGTTCCCGGGGGGTATTTAGATGGGTGTCTGTCCTGGGGGATTATGCAGATGTGAGTCGGTCCTGGTGTGTATTTAGATGGGAGTCTGTTCCCGGGGGGTATTTAGATGGGAGTCTGTTCCCGGGGGGTTATTCAGATGGGAGTCTGTTCCCGGGGGGTTATTCAGATGGGAGTCTGTCCTGGGGGGTTATTCAGATGGGAGTCTGTTCCCGGGGGGTTATTCAGATGGGAGTCTGTCCTGGGGTGTATTTAGATGGGAGTCTGCCCTGGGGGGTTATTTAGATGGGAGTCTGTTCCCGGGGGGTATTTAGATGGGATTCTGTTCCCGGGGGGTATTTAGATGGGAGTCTGTCCTGGGGGGTTATTCAGATGTGAGTCTGTTCCCGGGGGGTTATTCAGATGGGAGTCTGTCCTGGGGTGTATTTAGATGGGAGTCTGCCCTGGGGGGTTATTTAGATGGGAGTCTGTTCCCGGGGGGTTATTCAGATGGGAGTCTGTTCCCGGGAGGTTATTCAGATGGGAGTCTGTTCCCGGGGGGTATTTAGATGGGAGTCTGTCCTGGGGGGTTATTCAGATGTGAGTCTGTCCTGGGGTGTATTTAGATGGGAGTCTGTTCCCGGGGGGTATTTAGATGGGAATCTGTTCCCGGGGGGTTATTCAGATGGGAGTCTGTTCCCGGGGGGTTATTCAGATGGGAGTCTGTCCAGGGGGGTTATTCAGATGGGAGTCTGTTTCCGGGGGGTTATTCAGATGGGAGTCTGTCCTGGGGTGTATTTAGATGGGAGTCTGCCCTGGGGGGTTATTTAGATGGGAGTCTGTTCCCGGGGGGTTATTTAGATGGGAGTCTGTTCCCGGGGGATCTTTAGATGGGAGTCTGTTCCCGGGGGGTATTTAGATGGGAGTCTGTCCTGGGGGGTTATTCAGATGTGAGTCTGTTCCCGGGGGGTTATTCAGATGGGAGTCTGTCCTGGGGTGTATTTAGATGGGAGTCTGTTCCCGGGGGGTTATTCAGATGGGAGTCTGTCCTGGGGTGTATTTAGATGGGAGTCTGCCCTGGGGGGTTATTCAGATGTGAGTCTGTTCCCGGGGGGTTATTCAGATGGGAGTCTGTCCTGGGGTGTATTTAGATGGGAGTCTGTTCCCGGGGGGTTATTCAGATGGGAGTCTGTCCTGGGGTGTATTTAGATGGGAGTCTGCCCTGGGGGGTTATTTAGATGGGAGTCTGTTCCCGGGGGGTTATTTAGATGGGAGTCTGTACCCGGGGGGTTATTTAGATGGGAGTCTGTTCCCGGGGGGTTATTCAGATGGGAGTCTGTTCCCGGGGGGTATTTAGATGGGAGTCTGTTCCCGGGGGTGTATTTAGATGGGAGTCTGCCCTGGGGGGTTATTTAGATGGGAGTCTGTTCCCGGGGGGTTATTTAGATGGGAGTCTGCCCTGGGGGGTTATTTAGATGGGAGTCTGTTCCCGGGGGGTATTTAGATGGGAGTCTGTCCTGGGGGGTATTTAGATGGGAGTCTGTTCCTGGGGTGTATTTAGATGGGAGTCTGCCCTGGGGGGTTATTTAGATGGGAGTCTGTTCCCGGGGGGTATTTAGATGGGAGTCTGTTCCCGGGGGGTATTTAGATGGGAGTCTGTCCTGGGGGGTTATTCAGATGTGAGTCTTTTCCCGGGGGGTTATTCAGATGGGAGTCTGTCCTGGGGTGTATTTAGATGGGAGTCTGCCCTGGGGGGTTATTTAGATGGGAGTCTGTTCCCGGGGGGTTATTTAGATGGGAGTCTGCCCTGGGGGGGTTATTTAGATGGGAGTCTGTTCCCGGGGGGTATTTAGATGGGAGTCTGTCCTGGGGGGTATTTAGATGGGAGTCTGTTCCCGGGGGGTATTTAGATGGGAGTCTGTTCCCGGGAGGTATTTAGATGGGAGTCTGTCCTGGGGTGTATTTAGATGGGAGTCTGTTCCCGGGGGGTTATTTAGATGGGAGTCTGTTCCCGGGGGGTATTTAGATGGGAGTCTGTTCCCGGGGGGTATTTAGATGGGAGTCTGTCCTGGGGTGTTATTCAGATGGGAGTCTGTCCTGGGGTGTATTTAGATGGGAGTCTGTTCCCGGGGGGTTATTCAGATGGGAGTCTGTTCCCGGGGGGTTATTCAGATGGGAGTCTGTTCCCGGGGGGTTATTCAGATGGGAGTCTGTTCCCGGGGGGTTATTCAGATGGGAGTCTGTTCCCGGGGGGTTATTCAGATGGGAGTCTGTCCTGGGGTGTATTTAGATGGGAGTCTGTTCCCGGGGGGTTATTTAGATGGGAGTCTGTTCCCGGGGGGTATTTAGATGGGAGTCTGTTCCTGGGGGGTATTTAGATGGAAGTCTGTCCTGGGGGGTTATTCAGATGTGAGTCTGTCCTGGGGGGTTATTTCGATGGGTTGTCTTGTAACATAGGGAAGGGGATAATTAGATGGGGGTCTGTTCATCGTGAGGGTATTAGATGGGGATCAGTTAACAGGAGATATCAGATAGGGGTCTGCAGACGAGGATTATTTAGTTTGGGGTGGTCTGTGCAAGGTTGGGGGGAATATTGCAGGGGAAAAAATTTGCGTGGTGGATAAAAATTGCGTTGGGGGGGGTATAAATTGAGAGGGGGATTCAGACTGGACTCTCTCTCACACACACTGTAATCAGCTTGTAATTCACCTGGGCACAGAGACACAGAAACTGAGACACAGAAACTCACCTTCACAATCCAGCCGCATGGCAAGAAAGAATGGAGGCTGATGTTGTCCGAATATATTCCAGAACCTGTCACTCAAAACAGACAGTTCATCCAACCAGCTCTCAGCTTCCTCCATCTGGACACTCCCTCCCAGGTATGGGACAGTCCAAGGTGAGTCTCTGTGTAAACAGGGAATGGGGGAGAGAGGGATATTCCAGCCATATCCCAAATGGACCATTCCGGATAGAAACCTGTCTGTCTCTCTCTCTCCCTCCCCCAAAAACCTCATTAACAGAACAGAAAAACTGCTGTAATTTAAAACCTGGAGGGGCCGGTTTGGTTAATAACCATTTAACACAGATTGTATTAAATGTCTTTCACGATTCACCTCCAGTTAACAGGAAGTTCAGAAAATGACTCATTGCAATTACCTTGAAATTCTGACAAAGTGTTATTGCTGGAGAGGCCTGTTTGAATGCAGTACAAACATGCGGTTTTTATTCGGTTTTTCATTTCCACTGTGTGACAAAGACTGAAACTCGAGCCAGGTTAATGAGGCAGCCAAGAGAACTTTTATAATCAGTGACATTTCACACAACAATTCTTACCCATATTTACAGTTGTATTCGTCAGGGGGCAGGTTGTTCAAACTTGCCCGTCTAAGAGCGAAGTCCAAAGGACGGAAAGTCCTCATCAGAGAACTCCTCTTTGCTGACGATACTGCTTTAACATCTCACACTGAAGAATGCCTGCAGAGTCTCATCGACAGGTTTGCGTCTGCCTGCAATGAATTTGGCCTAACCATCAGCCTCAAGAAAACGAACATCATGGGGCAGGATGTCAGAAATGCTCCATCCATCAATATTGGCGACCACGCTCTGGAAGTGGTTCAAGAGTTCACCTACCTAGGCTCAACTATCACCAGTAACCTGTCTCTAGATGCAGAAATCAACAAGCGCATGGGTAAGGCTTCCACTGCTATGTCCAGACTGGCCAAGAGAGTGTGGGAAAATGGCGCACTGACACGGAACACAAAAGTCCGAGTGTATCAGGCCTGTGTCCTCAGTACCTTGCTCTACGGCAGCGAGGCCTGGACAACGTATGCCAGCCAAGAGCGACGTCTCAATTCATTCCATCTTCGCTGCCTTCGGAGAATACTTGGCATCAGGTGGCAGGACTATATCTCCAACACAGAAGTCCTTGAAGCGGCCAACATCCCCAGCTTATACACACTACTGAGTCAGCGGCGCTTGAGATGGTTTGGCCATGTGAGCCGCATGGAAGATGGCAGGATCCCCAAAGACACATTGTACAGCGAGCTCGCCACTGGTATCAGACCCACCGGCCGTCCATGTCTCCGTTATAAAGACGTCTGCAAACGCGACATGAAATCGTGTGACATTGATCACAAGTCGTGGGAGTCAGTTGCCAGCATTCGCCAGAGCTGGCGGGCAGCCATAAAGACAGGGCTAAATTGTGGCGAGTCGAAGAGACTTAGTAGTTGGCAGGAAAAAAGACAGAGGCGCAAGGGAAGAGCCAACTGTGCAACAGCCCCAACAAACAAATTTCTCTGCAGCACCTGTGGAAGAGCCTGTCACTCCAGAATTGGCCTTTATAGCCACTCCAGGCGCTGCTTCACAAACCACTGACCACCTCCAGGCGCGTATCCATTGTCTCTCGAGATAAGGAGGCCCAAAGAATTCGTCAATGATTCTTTGCCCTGTATTTGATGCTGCTGTATTTATGTATTAGCTGTAATCAATCAATAAAACCTTCTTACCATTCACCAGTTTAATGTTACAAGTGTTTACAAAGCTGGGAAATGGCCATTTAACACAAATGGTATTAAAGATCTTCCACTTTTCACCTCCAGTTTATATAAAGTTCAGCAATAAAGACCTCTACATTCTGACAAAGAGTTTTTACTGCTGTAATAAAGTGTCACTTGTTCCCATTTGCTTCCTCACTGTTTCTATCCTCTGCTCTCCTGGGGGATTCAGAGGGATTTTTGTTCATTGTTTGTCCACATTCAGGAGGTTCCAGATCCTCTGCAGCTGCTGTCCTGGAGACATTAATTGCATTGCATTCAAAATCTTTCCCTCATTTTGGAGATATGAGGAGAGACTGTTTACACTAGTAGAGGGGTGAAACAAATAGGCAGGGAGTTATTATGGTCTGGAATTCACTGTCTGACAATTTTCTGAAAGCAGATTCAATATTAACTTTCCAAAGACAATTGGATCAAAATTTCAATTATTCTAAGTTATAGTAGAGAAGATACCAACATAGAAAGAGAAGTGTGAGAGAGAAAGATGTCATAACGTAGGTGATCAAGAACTCAACACAACTTATATTGAGAGTTTTTATTTCTAAATAACTGTTTCAGTTTTATTTGATCCTGTTGTTTTATTTTTACATTACCTTTAATCACTCAATGTAACTTTCCAAACAGGAACGAGTTTCATGTTACAAGTGTTCACATAGTAGAAAAATAGCCATTTTACGAAAGTTGCATTGAAATTATTTTATTCAGCATCTCAGCTTTACAATAAAGTAAATTCTTCAGACTTGTGCAAACTTCCAAACTCAGCAAGGGAATCTCCCATCAGTAATGGCTCAGCATCTCCATCTGCTGGTGTCCCTGCCTCACTGCAGCTAATGTTCCTCTCTCACCATCTCCATCTGCTGGTGTCCCTGTCTCATTGCAGTTATTGTCCCACTCTCACCATCTCCATCTGCTGGTGTCTCTCTCTCACTGCAGTTACTGTCCCCCCTCTCACCATCTCCATCTGCTGGTGTCCCTGTCTCACTGCAGTTAATGTCCCTCTCTCACCATCTCCATCTGCTGGTGTCCCTGTCTCACTGCAGTTACTGTCCCTTCCTCACCATCTCCATCTGTTGGTGTCCCTGTCTCACTGCAGTTACTGCCCCCTCTCACCATCTCCATCTGCTGGTGTCCCTGTGTCACTTCAGTTACTGTCCCTTCCTCACCATCTCCATCTCCTGGTGTCCCTGTCTCATTGCAGTTAATGTCCCTCTCTCACCATCGCCATCTTATGGTACTCCTGTCTCACAGCAGTTACTGGCCCACTCACCATCTCCATCTACTGCTGTCACTGCCACACTGCAGTTACTGACCTCCTCTCACCATCTCCATCTGCTGGTGCCTCTGCCTCACTGCAGTTGCGGCCCCCGCTCACCATCTCCATCTGCTGGTGTCCCTGCTTCACTGCAGTTGCTGCCCCCGCTCACCATCTCCATCTGCTGGTGTCCCTGCCTCACTGCAGTAACTGTCCCACTCACCAGCTCACAATCACTGCGATTTGCAGCTTTGTCCACTGGCGGCGGTTGTTGACAAAGCAACCAGTAGGTGGCGCTGTACTGGCACATGCGCAAACGTTCACTATTCCAGTTAAACGTCAGGGTCCTCCCACGCTCAGGCAGCTGCCAGGACTAAAGATGGCGCCGATCAAATAATCACAGAGGCGGGTGGAGGGTGGAATGTGGAGCTGGGGGTCTGGGGGGGTGGAGGAGGGGGAATGGGATTTAGTTCCAGTGTTTGAAACCCTTCAGCTCTTTCTATGATTTCACTAATTTAACAATGAGATTGAGAGGGTATTTCACCCCCTTCTTCAGCTCCTGTCTGAATTTAGTCTGGGTCACAATGTAAATACATGTGTTGGTGCAGGAACTGAGAACCTGCAGCATCTTTGCAGGAACTGAGAACCTGCAGCATCTTTGATGTTTGTTGTGTGATAAAGAGAGGGTCAGTGTAGGAGGAATAATAATAAATATCTGTAATTCGACTATAAATGATAAACACAACCCGGGTCACCCATAACAGGATAAAACTGCCGGATATACTGAAGAGTAAAATAATTGATTTCCTGCGATTCTCCATCTCTGGGTCCTTGTGATTCTCTGCATTGCTGTGGCGCCGGTTCCCCTGCGGACTTTACTGGAGAATAAAATCCGTCTGACAGTCAGAACATTGAACAGCAAAATCAGAAAGACCGGGACACAAGGGGTTAAAATGAGGTTAAACAATTCAAATGCCCCCCCTATGGGGGAAGTAAAGAAGCTCAGTTTAGTAACACAACCCATGGGAACATTATCAATAATGTATTCTTGTTCCAGTGTAAAGTACCAGGGGAGAGACTCTAAAGAGCCCAGCACACTCACCGTTCCCACAACCACAGCCGCCCTTTTCTCGCTGCAATATTTTGCTTTCAGCTTCTCACAACAAATGGCCACAAATCGATCAAAGGTGAAAGTGACTGTGAGCCAGACAGAAACAACTGTGGATGCAGAAAGCAGAACGGCAATGAGAGAACACACAGGAGTAATGTTCAGGAATGAATATGGGAAATAAAATGAAACAGTCATGTACAATATAGGTTCAGTGATAACGACCAGGAGATCAGACACTGCCATTCCCACCAGGTAGACATTGATACATTTGGAGAGACCGCACTTTCCTCGGGACAGGATCACAATCGCCACCAAGTTAACTGGAAGAGAGAGAGAAAAGGAAGCAGAGAAATTACTGATCAGACCTGGAGACAAAGCAGCAGTTTGACAGGATCTGGGCTGAAATTTCCAGCCTTGTTGCTGCATCGAGCAGTGAAAACTGATTCATTGACCCGGGCAGTGCTTTGTCACAGTGAAATGTTTGAAAACACAATTATTAATAATGAATTGGGAAATTAATGCAGATAGTGAATACATTCAGCACCGGATCTACTGGAAGTACTGAGTGAGGATGCAGTGTCAGTGGGGAAATGAGAAGGGGATTTACAGAGATGGAATCCAATGGGTTAATTGGGAATTTGTCTCCAGACTGTTGGTTGGGAAGGTTTGGGGAGAGCGGGATGTGTAGCTGGTTTGTTGCTCTGGGTTCAGGGAACCGACAGAGACTGTTATCAAATGGGAAAACTGCAGCGCTGTGTTGGAGTATCAGCAAAGATCTAGAATGGCAGAGCAGGATCGAAGGGCTGAATGGCCTCCTCCTGCTCCCATGTTACAGTATTCCTATCAGGTTGGACGTGGCAGCTGGAGGTGGAGACAGTGAGTGAGATTGGGAGGGAGAGAAGGAAAAGGACATGTTGGAGCAGGAGGGGAGACTGGAGCAGATGGTTTGGGAAAGTGGATAAACTGAAGCAATGGATGAAGAGACTGAGGATTCAATACAGTGAGAGGAGAGGCTGAGATTCACAGGGAGAGACTGCAGCAGAGTGTTAGAGGAAATCTAATCTGTAGATCCCAGTAATACAACTCAATTAATACATACAAACAATAATCCCTGTGGTTATTGGTGTTGGAGAACAGTTCATTGTTTATACAATATAGTCAATATATTTAGTTTGTACAGGTTATTAAATATAAAATGTAAATATATTTCTGATATCAGCCTCGCTCTTTATTGAATTCAGCAGTCACAGAGATTTTAAAGTGCAGTATTTAAATAATGAATTACCATCAGTGATGAACTGATTCTATTCTGTTTATTCAGTCACTAAGTAAGGAATAGGAACTTTCGACAAAACAAAATGAGGACCTGACAGAAATCAACACAGAGGATCAAGTCCAACAGGAAACTGAACACAATCTGACAACAGACAATTTCAACTCACAGTTTCTCTCACTAATTGTTCTGGACATTCCTGCACTTTATGATAGTGAATTATTTACACTGCTGCTTCTTTCTCTTTCTCTTTACTTCTGCTTATCTCTTTCCCTCTGTTTCGTTCTCCCTGATCCTTTTCTCCTTCCCTATCTCTCCAGAGTACTCACACCCTGTAAACTGTTACTTAATGCTACTTTCCACCTATGATTTATTCCTAACATTCTGCGTCTGTGTTCTGTTCACCTGCCCCAGGTTCAATGATTCGATTCTCAGAGTCAGTTTGTTCAATGGTGAAACCTCTGTGAATAATTTAATGCATCTACAGAACACTCAAGTCTCCACCTGTTCACCTACACTCTTCACTTCATCTACAATACATGGAATAAACAGGATCGAAAGCTACTTCCAGACAAACCTCACAATCATTGAAATTCCTTCTCCTGGAATTATAAAGTAATCTGTTAGAATGTGGGATTGTTTAATTAATAAAACACCAACATCAGCGCTGCAGCTGATAATCTACAGATAAATGGAAATACTCTTGATTCCAACTGACAGAGTGAAAACCAGTAAAACATCACATCAATACTTTCTATTTTACAATGTAGTCCAGTGACAGTGAAGGTCCACAGTGAAGCAGAGAAGGAGAAGTGAAAGTGTCAGCAGCAAACTCATTTCAGTAGCCAGACTTCTGAAGCAGCGTCAGACACACACAGAATGAAATAATATTTGATAACAGTGATAATCAATAAACACATTGAAATCCCAGTTAAACTGAGCCATGTTATTGGGGAGGGAGGACATTGTTCTGTCCCCTTGTAACACTGAAACCTTGAGATGTCTCATTATCAATCACTGAAAAAAATCATAAAAATATTCCAGGACCGGTTAGATCCACATCATGAAAATGTTAAAAACTCCGAATGGTCTGATTATTGATCCTCACTGAAACTTCTCATTCCAATACATTCAATGCACAGAATAATCCAGTAACAAAGCCACAGTTACTTAAAACAATACCATTAAATACATAATGCAGTTCCTGCAAGAATGAAAGAGAGGACAATGAGGAGATTCCATCAGTAAATTGCTGGAAAAGAACAGGCGGCTGTGTAACACACACAGAGGGAAATAATACCGAGTACAGCAGCACAGTTCACATCGATTTTGACCATTAACAGCTGAGATACTGGCTTACCAGGAACTCCAATTGCTGCAAGTACAGGATAATAAATGAATATGAACTGAACGAATACTGGATATCCCATTTCTGTGAGAAGCAGAGACTTCTGTTAGCCTGGATTCCACAGCTCCAGCAGGCACTCTGAGCTGAGCCATTCCAATGGGTCCTGATTTATACAGGGGATAAGTCTCCACTGACAAGGTTATATCACTGATCATTGCTATTAGTTACACTCACCTGAACAAACACATTACATCAGCAGCTTTGACTCCGATATAAATAATGTGGTGGATAAAACACAATCATTTCAATATCAATGACATTTTCTGAGTAAGACCTCTCTCTGGAATAAACCTGAAATCCGTCTTCATACTGGACTTATGCAACAATTATGAGTGGCATCATTTACATTTTCCATATTATTGTATTGACCTTGTTCACTCCTGGCATTTCTATTGTAAATGTCACTGATCTGTCTGCTGTGGACACTGAATCCAGGGACAAAATCAATCCCGTTTCACTCTGTTCCTGCCTTTTCCCAGTTAAAATGTGAACTTTGAGTCTCTGATTCGGGACCATGTTCAGGGTTCCAGCCCAGAAACTATTGTGTGTGATATTACGGGACAGACACTGTACGCATCCATTTTGGAGGCAGTTGGGTACTGATAATATCACTGGTCACGTAATCCAGAGGCCCAAACTGATGGCCTGGGGACAGGGGTTCAAATCCCACAACGGCAGCTATATAAACCAGAGGGACTCCCTTTCTATGTATAAAATAGAGGGAGCTCGCTCTCCAGCTATAAAGTGGAGGGAACTCCCTCTCTATGTATAAAGTGGAGGGAGCTTCCTCTCCATTTATAAAGTTGGGCACGATGAAGGAAAGAGGAGAGAGGGAAACGAAAGCAAATGGGGAAATTTAGAGAGAGGGACAAAGTGGAAGACAGCGAGAGCCAGAAGAGATACCGAAATGAGACATTGACGAAACCCCAGTAACAATCCCCATTGTCTGCCAAGTCCGGTATTTAGGTTTTAATGTGAGTGGTTTAGGGATGAGTGTTAGATGAGTGTTTGATATTTTTAAACTGCATTGACATTCCCAACAAAAGCAAGAGTTAAAGATTCAAAATTAACCAAACGAATGGCTCAAAGCATTGCTGTCCATGTACAGAGGGACGGAGAGATGGAGGGAGTAAGACACAGATGGAGAGAGACACAGACAGAGTGGGACAGAGACAGAGGGAGAGGGAGAGAGACAGAAAGGGATGCAGGCAAATGCAGAGTGAGACAGACAGAAAGGGAGGCAGGCAGCTGCAGAGGGAGAGAGACAGGGAGAAAGCGAGTGAGACAGATACAGAGGGAGAGAGACAGATGCAGAGGGAGAAAGGGAGAGAGAGACAGAGAGGGAGGGAGACAAACAGAGGGAGAAACAGAGACAGAGGGAGAGACAGACAGAGAGAGAGGGAGGGCGAGATTAAAGGAAAAACTTTACATCTAATAATGTTGAAAAAGGATCAAAAAAGGATAAAATGTATAACTGGCTGTGTGGAAGAACTAATTTTGAAAGGAGAGATCAGGGGTTTAGTGTGAGTGTTTTGGGGGCAACTGTTGGATCAATGATTGATATTTTCAAACTGAAGTGACATTTAATATTATTGAAAAAATATTATTAAACACTGACAAACTTTAGAAGCAGGTGAAATGGGATATAGTGTGTGAGGGGATCTTGACAGAACATCAGTAACAATTCCCATTATCTGCATAGTCCTGTATTGGGGGCTGAGTGAGAGAGTTTAGGGGGCGAGTGCTAAAGTGTTTGGTATTTTCAAACTGCAGTGACGTTCCCAGCAAGGGGAAGATTTACAGGTTCAAAATTAACCAAGAAATGGATAAAAACATTTCTGTCCAAGGAGAGAGAGATGGTGTTAGAGACAGAGTCATGGAAAGAGGCAGAGAAAGAGGGAGAGGGTGAGGGAGAGAGAGATAGAGAGAGAAAGATGGGAAGAAACAGACATGAGAGAGAGAGACAGAGAGAGGATGAGACAAGTTGTAACAATCATTAACAATCCTCATTATCTGCCCAGTCCTGTTTTGTGGAGGTTAGTGTGAGTGTTTTCGGGGTGAATGTTGGATCAGTGTTTCATATTTTCAAACTGCAGTGACATTTCCAACAAGGCTGTTAAAGTATATAAGAGCAGGGAGGTTATGCTGGAAGTGTATAACTCATTGTTTAAGCACCATAATGAAACCTCCCAGGGCAGGTACAGTGTGAGTTTAGATACAGAGTAAAGCAGTGGATTTAGAGAAGGAGGGAGAGACGGGCAGAAAGAGTGAGGAGATACGGGGAGGCAGGCAGATTGTAGGAGAAACTTTACATCTAACCACGTGAAAAAAATAAATCATTAAAAATATAAATGGACTGCGCACTGAAAATACTGTCTGCACAACAACTAAAATCACACACCATCTTAACTTGAAACTATATCGCCATTCCTTCACTGTTACTGGGTCAAAATCCTGGAACTCCCTTCCTAACAGCACTGTGGGTTTACCTACCCCACATGGACTGCAGCGGTTCAAGAAGGAGGCTCAACACCACCTTCTCAAGGGCCATTAGGAATGGGTAATAAATGCTGGATTGGCCTGTAATGCACACATCCAACAAATAAATAAGGCAAATAAAAGGTTGACACCGAGTAACTTAAGGAGCTATTAGATGAGACGAACAAAACATTGGTGAAAGAGGTTGGTTGGAGGGAGCGTCTTCAAAGAGGAAAGAGAGTTATTGAGACGGAGAGGTTTAGGAAAGGAATTCCAGAGTTAGTGTCTTGGCAGCTTGAAGGCACGGCCACCAATGGTGGAACGATTCAAATTGGGGATGCTCAAGAGGCCAGAATTACAGGATCGCAGATATTTGTGGATTGTGGAGCTGGAGGAGATTGCAGAGATAGGGAGGGGTCATTTGTGGAAGACAATTCCAAACTTCTACCTCCCTTTGTATGTAGAAGTGTTTCTAAATTTCATCTTTGAAAGGGCTTTCGACTAATTTTTGATTTTTAGACAGTCCCCCCCCGTCCGAGACTGTCCCCATCGAATACTCACAGGGCAGGTACGCACGGGGTGAGATACAGAGTAAAGATCCATCGACCAATGCCAGACTCGCTGTTCCTCTGTCTCTTTCTCCTCATCTCTCACTGCCTGTGATGCCCTTTCTCTGCCTCTCCTTCTCCCTCTTCCCATCCAGAGAGCAAGAGGGAGAGATTGAGATAGTGTGCAAAAGGGAGATAGAGAGCGAAAAGGGAGAGATAGACTTGGTCACCCTCAGAAACTCTCAGAAACTCTGTGAAACTCTCTGACACTCTCAGACTCTCTCTGACACTCTCTGACACTCTCTGCGAAGAAATAGGGTTGCAGAGTGTCGAAGAGAGGGGAAGAGATAGATCGACATGGAGAGAGATTACCAGCAAGAGAGTTTACCAGAGCTTACCTCTCTGTCTCTGCCTATCACTCTTTTCCAATTTGTTACCATCTCCATCTATTTTTTTCCCTCGACACCGATGTTTCACACTCCATGCCTCTCGCTCGTATGTCTGTGTATACTGCAGTGAAGGGTTACATCAAATTATTATGTTTTACATTTGCTCTTTCAATCTAACTGAACAATCTCTTCGACTGTGAACAGAGGGGCCTTGGAGTGAATGTCCACTGATTCCTGAGGGTAACAGGACAGGTGGATAAGGTGGTTAAGAAGTCTTACAGAATACTTTAAAATAAAAACAAGAAATGCTGGAACCACTCAGCAGGTCTGGCTGCATCTGTGAAAAGGGAAGCAGAGTTAACGTTTCGGGTCAGTGACCCTTCTTCGGAACTCTTTCCTTTATTGGCTGATGTAGAGAATATAAGAGCAGGGAGGTTATGCTGTAACTGTATAAAACACTAGCTAGACCACAGCTAGAGTACTGTGTACAGTTCTGGTCACCACATTACAGGAAGGATGCGATCACACTGGAGAATGTACAGAGGACATTTACAGAGGATGTTGTCAGGAAAGGAGAATTTTAACTATGAGTAAAGATTGGATAGGCTGGAATTTTTTTCTTTGGAACAAAGAAGGTTGAAGGGAAGATTTAATTGAGGTGTATAAAATAATGACGGGCCAAGATAGAGTGGATAGGAAAAACCCATTAACCTTAACAGAGGGGTCAATAACCATGGGCATGGATTCCAAGATTTCCGCACCAATATCATGAGGGTGTGATGGCTCAAATGGTGGAATACCTTGCTGGATGTTTACAATGGAACGATTTCCTTCCTGATCATCAAAACTGTCCACCTGGGCCCCAACTTCATCCACATTTCTCCCACTCTACCAATGTTTCACTCGACATACCTATCTTTCTCTGTTTGCGTACACAACAGTGAATACATTGAATAAATAGATCTTACATTGTGCCTTTCAATCCACCCCAACAATCTCTCTCTCTCCGACCTTGTCCCTCTCAACAGCATTCCCTCTATAAGCATATCTAAGACCGGAGCAGATGGTTTGGGAAAGTGGATAAACTGAAGCAATGGATGAGGAGACTGAGGTTTCAATACAGTGAGAGGAGAGGCTGAGATTCACAGGGAGAGACTGCAGCAGAGTGTTAGAGGAAATCTAATCTGTAGATCCCAGTAATACAACTCAATTAATACATACAAACAATAATCCCTGTGGTTATTGGTGTTGGAGAACAGTTCATTGTTTCTACAATATAGTCAATATATTTAGTTTGTACAGGCTATTAAATATAAATGTAAGTATATTTCTGATATCAGCCTCGCTCTTTATTGAATTCAGTAGTCACAGAGATTTTAAAGTGAAGTATTTAAATAATGAATTACCAACAGTGATGAACTGATTCTATTCTGTTTATTCAGTCACTAAGTAAGGAATAGGAACTTTCTACAAAACAAAATGAGGACTTGACAGAAATCAACACAGAGGATCAAGTCCAACAGGAAAATGAACACAATCTGACAACAGACAACTTCAACTCACAGTTTCTCTCACTAATTGTTCTGGACATTCCAGCACTTTATGATAATGAATTATTTACACTGCTGCTTCTTTCTCTTTCTCTTTACTTCTGCTTATCTCCTTCCCTCGGTTTCGTTCTCCCTGCTCCTTTTCTCCTTCCCTATCTCTCCGGAGCACTCACACCCTGTAAATTGTTACTTAATGCTGCTTTTCGCATATGATTTATTCCTGACATTCTGCGTCTGTGTTCTGTTCACCTGCCCCAGGTTCATTAATTCTCTTCTCAGAGTCAGTTTGTTGAGTGGTGAATCCTCTGTGAATAATTTAATGTATCTACAGAACACTCAAGTCTCCACCTGTTCACCTACACTCTTCACTTCATCTACAATACATGGAATAAACAGGATCGAAAGCTCCTTCCAGACAAACCTCACAATCATTGAAATTCCTTCTCCTGGAATTATAAAGTAATCTGTTAGAATGTGGGATTGTTTAATTAATAAAAAACCAACATCAGCGCTGCAGCTGATAATCTACAGATAAATGGAAAGACTCTTGATTCCAACTGATAGAGTGAAAACCAGTAAAACATCACATCAATGCTTTCTATTTTACAATGCAGTCCAGTGACAGTGAAGGTCCACAGTGAAGCAGAGAAGGAGAAGTGAAAGTGTCAGCAGCAAACTCAGTTCATTCACCAGACTTCTGAAGCATCGTCAGACACACACAGAATGAAAAAATATTTGATAACAGTGATAATCAATAAACACATTGAAATCCCAGTTAAACTGAGCCATGTTATTGGTGAGGGAGAGCATTGTTCTGTCCCCTTGTAACACTGAGCCTATGAGATGTCTCATTATCAATCACTGAAAAAAAATCATAAAAATATTCCAGGACTGGTTAGATCCACATCATGAAAATGTTAAAAACTCCGAATGGTCTGATTATTGATCCGCACTGAAACATCTCATTCCAATACATACAATACACAGAATAATCCAGTAACAATGCCACAGTTACTTAAAACAAAACTATTAAATACATAATGCAGTTCCTGCAAGAATGAAACATTAGACAATGAGGAGATTCCATCAGTAAATTGCTGGAAAAGAGCAGGCGGCTGTGTAACACACACAGAGGGAAATAATACCCAGTACAGCAGCACAGTTAATATCTATTTACACCATTAACAGCTGAGATACTGGCTTACCAGGAACTCCAATTGCTGCAAGTACAGGATAGTAAATGGATATGAACTGAAAGATAACTGGATATCCCATTTCTGTGAGAAGCAGGGAATTCTATTAGCCTGGAATCCACTGCTCCAGCAGGCACTCTGAGCTGTTCCATTCCAATGGGTCCTGATTTATACAGGGGATAAATCTCCACTGACATGGTTATACCCCTGATCATTGCTATTAGTTACAGTATCCTGAACAAACACATTACATCAGCAGCTTTGACTTTCATGTAAATAATGTGGTGGATAAAACACCATCATTTCACTGTCAATGACATTTTCTTCGTAAGACCTCTCTCGGGAATAAACCTGAAATCTGTACACATACTGGACGAATGCTTCAATTATGAGTGGCGTCATTTACATTTTCCATATTATTGCATTGACCTTGTTCACTCCTGGCTTTTCTATTGTAAATGTAACTGATCTGTCCGCAGTGGACACTGAATCCAGGGACAAAAGCAATCCCGTTTCACTTTGTTCCTGCCTTTTACCAGTTAAAATGTGAACTTTGAGGATCTGATTCAGGAACATGTTACGGCCCACAAAATACTGTGGGTGATATTGGGGGACAGACATTGCCTACATCCATTAGGGAGGCTGTCGCATAATAATAACATCACTGGTCAAGTAATCCAGAGGCCCGACCTGATGGGCTGGGGACAGGGGTTCAAAGCCCACCATGGCAACTGTATAAAATGGAGGGTGCTCCCTCTCTATGTATAAACTGAATGGAGCACCCTCTCTTGGAAAAACTGGAGCAAGCTCCATCTCTGTGCATAAACTGGAGTGAGTTCCCTCTCCGCGCATAAGCTGGAGCGAGCTCCCTCTCCACACATAAGCTGGAGCGAGCTCCCTCTCCACACATAAACTGGAGCGAGCTCCCTCTCCACACATAAGCTGGAGCGAGCTCCCTCTCTACGTATAAGCTGGAGCGAGCTCCCTCTCTACGTATAAGCTGGAGCTCTCTCTCTCTCCGCGTATTAGCTGGAGCGAGCTCCCTCTCCACGTATAAGCTGGAGCGAGCACCCTCTCCACGTATATGCTGGAGCGAGCTCCCTCTCCACGTATAAGCTGGAGCGAGCTCCCTCTCCACGTATAAGCTGGAGCGAGCTCCCTCTCCACACATAAGCTGGAGCGAGCTCCCTCTCCACGTATAAGCTGGAGCGAGCTCCCTCTCCGCATATAAGCTGGAGCGAGCTCCCACTCCGCATATAAGCTGGAGCGAGCTCCCTCTCCGCATATAAGCTGGAGCGAGCGCCCTCTCCACGTATCAGCTGGAGCGAGCTCCCTCTCCGCATATAAGCTGGAGCGAGCTCCCTCTCCACGTATAAGCTGGAGTGAGCTCCCTCTCCGCATATAAGCTGGAGCGAGCTCCCTCTCCGCATATAAGCTGCAGCGAGCTCCCTCTCCGCATATAAGCTGCAGCGAGCTCCCTCTCCGCATATAAGCTGCAGCGAGCTCCCTCTCTGCGCATAAGCTGGAGCGAGCTCCCTCTCCACATATAAGCTGGAGCGAGCTCCCTCTCCGTGCATAAGCTGGAGGGAGCTCCTTCTCTCTTTATAAAGTGGATGGACCTCCCTCTCTACGTATAAAGTGGAGGGAGCTCCCTTCCATAGAGAAAATGAAGGGAGCTCCCCCTGTACGTGTAAAGTTGAGGGAGCTCCCTCTCTGCATATAATGTGGAGGGCGATTAAGGACAAAGGAGAGATGGAAATGTAAACAAATGGAGAAATGGAGAGAGGGACCAGATGAAAGACAATGAGAGAGAGAAGAGATAGTTAAGTGAGAGCTTGACAGAACGCCAGTAACCATCCCTTTGTCTGACCAGTCCGGTATTGGAGATTTAGTGCGTGTGTTTTAGGGCTGACTGCTGACTCAGTGTTTGATATTTTCAAATGTGACATTCCCAACATGCACAAGAGTTACTGTCTTGGGAGAGAGGAAGGGAGAGATGGAAGGAGACAGACACAGACAGAGTGGGACAAAGATAGAGGGAGAGAAAGAGAGAGTGAGAGGAAGAAAGACAAAGTGAGAGACAGAAACAGACAGAGATGAGGAGAGAGAAAGACAGAGGGTGAAACAGAGACTAAGGGAGAGACAGACAGAGAGAGTGTGTGGCAGGGCGAGATTATGGGAGAAACTTCAGATCTAATAATGTTTGAAAAAAGATAAAATTAAAAACTGAAATTGGCTGTGTGCAAGAACTAAATTTGAAAGGAAACATTTGGGGTTTAGTGGGAGTATTTTGGAGGCAGCTGTTGGATCAGTGTTTCATATTTTCAAACTGCAGGGACATTTATTGTTGTTGAAAATATATTATCAAAACTTTACAAACTTTAGAAGTAGGGTAAAGGGGAGAGAGGGTGTGAGGGGACCTTGACAGAACCTCAGTAACAATCCCTATTATCTGCACAGTCCTGTATTGGGGATCTAGTCTGAGAGTTTAGGGGGCGAGTGTTGGATCAGTGTTTGATATTTTCAAACTGCAGTGACGTTCCAAGCAAGGGCAAGAATTGAAGGTTCAAAATTAACCAAGAAATGGATAAAAACATTTCTGTCCAGGGAGAGAGAGTTGGGGAGATGGTGTGAGAGAGGCACAGGCACAGTCATGGACTGCGGTGGAGAAAGAGGGAGAAGGAGATAGAGGGAGAGAGAGAAAGAGATGGAGAGAGACAGACATGAGAGGCAGAGACAGATAGAGGATGAGACAAGATGTAACAGTCAGTAACAATCCTCATTATCTGCCCAGTCATGTGTTGGGAGTTTAGTGTGAATGATTTACGAGTGAGTCTTGGATGAGTTTTTGATATTTTCAAACTGCAGTGACCTTTCCAACAAGGCAGGGATAGAATAGAAGCGCAGGGAGGTTACGCTGAAACTGTATAACCCATTGGTTAGACCACAACTTGAGTACTGTGTGCAGTTCTGATCACATCATTACAGAAAGGATGTAATTGCACTGGAGAGGGTACAGAGGAGATTTACGAGGATGTTGCCAGGTCTGGAAAAATGTAGCTTTGAGGAAATATTAGATCGGCTAGGCTTGTTATAGAACATTACAGCGCGGTACAGGCCCTTCGTCCCTCGATGTTGTGCCGACCTGTGAAACCATCTGACCTACACTATTCCATTTTCATCCATATGTCTATCCAATGACCACTTAAATGCCCTTAAAGTTGGCGAGTCTACTACTGTTGCAGGCAGGGCGTTCCACACCCCTACTACTCGCTGAGTAAAGAGACTACCTCGGACATCTGTCCTATATCTATCAACCCTCAACTTAAAGCTCTGTCCCCTCGTGTTGGCCACCGAGGAAAAAGACTCTCACTAACCACCCGATCTAACCCTCTGATTATCTTATATGTCTCTATTAAGTCACCTTTCCTCCTCCTCTCTAACGAAAACAAACTCAAGTCCCTCAGCCTTTCCTCATAAGACCTTCCCTCCATACCAGGCAACATCCTAGTAAATCTCCTCTGCACCCTTTCCATAGCTTCCACATCCTTCCTATAATGCGGTGAACAGAGAAGTCTGAGGGGAGATCTGATTGAAATGTGAAGGGCTTGGATAGAGTGGAGGTGAATGGTCTATTCACCTCAGCAGAGAGCTCAGTGACGAAGGGGCATCGACTTAAAGTGATTGGTAGAAATATTGGAAGGGAGATGAGGAAAATATTTTTCACCCAGACGGTGGTGAGGGTCTGGAACAGACGGCCTGAAAGGGTAATTGAGGCGTAAAACCTCAACTCATTCAAAACGAGTCTGGATATGCCGGAATCTACAGGGTGACAGACCAAATGGTGGCAGGTGGGATTAGAATAGGTGAATCGTTTTTCCAGCCAGCACAGACACGATGGGCCAAGTGGCCTCTTTATTTGCTTTAAATTTTCTATGATTCTAAAGGAAAGAGTTACTGGTGCAAAATTAACCAAGAAATGTCTGAAAGCATTGCTTTCCTGGGACAGAGAGACGATTGGAGAGATGAAAGGAGGGAGAGAGAGAGACAGAGTGAGGCAAAGAGGGAGATCCAGAGAGAGAGGGACAGACAGAGAGAGGGGGAGAGACAGAGAGAGGGGGAGAGGGGGGGGACAGTGACACAGCGAGACGGGGAAACAGACAATTAGGAGGAGGGAGAGGGGGGATATGCATGGAAATTTCTTTACGCAGTGGGTGGTGGGTGCCTGCAACGCGTTGCCAGTGGAGGTGGACGACGTGGGCACGATAGCGTCCTTTAAGATGTATCTAGACAGATACATGAATGGGCAGGAAGTAAAGAGATACAGACCCTTAGAAAATAGGCAACAGGTTTAGATAGAGGATCTGGATTGGCGCAGTCTTGGAGGGCCGAATGGCCTGTTCCTGTGCTGTAATTTTATTTGTTCTTTGTTCTTTGTACTCACCTGAATAAACACATTACATCAGTAGTTTTGACTCTGATGTACATAATGTGGTGGATAAAACACAATCATTTCAATATCAATGACATTTTCTGAGTAAGACCTGTCTCGGGAATAAACGTGAAATCTGTATTCATACTAGACGGATGCTTCAATTATGAGTGGTGTCATTTACATTTTCCATGTTATTGTTTTGACCTTGTCCACTCTTTGCTTTTCTATTGTAAATGTAACTGAACTGTCTGCAGTGGACACTGAATCCAGGGAGAAAAGCAATCCCGTTTCACTCTGATCCTGCCTTTTCCCAGTTAAAATGTGAACTTTGAGTCTCTGATTCGGGACCATGTTCAGGGTTACAGCCCAGAAACTACTGTGAGTGATATTACAGGACAGACACTGTACGCATCCATTTGGGAGGCAGTTGGGTAGTGATAATATCACTGGTCACGTAATCCAGAGGCCCAACCTGATGGCCTGGGGACAGAGGTTCATATCCCACCACGGCAGCTATATAAACCAGAGGGAGCTCCCTTTCTGTGTATAAAGTAGAGGGAGTTCCGCCTCTACGTATTCAGTGGAGGGAGCTCCCTCTCTATGTATAAAGTGGAGGAAGCTCCCTCTCTCTGTATAAAGTGGAGGAAGCTCCCTTTCTATGTATAAAGGAGAGGGAGCTCCGCCTCTATCTATAAAGTAGAGAGAGCGGCCTCTCTATGAATTAAGTGGAGGGACCTGCCTCTTTCTTTATAAAGTGGAAAGAGCACCCTCTCCATTTAAACAGTTGGGGATGATGAAGGAAAAAGGAGAAGAGGGAAACGGAAACAAATGGGGAAATGGAGAGAGAGGGACAAAGTGGAAGACAGTGAGAGACAGAAGAGATTGTGAAATGAGACCTTGACGGAAACCCAGTAACAATCCCCATTGTCTGCCCAGTCCGGTATTTGGGGTTTAATGTGAGGGTTTTCGAGATGAGTGTTAGATGAGTGCTTGATATTTTCAAACTGCATTGTTATTCCCAACAAAAGCAAGAGTAAAAGATTCAAAATTAATCAAACAAATGGATCAAAGCATTGCTGTCCATGTACAGAGGGACGGAGAGATGGAGGGAGAGAGACACAGACGGAGAGAGACACAGACAGAGTGGGACAGAGACAGAGGCAGAGAGAGAGACAGAGCAGTAATGATAGAGAAAAAAGGAGAAACAGAGACATAAGCGGACAGACAGAAAGGGAGGCAGGCAAATGCAGAGTGAGACAGACAGAAAGGGAGGCAAGCAGATGCAGAGGGACAGAGACAGGTAGAAAACGAGGGAGACAGACACAGAGGGAGAAAGGGACAGACGGAGAGACAGACAGAGAGAGAGGAAGGGCGAGATTATCGGAAAATCCTTACATCCAATAATGTTGAAAATAGATAGAATTAAAAAGTAAAACTGGCTGTGTGCAAAAACTAATTTTGAAAGGAAAGATCAGGGGTTTAGTGTGAGTGTCTTGGGGGTGAGTGTTGGATCAATGATTGATATTTTCAAACAGAAGTGAGATGTAATATTATTGAAAAAAATATTATTAAACAATGACAAACTTTAGAAGCAGGGGAAATGGGATACATTGTGTGAGGGGACCATGGCAGAACGTCAGTAACATTCCTCATTATCTTCCCAGTCCTGTTTTTGGAGGTTAGTGTGATAGTTTAGGGGGCGAATGTTGGGTCAGTGCTTCATATTTTCAACAAGGCTGTTAAAGTATATAAGAGCAGGGAGGTTATGCTGGAAGTGTATAACTCATTGCTTAAGCACCATAATGAGACCTCCCAGGGCAGGTACAGTGTGAGTTTAGATACAGAGTAAAGCAGTGGATTTAGAGAAGGAGGGAGAGACGGGCAGAAAGAGTGAGGAGATATGGGGAGGCAGGCAGATTGTGGGAGAACCTTTGCATATAACCACATGAAAAAAAAAAATAATTAAAAATATAAATGGACTGCGCACTGAAAATACTGTTCGCACACAACAACTAAAGTCACACACCATCCTAACTTGAAACTATATCACCATTCCTTCACTGTTACTGGGTCAAAATCCTGGAACTCCCTTCCTAACAGCACTGTGGGTGTACCTACCCCACATGGACTGCAGTGGTTCAAGAAGGAGGCTCAACACCACCTTGTCAAGGGCAATTAGGAATGGGCAATAAATGCTGGCCTGGCCAGTAACGCACACATCCAACAAATAAATAAGGCAAATAAAAAGTTGACATCAAGTCACTTAAGGAGATATTACACTAGACGAACAAAAACTTGGTCAAACAGGTTGATTTGAGGGAGCGTCTTCAAAGAGGAAAGAGAGTTAGTGAGACGGAGAGGTTTAGGAAAGCAATTCCAGATTGAGGGTCTTGGCAGCTTGAAGGCACGGCCACCAATGTTGGAACGATTCAAATTGGGAATGCTCAAAAGGCCAAAAATATAGGATCGTAGATATTGGTGGATTGTGGAGCTGGAGGAGATTGCAGAGATTGGGTGGGGTCATTTGTGGAAGACAGTTCCCAACTTCGACCACCCTTTGTATGTAGAAGTGTTTCTAAATTTCATCTTTGAAAGGGGTTCCGGCTAATTTTTGATCTGTGGACAGTCCTCCCCGTCCCCATCGAATACTCACAGGGCAGGTACAACACGGGATTAGGTACAGAGTAAAGATCCATCTACCAATGCCAGACTCACTGTTCCTCTGTCTCTTTCTCCTCATCTCTCACTGCGAGCAACACCCTTTCTCTGCCTCTCTTTCTCCCTCTTCCCATCCTGAGAGCAAGAGGGAGAGATTGAGATAGTGTGCAGAGAGAGATAGAGAGAGAAAATGGAGAGATAGACTTGGAAAGTGAGTAACAGAGAGAAGAAATAGGATTTCAGAGAGTAGAAGAGAGTAGAAGAGAGAGATAGAGATGGAGAGAGATTACCAGCAAGAGAGTTTACCAGAGATTACCTCTCTCTCAGTCCCTATCACTCCTTTCCAATTGGTTACCACCTCCATCTATTTTTCTCCCTCTACCCCGATGTTTCACACTCCATGCCTCTCGCTCGATTGTCTGTGTATACTGCAGTGAAGGATTACATCAAATTATTATGTTTTACATTTGCTCTTTCAATCTAACCGAACAATCGCTCTGTCTGGGAACAGAGGGGCCTTGGAGTGAATGTCCACTGATTCCTGAGGGTAACAGGGCAGGTGGATAAGGTGGTTAAGAAGGCTTACGGAATACTTCCCTTTATTGGCCGATGTATAGAATATAAGAGCAGGGAGGTTATGCTAGAACTGGATAAAACACTAGTTAGACCACAGCTAGAGTACTGTGTACAGTTCTGATCACCACATTACAGGAAGGATGTGATCACACCAGAGAGGGTACAGAGAATATTTACAGAGGATGTTGTCGGGAATGGAGAAGTTTAACTATGAGTAAAGATTGGATAGGCTGGAATTGTTTTCTTCGGAACAGAGAAGGTTGAAGGGAAGATTTAATTGAGGTGTATAAAATAATGACATGCCTAGATAGAATGGATTGGAAGGACCCATTTCCCTTAACAGAGGGGTCAATAACCACGGGCATAGATCACAAGATTTCCACACCAATATCATGAGGGTGTGATGGCTTCCATGGTGGAATACCTTGCAGGATATTTACAATGGAGCGTTTTCCTTCCTGATCATCAAAACTGGTCGCCTGGGCCCCAACTTCATCCACATTTCTCCCACTCGACCAATATTTCACTCTACATACCTATCTTTCTCTGTTTCCGGACACATCAGTGAAGGATTACATCAAATGAATAGATCTTACATTCTCCCTTTCAATCCACCCCAACAATCTCTCTGTCTCCAACCTTGTCCCTCTCAACAGCCCTCTCTCTGCCTGCATATCTAAGCCTCTCTCCCTCAGTCTCCCTCTTAGTGTCAGAAATAGCAGGAGGGAGCGGCAGAGAGAGACACAGAGAACAACCCCAGCATTAGTTTAGTTCAATTTAGAGATACAGCACTGAAACAGGCCCTTCGACCCACCGAGTCTGTGCCGACCATCAACCACCCATTTATACTAATCCTACACTAATCCCACATTCCTACTACATCCCCACCTGTCCCTCTATTTCCCTACCACCTACCTATACTAGGGGCAATTTTATAATGGCCAATTAACCTATCAACCTGCAAGTCTTTGGCATGTGGGAGGAAACCGGAGCGCCCGCAGACACAGGTAGAACTTGCAAACTCCACACAGGCAGTGCCCAGTACCCCACCTGGAGCTGTGAGGCTGCGGTGCTAACCACTGCGCCACTGTGCCGCCCAATCTATCCACGTAGCTGAAGTCCCTCATCCCTGGAACCATTCTTGTGAATCTTTTCTGCACCCTCTCTAAAGCCCCCACATTCTTCCTAAAGTACGGTGTCCAGAACTGGACAATGCTCCAGTTGAAGGCAACCCAGCGTTTTACAAAGGTCATATTTTCCTTGCTTTTGTATTCAATGTCTCCATTTATAATTTCAGGACCCCTTATGCCGTTTAACCACTTTCTGAACCTGCCCTGCCACCTTCAGTGATTGTTGCTCAAATACCCCCCAGATGTTTCTGCTCCGGCACCTCCTTTAGATTTCTATCCTTTACTTCATATCGTCTCTCCTCCTTTTTCCTAATCGTGGAGGCGGAAGATGCGGGCATGGTTCTTGATGAATAAATATCGGCTGTCTTCACAAAAGAGGGGACGACACAGACATTGTAGTCAATGATGAGGGATTTGAAGTATTGATTGGGATAATAGTGAGCGAGGAAATATTCAGGGGTTTAGCATCTTTGAAAGCTGATAATTCACAAGGCTCAGGCTGTTAAGAGGTGCAAGGGAGGAAATAGCAGAGGCTCTGACCATCATTTTCCAATCCTCTCTGGTTATAGTCGTGCTGCCAGAGGACTGGAGGACTGCGTATGTTGTACTGTTGATCAACAAGGGTGAAAGTAATAGACTGAGTAATTACACGCCACCCAGCCTAATCACAGTGGAGGGAAAATTATTGGGCACAAGGGAATGATTAATTCCTTTCTAGTCCTGTGTGTCTCAGTGTCTCCATGTCTATGTCTCTGTCACAATTTAAGCACTACCATTACATTGGTGAGTGGTCGGTCTCTGGAATAAATGTCCCAGTGTTGTGGTAACATAAAATGGCCACCGAGAACCAGCCTAAAATGGCTGAGTAATGTTTGTGGATTTCCACAGATGTTTGAGAGAGGAGAGAGAGAAAGACAGACAGAAAGAGAGACAAAGAGAGAGACAGAGACCAAGATACAGGCAGTGATAGCAAGATATTTGTCACTGGACAGAAGAGGAGGAGGCCATTTGGCCCCTCAACCCTGTTCTGTCATTCAATGAGCTCATGGCTGATGTATGATCTAACTCCATGTACCTTTCCTTGCCCCTTAATACCTTTGGTTAACAAAAATCTATCAAACTCAGATTCAAAAATTAACACGTGTCTCAGCATCAATTGCAGTATTTAAATAATGAATTACCATCAGTGATGAACTGATTCTATTCTGTTTGTTCAGTCACTAAGTAAAGAATAGAAACTTTCGACAAAGCAAAATGAGGACCTGACAGAAATCAACACAGAGGATCAAGTCCAACAGGAAAATGAACACAATCTGACAACAGACAACTTCAACTCACAGTTTCTCTCACTAATTGTTCTGGACATTCCAGCACTTTATGATAGTGAATTATTTACACTGCTGCTTCTTTCTCTATCTCTTTACTTCTGCTTATCTCTTTCGCTCGGTTTTGTTCTCTCTGTTCCTTTTCTTCTTTGCTATGTCCCTGGACCACTCACACTATGAAAACGTTTACTAAGTGTTACTTTTCGCATATGATTTATTCCTAACATTCTGCGCCTGTGTTCTGTTCACCAGCCCCAGGTTCAATGATTCTGTTCTCAGAGTCAGTCTGTTTAATGGTGAAACCTCTGTGAATAATTTAATATATCTACAGAACACTCAACTCTCCACCTGTTCACCTACACTCTTCACTTCATCTACAATGCATGGAATAAACAGGATCGAAAGCTACTTCCAGACAAACCTCACAATCATTGAAATTCCTTCTCCTGGAATTATAAAGTAATCTGTTAGAATGTGGGATTGTTTAATTAATAAAAAACCAACATCAGCGCTGCATCTGATAATCTACAGATAAATGGAAAGACTCTTGATTCCAACTGATAGAGTGTAAACCAATAAAACATCACATCAATACTTTCTATTTTACAATGTAGTCCAGTGACAGTGAAGGTCCACAGTGAAGCAGGGAAGGAAAAGTGAAAGTGTCAGCAGCAAACTCAGTTCAGTAGCCAGACCTCTGAAGCAGCGTCAGACACACACAGAATGAAATAATATTTGATAACAGTGATAATCAATAAACACATTGAAATCCCAGTTAAACTGAGCCATGTTATTGGGGAGGGAATATTTTGTTCTGTCCGCTTGTAACACTGAGACTGTGAGATGTTTCATTCTCAATCACTGAAAACAAAATCATAAAAATATTCCAGGACTGGTTCAATCCACATCATGAAACTGTTAAAAGCTCCTGATGGTCTGATTCTTGATCCTAACCAAGATCGTTTCTTCAAATACATTCCATACACAGAATAATCCAGTAGCAGTGCCAGGGTTACTTAAAGCAATACAATTAAAGACATAATGCAGTTCCTGCAAGAATGAAAGTGTGGACAGTGAGGAAATTCCATCAGTAAATTGCTGGAAAAGAGCTGGGGGATGTGTAACACACACATTGAGAAATAATACCGACAGCAGCACAGTTAACATCGATTTACACCATTAACAGCTGAGATACTGCTTACCAGCAACTCAAATTGCTGCAAGTGCAGGATAATAAATGTCTTGTATCTGATACATTACTGGATATCCCATTTCTATGAGAAGCAGAGACTTCTATTAGCCTGGAATCCACAGCTCCAGCAGGCACTCTGAGCTGATCCATTCCAATGGGTCCTGATTTATACAGTGGATAAGTCTCCACTGACACGGTTATACCCCTGATCATTGCTATTATTTACACTCACCTGAACAAACACATTACATCAGCAACTTTGACTCTGATGTAAATAACGTGGTGGGTAAAACACAATCATTTCAATGTCAATGACATTTTCTGAGTGAGACCTCTCTCGGAATAAACCTGAAATCTGCCTTCATACTGGACGGATGCTTCAATTATGAGTGGCGACATTTACATTTTCCGTATTATTGTATTGACCTTGTTCACTCCTGGCATTTCTATTGTTAATGTAACTGATCTGTCTGCAGTGGACACTGAATCCAAGGACAAAAGCAATCCCGTTTCATTCTGTTCCTGTCTTTTCCCAGTTAAAATGTGAACTTTGAGTCTCTGATTCGGGACTATGTTCAGGGTTACAGCCCAGAAACTACTGTGAGTGCTATTATGGAACAGACACTGTACGCATCCATTTGGGAGGCAGTTGGGCAGTGATAATATCACTGGTCACGTAATCCAGAGGCCCAACCTGATGGCCTGAGGACTGGGGTTCATATCCCACCATGGCAGCTATATGAACCAGAGGGAGCTCCCTTTCTGTGTATAAAGTAGAGGGAGCTCGCTCTCCAGCTATAACGTGGAGAGAGCTCCCTCTCTATTTATAACGTGGAGGAAGCGCCCTCTCTATGTATAAAGTAGAGGGAGTGCCCTCTCTATGTATACAGTGGAGGGAGCGCCCTCTCTATGTATAAAGTGGAAGGAGCTCCCTCTCTATGTTTAAAGTAGAGGGAGCTCCCTCTCTATGTATAAAGTGGAGGAAGCGCCCTCTCTATGTATAAAGTGGAAGGAGCTCCTTTTTTATTTATAAAGTTTGGGGCGATGAATGAAAGAGGAGAAGCGGGAAACGGAAACAAATGGGAAATGGAGAGAGAGGGACAAAGTGGAAGACAGTGAGAGACAGAAGAGATAGTGAAATGAGACCTTGACGGAACCCCAGTAACAAACCCCATTGTCTGCCCAGTCGGTATTTGGGGTTTAATGTAAGGGTTTTCGGGACGAGTGTTAGATGAGTGTTTGATATTTTCAAACTGCATTGCCATTCCCAACAAAAGCAAGAGTTAAAGATTCAAAATTAACCAAACAAATGGCTCAAAGCAGTGCTGTTCATGTACAGAGGGACGGAGAGATGGAGGGTGTGAAACACAGACGGACAGAGACACAGAAAGAGTGGGTCAGAGAGAGAGGGAGAGAGAGAGAGAGACAGAGCTAGCATGATAGAGAAAAAAGGAGAAACAGAGGCAGAGGGAGAGAGACAGAAAGGGAGACAGGCAAATGCAGAGTGAGACAGACAGAAAGGAAGGCAGGCAGATGCAGAGGGAGAGAGACAGGGAGAAAGCGAGCGGGACAGATACAGAGGGAGAGAGACAGATGCAGAGGGAGAAAGGGACAGAGAGAGAGAGAGGGAGGGAGACAAACAGAGGGAGAAACAGAGACAGAAGGAGAGACAGGCAGAGAGAGAGGGAGTGCGAGATTATCGGAAAAACTTTACATCTAATAATGTTGAAAAAAGATAGAATTAAAAAGTAAAACTGGCTGTGTATAAGAGATAATTTAGAAAGGAATGATCAGGGGTTTAGTGTGAGTGTTTTGGGGGCAAGTGTTGGATCAGTGATTGGTATTTTCAAATTGAAGTGACATTTAATATTATTGAAAAAAAAAGTATTAAACACTGACAAAATTTAGAAGCAGTAGAAATGGGATATAGTGTGTGAGGGGACTATGGCAGAATCTCAGTAACAATCCCCATTATCTGCACAGTGCAGTATTGGGGGTTTAGTGTGAGATTTTAGAGGGCGAGTGTTGAACAGTGTTTGATATTTTCAAACTGCAGTGACGTTCCCAGCAAGGGCATGATTTACAGGTTCAAAATTAACCAAGAAATGGATAAAAACATTTCTGTCCAAGGAGAGAGAGATGGTGTTAGAGACAGAGTCATGGAAAGAGGCAGAGAAAGAGGGAGAGGGCGAGGGGGGGAGAGAGAGAGGGAAAGATGGGAAGAAACTAGCATGAGAGGGAGAGACAGAGAGAGGATGAGACAAGTTGTAAGAATCATTAACAACCCTCATTATCTGCCCAGTCCTGTTTTTGGAGGTTAATGTGAGTGTTTTAGGGGTGAATGTTGGATCAGTGTTTCATATTTTCAAACTGCAGTGCCATTCCCAACAAGGCTGTTAAAGTATATAAGAGCAGGGAGGTTATGCTGGAACTGTATAACTCATTGCTTCAGCACCATAATGAGACCTCCCAGGGCAGGTACAGCGTGAGTTTAGATACAGACTAAAGCAGTGGCTTTGGAGAAGGAGGGAGAGACGGGCAGAAAGAGTGAGGAGATACGGGGAGGCAGGCAGATTGTAGGAGAAACTTTACATCTAACCACGAGAAAAAAATAAATAATTAAAAATATAAATGGACTGCGCACTGAAAATACTGTCCACACACAACAACTAAAATCACACACCATCCTAACATGAAACTATATCACCATTCCTTCACTGTTACTGGGTCAAAATCCTGGAACTCCCTTCCTAACAGCACTGTGGGTATACCTACACCACATGGACTGCAGCGGTTCAAGAAGGTGGCTCAAAACAACCTTCTCAAGGGCAATTAGGAATGGGTAATAAATGCTGTCCTGGCCAGTAACGCACACATTCAACAAATAAATAAAGAAAATAAAAAGTTGTCATCGAGTCACTAAGGACATATTACACGAGACGAACAAAAACTTGGTCAAAGAGGTCGATTTGAGGGAGCGTCTTCAAAGAGGACAGAGAGTTAGTGAGACGGAGAGGTTCAGGAACGGAATTCCAGAGTTCGGGTCTTGGCAGCTTGAAGGCACCAATGTTGGAACAATTCTAATTGGGGATGGTCAAGAGGCCAGAATTAGTGGATCGCAGATATTGGTGGATTACGGAGCAGGGGGAGATTGCAGAGATAGGGAGGGGGCATTTGTGGAAGACAGTTCCAAACTTCTACCACCCTTTGTATGTAGAAGTGTTTCTGAATTTCATCTTTGAATGGGCTTTCGACCAATGTTTGATTTTCAGACTGTCCCCCCCGTCCGAGAATCTCCCCATCGAATACTCACAGGGCAGGTACGCACGGTGTTAGATACAGAGTAAAGATCTATCTACCAATGCCAGACTCACTGTTCCTCTGTCTCTTTCTCCTCATCTCTCACTGCCAACGACGCCCTTTCTCTGCCTCTCTTTCTCCCTCTTCCCATCCTGAGAGCAAGAGGGAGAGATTGAGATAGTGTGCAGAGGGAGATAGAGAGCGAAAAGAGAGAGATGGACTTGGAAAGTGAGTAACAGAGAGAAGAAATAGGGTTTCACAGTGTCGAAGAGAGGGGAAGCGAGAGATAGACATGGAGAGAGATTACCAGCAAGATAGTTTACCAGAGCTTACCTCTCTCTCTTTAGGGCGGCACAGTTTCGCAGTGGTTAGCACCGCAGCCTGACAGCTCCAGCGACCCGGGTTCAATTCTGGGTACTGCCTGTGCGGAGTTTGGAAGTTCTCCCTGTGTCTGCGTGGATTTTCTCCGGGTGCTCCGGTTTCCTTCCACAAGCGAAAAGACTTGCAGGTTGGTCGGTAAATTGGCCATTATAAATTGCAAATGGTATAGGTAGGTGGTCGGGAAATACAGGGACAGGTGGGGATGTGGCAGGAATATGGGATTAGTGTATGATCAGTATAAAATGGTTGGTTGATGGTCGGCACAGACTCGGTGGGCCGAAGGGCCTGTTTCAGTGCTGTATCTCTAAAACTAAAACTAAAACTCTCTGTGCCGGTCACTCCTTTCCAATTTGTTACCATCTCCATCTATTTTTCTCCCTCTACCCCGATATTTCACACTCCATGCCTCTCGCTCGTATGTCTGTGTATACGGCAGTGAAAGATTACATCAAATTATTATGTTTTACATTTGCTCTTTCAATCTAACCGAACAATCGCTCTGTCTGGGAACAGAGGGTCATTGGTGAGACTGTCCACTGATTCCTGAGGGTAAAAGGACAGGTGGTTAAGAAGGCTTACGGAATACTTTAAAATAAAAACAAGAAATGCTGGAACCACTCAGCAGGTCTGGCAGCATCTGCGAAAAGAGAAGCAGAGTTAACGTTTCGGGACAGTGACCCTTCTTCGGAACTCTTTCCTTTATTGGCCGATGTAGAGACTATAAGAGCAGGGAGGTTATGCTCGAACTGTATAAAACACTAGTTCGACCACAGGTTGAGTACTGTGTGCTGTTCTGGTCACCACATTACAGGAAGGATGTGATCACACTAGAGAGGGTACGGAGGACATTTACAGAGGATTTTGTCAGGAATTGAGAAATTTAACTATGAGTAAAGATTGGATAGGCTGGAATTGTTTTCTTTGGAACAAAGAAGGTTGAAGGGAAGAGTTAATTGAGGTGTATAAAATAATGACGGGCCTAGATAGAGTGGATAGGAAGGACCCATTTCCCTTAACAGAGGGGTCAATAACCATGGGCATAGATTACAAGAATTACACACCAATATCATGTGGGTGCGATGGCTTCCATGGTGGAATACCTGGCTGGATGTTTACAATGGAGCGTTTTCCTTCCTGATCATCAAAACTGGCCGCCTGGGCCCCAACTTCATCCACATATCTCCCACTCTACCAATATTTCACTCTGCATCCCTATCTTTCTCTGTTTGCGTACACAACAGTGAATACATTGAATAAATAGATCTTACATTGTGCCTTTCAATCCACCCCAACAATCTCTCTCTCTCCAACCTTGTCCCTTTCAACAGCACTCTCTCTATCTGCATATCTAAGCCTCTCTCCCTCTGTCTCCCTCTCAGTGTCAGAGATAGCAGGAGGGAGAGACAGAGAGAGACACAGAGAACAACCCCAGCTTCTCCAATCTATCCACGTAACTGAAGTCCCTCATCCCTGGAACCATTCTTGTGAATCTTTTTTGCACCCTCTCTAATTCTTCATTCTTCCATTCTTCATTCACATTCTTCCTGAAGTACGGTGTCCAGAATTGGACAATGCTCCAGTTGAAGGAAAACCAGCGTTTTACCAAGGTCATAATTTCCTTGCTTTTGTATTCAATGTATCTATTTATAATCTCAGGACCCCTTCTGCCGTTTAACCACTTTCTGAACCTGCCCTGCCACCTTCAGTGATTGGTGCACAAATACCCCCCAGATGCTTCTGTACCTGCATCTCCTTTAGATTTCTATCTTTTACTTTATAGCGTCTCTCCTCCTTTTTCCTAATCGTGGAGGCGAAAGATGCGGGCATGGTTCTTAACGAATACATAGCCACTGTCTTCACAAAAGAGGGGACACAGACATTGTAGTCAGGAAGGAGGGGTTTGAAATATTGAATGGGATAAACAGTGAGAGAGGAAATATTAAGGGGTTTAGCATCTTTGAAAGCTGATAATTCATCAGGCTCAGGCTGTTAAGAGGTGCAAGGGAGGAGCTATCAGTGGATCTGACCATCATTTTCCAATCTTCTCTGGTTATCGTCATGCATCCAGAGGACTGGAGGACTGTGTATGTTGTACTATTGATTAACAAGGGAGAAAATAATAGACTGAGTAATTACAGGCCACCCAGCCTAATCACATTGGAGGGCAATTTATTGGGAAGAATGGAATGATTAATTCCTTTCTAGTACTGTGTGTCTCAGTGTCTCCATGTCTGCGTCTCTGTCACAATTTAATTACTACCCTTACATTGGTGAGGAGTCCGTCTCTGGAATAAATGTCCCAGTGTTGTGGTCACATAAAATGGCCACCGAGAACCAGCCTAAAATGGCTGACTAATGTTTGTGGATTTCCACAGATATTTGAGAGAGGAGAGAGAGACAGACAGACAGACAGAAAGCGAGACAAGGAGAGAGACACAGACCAAGACACAGAGAGTGATAGCAAGATATTTATCATTGGACAGAGGAAGAGGAGGAGGCCATTTGGCCTCTCAACCCTCTTCTGTCATTCAATGAGCTCATAGCTGATGTGTGATCTAACTCCATGTACCTATCTTTGCCCCTTAATACCTTTGGTTAACAAAAATCTATCAATCTCAGATTTAAAAACTAACAAGTGTCTCAGCATCAATTGCTGCTTGTGGAAGAGAGTTCCAAACTGATACCACACCTGGTGTGTTGAAGTGTTTCTTCATTTCACCCCTGAACGGGTTTTAGACTGCGTTTAGATTTTTAGGCTATGCCTCCAAGTTCCTGATTCCGCAGCCAGTGGGAATTGTTACTCTCTGTCCACCCGTTCAGTTTCCCTTATTATCTTGAAAACATTCATCAAATCACCCCACAACCTTCTAAATTCCAGGGAAAGGACATGTAGGAGCAGAAGGGGAGACTGGAGCAGATGGTTTGGGAAAATGGATAAACTGAAGCAATGGATGAGGAGACTGCGGATTCAATACAGTGAGAGGAGAGGCTGAGATTCACAGGGAGAGACTGCAGCAGTGTTCGAGGAAATCTAATCTATAGATCCCAGTAATACAACTCAATTCCTACATTCAAACAATAATCCCTGTGGTTATTGGTGTTGGAGAACAGTTCATTGTTTATACAATATAGTCAATATATTTAGTTTGTACAGGCTATTAAATATAAATGTAAATATATTTCTGATATCAGCCTCGCTCTTTATTGAATTCAGTAGTCACAGAGATTTTAAAGTGCAGTATTTAAATAATGAATTACCATCAGTGATGAACTGATTCTATTCTGTTTATTCAGTCACTGAGTAAGGAATAGGAACTTTCTACAAAACAAAATGAGGACCTGACAGAAATCAACACAGAGGATCAAGTCCAACAGGAAAATGAACACAATCTGACAACAGACAACTTCAATTCACAGTTTCTCTCACTAATTGTTCTGGACATTCCAGCACTTTATGATAGTGAATTATTTACACTGCTGCTTCTTTCTCTTTCTCTTTACTTCTGCTTATCTCTTTCGCTCGGTTTTGTTCTCTCTGTTCCTTTTCTTCTTTGCTATGTCCCTGGACCACTCACACTCTGAAAACGTTTACTAAATGTTACTTTTTGCATATGATTTAATCCTAACATTCTGCGCCTCTGTTCTGTTCACCAGCCCCAGGTTCAATGATTCTGTTCTCAGAGTCAGTTTGTTCAATGGTGAAACCTCTGTGAATAATTTACTGTACTTGCAGAACACTCAAGTCTCCACCTGTTCACCTGCACTCTTCACTTCATCTACAATGCATGGAATAAACAGGATGAAAAGCTACTTCCAGACAAACCTTCCAATCATTGAAATTCCTTCTCCTGGAATTATAAATAAATCCGTTAGAATGTGGGATTGTTTAATTAATGAAACACCAACATCAGCGCTGCAGCTGATAATCTACAGATAAATGGAAAGACTCTTGATTCCAACCTATAGAGTGTAAACCAATAAAACATCACATCAATACTTTCTATTTTACAATGTAGTCCAGTGACAGTGAAGGTCCACAGTGAAGCAGAGAAGGAGAAGTGAAAGTGTCAGCAGCAAACTCAGTTCAGTAGCCAGACTTCTGAAGCAGCGTCAGACACACACAGAATGAAATAATATTTGATGACAGTGATAATCAATAAACACATTGAAATCACAGTTAAACTGAGCCATGTTATTGGGGAGGGAGGACATCGTTCTGTCCGCTTGTAACACTGAGACCGTGAGATGTTTCGTTCTCAATCACTGAAAACAAAATCATAAAAATATTCCAGGACTGGTTAAATCCACATCATGAAACTGTTAAAAGCTCCTGATGGTCTGATTCTTGATCCTAACCAAGACCGTTTCTTCAAATACATTCCATACACAGAATAATCCAGTAGCAATGCCAGGTTTACTGAAAGCAATACACTTAAAGACATAATGCAGCTCCTGCAAGAATGAAAGTGTGGACAGTGAGGAAATTCCATCTTTAAATTGCTGGAAAAGAGCTGGGGGATGTGTAACACACACATTGAGAAATAATACCGAGTACAGCAGCACAGTTAACATCGATTTACACCATTAACAGCTGAGATACTGCTTACCAGGAACTCCAATTGCTGAAAGTACAGGATAATAAATGTCTTGTATCTGATACATTACTGGATATCCCATTTCTATGAGAAGCAGAGACTTCTATTAGCCTGGAATCCACAGCTCCAGCAGGCACTCTGAGCTGATCCATTCCAATGGGTAATAATTTATACAGGGGATAAGTCTCCACTGACATGGTAATACCCCTGATCATTGCTATTAGTTACAGTATCCTGAACAAACACATTACATCAGCAACTTTGACTCTGATGTAAATAACGTGGTGGGTAAAACACAATCATTTCAATGTCAATGACATTTTCTGAGTGAGACCTCTCTCGGAATAAACCTGAAATCTGTACTCATACTGGACGGATGCTTCAATTATGAGTGGCCTCATTTACATTTTCCGTATTATTGTGTTGACCTTGTTCACTCCTGGCATTTCTATTGTAAATGTAACTGATCTGTCTGCAGTGGACACTGAATCCAGGGACAAAAGCGATCCCGTTTCACTCTGTTCCTGCCTTTTCCCAGTTAAAATGTGAACTTTGAGTCTCTGATTCGGGACCATGTGCAGGGCAACAGCCCAGAAACTACTGTGAGTGATATTACGGAACAGACACTGTACGCATCCATTTGGGAGGCAGTTGGGCAGTGATAATATCACTGGTCACGTAATCCAGAGGCCCAACCTGATGGCCTGAGGACAGGGGTTCAAATCCCACCACGGCAGCCACATAAAACAGAGGGAGCTCCCTGTCTATGTTGAAGGTAGAGGGAGCTCCGCCTCTTCGGATAAAGTGGAGGGAGCTCCCTCTCTATGTATAAGTGGAGGGAGCTCCCTCTCTATGTATAAGTGGAAGGAGCACCCTCTCTATGTATAAGTGGAAGGAGCACCCTCTCTATGTATAAGTGGAAGGAGCACCCTCTCTATGTATAAGTGGAAGGAGCTCCCTCTTTATTTATAAAGTGGAAGGACCACCCTCTCTATGTGTAAAGTTGGGGGCGATGAAGGAAAGAGGAGAGAGGGAAACAAAAACAAATGGGGAAATGGAGAGGGAGGGACAAAGTGGAAGACAGTGAGAAACAGAAGAGATAGTGAAATGAGACCTTGACGGAACTCCAGTAACAATCCCCATTGTCTGCCCAGTCGGTATTTGGGCTTTAATGTGAGTGTTTTAGTAATGAGTGTGAGATGAGTGTTTGATATTTTCAAACTGCATTGACATTCCCAACAAAAGCAAGAGTTAAAGATTCAAAATTAACCATACAAATGGCTCAAAGCATTGCTGTCCATGTACAGAGGGACAGAGAGATGGAGGGAGTGAAACACAGACGGGGAGAGACACAGACAGAGTGGGACAGAGACAGAGGGAGAGAGACAGAAAGGGAGGCAGTCAAATTCAGAGGGAGAGAGACATAAAGGGGGCAGGCAGATGCAGAGGGAGAGACAGGGATAAAGCGAGGAAGACAGATACAGAGGGAGAGAGCAGATGCAGAGAGAGAAAGGGACAGAGAGAGAGGGAGGAAGACAAACAGAGGGAGAAATAGAGAGAGAGGGAGAGAGAGAGAGAACGCGAGATTATAGGAAAAACGGTACATTTAATAATGTTGAAAAAAGATAGAATTAAAAAGTAAAACTGGCTGTGTGAAAGAACTAATTTTGAAAGGAAAGATCAGGGGTTTAGTGTGAGTGTTTTGGGGGCAAGTGTTGGATCAGTGATTGATATTTTCAAACTGAAGTGAGATGTAATACCATTGAAAAACATATTATTGAACACTGACAAAGATTAGAAGCAGGGAAAATGGGATACAGTGTGTGACGGGTCCTTGACAGAACCTCAGTAACAATCCCCATTATCTGCACAGTCCTGTATTGGGGGTTTAGTCAGACAGTTTAGGGGGCGAGTGTTGATCAATGTTTGATATTTTCAAACTGCAGTGACGTTCCCAGCAAGGGCAAGATTTACAGGTTCAAAATTAACCAAGAAATGTAGAGAAATATTTCTGTTCAAGGAGAGAGAGATGGTGTTCGAGACAGAGTCATGGAAAGAGGCAAAGAAAGAGTGAGAGGATGCGGCAGAGAGAGAGAGAGGGAGATGGGAAGAAACAGACATGAGAGAGAGAGACAGAGAGAGGATGAAACAAGTTGTAACAGTCATTAACAATCCTCATTATCAATCCAGCCCTGTTTTGTGGAGGTTAGTGTGAGTGTTTTTGGGGTGAATGCTGGATCAGTGTTTCATATTTTCAAACTGCAGTGACATTCCCAACAAGGCTGTTAAAGTATATAAGAGCAGGGAGGTAATGCTGGAAGTGTATAACTCATTGCTTAAGCACCATAATGGGACCTCCCAGGGCAGGTACAGTGTGAGTTTAGATACAGAATAAAGCAGTGGATTTAGAGAAGGAGGGAGAGAAGGGCAGAAAGAGTGAGGAGATACGGGAAGGCAGGGAGATTGTAGGAGAAACTTTACATCTAACCACGTGAAAAAAATAAATAATTAAAAAATTAAATGGACTGCGCACTGAAAATACTGTCCACACACAACAACTAAAGTCACACACCATCCTAACTTGAAACTATATCACCATTCCTTCACTGTTACTGGGTCAAAATCCTGGAACTCGCTTCCGAACAGCACTGTGTCTGCACCTACCCCACATGGACTGCAGCGGTTCAATAACGAGGCTCAACACCACCTTCTCAATGGCAATTAGGAATGGGCAATACATGCTGGCCTGGCCAGTAACGCACACATCCAACTAATAAATGAGGCAAATAAAAAGTTGACATCGAGTCACTTAAGGAGATATTACACGAGACGAACAAAAACTTGGTCAGAGAGGTTGGTTTGAGGGAGCCTCTTCAAAGAGGAAGGAGAGTTAGTGAGACGGAGAGGTTTAGGAAGAGAATTCCAGAGTTAGGGTCTTGGCAGTTTGAAGGCATGGCCACCAATTGAGGATGCTCAAGAGGCCAGAATTATGGGATTGCAGATATTGGTGGATTGTGGAGCTGGAGGAGATTGCAGAGATAGGAAGGGGTCATTTGTGGAAGACAGTTCCAAACTTCTACCACCCTTTGTATGTAGCAGTGTTTCTAAATTTCATCTTTGAAAGGGCTTTCGGCTGATTTTTGATTTTTAGACAGTCCCCCCGTCCGAGACTGTCCCCATTGAATACTCACAGGACAGGTACGCACGGGGTTAGATACAGAGTAAAGATCTACCTACCAATGCCAGAATCACTGTTCCTCTGTCTCTTTCTCCTCATCTCTCACTGCCTGCAACCCCCTTTCTCTGCCTCGCTTTCTCCCTCTTCCCATCCTGAGAGCAAGAGGGAGAGATTGAGATAGTGTGCAGAGTGAGATAGAGATAGAGGGAGAAAAGTAGAGAGATAAAGTTGGAAAGTGAGCAACTGAGTGAAGAAATAGGGTTTCAGACAGCAGAAGAGATTGGAAGAGAGAGAGAGATGGAGAGAGATTACCAGCAAGAGAGTTTACCAGAGATTACCTCTCTCTCAGTCCCTATCACTCCTTTCCAATTTGTTACCACCTCCATCTATTTTTCTCCCTCTACCCCGATGTTTCACACTCCATGCCTCTCGCTCGATTGTCTGTGTATACTGCAGTGAAGGATTACATCATATTATTATGTTTTACATTTGCTCTTTCAATCTAACTGAACAATCTCTCAGACTGTGAACAGAGGGGCCTTGGAGTGACTGTCCACTGATTGCTGAGGGTAACAGGACAGGTGGATAAGGTGGTTAAGAAGGCTTACAGAATACTTCCATTTATTGGCCGATGTAGAGAACATAAGAGCAGGGAGGTTATGCTGAAACTGTATAAAACACTAGTTAGACCACAGCTAGAGTACTGTGTACAGTTCTGGTCACCACATTACAGGAAGGATGTGATCATCCAGAGAGGGTACAGAGGACATTTACAGAGGATGTTGTCAGGAATGGAGAATTTTAACTATGAGCAAAGATTGCATAGGCTGGAATTGTTTTCTTTGGAACAGAGAAGGTTGAAGGGAAGATTTAATTGAGGTGTATAAAATAATGACGGGCCTAGATAGAGTGGCTAGGAAGGACCCATTTCCCTTAACAGAGTGGTCAATAACCATGGGCATAGATTACAAGATTTCCACACCAATATCATGAGGGTGTGATGGCTTCCATGGTGGAATAACTTGCTGGATGTTTACAATTGTGCGTTCTCCTTCCTGATCATTAAAACTTGCCGCCTGGGCCCCAACTCCATCCACATTTCTCCTACTCCACCAATATTTCACTCTCCATACCTATCTTTCTCTGTTTGCATACACAGTAGTGAAGGATTACATCAAATGAATATATCTTACATTCTCCCTTTCAATCCACCCCAACAATCTCTCTCTCTCTCCAACCTTGTAACTTTCGACAGCCCTCTCTCTGCCTGCATATCTCAGCCTCTCTCCCTTTGTCTCCCTCTTAGTGTCAGAGATAGCAGGAGGGAGAGATAGAGAGAGGAAGACACAGAGAGACACAGAGAACAACCCCAGCTTCTCCAATCTATCCACTAATGGATCTGGACATTCCAGCACTTTATGATAGTGAATTATTTACACTGCTGCTTCTTTCTCTTTACTTCTGCTTTTCTTTTCCAATCGGTTATGTTCTCCCTGCTCCTTTTCTCCTTCCCTATCTCTCTGAAGTACACACACCCTGTAAACTGTTGCATAAAGCGACTTTTCACATATGATTTATTCCTAACATTCTGCGTCTGTGTTCTGTTCACCAGCCCCAGGTTCAATGATTCTATTCTCAGAGTCAGTTTTTTCAATGGTGAAACCTCTGTGAATAATTTAATGTATCTACCGAACACCCAAGTCACCACCTGTCCACCTGCACTCTTCACTTCATCTACAATACATGGAATAAACAGGATCGAAAGCTACTTCCAGACAAACCTCACAATCATTGAAATCCATTCTCCTGGAATTATAAAGTAATCCGTTGGAATGTGGGATTGTTTAATTAATAAAACACTAACATCAGCGCTGCAGCTGATAATCTACAGATAAATGGAAAGACTCTTGATTTCAACTGATAGAGTGTAAACCAATAAAACATCACATCAATACTTTCTATTTTACAATGCAGTCCAGTGACAGTGTAGGTTCCACAGTGAAGCAGAGAAGGAGAAGTGAAAGAGTCAGCAGCAATCTCAGTTCAGTAGCCAGACTTCTGAAGCAGTGTCAGACACACACAGAATGAAATAATATTTGATAACAGTAATAATCAATAAATACATTGAAATCCCAGTTAAACTGAGTCATGTTATTGGGGAGGGAGGACATTGTTCTGTCCCCTTGTAACACTGAGATTCTGAGATGTCTCATTATCAATCACTGAAAAAAAATCATAAAAATATTCCAGGACCGGTTAAATCCACATCATTAAAATGTTAAAAACTCCTAATGGTCTGATTATTGATTCTCACTGAAACATCTGATTCCAATACATTCACTAGACTGAATAATCCAGTAACAATGCCACAGTTACTTAAAACAATACCATTAAATACATAATGCAGTTACTGCAAGAATGTAAAGAGTAGACAATGAGGGGATTCCATCAGTAAATTGCTAGAAAAGAATAGGTGGCTGTGTAACACACACAGAGGGAAATAATACCCAGTACAGCAGCACAGTTAACATCGATTTGCACCATTAACAGCTGAGATACTGCTTACCAGGAACTCCAATTGCTGCAAGTACAGGATAATAAATGCGTTCTATCTGATAGATTACTGGATATCCCATTTCTGTGAGAAGCAGAGACTTCTGTTAGCCCGGAATCCACAGCTCCAGCAGGCACTCTGAGGTGATCAATTCCAATGGGTCCTGATTTATACAGGGGATTAGTCTCCTCTGACACGGTCTCTCTCAACCACACAGCCATTTTTTTGTATCGTTTGCAATCTTTTTGAACATGCCCACGACAGGGGATAAGTCTCCACTGACACGGTTATACCCCTGATCATTGCTATCAGTGACACTCACCTGAACAAACTCATTACATCAGCAGCGTTGTCTCTGATGTAAATAATGTGGTGGATAAAACACAATCATTTCAATGTCAATGACATTTTCTGAGTAAGACCTCTCTCGGAATAAACCTGAAATCTGTACTCATACTGGACGGATGCTACAATTATGAGAGGCGTCATTTATATATTCCATATTATTGCATTGACCTTGTTCACTCCTGGCATTTCTATTGTAAATGTAACTGATCTGTCTGCAGTGGACACTGAATCCAGGGACAAAAACATTAGGAAGGATGTGAGGGTCCTTCAGGGGGATCAGAGGAGGGGAGCTTATGTCAGATACAGATAGCTCAATACCACAGAAAGCCGAGAGGAGTGAAGAAAGTGCAGGGGTGAAATTAAAAGGCAAATTAGGAAAGCAAAGAGATAGTCAGAAAATAATATAACCAAGTAAAATCAAGGAAAGCACTGAGATGTTTTATAAATACACGAAGAACAAGAGGATAACTCAGGATAGAGAATTAGGTATCAAAAGGGGAATTGGTGTATAGAGGTGGGATTTGTGGGCATGGCTCCCCTTAAAATCTCAACAACTTTGATCAAATCACCTTGATCCTCCTAAATTACAGGGAATACCTCCCCAGTTTGTGTAATATCACCTCGTAATTTAACCCTTGGAGTCCAGTTATCATTCTGGTAAATCTACATTGCACTCAAATGGACATGGACCCCCCCCCAAGTCTCTTTGGACCTCCAGTGTTTCTAGTCTTTCACCATTTATAAAATACTCTGTTCTCGTCTTTTTGAAATCTATCGACCACAGTATTGCCCATTTATTTAAGATATTAATATCTTTAGTTTAGTTTAGTTATACCGCACTGAAACAGGCCCTTCGGTCCACCCATTTATACTAATCCTACACTAATTCCATACTCCTACCACATCCCCACCTGTTCCTATATTTCCCTACCACCTACCTATACTAGGGGCAATTTATAATGGCCAATTTACCTATCAACCTTCAAGTCTTCGGCATGTGGGAGCAAACCGGAGCACACGGAGGAAACCCACGCAGACACAGGCAGAACTTGCAAACTCCACACAGGCAGTACCCAGAATTGAACCCGGGTCACTGGAGCTGTGAGGCTGCAGTGCTAACCACTGCGCCACTGTGCTGTAATTTGATACCTCCAGCTACACTGCTTACAATGCTGCCTATTTTGTGTCATTGGTAAACATGGGTATGTGGCATTCTACCCCATCATATTAAATCGTTAATAAATACAGCAAAACTGAGGCACACACGGACTTTGCACCAGTAGACAGGAGTGAATCATTCCATCCTAGAGATTTTTCAATTCCAGATTTATGGGTTTTTTACTTGGATAAAAAACAGAATTCAAATTCACAACAGCCCAGTGTGGGATTTGAACTGCTTTTTCAATCACCATAGAACATTGCAGCACAGTACAGGCCCTTCGGCCCTCGATGTTGCACCAACCTGTGAAACCATCTGACCTACACTATTCCATTTTCATCCATATGTCTATCCAATGACCACTTTAATGCCCTTAAAGTTGGCGAGTCTACGACTGCTGCAGGCAGGACGTTCCACGGCCCTACTACTCTCTGAGTAAAGAAACTACCTCTGACATCTGTCCAATATCTATCACCCCTCAACTTAAAGCTATTTCCCCTCGTGTTTGCCATCACCTTCCGAGGAAAAGGACTCTCACTATCCACCCTATCTAACCCTCTGATTATCTAAAATGTCTCTATTAAGTCACCTCTCCTCCTCCTTCTCGCTAACGTTAACAACCTCAAGTCCCTCAGCCTTTCCTCGGAAGACCTTCCCTCCATACCAGGCAACATCCTAGTCAATCTCCTCTGCACCCTTTCCAAAGCTTCCACATCCTTCCTATAATGTGGTGACCAGAACTGCACGCAATACTCCAGGTGCGGTCTCACCAGAGTTCTGGACAGCTGCAGCATGACCACGTGGCTCCGAAACTCGATCCCCCTACTAATAAAAGCTAACACACCATATGCCTTCTTAACAGACCTATTAACCTGGGTGGCAACTTTCAGGGATTTATGCACCTGGGCACCAAGATCTCTCTGTTCATCTACACTACCAAGAATCTTCCCATTAGCCCAGTACTCTGCATTCCTGTTACTCCTTCCAAATTGAATCACCTCACACTTGCCCGCATTAAACTCCATTTGCCATCTCTCAGCCCAGCTCTGCAGCCTATCTATGTCCCTCTGTAACGTACAACATCCTTCGGCACTATCCACAACTCCACCGACCTTCGTGTCATCCGCAAATTTACTAACCCACCCTTCTATACCCTCATCCAGGTCATTTATAAAAATGACAAACAGCAGTGGCCCCAAAACAGATCCTTGCGGTACACCACTAGTAACTAAACTCCAGGATGAACATTTGCCATCAACCACCACCCTCTGTCTTCTTTCAGCTAACCAATTTCTGATCCAAAGCACTAAATCACCTTCAATCCCATACTTCCATATTTTCTGCAATAGCCTACCGTGGGGAACCTTATCAAACGCCTTACTGAAATCCATATACACCACATCCACGGCTTTACCCTCATCCACCTGTTTGGTCACCTTCTCAAAAAACTCAATAAGGTTTGTGAGGCACGACCTACCCTTCATAAAACCGTGCTGACCATCGCTAATGAACTTATTCTTTTCAAGATGATTATAAATCCTATCTCTTATAACCTTTTCCAACATTTTACCCACTACTGAAGTAAGGCTCACAGGTCTAAAATTACCAGGGCTGTCTCTACTCCCCTTCTTGAACAAGGGGACAACATTTGCTATCCTCCAGTCTTCCGACACTATTCCTGTCGACAATGACGACATAAAGATCAAGGACAAAGGCTCTGCAATCTCCTCCCTGGCTTCCCAGAGAATCCTAGGATAAATCCCATCTGGCCCAGGGGACTTATCTATTTTCACACTTTCCAAAATTGCTAACACTTTCTCCTTGTGAACCTCAATCCCATCTAGCCTAGTAGCCTGAATCTCAGTATTCTCCTCGACAACATTTTCTTTCTCTACTGTAAATACTGACGAAAAATATTCATTTAACGCTTACCCATCTCCTCTGCTTCCACACACAACTTCCCACTACTATCCTTGATTGGCACTAATCTAACTCGAGTCATTCATTTATTCCTGATATACCGATAGAAAGCCTTAGGGTTTTCCTTGATCCTATCCGCCAATGACTTCTCGTGTCCTCTCCTCGCTCTTCTTAGCTCTCCCTTTAGATCCTTCCTGGCTAGCTTGTAACTCTCAGCTCAGGCCTACAAATTAAAACCCATAAAAATAGATTCATTTTCCTACTGCTGTCGTGGACCATCTCAGGTTTTGTATATTGTTCCCTTTTCCTCTTCTTCCATGTGTCTGAAGTCTTTGAAGTTTGTCAGGCATTGGTAAACTACTTCATGTGGTGTTGTGTAAAAACCTTCAATTCTGTGCATCTGCAAGGGACACAATTCAAATTCTCACCTTATTGCAATAACCAAAACCTGCAGGTCCATTCAAACACCCCGATTTCCTGTCTCTGCAAAGATAGCTCACACTTCCACAATGTTGGAATGTCTGAATGGAAACAGTTTTGACACATTTCCCAACATGTCTGCTGACACGTTTCAGGGTGGAGCTAAATTCAACTTACAGATTGCAAGCCGCAAATTGAATCTTGATGAGAGAAAAATTGACACAACTGAAATCCCAGGTCTCTCTGTCCCTGCACCCAATTTAACATTGTACCATTTAGTGTATATTGCTTCTGCTCAGCCTTCCTTCCAAAATGCATCATTTTACATTTCTCAGCATTAAATTTAACCTGCCATGTGTCTGACCATTTCACCAGGCTCTGTCTATTCTCCTGAAGTCTACTACTTTCCCTTACCTGTTTATTCCATTGCAGATGGCACAATGTTGAAGTTATGCCCTGTAAACCCAAGTCCAAGTCATTCATATAAATCAAAAAGATCAGTGGTCCGAATCCGAACCCTTGGGGAATATCCCTGCACCACAATGGATACTGTACATAGTGACTACAAAAGCAGGGAGGTTATGCTGATCATTTATAAAGCTCTAATTAGGCCCCAACTGGAAAATTGTGTCCAGTTCTGGTCCCCACACTTTAAGAAGGAGGTGAGGGTCCTTGAGATGGTGCAGAGGAGATTTACCAGAATGGTTCCAGGGATGAGGGATTTTAGCTACAAAGTTAGGTTGGAAAAGCTGTGTTTGGTCTCCTTAGAACAAAGGAGATTGAGGGGAGATTGAAAAGAAGTGTATAAGATTATGTCAGGCATAGATACCGTCCTCCAGTCTGAAGCAACCATTCACCACTACTCTCTGTGTTCTGTCCCTTATCCAATGTTGTATCCACTCTGTCCCTGTCCCGTTCATTCCATGAGCATTCATATTGCTAACTAGTCAATTATGAGGCACCATGAAGACGTCCCCATGAGGAACTTGGTCCCAGAGCACAGAAAAAAACACAGACAGGCAATGAGCATCTGCAACAAGAGAGAATCCAACCACCTCCCCTTGGCATTCAAAGCATTATCCCATCGCTGAATCCTCCAGCATCAACATCCTGGGGAGACATTGACCAGGAACTGAGCTGAAGTAATTACATCAGTACCGTGGCTACAAGTGACTCACCACTGACACCCCAAAGCCTTTCCACCACCTCCAAGACACAAGTCAGGTGTGTGATGGGATCTCTCCACTTGCCTGGATGAGTGCAGGACCGACAACACTCCAGAAGCTCGACACCGTCCAGCACAAAGCAGCCCCCTTGATTGGCAACCCATCCACAACTTTAAACTTTGATTAGATCACCCCTTAACCTTCGAAATTCCAGGGATATAGAGTAAAGCTCCGTCTACACTGTCCCATCAAATGCTGCCAAGCTATTAGTTAGCTATTGAGTAAATCTCTGTCCTCACTGTTATATCAAACACTCCCAGGGCAGGTACAGTGTGGGGGTATATACAGAGTAAAGCTGACTCGATATGTGCCTCTCTTTCCCTTCCTCCATCCAGATGGAGAGAGTAACAGTGAGAGAGACAGGGATAGATATAGAGAGAGTAAAACAGAGAGAGGGAAGGATAGCAATGGGGAGGAAGTATCAGTGAGAAAGAGGAAGAGATTGGGATGGAGAGTGTCGGTCAGTGTTCCTGCAAAGCTGTGTTCAGCAGACTGGAAGATTTGACACAGCGAAGATTGGGATTGAGAGGGGACAGAGGGAGATAGAGATAGAGAGAGAAGAGCAGACATATAAACATGGAGAGAGTAGCAGAGTGGGGAACTAGCGATTGAGTGGTAAGGGAGAGGGCAAGACGGAGATGGAGAGAGATTACCAGTCAGAGTCGCTTTCCACTTCTCTCTCCATGTATATCTCTCCCTTTCTCACTGTTACACTCTCTCCATCTTTATTTCTCCCTCTCTCCTGGTGTTTCACACTCTATGCCTATTTCTTGTACCTCCGTGTACACAGGATTACATCAAACTATGATTATATTTGACATTTGCCTTTTCGATCTAACCGAACAACGTGACTGTCTCCAACATTCTCTCTGTGTCTGTGAACAGCGGGACCTTGGAGTAAATGTTCACTGATTCCTTAGGGTAACAGATAGCGAGAGACTGGGATTCAGAGAATAACAGAGTGGCAGAGATTGGGATTCTGAGGGTAACAGAGAGGGAGAGATTGGGTATCAGAGGATAATAGAGTGGCAGAGTTTGGGATTCAGAGGGCAACAGAGAGGGAGAGATTGGGTTTCAGAGGATAATACAGAGACTGGGATTCAGAGGGTAACAGGGAAGGAGAGACTGGGTTCAAAACGTCACAGAGGGAGAGACTGGGATTCAGAGGGTAACAGGGAGGGAGAGACTGGGATTCAGAGGGTAACAGAAAGGGAGAGACAGGGATTTACAGGGCAACAGAGAGAGAGAGACTGGGATTCAAAGGGGAACAGAGAGAGAGAGACTGGGATTCAGAGGGTAACAGAGAGAAGAGACTGGGATTCAGAGGGTAACAGAGAGAAGAGAGTGGGATTCAGAGGGTTACAGAGGTTAACAGAGAGGGAGTGACTAGGATTCAGAGGGTAACAGGGAAGGAGAGACTGGGATTCAGAGGATAATAGAGAGGCAGAGACTGGGATTCAAAGTGCAACAGAGAGGGAGAGACTGGGATTCAGATGGAACAGAGAGAGAGATACAGAGAGAGAGAGAAGGATAGAGGAACAGCCAGTGATAGATGCAGAGACAGAGATAATGCCAGAGAGAGACAGAGATAGAAGGTGAGGGAGAGAGAGGGAGTGACAGAGAGGGAGAGACAGATGGAGGGAGAGAGAGACAGAGAGAGGGTCAGAGAGCGAAGAAGAGAGGGAGTGACAGGGAGGGAAAGATAGTTGGAGGGACAGAGAGAGAGACAGAGAGAGGAGAGAGAGGGAGTGACAGAGAAGGAAAGACAGGTGGAGGGACAGAGAGAGAGAGAGACAGAGATGGAAGGAGAGAGAGGGATGGACAGGGAGGGAAAGACAGATGGAGGTATACAGAGAGAGACAGAGTTCGAAGGAGAGAGAGAGCGAGTGAGAAAGAGGGAAAGAGATGGAGGGACACAGAGAGATGGAAGGATAGAATGGGACAGATAGGGAGGGATACAGAAAGAGGGAGAGAAAGAGACAGACTGAGGGAGAGACAGAGGTGGAGAGAGCGAGAGAGGGAGGCACAGAGGAAGAGAGACAGGGATTGGGAGAGAAAGGGATTGGGAGAGAGGGTGAGAGAGAGAGAGAGAGAGAGAGAGGCAAAAGTAGAGGAAGAGCCTGTGATCGATGGAGAGACGGAGATAATGACAGAGACAGAGATAGAAGGAGAGAGAGGGAGTGACAGAGAGGGAAAGAGAGATGGAGAGACAGAGAGAGAGAGAGACAGAGATAGAAGGAGAGAGAGGGAGTGACAGGGAGGGTAGGACAGATGGACCGTTCGAGAGAGACAGACAGAGATAGAAGGAGAGAGAGGGAGTGACAGAGAGGGAAAGGCAGATAGAGGGACAGAGCGAGAGAGGGCGAGACAGAGATAGAAGGAGAGAGAAGGAGTGACAGGGGAAGGAAGACAGATGGAGAGACAGAGAGAGAAGGAGGGAGATGGAGAGACAGAGAGGGAAAGACAGATGGGGAGACAGAGAGAGAGAGGCAGAGATGGAAGGAGAGAGAGGGAGTGACAGGGAGGTAAAGACAGATGGAGGGACAGAGAGAGAGAGAGACAGAGAGAGCAGCAGAGACAGAGATAGAAGGAGAGAGAAGGAGTGACGGGGGGTGGTGGAAGACAGATGGAGAGACAGAGAAAGAGAGACAGAGAGAGGAGAGAGAGGGAGTGACAGGGAGGGAAGGACAGATGGAGGTACAGAGAGAGAGAGACAGAGATAGAAGGAGAGAGAAGGAATGACAGAGAGGGAAAGAATGATGGAGGGACAGATAGAGACAGAGAGAGAGGCAGAGACAGAGAGAGGGGGAGAGAGAGGGACAGAGACGGAGGGATAATGAAGGAAGGAAAAATGGTTTAAACCATTGCTGTCCTGGGAGCGAGGGAGGACGGGAGGGATGAAAAGAGAGAGGGGAAAGAGAAAGGGAGAAATGGTGTCAGAGAAAGAGACAGAGTTATGGACAGAGGCAGAGAGAGAGAGAGAGGGAGAGATGGAGAAAAAGAGACAGAGGGACAGGAGAGGGAGATGGAAGGAGAGATAGGGAGTGACAGGGAGGGAAAGACAAATGGAAGGACAGAGAGAGAGAAGGAGAGAGAGGGAGAGACAGAGAGAAGGACCGAGGGAGGGACAGAGAGAGAAGGAGAGAGGTGGAGTGTTGGGGAGGGAAAGACAGATGGAGGGACAGATCGAGCGACAGATAGGAAGAGGCAGAAATAGAGAGGGAGACAGAGATATAGAGAGGAAAATAATGAGACAGTGACAGAGAGAGAGAGAGAGTAACAGAGAGAGAGAGAGAGAGACACAGACAGAGAGAGAGAGATGGAGACACAGAGAGAAACAGAGAGAGAGGCAGCGGCAGTGAGAAAGAGAGAGAGACAGAGACAGTGATAGCAAAAGACAACGAGAGGGATATATGGGGGGAGAGAAAGTTGTACGGGGAAGGGAGAGCGGGAGAGAGAGGGGAGAAAGAGATAGAGGGGGAGTGAGAGATAGAGGGGGAGTAGAGAGATAGAGGGGGAGGAGAGAGATAGAGGGGAGGAGAGAGAAAGAGGGGGAGGAGAGAGATAGAGGGGGAGGAGAGGGAGATAGAGGGGGAGGAGAGGGAGATAGAGGGGGAGAGGGAGATAGAGGGGGAGAGGGAGATCGAGGGGGTGAGGGAGGTAGAGGGGGAGAGGGAGGTAGAGTGGGAGTGGGAGATAGAGGGGGAGAGGGAGATAGAGGGGGGAGAGGGAGATAGAGGGGGGAGAGGGTGATAGAGGGGGAGAGGGAGATAGAGGGGGGAGAGGGAGATAGAGGGAGGAGAGGGAGATAGAGGGAGGAGAGGGAGAGAGCGGGAGAGGGAGACAGAGGGGGATTGGGAGATAGAGGGGTATTGGGAGATAGAGGGGGAGAGGGAGATAGAGGGTGGAAACGGAGATAGAGGGGGAGAGATAGATGGGGTAGAGGGTGGTGAACCTGTGGAATTCTCTACCGCAGAAGGCAGTGGAGGCCAAGTCATTAAATATATTCATGGAGGAGAGAGATATATTTCTTAATGTCAAAGGGATCAAGGGGTATGGGGAGAAAGTGGGAACAGGGTACTGAATTAGACCATCGGTCATGATATTTATTGAATGACGGAGCAGGCCCAAAGGGCCGAATGGCCTGCCCCTGCGCCTATTTTCGATGTTTCTATGAGAGAAGCAGACTGGGAGAGGGAGAGGTAGAGAGAGAAGGAGAAACAGAGAGAGAAGGAGAGATAGAGATGCAGAGAGGTGACCCTGAGATTCTCTCTCTCTCACACACAAACATGCAGACACACACATAAAGGGACACACAGACACACACACATAGACACACACAAAGTCACACACAGACACACACACACACACACACACACACACACACACACACACAGACACACACACAGATTTTACAATCCACACTGATGACAGTAAAAATGGCCAACAGAACTTCAGTAACAATCCCCAGTGTCTGCCCAGTCCTGTGAAGGACAGAGCGAGAGATAGGGAGTGACGGAGAGAGACCTTGGAAGGAGGAGGACAAAACAGCTTGTAGGAGAGACTTTACATTTATTTGTGTTCTGCAGATTTAATTACAAGTTGAAAGGGACTGGACACTGAAAAAACTGTCAGCACACAACAACTACACTGAGAGACTTTAGATGTGAGGGAAGGGGAGACACTTTACAATCCACTCTGATGTCAGTAAAAATCCCCAATCACAAGCTCAGTAACAATGTTTGATATTTTCAAACTGCAGGGAAAGAATTAAAGGTTCGAAGTTAACTACGAGATGGCTGAAAGCATTGCTGTGTTGGGATTAACATGTCAATGGACAGGCCTCCTCCCCCGCCCCCGAGGCAGGTGATTGAGAGACAGCCCAACATGTCAGAGGCTCAAGGGGTGGAGTTTGCAAACAGCTCACTCAGGATATAAACTGGGTTTGAAGATCTCAGTTCCAATCACAAAAGCCACCTTTCACTCTCTCTCTAGAGAGAGTGGACACATTCCCCAGTCTGATTCAGTGTGTGTGTCTGTGTATCTGTGTGTGTGCTCTCTCTGTCTCAATCTGGTTTATAACTGTGATTTGATTGTATTTGAATATTGCTGATTGTCTGTGTAACTGAGAAAGGAAACCCTGGGCTCTTGCTATGCAATTTAGTTGAAATATGTCCTCGCTTTGTATTTAATCCATTTTTTTTCTCTTTCTTTCCCCTGAGGAATTTTCATTCTGAAAATTGCACGGTGAAGGTGAAAAGAGGGAAAGTTTGGGACGAGGAATCCTTGGACAGATTGAGGCCTTGTCCACAGGCTGCACCCAAAGGGCCCACGTGAGTCGTGTCTATTTATCAGCCCGAGGTTCAATTTCCTCTCTGGGGCCCACTTCGCAAGATTCATTCTCTCTCTCCATCTGTCTCTCTGAATGAGAGTACCAGGAGGGAGAGAGACGCCAGAGAGTGAGGGAAACATAGAGAGAATCAGAGGGGGAGAGGAGGGGTAGCTGGCTGTTATCAGAATGCTGTTTGTGGGATCTTGCTGTGCACCAACGGCCTGCAGCTTTTCCAACATTGTAACAGTGACGACCACTTTAAAAATTAACTCATTGAGGGTCAAAAGCTTGGAATTAAGTCACAAATGTGATAGTTTCTAAAGGCTTGTTATAATTCTAGAGTAATCCGTGTGCTTTGGGCAATGTTCGGAATCTTTACTGTTAAATAAGATGTACGGAGTTATTTTCTTTAAAAATGCCTTTCAATCAATTTTCTCACTTTCCCTCTTGCCTTCTGGAATTTTCATTCTGAAAACTGCATCGTGAAGATGAAAAGAGGTAAAGTCTGGGACGAGGAATCCTTGGAGAAGAGCATCCTCCCGAGGGGACGGACTGAGGCCTTGTCCACAGGCTGCACCCAAAGAGCCCACGTGAGTTATGTCTGTTTATTGGCCCGAGGTTTAATATCCTCTCTGGGGCCCTGGGTTATCTAGTTCCTGTCGGATTGGGGCTCTGGAGTTTTAAACATGTTGAAAGCCTGGGGTTAAAGGAGCAGCCCCAGGAAGGAGTCCCATTTGCAATTGCTCCATCCAGCCCTGTCTGTGAGGTTTGATGATGTTTTGGGCAATGCTTCGTGAACTTAGTGAAGTAAGATGCACGGTGCCCATTTTAATTCATTTTACTGTAGTTCTGAGGTTAGCTTTCCCTCTGTCTCCACATTCTTTCCCTGTGTCTCTATCTCCCCCCATGCTTTCTCTTCTCTGTCTCGGTTACACACTCTCCATCGCCACTTAAACCTTTAATAAATAAAAATAAACATACCACACACAGCAATGTGATTTGTCGTTATTTGAAATGGTGAGACGGAATCAGCAGCTTGTTCCCAGTTTAAAGAGGGAGTTTCACCCTTTCTAGGGACTGAAATCTGGCCATTATCACATTGCTGCTTGTGGGATCTTGCTGTGCATCTAGTGCCCTGCAGCATTCCTACATGACAACAATGAGGACACTTCCCTCCCTGTCACACCATTTTAGAAGTGAATTCATTTTGTGTAAAGCTCCCCTGAAGGCCTGGAATTAAAGTCCGGAGCTTGGAGCCGGTATAATTCCAGAGTGATGCTGGTATTTAGGGCAGTGACGTGAATTTGAGGGTGAAATAAATTGTGGGATCTTGCTGTGCACATATGGCATGCAGTGTTTCCAACATTGCAATAGTGACGAGCACTTAAACAGTTCACTGAGTGTCAAATGTTCCCGATTCAAACAATTCAGTTTACTGAAGTTCTGAGTTTCGAATTCTCTCTGTCTTTCTCCAGAATTCTTTCCCTCTGTTTCTCTATTTAAACCTTTAATAGTTAAAAACACACACAGCTGTGTGATTTGTTGTTGGTTTAAATGGTGAGACAGAAATATTTCACAGCTATTTTCAGTCAAGATTGCAGATGAGATAGAGGGACAAAAACAGATATGGATGGAGAGAGAGAGACAGGGGAGAGAAATACACAGACGGGGAGAGAGAGACAGAGACAGGGAGAGAGATACAGAGACAGAGGAGAGAAATACACAGACAGGGAGAGAGATAGAGAGACAGGGGAGAGAAATACACAGACAGGGGAGAGAGATACAGAGACAGGGCAGAGAGATACAGAGACAGGGAGAGAGAGATACAGAGACAGGGGAGAGACATACAGAGACAGGGGAGAGAAATACAGAGACAGGGGAGAGAAATACAGAGACAGGGGAGAGAGATACAGAGACAGAGGAGAGAAATACACAGACAGGGAGAGAGATACACAGACAGGGGAGAGAAATACACAGATAGGGGAGAGAAATGCAGAGACAGGGGAGAGAGATACAGAGACAGGGAGAGAGATACAGAGACAGGGGAGAGAGATACAGAGACAGACACAGAGAGGTGGAGGTTGCTGTCTGAACCCTTTTATCCTTTGGTTTATTAAATGTGATTTGTCTGTATTTGCGTGTTGCTGAGAGTGTGTCTGTGTCACTGAGGGCAATTCCTGGGCTCTTGCTGTGCTATTTTGCTTAACAATGCCTTTTAATCAATTGTGGGATCCTGCTGTGCATCCATTCCCTGGATCAATTCCTACATTACAATACTGAGGCAGAAACAGATGGAGAGAAAAAGAGGGAGAGTGAGAAACAGCTAGAGGTGGCAGATTAAATGCAGAGAGAGAGAGAGAGAGAGAGAGACAGGTGAGTGAGGGAGGGAAGGCAGAGAAAGGTGGACAGAGACAGAGAGAGAGGGAGAGACAAATCGACACTCAAAACCTTGGTAAACTGAATATTGAAGTGTCACCATTGCTGGGATCTTGCTGTGCACACACTGCCTGCAGGTTTCCTGCATTGCAACAGTGGACCACTTTCAAAATTAATTCATTGAGAGTCAACTGCACCTGAGGGCCAATAATTACAAGAGCTGAACGTGAAGCTGCATAAAGGTTGTTTTCAGTTTCAAGATGGAGTTTAGCATTTTCTCAGGAGTGTGATGGGATATTTGGATCTGATCGCATTGTGGGATCCTGCTGTGCATACATTCCCTGCATCAATTTCTACATTACAACACTGAGGCAGAAACAGGTGGCGAGAAAAAGAGGGACAGTGCGAAACAGCTGGAGGTGGCAGGTTAAACAGCAAGAGAGAGAGAGAGAGAGAGAGAGAGAGACAGGCGGAGTGTGGCTGAGGGAGGGAAGGCAGAGAAAGATAGAGAAAGACAGAGAGAGAGAGAAATCCACACTCAAACCTTGGTTGAAGTGTCACCATTGCTGGGATCTTGCTGTGCACAGCTTGCAGGCTGTTATCAGACTGCTGCTTGTGGGATCTTGCTGTGTCCCAATGACCTGCAGCATTTCCAACATTGCAACAGTGACGAGCACTTTAAAAATTAATTCATTGAGTGTCAAATACTTCTGTGAATCAGCAATGAAATGGGTGAAATGTGAAGGTTTGTAAAGGCTTGTTCTCATTCCTGAATATTGCTGGTGTTTTAGGCTGTGGGCTGAATTTGACAGTGAAATGAAACACCTGGGGACCATTTGAATTCAGTTTTTCAGGGATGGGAATGTGGATTTCTCTCTCCATCCTTCGACAGGAGAGGGGATGGGGGTCTCCAGTGTTTGTGTGCTTTTACAATGAGGCAGAAACAGATGTAGAGAGACACACCGAGAAATAGAGAGAGAGGGGGAGAGAGAGACAGCAGGAAATGACAGGGGAAACACATCTACACTTCCCAGTCTCTGGCTCTGTGTCAGGGGATGTGTTTGTAAGTCACTGAGAGATTGTTTTATGTCAGTGAGTTTGAGAGAAAGAGCCCTGGGCTCTTGCTGTGTTTTATTTCTGTTCAAAAATGCTTTGCTTTGTTTGAATCAATTTTATTTCTCTTATTCCCAAGGAGAATCTTTTCGGAAGCTGCAGCTGTGATGATGCAGAGGGAGAATCTTTTCGCCATGTGGAATTCTCAGACAAGAGCTTTAACCAGGGAGGGAAAATAATAATACATATATATTTGTCATTGTCAAATTCATTTCTAAATACAGAAAAGAAAACTGTTTGTGTTTTCGGGGCAGATAGAAAAACAAAGTGCTGGAAATGCTCAGTATTTCCAGAACAGTTTTTATTTCAGATTTCCAGCATCCTCAGTATTTTGATTTTGTGTTTTCGGGGGTCTGTGGATTTTATTTTTACCACAAGGGAGGGGGCTGGAGGGTGCTCCAAAGGGAATAGTTTGGGAATTGCTGCTCCAGAACAGTCAATGTAATCCCAGAGATTTCCCTCTCTCCATCTCTTGCTGCAACTTGTTCCCTGCACCTTCCTCTTTGTTCCTAACTCTGTTTCTTCACATCTTTAAATCCCTGTCTCTGTATCTCTCAACATCCTTTCTATCTCTGCCTCTCTCTGGAGTCTCACAGGTTTCCATTGTCATTCTCTTTCTGCGACTCTCTGCATCTTTATCTGTCTCTCTTTCACTCCATTTCTTCTCTCACTCACTTCCAAATCCCTGAATCTTTCCATCTCTGCTCCTCCTTTCCTGCAAGATTATCTCTGCATTTCCCCCATCCCGCAGCATCCCTCTCTATTCTGTAAACACACCTTACTTTGTATCTCTGCCCCTCCACATCTTTCTGTCTCTGCATCTCTCTCTTGGTCTGGGATCTTTCTCAATATCTCCATTTCTCTCTCTCTCTCTGCCCTTCTCAGTATTTCCGACCCTCTGTTCTCAGTTTCTCTCACTGGTGTCGGACTCCCTTCATCTCATTCTCCAGCTCCCTTTCCATTTATTTCTCTCTCTCTCTGTTCTGTCCTAATCCCGGGATCTGTTTTCTGTGTTTCTGTCCCTCTGTCAGGTGGTGGATTTGAACTCACAGCCTTGGTGTTGTACAGGGTGATTGTGAAGTGGGATCCTGCTTTCCATCTCTGCCCAGTTTTGCTCCCATTGAGGTAAAAACAGGGTAGAGATTCTGAACGGACAGCCGATACACAACCACCCTCCTCCCCTCCACCCTGGTTTGCACCATTGGCACCAAGTCCAAGTCCAGCCCAGTGTTTCTTTGACTCTCTGTGTATCTGCTCCCCAACTGTCTCTGCCTGTCTCCTTGTGGTTCAATGTTTTTCAGGGATGGGAATGTGGATTTCTCTCTCCATCCTTCAGCCATGATCTAACATGGGTGGGACAGGATCAAAGGGCTGAATGGCCTCTTCCCGCCCCTGTGCAATATCAATGTGTGAGTGTTTGTGTGTGTCTCCCTCTGTTTGATTCCCTGAAGCCGATGGGGAGAGCAGGTGAAACACCTTTCTGCAGAGAGGGCTGTGTCTGTGGCTGGGATCTTCCTGTGCGTTAAAGGCTCAGAATACCAGTTAGCCTCTGAAGGTCCTTGCTCTATGCCCGGCCCTGATTTTGGCCAGACAGGAGTTAAAGGTGCCGGGGATCTGGGAGCAAGTTGTTGGAATTCCAGTGGCTTATCCAGATCTGGAATTAAAATGAACGAAAGATTGTCGGGAGATGGAGCCAAACCCAGGAAAGTGATAGAGGTGGGAATAACACGGTGGGGGGTGAGGGGGGTAGGGGGCTGTTCACGGGGGTGATGATACAGGGTGAGAATTAGTAGAGGGGGCTTTTACAGGACAGGGAGGGTATTTAGAAACCGGGAGAGTTTACAGTGGAGAGCGGGGGGAGAATTAGATTGGGTTCAGTTAATGGGGGGGGTATTTAGATGGGAGTCTGTTGCGGGCGGGTACAGAGATGGGAGTCTGTTCCCGGGGGGTATTTAGATGGGAGTTTGTTCCTGGGGGGTTATTCAGAGGGGAGTTTGAGCCGGGGGGTGGTGTGTATTTAGATGGTAGTGTGTTCATGGGGAGGTATTTAGATGGGAATTTGTTGCTGGAGGGTTATTCAGAGGGGAGTTTGTTCCCGGGGGGGTATTTAGATGGTAGTTTGTTCATGGGGAGGTATTTAGATGGGAGTTTGTTATTGGGGGTGTATTTAGATGGGAGTTTGTTCATGGGGATGTATTCAGTTGGGCATTTGTTCCCGGGGGGGTATTTAGATGGGAGTTTGTTCCTGGGGTGTAGTTAGATGGCAGTTTGTTCTGGGGGGTGTATTTAGATGGCAGTCTGTTCCGGGGTGTGGGTATTAAGATGGGAGTTTGTTCCCGGGGGGTATTTAGATGGGGGTCTGTTCCTGGGGGGTGTTATTCAGATGGGAGTCAGTTACTGGGGGTGTATTTAGATGGGAGTTTGTTCTGGGGTGGGGGTATTAAGATGGGAGTTTGTTCCCGGGGGGTATTCAGATGGGAGTCAGTTACTGGGGGTGTATTTAGATGGGAGTTTGTTCTGGGGTGGGGGTATTAAGATGGGAGTTTGTTCCCGGGGGGTATTCAGATGGGAGTCAGTTACTGGGGTTGTATTTCGATGGGAGTTTGTTCCCGGGGGGGAATTTAAATGGGTGTTTGTTTCCGGGGTCTATTTAGATGGGAATCTGTCCTGGGCGGGTGGTAGTTTGATGGGTTGTCTTATAACAGAGGGAAGGGGATAATTAGATGGGGGTCTGTTGATAATAAGGGTATTAGATGGGGGTCATTTAACAGGGGATATCAGACAGTTGTCTGCAGATGAGGATTATTTAGATCGGGGGTGTCTGTACAAGGGGGGGATGTTTTCTGGCGGGGGGAATTGCAGGAAAAAGATTTGCATGGTGGATAAAAATTGCGGGCGGTGGATAAATTGAGGGCGGTGGATAAATTGAGGGCGGTGGATAGGGTCAGGAAAAGACAGAAAAATTTTGAAGGAGTGAGAGAAATGATAGAAAGAGAAATAGAGATGACAGAAAGATACAAAGAAAGAGAGAAGGGAAAAAAGTGGAGGGAAAAAAGTGGAGGGAAATAACAGAGACACAAAGAAATTGAAGGCACCAAAGAGACAGACAGAAAGCCAGTGAGAAAGACACAGAGAATCACAGAGAGATTGAGAGAGAGGACAGAGAATCACAGAGAGATTGAGAGAGAGGACAGAGAATCACAGAGAGATTGAGAGAGAGGACAGAGAAAGCCATTGAGACAGAAAGACGCACAATCACTCAGAGAGAGAGAGAGAAATACAAAGTGAGGGAGAGAGAGAGAGATGGAGGAACAGAGAGAGAGAGAGAAAAACAGAGACAGAAATACAAGGTGAGGGAGAGATTGAGAAATAGAGAGAGTGAGAGAGAGATTCAGTGCGAAAGAGAGAGATTGAGTGCGAGAGAGATTCAGGGAGAGAGAGATTGAGTGCGAGAGAGATTGAGTGAGAGAGATTGAGTGCGAAAGAGATTGAGTGCGAAAGAGATTGAGTGCGAAAGAGATTGAGTGCGAGAGAGATTGAGTGCGAGAGAGAGAGATTGAGTGCGAGAGAGAGAGATTCAGTGCAAGAGAGAGAGATTCAGTGCAAGAGAGAGAGATTCAGTGAGTGAGAGACTCAGTGAGTGAGAGATTCAGTGAGAGAGAGATTCAGTGAGAGAGAGATTCAGTGAGAGAGAGATTGAGTGCGAGAGAGATTCAGTGTGAGAGAGATTCAGTGCGAGAGAGATTCAGTGCGAGAGAGAGATTCAGTGCGAGAGAGATTCAGTGGGAGAGAGATTCAGAGAGAGAGAGATTCAGTGGGAGAGAGATTCAGTGGGAGAGAGATTCAGTGGGAGAGAGAGTGAGTGAGAGAGAGATTGAGTGAGAGAGAGATTGAGTGAGGAGAGAGTGAGTGAGGAGAGAGATTGAGTGCGAGGGAGAGTCTGTGAGAGGGAGAGTCTGTGAGAGGGAGATTGAGTGAGAGGGAGATTCAGTGCGTGGGAGATTCAGTGCGTGGGAGATTCAGTGAGAGAGAGATTCAGTGAGAGTGAGATTCAGGAGGAGAGAGATTCAGTGGGAGAGAGATTCAGTGGGAGAGAGATTCAGTGAGAGAGAGATTCAGTGAGAGAGAGATTCAGTGAGAGAGAGATTCAGTGAGAGAGAGATTCAGTGGGAGAGAGATTCAGTGGGAGAGAGATTCAGTGGGAGAGAGATTGAGTGAGAGATTGAGTGATTCAGAGAGAGATTCAGTGAGAGAGAGATTGAGTGAGAAAGAGATTGAGTGAGAGAGAGATTGAGTGAGAGAGATTCAGTGGGAGAGAGATTAAGTGAGAGAGAGATTGAGTGAGAGAGAGATTGAGTGAGAGAGAGATTGAGTGAGAGAGAGAGTGATTCAGAGAGAGATTCAGTGAGAGAGAGATTCAGTGAGAGAGAGATTCAGTGAGAGAGAGATTGAATGAGAGAGAGTTTGAGTGAGAGAGAGATTGAGTGAGAGAGACTTAGTGAAAGAGACTGAGTCAGAAGAAGGGAGAAAAGCAGAAACAGACAATAAAGATGTGATACTCACCATCCCACACCGTCTGCTTTCCATCGTTGGACTCGAACACCTTCCCTCCATCAACTCATCCATGGGGAAAAGATCCTGGAGAGGGGCATTGTGGTGGGATTTGGAGAAAAGCGTCAGGACTGGGACAGAGAGATTGGGGGATTCAGACTGGACTCTCTCTCTCACACACACACACACACTGTAATCAGTTCCAATTCACCTGGGCGCAGAGATTGAGACACAGAAACTCACCTTCAGAAACCAGCTGCATGGAAGGAAAGAATGTGGTCTGATGTTGTCCTAATATATCCCAGAACCTGTCACTCAAAACAGACAGTCTACCCAAAATGCAGCTTAACCAACCAGCTCTCAGCTTCCTCCATCTGGACACTCCCTCCCAGGTATGGGACAGTCCAAGGTGAGTCTCTGTGTAAACAGCGAATGGGGGAGAGAGGGATATTCCAGACATATCCCAAATGGACCATTCCAGATAGAAACCTGTCTGTCTCTCTCTCCCTTCCCCAAAAACCTCATTAACAGAACAGAAAAACTGCTGTAATTTAAAACCTGGAGGGGCCGGTTTGGATAATAACCATTTAACACTGATTGTATTAAATGTCTTTCACGATTCACCTCCAGTTAACAGAAAGTTCAGAAAATGACTCATTGCAATTACCTTGAAATTCTGACAAAGTGTTATTGCTGGAGAGGCCTGTTTGACTGCAGTATAAACATGCGGTTTTTATTCGGTTTTTCATTTCCACTGTGTGACAAAGACTGAAACTAGAGCCAGGTTAATGAGGCAGCCAAGAGAACTTTTATAACCAGTGACATTTCACACAACAATTCTTACCCTTATTTACAGTTGTATTAGTCAATGATTCTTTGCCCTGTATTTGATGCTGCTGTATTTATGTATTAACTGTAATCAATCAATAAAACCTTCTTAACATTCACCAGTTTAATGTTACAAGGGTTCACAAAGCTGGGAAATGGCCAGTTATCACAAATGGTGTTAAACATCTTCCACTTTTCACCTCCAGTTTATATAAAGTTCAGCAATAAAGACCTCTACTTTCTGACAAAGAGTTTTTACTGCTGTAATAAAGTGTCACTTGTTTACATTTGCTTCCAGACTGTTTCTATCCTCTGCTCTCCTGGGGGATTCAGAGGGATTTTTGTTCATTGTTTGTCCACATTCAGGAGGTTCCAGATCCTCTGCAGCTGCTGTCCTGGAGACATTAATTGCATTGTATTCAAAATCTTTCCCTCATTTTGGAGATATGAGGAGAGACTGTTTACACTAGTAGAGGGGTGAAACAAATAGGCAGGGAGTTATTATGGTCTGGAATTCACTGTCTGACAGGTTTCTGAAAGCAGATTCAATATTAACTTTCAAAGGTCAATTGGAGTAAAATTTCAACTACTTGTAGTTATAGTAGAGAAGATACCAGCATAGAAAGAGAAGTGTGAGAGAGAGAGATGTCATAAAGTAGGTGATCAAGAACTCAACACAACTTATATTGAGAGTTTTTATTTATAAATGACTGTTTCAGTTTTATTTGATCCTGTTGTTTTATTTATACATTACCTTTAATCACTCAATATAACTTTGCAAACAGGAATGAGTTTCATGTTACAAGTGTTCACACAGTAGAAAAATAGCCATTTTACAAAAGTTGCATTGAAATTATTTTATTTAGCATCTCAAGTTTACAATAAAGTAAATTCTTCAGACTTGTGGAAACTTTCAAACTCAGCAAGGGAATCTCCCATCAGTAATGGCTCAGCATCTCCATCTGCTGGTGTCCCTGTCTCACTGCAGTTAATGTCCCTCTCTCACAATCTCCATCTGCTGGTGTCCCTGTCTCACTGCAGTTAATGTCCCTCTCTCACCATCTCCATCTGCTGGTGTCCCTGCCTCACTGCAGTTCATGTCCCTCTCTCACCATCTCCATCTGCTGGTACCCCTGCCTCACTGCAGTTACTGTCCCACACTCACCATCTCCATCTGCTGGTGTCCCTGCCTCACTGCAGTTAATGTCCCCCTCTCACCATCTCCATCTGCTGGTGTCCCTGCCTCACTGCAGTTAATGTCCCCCTCTCACCATCTCCATCTGCTGGTGTCCCTGCCTCACTGCAGTTAATGTCCCTCTCTCACCATCTCCATCTGCTGGTGTCCCTGCCTCACTGCAGTTAGATTAGATTAGATTAGATTCGAGATGTAGCACTGAAACAGGCCCTTCGGCCCACCGAGTCTGTGCCGAACATCAACCACCCATTTATACTAATCCTACACTAATCCCATATTCCTACCAAACATCCCCACCTGTCCCTATATTTCCCTACCACCTATACTAATGACAATTTATAATGGCCAATTTACCTATCAACCTCAACCGATCAGTTAATGTTCCTCTCTAACCATCTCCATCTGCTGGTGTACCTGTCTTACTGCAGCTGCTGTCCTCCTCTCACTATCTCCATCTGCTGGTATCCCTGTCTTACTGCAGTTACTGTCCTCCTCTCACCATCTCCATCTGCTGGTATCCCTGTCTTACTGCAGTTACTGTCCTCCTCTCACCATCTCCATCTGCTGGTATCCCTGTCTTACTGCAGCTACTGTCCCCCTCTCACCATCGCCATCTGCTGGTATCCCTGTGTCACTGCAGTTAATGTCCCTGTCTCACCATCTCCATCTGCTGGTGTCCCTGTCTCACTGCAGTTGCTGCCCTCGCTCACCATCTCCATCTGCTGGTGTCCCTGCTTCACTGCACTTACTGTCCCACTCACCACCTCACAATCACTGCGATTTTCAGCTTTGTCCACTGGCGGCGTTTGTTGACAAAAGCAACCACAAGGTGGCGCTGTACTGGCACATGCGCAAATGTCGCCTGTTCCACTTGAACATCATGGTCTGCCCACGCTCAGGCAGCTGCCTAGAGAAAAGACAAAGTCAGAAAAAGACAGAGTCAGAAATAGAGAAAAGACAGAGTCAGAAAGAGAGAAAAGACAGAGTCAGAAAGAGAGAAAAGACAGAGTCAGAAAGAGACAGAGTCAGAAATAGAGAAAAGACAGAGAGTCAGAAATAGAGAAAAGACAAAGTCAGAAAAAGACAGAAAGTCAGAAATAGAGAAAAGACAGAGTCAGAAATAGAGAAAAGACAAAGTCAGAAAAAGACAGAAAGTCAGAAATAGAGAAAAGACAGAGTCAGAAATAGAGAAAAGACAGAAGGTCAGAAATACAGAAAAGACAAAGTCAGAAATTGCGGGGGGTGGGGGGGGGGGTTGGATAAAACACGAGAGAAAAGAGAGAATGAGCGAGAAAGGAGGAGCAAAAAGATAGAGAAATAAAGAGAGAAGGAAGGAGAGAAAAGATAGAAGAAAGAGACAAAGAAGGGAGAGAAAAAGAATGAGAGAAAAGATAGAAACAGAAGTCAGAAATAGAGAAAAGACAAACTCAGAGAAATAGAGAAAAGACAGAAGGTCAGAAATAGAGAAAAGAGAGTCAGAAATGGAGAAAAGACAGAAAGTCAGAAATAGAGAAAAGACAGAGAGTCAGAAATACAGACAAGACAGAGAGTCAGAAATAGAGAAAAGACAAAGTCAGAAATAGAGAAAAGACAAAGTCAGAAAAAGACAGAAAGTCAGAAATAGAGAAAAGACAGAGAGTCAGAAATAGAGAAAAGACAGAGAGTCAGAAATACAGAAAAGACAGAGTCAGAAATACAGAAAAGACAGAGTCAGAAATACAGAAAAGACAAAGTCAGAAATACAGAAAAGACAAAGTCAGAAATACAGAAAAGACAGAGTCAGAAATACAGAAAAGACAGAGTCAGAAATACAGAAAAGACAAAGTCAGAAATACAGAAAAGACAAAGTCAGAAATACAGAAAAGACAAACTCAGAGAAATAGAGAAAAGACAGATAGTCAGAAATACAGAAAAGACAGAGAGTCAGAAAAAGACAGAAATAGAGAAAAGACAGAAAGTCAGATATAGAGAAAAGACAAAGTCAGAAATACAGTAGAAAGAAAGTCAGAGGAATAGAGAATAGGCCGAAAGAGACACAGAAAAAGAGGAGGGAAAAAAGTGGAGGGAAAGAACTGTGACACAAAGAAATTGCAGGCAGCAAAGAGACAGGCAGAAAGCCAATGAGAAAGGCACACAGAGAATCACAAAGAGATTGAGAGAGAGAAGGACAGAGAATCACAGAGAGATTGAGAGAGAGAAGGACAGAGAATCACAGAGAGATTGAGAGAGAGAAGGGCAAAGAAATCCATTGAAACAGAAAGACACACAATCATTCAGAGAGAAACAGAGAGAGAGAGAAACACAAAGTGAGAGGGAGAGATGGAGGAACACAGAGGGAGAGAGAGAACCAGAGAGAGAGAAAAAAAAGAGCGAGAGAGAGAAAAAAAAGAGAGGGAGAGAAACACAGAGCGAGAATCGAGAGAGACAGAAACACAGAGAGAGAGAAACACAGAGAGAGAGAAACAGAGAGAGATTGAGGAACATAGAGAGAGAAAAACAGAGAGATATAGACACAGAGAGATTGAAAGAGAGAGATTGAGGCAAAAGGAGAGAGAAAGGCAGAGAGGGACAATAAAGATGTGATACTCCCCATCCCACACGGTCTGCGCTCCATCATTGGACTCTAACACCTTCCCTCCATCAGCTCCTCCATGGGGAAAAGATCCTGGAGAGGGAGATTGGGGTGGGAATTGGAGACAAGGGTCAGGACTGGGACAGAGAGAGCAGGGGATTCAGACTGGACTCTCTCACACACACACACACACTAAGCAGCTTGCAATTCACCTGGGCACAGAGACACAGAGACTGAGATACAGAAACTCACCTGAACAAACCAGCCGCATGGAAAGAAAGAATGGAGGCTGATGTTGTCCTAATATATCCCAGAACCTGTCACTCAAAACAGACAGTCCATCCCAAATACAGCTCACCCAACCAGCTATCAGCTTCCTTCATCTGGACACTGCCTCCCAGGTATGGGACAGTCCAAGGTGAGTCTCTGTGTAAACAGGGAATGGGGAGAGAGGGATATTCCAGCCATATCCCAAATGGACCATTCCAGACAGAAACCTGTCTGTCTGTCTCTTTCTCTCTCTCCCTCCCCCAAAAACATCATCAACAGAACAGAAAAACTGCTGTCATTTAAAACCTGGGGAGGGTGGTTTGGATAATGGCCTTTTAACACTAATTGTATTAAATGTCTTCCACTATTCACCTCCAGTTAACAGAAAGTTCAGAAAATGACTGAAAATGTCTGACTGCAGTTACCTGGGAATTCTGACAATGAGTTTTTGCTGGAGAGGCCTGTTTGACTGCAGTATAAACAGGCAGTTTTTATTCAGATTTTCAATTCCACTGTGTTTCAAACTAAACTCGAGCCGGGTTAATGATGCAGCCAAGAGAACTTTAACAACTGGTGACAGTTCACACAATTCTCACCCATATTTACAGTTTTATTTCTCAATGATACTTTGCACATTCTTTGCTGCTGCTGTATTTTTGCATTAGGCTGTAATCAATTAAAATTACCTTCTTATTATTTACCAGTTTAATGTTGCAAGGGTTTACAAAGCTGGGAAATGGACATTTAACACAAATTGTATTAAAGATCTTCCACTTGTCACCTCCAGTTTATATAAAGCTCAGCAATAACGACCTCCACATTCTGACAAAGAGTTTTTACTGCTGTAATAAAGTGTCACTTGTTTCCATTTGCTTCCTGACTTGTTATTTTCCCCTGCTCTCCTGGGGGATTCAGAGGGATTAATGTTCATTGTTTGTCCACATTCACGAGGTTTCAGCTCCTCTGCGGTTGCTGTCCTGGAGAAATTAATTGTATTCAAAATCTTTCCCTCAGTTTGGAGACGTGTGAAGAGACTGTTTACACTAGCAGAGGGGAGAAACAATTAGGCAGGGAGTTATTCTGGTCTGAAATTCACTGACAGGTTTCTGAAAGCAGAATCAAAATTAACTTTCAAAAGACAATCGGATCAAAACTTCAATTACTCTGAGTTATAGTACAGAAGATACCAGCATAGAAAGAGAAGTGAGAGAGAGATATCATAACGTTAGTGATGAAGAACTCAACACAACTTATTTAGAGAGTTTTTATTTGTAAATGATTGTTTGAGTTTAATTTGATGCTGTTTTATTTATAAATTATCTTTCATCACTAAAAATACTTTTCCAAACAGGAACCAGTTTAATGTTACAAGTGTTCACATAGTAGGAAGATAGCCATTTAACACAAATTGTATTGAAATTATTTCATTCAGCATCTCAAGTTTACAGAAAGTAAACTCCTCAAACTTTTGGAAACTTTCAAACTCTCAGTAAGACACAATCTCCCATCAGCAATGGCTCAGCATCTCCATCTGCTGGTGTCCCTGTCTCACTGCAGTTACAGTCTCCCCTCTCTCCATCTCCATCTGCTGGTGTCCCTCTCTCACTGCAGTTACTGTCTCCCCTCTTACCATCTCCATCTGCTGGTGTCCCTGTCTCACTGCAGTTACTGTCCCCCTCTCACCATCTCCATCTGCTGGTGTCCCTCTCTCACTGCAGTTACTGTCTCCCCTCTCACCATCTCCATCTGCTGGTGTCCCTGTCTCACTGCAGTTACTGTCTCCCCTCTCACCATCTCCATCTGCTGGTGTCCCTCTCTCACTGCAGTTATTGTCCCCCCTCTCACCATCTCCATCTGCTGGTGTCCCTGTCTCACTGCAGTTACTGTCTCCCCTCTCTCCATCTGCTGGTGTCCCTGTCTCACTGCAGTTACTGTCTCCCCTCTCACCATCTCCATCTGCTGGTGTCCCTCTCTCACTGCAGATGGAGAGACAGAGAGAAAGAAAGAGATAGAAGGAGAGAGAGGGAGAGACAGGGAGGGAAGGACCGACGGAGGGATCGAGAGAGAGAGACAGAGATAGAAGGAGAGAGAGGGAGAGGCAGTGAGGGAAAGACAGATGGAGAGACAGAGAGAGAGAGGCAGAGATGGAAGGAGAGAAAGGGAGTGATAGGGAGGGAAAGACAGATGGAGAGACAGAGAGAAAGAGAGAGATAGAAGGAGAGAGAAGGGAGAGACAGAGAGGGAAAGACAGATGGAGAGACAAAGTGAGAGACAGAGAGAGAAGGAGAGAGATGGAGTGACAGGGAGGGAAGGACAGATGGAGGGATAGAGAGAGAGACAGAGATAGAAGGAGAGAGAATGAGAGATAGAGGGAAAGACAGATGGAGGAACAGAGAGAGAGACAGAGATAGAAGGAGAGAAATGGAGAAACAGAGAGGGAAAGACTGATGGAGGGACAGAGAGAGAGAGACAGAGAGAAGCAGAGACAGAGATAGAAGAACAGAGACAGAGAGGGAAAGACAAATGGAGGGACAGAGAGAGAGACAGAGATAGAAGGAGAGAAATGGAGAAACAGACAGGGAAAGACTGATGGAGGGACAGAGAGAGAGACAGAGTGAAGCAGAGACAGAGATAGAAGGACAGAGACAGAGAGGGAAAGAGAGAGTGGGAGAGAAACAGAGGCAAAGGCAGTTGGAGAGACAGAGAGAGAGAGACAGAGATAGAAGGAGAGAGAGGGAGTGACAGAGAAAGAGGCAGTGACAGAGAGAGAAGGAGAGAGTGGGAGAGAAACAGAGGCAAAGGCAGTTGGAGAGACAGAGAGAGAGAGACAGAGCGAGAAGGAGAGAGAGGGGATGTCAGGGAGGAAAAGACAGATGGAGGGACAGAGTGAGAGACAGAGAGAGAAGGAGAGAGAGGGAGAGACAGAGAGGGAAAGACAGATGGAAGGACAGAGAGGGAGACAGAGAGAGAAGGATAGAGAGGGAGTGTCTGGGAGGGAAAGAATGATGGAGGGACAGAGAGAGACAGAGAGAGAAGTAGAGAGAGGGGGAGTGACAGGGAGGGAAAGACAGATGGAGGGACAGAGTGAGAGACAGAGAGAGAAAGAGAGAGAGGGAGAGACAGAGAGGGAAAGACAGATGGAGTGGCAGGGAGAGAGAGACAGAGAGAGAAGGAGAGAGAGGGAGTGACAGAGAGGGAACGACAGATGGAGAGACAGAGAGAGAGAGACAGAGATAGAAGGAGAGAGCGGGAGAGACAGAGAGGGAAAGACAGATGTAGGGACGGAGAGAGAGACAGAGAGAGAGAGACAGAGCGAGAAGGTGAGAGATGGAGTTACAGGGAGGGAAAGACAGATGGAGAGACAGAGAGAGAGAGACAGAGATAGAAGGAGAGAGAGGGAGTGTCAGGGAGGGAAAGACAGATGGAGGGACAGAGTGAGAGACAGAGAGAAAAGAAGAGATTGGAGTGACATAGAGGGAAGGACAGATGGAGGGATAGAGAGAGGGAAACAGAGAGGGAAAGACAGATGGAGAGACAGAGAGAGAGAGGCAGAGATGGAAGGAGAGAGATGGAGTGATGGGGGGATGGGATGACAGATGGAGAGACAGAGAGAGAGAGACAGAGATAGAAGGAGAGAGAGGGAGAAACAGACACGGAAAGACAGATGGAGGGACAGAGAGAGAGAGAGACAGAGAGGCAGAGAGAGAAAGAGAAGGAGAGAGATGGAGAGACAGAGAGGGAAAGACAGATGGAGAGACAGAGAGAGAGAGAGACAGAGAGGCAGAGAGAGAAAGAGAAGGAGAGAGATGGAGAGACAGAGAGGGAAAGACAGATGGAGAGACAGAGAGAGAGAGACAGAGATAGAGGATAGAGAGGGAGAGACAGAAAGGGAAAGACAGATGGAGGGACAGAGAGAGAGAAGGAGAGAGATAGAGTGACAGGGAGGGAAGGACAGATGGAGGGAAAGAGAGAAATAGACAGAGATAGAAGGAGCGAGAGGGAGTGACAGAGAGGGGAAAACAGATGGAGGGACAGAGAGAGAGACAGAGAAAGGCAGAGACAGAGATAGCGAGAGAGAGAGGGGGGTAAGACAGATAGCGAGGGACAGAGGCAGTGTGAGAGAGGCAGATTAGAAGGTAGCAAATGTAACCCCACTATTTACTAAAGGAAGGAGAGAGAAAATGGGGAAGTAAAGACCTGTTCGTCTAACATCAGTCATTGGGAAAATGTTCGAATCTATAATAAAGGATGTGATAACAGGACACTTAAAGAGAGATTGCAGGGGGTGGGGGGAGAGAGAAATGGGGAGAGAGAGAAATGGGGGGGAGTGAGATGGGGGAGAGTGTCTGAGTGAGACGGAGCAAAGGAGAGAGATACTAGGTTAGGTGGGACAATAAGCTGTGAGGAGAACACAAATAGACTACAAAGAGAGATGGTTTGGGATAGACAGCGATAAATGTCCTAGTGTTGTGGTAACATAAAATGGCCACTGAAAATGAACCTAAAATGGCTGACTGATGTGTGTGGATTTCCACAGATGAGAGGAGAGAGAGACAGACAGACAGACAGAAAGAAAGAGAGACAAAGAGGGAGACAGAGACCAAGACACAGAGAGTGATAGCAGGATATTTGTAGTAGGACAGAGGAAGAGGAGGAGGCCATTTGGCCCCTCAACCCTGTTCTGTCATTCAATGAGCTCATGGCTGATGTGTGATCTAACTCCATGTACCTATCTTTCCCCCTTAATACCTTTGGTTAACAAAAATCTATCAAACTCAGATTTAAAAATTAACAAGTGTCTCAGCATCAATTGCTGATTGTGGAAGAGAGTTCCAAACTGATACCACACCTGGTGTGTTGAAGTGTTTCTTCATTTCACTCCTGAAAGGTTTTTAGACTAGGTTTATATTTTTAGACTATGCCCCCATGTTCTAGACTCTGCAGCCAGTGGGAATTGTTACTCTCTGTCTGCCCTATCAAAGTCTCCTTGTATGCACTGCCCCATCGAACAATCTCAGAGAAGGTACAGCACGGGTTAGATACAGAGTACAGTTCAGTTTAAACATTCCCTGGAGTGTCGGATTAACCCGGCTGTGCCCGGCTCATCCTCAAGACTCACCTGCCTCAGTCACTGAGACGCTCCTGTATCACTTGCCCTAATGGAAGTGGATGCCGGGTTTGGGAGCGGGACAGGCACACGGGATTAGGACGACTGCTCATGTGGAGGATAAGCATCAGTAATCCCTCAGAGAATCAGAACAGACCAGCGAGACTCAGAAAAGGAAACTTGTGTTGAATTTGTGAGTCTTGCATTGTGGAATGTTTTAGTATTTGGTGAGAATGTTGAGCCAGTGATATTTTGCCCCAGTGGGATGAATAGATACTATATGACTTTATTACAACAGTAAGGTACCGTGTGTACTGTAAATATGGACTGAAATAACAATGTCAGTGATCAATTTGCAGCTGAATACTATGACTACAGTTATACCTGCTATCCTGTTATATATGTGCTGCTATACCTGCTATATGTGAGAATGTACATACGACACGATGGGATGAAGTCAAAGTGGCCACTCTTTATATTTTCAGACTATGCCCCAAGTTCCTGACTCTGCAGCCAGTGGGAATATTTACTCTCAGTCCACCCTATCAGTTTCCCTTATTATTTTGTAAACCTTCATCAAATCACCCCATAACCTTCTAAATTCCAGGGATACAGAGTAAATTTCCCTCTACACTGTCCCATCACACACTCCGAGGGCAGGAACATCATTGGGTGGATACAGAGTGAATCTCACTCTACACTGTCCGATAGAGACAGAGAGAGAGATAGATAGAGAGAAACAGAGAGACATAGACTGACAGGGTGACTGACAGAGAAATAAGGATTTTGAACAGGGGATATTGGAAGAGGAGGATGCAATTTAACTCCACAACTCTGTTCCTGCATTCAATGAGATCATGGCTGATCTGTGATCAAACTTACACCATATATCCTGCCTTTGCCCCTTATCTCTTAATACCTTTGGTTAACAAGATTCTATCAATCACAGGTTTAAAAATTAACAAATAAGCCAGCATGAAATTTCCACAAACAGTATCATGAGGGTGTGATGGCTCCCACAGTGGAATAGCTTGCTGAATATTTAAAATAGAGCCAGAGAGAGAGACAGAGATAGGAGAGAGAGGGAGAGACAGAGATGGAAGGAGGGAGAGGGTGGGCAAGACAGATGGAGGGACAGAGAGAGAGAGATACAGGGATAGAAGGAGAGAGAGGGAGAGGCAGAGAGGGAAAGACAGATGGAGAGAGAGAGAGAGAGAGTGGCAGAGATGGAAGGAGAGAGAGGGAGAGACAGGGAGGGAAGGACAGATGGAGGGATAGAGAGAGAAGGAGAGAGATGGAGTGACAGGGAGGGAAGGACAGATGGAGGGATAGAGACAGAGAGAGGCAGAGACAGAGAGAAAAGGAGAGAGTGGGAGAGACACAGAGGGAAAGGCAGTTGGAGAGACAGAGAGATAGACAGAAAGAGAAGGAGAGAGAGGGAGTGACAGGGAGGGAAGGGCCGATGGAAAGACAGAGAGAGAGAGACAGAGAGAGAAGGAGAGAGAGGGAGTGTCTGGGAGGACAGAATTGGACACAATACTAGTTGAGGATGAAGCAGTGTTTTATAAAGCTTCATCATAACCTCCTTGCTTTTATACTCTAAGCCTCTATTTACAAAGCCTAGGATCCCAAATGCCTTTTAACCACTTTCTCAACTAGCTCTGCCACCTTCAATTTGTGCACAGACATCCCCAGGTCTCTCTGTTCCTGCACCCACTTCCTTCTGTTCTTAGGTTCTCATAACACAGAGGGACAGGAGGACAGGGAGGTCTAGAAAGAAGGAGGGGGAGAGAGAGCAAACAAACAGGAAACACGAATGGGAACACTACCACCTGCAAGTTTCCCTTCAGTCACACACCATCCTGACTTGGAACTATATCGCTGCTCCTTCACTGTGACTGGGTCAAAATCCTGGATCTCCCTTCCTAACAGCACTGTGGGTGTACCTACCCCACATGGACTGCAGCGGTTCAAGAAGGAGGCTCAACACCACCTTCTCAAGGGCGATTGTGAATGGGCAATAAATGCTGTCCTGGCCACTAACGCACACATCCAACAAATGAATCAAGAAAATAAAAATTTGACACCGAGTCACTTCAGGAGATATTAGACCAGATGACCAAAAACTTGGTCAGAGGTTGGTTTGAGGGAGAATCTTCAAAGAGGAAAGAGAGTTAGTGAGATGGAGAGGTTTGAGAAAGTAATTCCAGAGTTAGGGCCTTGGCAGCTTGAAGGCACGGCCACCAATGGTGGAACGATTCAAATTGGGGATGTTCAAGAGGCCAGAATTAGAGGATGGCAGATATTGGTGGATTGTGGAGCTGGAGGAGATTGCAGAGATAGGGAGGGGTCATTTGTGGAAGACAATTCCAAAATTCCACCATCCTTTGTGTGTAGAAGTGTTAATAAATTTCACCCTTGAAAGGGTCTTCGACTAATGTTCGATTTTTCGACTGTGCTCCTCGTCCGAGACTCCTCCAACCAGTGAGAAGAGTTTCTCTCTATCTACCCCATCACTTTCCAGTATTGTCTTGTAAACTTTGATCAATTCACCCAGCACAGTGGCACAGTGGTTAGCACCGCAGCCTCACAGCTCCAGCGACCCGGGTTCAATTCTGGGTATTGCCTGTGTGGAGTTTGCAAGTTCTCCCTGTGTCTGCGTGGGTTTCCTCCGGGTGCTCCAGTTTCCTCCCACATGCCAAAGACTTGCAGGTTGATAGGTAAATTGTAGCTCAGTGGGTAATAATCCTGCCTCTGAGTTATACGTTTGTGGGTTCAGGTCTGAACACAAAATCTAGGCTGATGTCACCCAACTGAAAATCAGAACAGACCAGCGAGACACAGAAAAGGAAACTTGTGTTGAATTTGTGAGCCTCGCTTTCTGTAATGTTTTAGTGTTTGGTCAGAATGTTGACCCAATGAAATTTTGCCCCTGTGGCATGAGAGTTATCTGAATAGAGATTATAACATCTTATTACAACATGAAGGTACCGTGCGCACTGAGTATAACAACATTTGCAGCGTCCCATCATGTAAAATACTTTACTGGGTGTGGGATCAGGGTTTGATATTTCCAAAACACTGAGGGAAACTCTAACTTTTAATCAGCCCTGGGAGGAAAGTAAACCTGGAGACTTTCAAACAGTAATCAATGTCAGATTTGATCAATTATTAGGGATTCATCAATTTAGTATACAAAGCAGACAGAATATGCCATGAAAGAGCGGGATATGGGTTTCCTACCAGCCTGCAGAAGGAAGTGCACCCTCTGCAGTTGTGGTATCACCAAAAGCAGCCAAATTAAAATAGCAAATTGATGTATGTGGAGTTTTACTGAGGTTCTGAGAGAGGCGAGAGAAACAGGCATCGACACAGACAGCCAGACACACACCCACACACAGAGAAACACACATGCACACAGAGAAACACACACACAGAACCACACTCACACAGACACACAGAGACCGACATGCACAGACACACAGAGACCGACATGCACAGACACACACACAAACAGACTGCCCAAGGGACAGAGAGTGACAGAAGAATATTTCAATTTCTATAATATTTCAATTTCAGTTTCTATAAGATCCCCCCTCATTCTTCTGAACTCCAATGAATATAATCCCAATCTACTCAGTCTCTCCTCATAAGCCAACCCCCTCAACTCTGGAATCAACCTAGTGAACCTCCTCTGCACCCTCTCCAGTGCCAGTACAACCTTTCTCAAGTAAGGAGACCAAAACTGCACACAGTACTCCAGGTGCGGCCTCACCAGTACCTTTATACAGCTGCAACATAACCTCTCTGCTTTTAAACTCAATCCCTTGAGCAATGAAGGACAAAATTCCATTTGCCTTCCTAATTACTTGCTGTACCTGCAGACCAACCTTTTGCGATTCATGCACAAGGACACCCAGGACCCTCTGCATAGCAGCATGATGCAACTTTTTACCATTCAAGTAATAATCCTTTTTACTGTTACTCCTACCGAAATGAATGACTTCACATTTATTAACATTGTATTCCATCTGCCAGACCTTTGCCCACTCACTCAATGTATCTATGTTCCTCTGCAAAGTTTCACAGTCATCTGCACACTTTGCTCTGCCACTCATCTTAGTGTCATCTGCAAACATTAACAACCTACACGTGGTCCCCAACTCCAAATCATCGATATAAATTGTAAATAATTGGGGTCCCAACACCGATCCCTGAGGCACACCACTAGTGACTGATTGCCAACCAGAATAGCACTCATTTATCACCACTCTCTGCTTCCTGTTAGTAAACCAGAGAGGGAAAGGCATATGGAGAGACAGAGTGAGAGACAGATGGAGGAGAGAGATGGAGTGACAGGGAGGGAAGGACAGATGGAGAGACAGAGAGCGAGAGGCAGAGATGGAAGGAGGGAGAGAGAGACAGAGAGGGAAAGACAGATGGAAAGACAGAGAGAGAGGCAGAGATGGAAGGAGAGAGAGGGAGTGTCTGGGAGGGAATGACTGATGGAGGGACAGAGAGAGAGACAGAGAGAGGAGAGAGAGGGGGAGTAATAGGGAGGGAAAGACAGATGGAGTAAGAGAGTGAGAGACAGAGAGAGAAGGACAGAGATGGAGTGACATAGATGGAAGGACCGCTGGAGTGAAAGAGAGAGGGAAACAGAGATACAAGGTCAGAGAGGGAGTGACAGAGAGGGAAAGACAGATGGAGGGACAGAGAGAGAGAGACGGAGAGAGAGGGATAGACAGAGCGGGAAAGACAGATGGAGGGACAGGAAGAGAGACAGAGATAGAAGGAGAGAGAGGGAGAGACAGAGAGAGAAGAGAGAGGGAGTGACAAGGAGGGAAAGACAGATGGAGAGACAGAGAGAGAGAGAGAGACGGAGAGAGAGAGAGAGAGACAGAGAGAGAAGAGAGAGGGAGTGACAAGGAGGGAAAGACAGATGGAAAGAAAGAGAGAGATAGACAGAGAGAGAAGGAGAGAGAGGGAGTGTCAGGGAGGGAAAGACAGATGGAGGGACAGAGACGGAGAGACAGAGAGAGAAGGAGAGAGATGGCGTTACAGGGAGTGAAGGAAAGATGGAGGGACAGAGAGAGAGACAGAGAGAGGCAGAGACAGAGATCTAAGGAGAGAGATGGAGTGACGGGGGGTGGGGTGGTAGACAGATGGAGGTACAGAGAGAGAGACAGAGATGGAAGGAGAGAGAGGGAGTCACAGAGAGGGAAAGACAGATGGAGGGACAGAGAGGGGGAAGAGAGATAGAGGGGGAGAGAGAGTGATAGAGGGGGGAGAGAGAGAAATAGAGGGGGAGAGAGAGAGATAGAGGGGGAGAGAGAGATAGAGGGGGGAGAGACGGATAGAGGGGGGAGAGTGAGATAGAGGGGGAGAGAGATAGAGGGGGGAGAGATATAGAGGGGGCAGAGAGAGATAGAGGGGGCAGAGAGAGATAGAGGGGGCAGAGAGACATAGAGAGGGGAGAGAGAGATAGAGGGGTGAGAGAGAGATAGTGGTGGGAGAGAGAGATAGTGGGGAGAGAGAGAGATAGATGGGGGAGAGAGAGATAGATGGGGAGAGAGAGATAGAGGGGAGAGAGAGAGATGGAGGGGGGAGAGAGAGATGGAGGGGGGAGAGAGAGCTGGAGGGGGGAGAGAGAGATGGAGGGTCGAGAGAGAGATGGAGGGGGGAGAGAGAGATGGAGGGGGCAGAGAGAGATATAGGGGGGAGAGAGAGATATAGGGGAGAGAGAGATGGAGCGGGAGAGAGAGATAGAGAGGTTAGAGAGAGATAGAGGGGGGAGAGAGAGATTGAGCGGGGAGAGAGAGATAGAGGGGGAGAGAGAGATAGAGGGGGAGAGAGAGATAGAGGGGGGAGAGAGAGATAGTGGGGGGAGAGAGAGATAGTGGCGGGAGAGAGAGATAGTGGGGGGAGGGAGAGAAAGAGGGGGGAGAGAGAGATAGAGGGGGAGAGAGAGATAGAGGGGGAGAGAGAGATAGAGGGGGGAGAGGGTGATAGAGGAGGGAGAGGGAGATAGAGGGGAGAGAGAGATAGATGGGGAGATGACAAACTTGGAGGAGATGCAAACAGTGTTGATGACATCAATCGACTACAACAGGACATCGATAGGTGAGCAGAATGGGCAGACAAGTGGCAGAAGGAATTTAATACAGGGAAATGTGAGATGGGCAGAAGGGATAGGGAGGGGGAATATAGACATAATGGCCCAGTTCTAGGGAGTGTGCAGGGACAGAGAGACCTGGGGATACATGTACATACATCTTTGAAGGTGGCAGGACATATTGAGAAAGTAGTCAGCAAAGCATATGGGATCTTGGGCTTCATAAATAGAGATTTTGAGTACAAAAGCATGAAGGTTATGCTGAATGTTTATAAACCTTTGGTTAGGCCACGACCAGAACAGTGCATCCAGTTCTGGTGACCACACTTTAGGAAGGATGTGAGAGACCTTTGTAGGGAGCAGAGGGGATGGTGGATCCAGGGATGGGGGATTTTAGCAAAGTGGACTGGAAACAGCTACTTGAAGGTCCATCAGTGTCAGAGCAGTGAGAGTTACTGAGGGTTGATATCAAATATGTTCACACAAAGACAAACAGGTGGTACTCCGAAATCTAGAGCCCCTTGGATGTCAAGGATCAAACCGGGTACGAGAAGGCACAAGAGTGAAGCTTATCTCGGATACCGAGAGCTCAATACCACAGAAAGCTGAGAGGAGTGTAGAAAGTTCAAGGGTGAAATGAAAAAGCAAATTAGGAGAGCAAAGAAATGGCCGGAAAATAATATTACCATTAAAACAAAGAAATCACAAAGATGTTTTATAAATACATGAAGAGCAAGAGGATAAATAAGGATAGAGTATTAGGGACCAAAAAGGGAATGTGTGTATGGAGGTGGGAGATGTGGGCATGGTTCTTAATGAATACTTTGTCTCCCTCTTTATAAAACAGGGGGAACAATGCAGATATTGTAGTTAAAGAGGAGGAGTGTGAAATATTGGATGGGATAAACAGAGTGAGAGGGAAATATTAAGGTGTTTGGCAACTTTCAAAGTGGATAAATGGTCAGGCCTGGATGCATTGGAACCAGTTCAGAGAAGGTTCACTCGGCTGATACCTGGGATGAAGGGGTTGTCTTATGAGGAATGGTTGAACAGGTTGGGCCTATACTCATTGGACTTTAGAAGAATGAGAGGTGATCTTATTGAAACATACCAAATATTTAAAGGGATAGACAGGTTAGATGCAGGTAAGATGTCTCCTTTGGTTCGGGAGTCTAGAACCAGGGGACACAACTTCAAAATCAGGGGGAAGCCACTTAGGTCAGAGATGGGGAGAAATGTCTTTGCTCAGAGGGTTGTGAATCTTTGGAATTCTCTACTCCAGTGGGCTGTGGAAGCTCAGTCTGGGAAAAAGGCATTGAAGTGGATGATCAGCCATGATCGTATTGAATGGCAGAGCAGGCTCGATGGGCTGAATGGCCTACTCCTGTTCCTATGTTCCCAAGCAGCTGAAATAGTTTCTCCCAAACTACCCCATCAGTTCCCCTTAATATCTCAACACCTTTGAACAAATGACCTTGATCCTCCTAAATTCCAGGCAATAAATCCCTAGTTTGTGTAATATCACCTCGTAATTTAACCCTTGGAGTCCAGTTATCATTCTGGTAAATCTGCACTGCACTCAAATGGACATGGACCCCCCAAAGTCTCTTTGAACCTCCAGTGTTTCTAGCTTTTCACCATTTATAAAGTACTCTGTTCTCGTCTTTTTTTGCTGACATGGAAATCTAACGACCACAGTTTTTCCCATTTATTTAAGATATTAATATCTCTTTGTAATTTGATGCTTCCGGTTACACTGCTTACAATGCTGACTATTTTTGTGTCATTGGTAAAGTTGAGTATGTTGCATTCTACCTCATCATCTTAAATCATTAATAAATACAGCAAAACTGAGACACACACGAGCTTTGCACTAGTAGACAGGAGTGAATCATTCCAACCTTTTTAATTCTAGATTTATGTTTTTTTCAAGAAAAAATAGAATTCAAATTCACAACAGCCCTGTGTGGGATTTGAACTCCTGCTTTTTCAATCATCAGCTCAGGCCTTCAAATTAAAACCCACAAAATGAGATTCATTTTCCTACTGCTGTTGTCTGACTGACTGAGGTTTTGTATATTGTTCCCTTCTCCTCTTCTTCCATGTGTTTGAAGTCTTTGAAGTTTGTCAGACATTGGTAAACTACTTCATGTGGTGTTCTGTAAATACCTTCAATTCTGTTTATCTGCAAGGGACACAATTCAAATTCTCACCTTATTGCATCAACTAAAACCTGCAGGTCCATTCAAACAACTCTAGTTCCAGTCTCTGCAAAGATAGCTCACACTTCCACAATGCAGGAATGTCTGAATGGAAACAGCTTTTGACACATTTCCCAACACATTTGCTAACACTTTTCAGGATGAAGCTGAATTCAACTTCGTGATTGCAAGCCCCAAATTGAATCTTTTAGATGTAAAAAGTGACACAAATGAAATTCCAGATCTCTCTGTCCCTGCACCCATTTTAACATTGTACCATTTAGTTTATATCGCTTCTCCTCAGCCTTCCTTCCAAAATGCATCATTTGACATTTCTCAGCATTGAAGTTAACCTGCTATGTGTCTGACCATTTCACCAGACTGCCTCTATCCTCCTGAAGTCTACTACTATTCTCTTCCCTGTTTATTACATTGCAAATTACATTGGGTGGCACAGTGGCACAGTGGTTAGCACCGCAGCCTCACAGCTCCAGTGACCCGGGTTCAATTCTGGGTACTGCCTGTGTGGAGTTTGCAAGTTCTCCCTGTGTCAGAGTGGGTTTCCTCCCACATGCCAAAGACTTGCTGGTTGACAGGTTAATTGGCCTTTATAAATTGCCCCAAGAATAGGTAGGTGGTAGGGAAATACAGGGACAGGTGGGGATGTGGTAGTTATGTGGAATTAGTGTAGGATTACTACAAATGGGTGGTTGATGCTCGGCACAGACTTGGTAGCCCGAAGGGCCTGTTTCAGTGCTGTGTCTCGAAACTAAACTAAACTAAATGGCATAATGTTGAAGTTATGCCCTGTATACCCAAGTCTAAGTAATTAATATATCAAAACGATCAGTGGTCCGAATCAAAACCCCTGGGGAATACCACTCTCCCACAATTTACACTGTATACAGTGAGTACAAAAGCAGAGATGGTGTGCTGAACATTTATAAAGCTCTGGTCAGGTGACAGAGAGGGAGAGACTGGGATTCAGAGTGTAACAGAGAGGAAAAGACTGGGATTCAGAGGGAAACAGAGAGGGAGAGTCTGGGAGTAACAGAGAGGGAGAGACTGGAATTCAGAGAGTAACAGAGAGGGAGAGACTGGGATTCAGAGTGCAACAGAGGGGGAGAGACTGGGATTCAGAGTGCAACAGAGGGGGAGAGACTGGGATTCAGAGAGGAACAGAGAGGGAGAGACTGGGATTCAGAGTGCAACAGAGGGGGAGAGACTGGGATTCAGAGGGTAACAGAGAGGGAAAGACTGGGATTCACATGGTAACAGAGCAGGAAAGAATGGGATTCAGAGGGCAACAGAAAGTGAGAGACTGGGATTCAGAGTGCAACAGAGAGGGCAAGACTGGGATTCAGATGTTAACACAGAGGGAGAGACTGGGATTCAGAGGGGAACGGAGAGGGAGAGACTGAGATTCAGAGTGTAACAGAGAGGGCAAGACTGGGATTCAGATGTTAACAGAGAGGGCAAGACTGGGATTCAGATGTTAACAGAGAGGGAGAGGCTGGGATTCAGAGGGTAACAGAGAGTGAAAGACTGGGATTCACAGGGTAACAGAGAGGGAGAGACTGAGATTCAGAGGGTAACAGAGCAGGAAAGACTGGGATTCAGAGGGTAACAGAGAGGGAGAGACTGGGATTCAGAGGGTAACAGAGGGAAAAATAGAGTTGGCGAGGGCAACATAGAAATTTTAAGGCACAGAAAGAGGCCACTTGGCCCATCCTCTCTGTGCCAGCCGAAAGACGATCAACCTATTCTAATCCCACCTTCCAGCATTTGGTCCGAGCTCTGCAGCTTACCGCACTTGAGGTGCCTATCCAGACTCCTTCTGAATGAGTTGAGGGTCTCTGCCTCAACTACCCTTTCAGGCAGTGAGTTCCAGACCATCGCGACCCTCTGGGTGAAAAAGATTTTCCTCATCTCCCCTCTAATTTTTCTACCAATCACTTTAAATCTATGCCCCCTCGTCACTGACCTTTCTGCTATGGTTCTCTGCCCTTCACCTCCACTCTATCCTGGACCCTCAACATTTTGTACATTTCAATCTGATCTCCCCTCAGCCTTCTCTGTTCCAAGGACAACAACCCCTGCCTATCCTCATAGCTACAATTCTCCAGTCCTGGCAACATCCGAGAAGATGGGAGAGAGACAAAGTCCCGTGTTCATAACACATGGATAAAGAGGTTAATCATCTGAGCTGTTACTCTGAGACAGAGACAGAGAGGGAGAAAGAGAGAGAGAGAGGGAGAAAGAGAGAGAGAGAGGGAGGGAGAGAGGGAGGGAGAGATGGTGTGGGGGCGACACAAACTGAGACGTGGACAGAGGCAGCGAAAGAAAAAGAGGGAGAGACAGAGAGAGAGAGAGAGGCAGAGAGAGGCAGAGAGAGGCAGAGAGAGAGAGAGAGTCGCAGAAAGAGAGGGAGGCAGAGAGAGAGAGAGAGGCAGACAGAAAGATAGAGAGAGACAGAGAGAGAGGGAGCGATGGTGTGAGGGAGGCACAAATTGAGACGTGGACAGAGGTAGAGAGAGAGAGGGAGAGTGAGAGAGGCAGATTAGAAGGTAGCAAATGTAACCCCACTATTTACAAAAGGAAGGAGGGAGAAAATGGGGAACGAAAGACCTGTTTGTCTAACATCAGTCATAGGGAAAATGGTCGAATCTATAATAAAGGATGTGATAACAGGACACTTAAATAGAGATTGCGGGGGTGGGGGGGAAGAGAGAAATGGGGGGAGAGAGAAATGTGGGGGGAGAGAGAGGGGGGAGAGTGCGTGAGTGAGATGGAGCAAAGGAGAGAGATACTAGGTTAGGTGGGACAATAAGCTGTGAGGAGAACACAAATAGACTACAAAGAGAGATGGTTTGGGATAGACAGCGATAAATGTCCCAGTGTTGTGGTAACATAAAATGGCCACTGAAAATGAACCTAAAATGGCTGACTGATGTGTGTGGATTTCCACAGATGAGAGGAGAGAGAGAGACATACAGACAGACAGAAAGAGAGACAAAGAGGGAGACAGAGACCAAGACACAGAGAGTGATAGCAGGATATTTGCCGGAGGACAGAGGAAGAGGAGGAGGCCATTTAGCCCCTCAACCCTGTTCTGTCATTCAATGAGCTCATGGCTGATGTGTAATCTAACTCCATGTACCTATCTTTGCCCCTTAATACCTTTGGTTAACAAAAATCAATCAAACTCAGATTTAAAAATTAACAAGTGTCTCAGCATCAATTGCTGATTGTGGAAGAGAGTTCCAAACTGATCCCACACCTGGTGTGTTGAAGTGTTTCTTCATTTCACTCCTGAAAGGTTTTTAGACTAGGTTTATATTTTTAGACTGTGCCCCCATGTTCTAGACTCTGCAGCCAGTGGGAATTGTTACTCTCTGTCTACCCTATCAGTTTCCCTTATTATCTTGAAAACAATCATCAAATCACACCTGAGCCTTCAAAATTCCAGGGATACAGAGTAAATCTCCAGCTACACTGTCCCATTAAATATTCCCAAGCCAAGCACAATGTTGGGTTTGACACAGAGTAAATTTCCCTCTGCACTGTCCCATCACACACTCCCAGGGCAGGAACATCATGGGGTGGATACAGAGTGAATCTCACTCTACACTGTCCGATAGAGACAGACAGAGAGAGAGACAGAAAAAGAGAAACAGAGAGACATTGACTGACAGGGTGACTAAAAGAGATAGAAGGATACTTCACAGGGGATATTGGAAGAGGAAGATGCAATTCAACCACACAGCCCTGTTCCGGCATCAAATGAGATCTTGGCTGATCTGTGATGTAACTTACACCATATATCCTGCCTTTGCCCCTTATCTCTTAATACCTTTGGTTAACAAGAATCTATCAATCACAGATTTAAAAATTAACCAATAAGCCAGCATGAAATTTGAACAACCAATATCATTGTGTGGGTGTTTCTGTGTGTTCGTGTGTGTGTGTGTTTGTGTCTATGTCCGTTTGGGTGTGATGGCTCCCACAGTGGAATAGCTTGCTGGATGTTTAAAATGGAGGCTATTCCTTCTGGATCATCAAAAGTATCCGCCTGGGCCCCAACTTCATCTACATTTCCCACTCTCCCGATGTTTTTTTCTCTCCATATCTATCTCTAATATGTTTGTGTCCACAGCAGTGAAGGATTACATCAAATTAATATATCTTACATTATCCTTTTCATCCACCTCAACAACCTCTCTCTCTCCAAATTTGTCCCTCTCTACAGCACTCTCTCTGCCTTCATATCTAACCCTCTCTCCCTCTGTCTCTCTCCTAATGTCAGATATAGCAGGAGGGAGAGACAGAGAGAGAATGTTGAAGGAACTGTACTCTGTTCCTTAGATGAGCTGAACCTGCTCTGGGAGTGTTTGATGGGCTACATTAATCGGCCGTGTACAGTCCTGTATCAGGCTGTGAAGAAGCACAGCTTGTTCAGTGTACAACAGGTCAAAGGGAACGATTCACTCCTGTCTGCGACTGGGAAGAGAGACTGACCTTAACATCAAGGCAGCGTTTGACCGAGTGTGACATCGAGGAGCCCGAGTAAAACTGAAGTCAGTGGGAATCGGGGAAAATCTCCCCACTGGTTGGAATCATACCGAGCACAAAGGAAGATGGTTTTGGTTGTTGGAGGTCAATCATCTCAGTCCCAGGACATCACTGCAGGAGTTTATCAGGGTAGTGTCCTCAGCCCAGCCATCTTCAGCTGAGATCCCAGCAGAAAGTGCTTTAAATACTGAGCAGGTCAAGCAGCATCTGTGGAGAGAGAAACAGAGTTAGTGATTCAGCTCGATGCTTTCCAGATTTCCAGCATCCACAGTATTTTGCTTCAGATAAAGAAGCAATCCATAGCCACATGCACCAAGACCCGGACAACATTCAGGTTTGGGCCGACCAGTGGCAAGTAACATTCACGTCACACAAGTGCCAGGCAATGACCATCTGCAACATGAGAGAATCCAACCACCTCCCCTTGGCATTCAAAGCATTATCCCATCGCTCAATCCCCCAGCGTCAACATCCTGGGGAAACATTGACATCAAGCTTAACTGAACGAAACACATCAATAGTTTCTTCACCCAGTGGCTGGTGGGTGTCTGGAACTCACTGCCTGAAAGGGTGGTAGAGGCAGAAACCCTCATCACATTTAAAACAATCTCTTGGATATTCACTTCTCCATGTTTAAAATGGGTAAGGAATAACTCTCCTCGTCTACACTGCCCCATCAAACACTCTCAGAGAAGGTGCAGCATGGCTTAGATACAGAGTAAAGCTCCGTTTAAACATTCCCTGGAGTGTCGGATAAACCCGGGTCACTCACTGTGCCCGGCTCAGCCTCAAGACTCACCTGCCTCAGTCACTGAGATGCTCCTGTATCACTTGCCTTAACATAAGTGGATGCCGGGTTTGGGAGCAGGACAGGCATACGGGATTAGGACGACTGCTCATGTGGAGGATAAGCATCAGTAATCTCTCAGAGAATCAAAACAGACCAGTGAGACTCAGAAAAGGAAACTTGTGTTGAATTTCAGAGTCTTGCATTGTGGAATGCTTTAGTATTTGGTGAGAATGTTGAACCAGTGACATTTTGCCCCAGTGGGATGAATAGACACTATATGACTTTATTACAACAGTAAGGTACCGTGTGTACTGTAAATATGGACTGAAATAACAATGTAACTGATCAATTTTCAGCTGAATTTTATGACTACAGTTATACCTGCTATCCTGTCAGAATGTACATAAGACACGATGGGATGAAGTCAAAGTGACCACTGTTGAATTTGCTAGCTTGATCTTTGTGGGAACACAAGGGTTAAGTAAGTTAAAAATATTAAATGGTCAATTCACTTGTTTAAGTAAACACTGAACAGAAATGGGTCTGGAATGTCCTATGTGCTGCATTCCTACTCCTACATCTACTCTGTCAGGACCCCTCATGATTGAACACCTCTATCAAATCTCATCTCAAGTTTCTCTTCTCTATGGAGAACAACACCAGTTTCTCCAATCTATCCAGGTAACTGAAGTCCCTCATCCCTGGAACCTTGCTCGTGAATCTTTTCTGCATCCTCTCTAAAGCCCCCACATCCTTCCGAAAGTATGGTGTCCAGAATTGGACACAATACTAGTTGAGGATGAAGCAGTGTTTTATAAAGCTTCATCATAACCTCCTTGCTTTTATACTCTAAGCCTCCATTTATAAAGCCTAGGATCCCATATGCCTTTTAACCACTTTCTCAACTAGCTCTGCCACCTTCAATTTGTGCACAGACATCCCCAGGTCTCTCTGTTCCTGCACCCACTTCCTTCTGTTCTTAGGTTCTCATAACACAGAGGGACAGGAGGACAGGGAGTTCTAGAAAGAAGGAGGGGGAGAGAGAGCAAACAAACAGGAAACACGTATGGGAACACCACCATCTGCAAGTTTCCCTTAAGTCACACACCATCCTGACTTGGAACTATATCGCTGCTCCTTCACTGTGACTGGGTCAAAATCCTGGATCTCCCTTCCGAACAGCACTGTGGGTGTACCTACCCCACATGGACTGCAGCGGTTCAAGAAGGAGGCTCAACACCACCTTCTCAAGGGCAATTATGAATGGGCAATAAATGCTGTCCTGGCCACTAACGCACACATCCAACAAATGAATCAAGAAAATAAAAATTTGACACTGAGTCACTTCAGGAGATATTAGACCAGATGACCAAAAACTTGGTCAGAGGTTGGTTTGAGGGAGAATCCTCAAAGAGGAAAGAGAGTTAGTGAGATGGAGAGGTTTGAGAAAGTAATTCCAGAGTTAGGGCCTTGGCAGGTTGAAGGCACGGCCACCAACGGTGGGCCGAAGGGCCTGCTTCAGTGCTGAATCTCTAAACTAAACTATACACCCCTTACACTTCAAAATTCCAGGGATACAGAGTAAAGCTCCGTCTAAACTGTCCCTTCAAATGCTGCCAAGCCAAGTACAGAATGGAGTTATCTACAGAGCAAATCTCTGTCCTCTCTGTTCTATAAAACACTCGCAGGACAGGTACATTGTGGGGTTAGATACCGAGTAAAGCTGCCTCTATATTTGCCTGTCTTTCTCCTCCTCCATCCAGATGGAGAGAGTAACAGTGAGAAAGACAGGGATAGATATAGAGAGAGAATAACAGACAGAGGGAAGGATAGCAATGGGGAGAGATTACCAGAGAGGAAGAGATTGGGATGGAGAGTGTCGGTCAGTGTTCCTGCAAAGCTGTGTGCAGCAACCTGGAAGCTACCACGCAGGTCCTGTTCCGTGATAAATAACACACGTCTTCGAAGATTCTTAAAAATTTAAAGGGACTGCACATGGGTCAAAACAAACTTGCCGTGCACAACAACTAAATTTTCTGGGAACATTGGAGCCAGCTGTAGCTCAGTGGGTAATAATCCTGCCTCTGAGTTATACGTTTGTGGGTTCAGGTCCGAACACAAAATCTAGGCTGATGTCACCCAACAGAAAATCAGAACAGACCAGCGAGACACAGAAAAGGAAACTTGTGTTGAATTTGTGAGCCTCGCTTTCTGTAATGTTTTAGTGTTTGGTCAGAATGTTGACCCAGTGAAATTTTGCCCCTGTGGCATGACAGTTATCTGAATAGAGATTATAACATCTTATTACAACATGAAGGTACCGTGCGCACTGAGTATAACAACATTTGCAGCGTCCCATCATGTAAAATACTTTACTGGGTGTGGGATCAGGGTTTGATATTTCCAAAACACTGAGGGAAACTCTAACTTTTAATCAGCCCTGGGAGGAAAGTAAACCTGGAGACTTTCAAACAGTAATCAATGTCAGATTTGATCAATTATTAGGGATTCATCAATTTAGTATGCAAAGCAGACAGAATATGCCGTTAAAGAGCGGGATATGGGTTTCCTACCAGCCTGCAGAAGGCAGTGCACCCTCTGCAGTTGTGGTATCACCAAAAGCAGCCAAATTAAAATAGCAAATTGATGTATGTGGAGTTTTACTGAGGTTCTGAGAGAGGAGAGAGAAACAGGCATAGACACAGACAGCCAGACACACACCCACACACAGAGAAACACACACCCACACACAGAGAAGCACACAGAACCACACACACACACACACAACCACACACACACACATACCGACTTCCACAGACACACACACAAACGGACTGCCCAAGGGACAGAGAGTGACAGAAGAATATTTCAATTTCCAAAAGACATTCGGGATGGCCAATCTTAGATTTAAAAATGAACAATTAGTTTAGTTTAGAGATACAGCACTGAAACAGGCCCTTCGGCCCAGCGAGTCTGTGCCGACCATCAACCACCCATTTATACTAATCCTACACTAATCCCATATTCCTACCACATCTCCACCTGTCCCTATATATTCCCCTACCACCTACCTATACTAGGGGCAATTTATAAAGGCCAATTAACCTATCAACCTGCAAGTCTTTGGCATGTGGGAGGAAACCGGAGCACGCGGAGGAAACCCACGCAGACACAGGGAGAACTTGCAAACTCCGCACAGGCAGTACCCAGAATTGAACCTGGGTCCCTGGAGCTGTGAGGCTGCAGTGCTAACCACTGCGCCACTGTGCCCACTGTGATTTAGCATCAACGGTCCTTGACAGAAGACAGTTCCAAACTAACACCACCTTTAGTCTGCAGACGTGTTTCCTAACTTCACTCCTGAAAGGACTGCCTCTAATTTTCAGACTATGCTCACTCGTCCCAGAATCCCCCAGACATTAAAACGGACTGTAAAAGTTTCAATCGGGACGTAAAAAGGAATGGTTTAGCTGAGACAAATGTGGGTCCATTACAGGCAGAGTCAGGAGATTTTATAATGGGGAATAGAGAAATGGCAGTGAAGATAAATGATGACTTTGTGTCTGTCTTCACTGAGGAAGAAACAGGAAATCTCCCAGAAACATAGACTGACAGGGTGACGAAAAGAGAAAGAAGGATACTTCACAGGGGACATTGGAAGAGGAAGATGCAATTTAACCACACAGCCCTGTTCCGGCATCCAATGAGATCAGGGCTGATCTGTGATGTAACTTACACCATATATCCTGCCTTTGCCCCTCATCTCTTAATACCTTTGGTTAACACGAATCTGTCAATCACAGATTTAAAAATTAACCAATAAGCCAGCATGAAATTTCCACAACCAATATCATGACGGTGTGATGGCTCCCACAGTGGAATAGCTTGCTGGATGTTTAAAATGAAGGCTATTCCTCCTGGATCATCAAAAGTGTCCACCTGGGCCCCAACTTCATCTACATTTCTCCCTGCCCGATCTTTTTTCTCTCCATACCTATCTCTTATATATTTGTGTACACAGCAGTGAAGGATTACATCAAATTAATATATCTGACGTTATCCTCTTCATCCACCTCAACAATCTCGCTCTCTCCAATTTTGTCCCTCTCTACAGCCCTCTCTCTGCCTTCATATCTAACCCTCTCTCCCTCTGTCTCTCTCCTAGTGTCAGAGATAGCAGGAGGGAGAGACAGAGAGAGAATGTTGAAGGAACTGTCCTCTGTTCCTAAGCTGTGCTGAAGCTGCTCTGGGAGTGTTTGATGGGCTACATTAATCGGCCGTGTACAGTCCTGCATCAGGCTGTGAAGAAGCAGAGCATTTTCAGTACACAATGGGTCAAAGGGATGGATTCACTCCTGTCTGCTCCTGGGAAGAGAGACTGACATTAACATCAAGGCAGCGTTTGACCGAGTGTGACATCGAGGAGCCCGAGTAAAACTGAAGTCAGTGGGAATCGGGGGAAAACTCTCCACTGATTGGAATCATACCGAGCACAAAGGAAGATGGTTGTGGTTGTTGGAGGTCAATCATCTCAGTCCCAGGCCTTCACCGCAGGAGTTTATCAGGGTAGTGTCCGAGGCCCAACAATCTTCAGCTGAGATCCCAGCAGAAAATGCTGGATATACTGAGCAGGTCAAGCAGCATCTGTGGAGAGAGAAACAGAGTTAGTGATTCAGCTCGATGCTTTCCAGATTTCCAGCATCCACAGTATTTTGCCTCAGATAATGAAGCAATCCAGAGCCACATGCACCAAGACCCGGACAACATTCAGGTTTGGGCCGACCAGTGACAAGTAACATTCACGTCACACAAGTGCCAGGCAATGACCATCTGCATCAAGAGAGAATCCAACCACCTCCCCTTGAGAGAGGCAGAGACAGAGAGAGAAGGAAAGAGAGGGAGAGACAGAAAGGGAAAGACAGATGGTGAGACAGAGAGAGAAGGAGAGAGAGGGAGAGACAGAGAGAGAGGCAGAGATGGACAGAGAGAGAGCGTGTGACAGGGAGAGAAAGACAGATGGAAAGACAGAGAGAGAGAGAAAGGGAGAGAAGGAGAGAGATGGAGTGACAGAGAGGGAAGGATAGATGGAGGGATAGAGAGCGAGAGACATGGATAGAAGGAGAGAGAGGGAATGACAGGTGGTGGTGGGGGGGGGGGGGAATACAGATGGAGGGACCGAGAGAGAGGGAAGGAGAGAGAGGGAGAGACAGAGAGGAGAGAGGGATTGGCAGAGAGGGAAAGACAGTTGGAGGAACAAAGATCGAGACAGAGATAGAAGGAGAGAGAAGGAGTGACAGAGAGGGTTAGACAGATGGAGGGACAGAGAGAGAGACAGAGAGAGAGGCAGAGACAGAGAGAGAAGGAGAGAGAGGGAGAGTCAGAAAGGGAAAGACAGATGGAGAGACAGAGAGAGAAAGAAAGAGAGGGAGATACAAAGAGAGAGAGGCAGAGACAGAGAGAGAAGGAGAGAGAGGGAGAGACAGAAAGGGAAAGAAAGATGGAGAGACAGAGAGAGAGACACACACAGATAGAAGGAGAGAGAGGGAGAGACAGAGAGAGAGGCAGAGACAGAGAGAGAAGGAGAGAGAGGGAGAGACAGAAAGGGAAAGACAGATGGAGAGACAGAGAGAGAAGTAGAGAGAGGGAGAGACAGAGAGAGAGGCAGAGACAGAGAGAGAAGGAGAGAGAGGGAGAGACAGAAAGGGAAAGACAGATGGAGAGACAGAGAGAGACACACACACAGATAGAAGGAGAGAGAGGGAGAGACAGAGAGGAAAAGGCAGATGGAGGGGCAGAGAGAGAGAGATTAAGAGAGAGAGATAGAAGGAGAAAGACATAGAGACAGAGAGGCAAAGACAGAAGGAGGGACAACAGAGAGAGACAGAGAGAGTGGCAGAGACAGAGATAGAAGGAGAGAGAGGGAGTGTCAGGAGGAGGGGGAGAGGGAGATAGAGGGGGGAGAGACAGATAGAGGGATAGAGACAGATAGAGGGAGAGACAGACAGATAGAGGGAGAGACAGACAGATAGAGGGGGAGACAGACAGATAGAGGGGCAGAGGGAGATAGAGGGGAAGAGGGACAGAGGGGCAGAGGGAGATAGAGGGGGGAGAGGGAGAGAGAGGGGGGAGAGGGAGAGAGAGGGGGGAGAGGGAGAGAGAGGGGGGAGAGGGAGAGAGAGGGGGAGAGGGAGAGGGGGGGAGAGGGAGATATAGGGGGGGGAGAGGGAGAGAGAACGGGAGAGGGAGAGAGTGAGATAGAGGGCGAGAGACAGATCGATGGGGAGAGTGAGATAGAGGGGGGAGAGGGAGATAGAGAGGGGATAGAGTGGGGTGAGGGAGATAGAGTGGGGGAGAGGGAGAGAGAAGGGCAGAGGGAGAGAGAGCGGGAGAGGGAGAGAGGGAGACAGAGGGGGAGAGGCAGATATAGGGGGAGAGGGAGATAGAGGGCGAGAGACCGATAGAGGGCTAGAGACAGATAGAGGGCGAGAGACAGATAGAGGGCGAGAGACAGATAGAGGGCGAGAGACAGATAGAGGGGGAGAATGAGATAGAGGGGGAGAGGGAGATAGAGGGGGAGAGGGAGATAGAGGAGGTGTGTGAGATAGTGGGGGTGTGTGAGATAGTTGGGGTGTGTGAGATAGTGGGGGGAGAGACAGATAGAGGGGACGAGTGAGATAGAGGAGGAGAGTGAGATAGAGGGGAAGAGTGAGATAGACGGGGTGTGTGAGATAGAGGGGGTGTGTGAGATAGAGGGAGAGAGTGAGATAGAGGGGGAGAGTGAGATAGAGGGGGAGAGTGAGATAGAGGGGAAGAGTGAGATCGAGGGGATGTGTGAAATAGAGTGGGAGAGTGAGATAGAGGGAGAGAGTGAGATAGAGGGGGAGGGTGAGATAGAGGGGGAGAGTGAGATAGAGGGGGAGAGTGAGATAGAGTGGGAGAGGGAGATAGAGGGGGAGAGGGAGATAGAGGAGGAGAGGGAGATAGAGGATGGAGAGGGAGATAGAGGATGGAGAGGGAGATAGAGGGGTGATAGAGTTGGGAGAGGGAGATAGAGTGGGGAGAGGGAGATAGAGGGGGGAGTGGGAGAGTGGGAGATAGAGGGGGAGAGACAGATAGAGGGAGAGAGTGAGATAGAGGGCGAGAGACAGACAGAGGGCGAGAGTGAGATAGAGGGGGTGTGTGAGATAGAGGGGGTGTGTGAGATAGAGGGGGTGTGTGAGATAGAGGGGGGGTGTGAGATAGAGGGGGTGTGTGAGATAGAGGGGCAGAGGTAGATCGAGGGGGAGAGGGAGATAGAGGGGGGAGTGACAGATAGAGGGGGGAGAGACAGATAGAGGGGGAGACAGATAGAGGGAGAGAGTGAGATAGAGGGGAAGAGTGAGATCGAGGGGATGTGTGAAATAGAGTGGGAGAGTGAGATAGAGGGAGAGAGTGAGATAGAGGGTGAGGGTGAGATAGAGGGGGAGAGTGAGATAGAGGGGGAGAGTGAGATAGAGGGGGAGAGTGAGATAGAGTGGGAGAGGGAGATAGAGGGGGAGAGGGAGATAGAGGAGGAGAGGGAGATAGAGGATGGAGAGGGAGATAGAGGATGGAGAGGGAGATAGAGGGGTGATAGAGTTGGGAGAGGGAGATAGAGTGGGGAGAGGGAGATAGAGGGGGGACTGGGAGAGTGGGAGATAGAGGGGGAGAGCCCTTATCTCTTAATACCTTTGGTTTACAAGAATCTATCAACCTCAGGTTTAAAAATTAACCAATAAGCCAGCATGAAATTTCCACAAACAATATCATGAGGGTGTGATGGTTCCCACAGTGGAATAGTTGGCTGAATATTTAAAATGCAGAGAGAGAGAGAGAGAGACAGAGATAGGAGAGAGAGGGAAAGACAGATGGAGGAACAGAGAGACAGAGATGGAAGGAGAGAGAGGGAGTGACAGGGAGGGAAAGACAGACGGAGAGACAGAGAGAGAGAGACGGAGATAGAAGGAGAGAGAGGGAGAGACAGAGAGGGAAAGACAGACGGAGAGACAGAGAGAGACAGGGGACGATGGAAGGAGAGAGAGGGAGTGTCAGGGAGGGACAGACAGATGGAGGGACAGAGAGAGAGACAGGGAGAGAGATGGAGTGACAGGGAGGGAAGGACAGATGGAGTATAGAGAGAGAGAGAGAGACAGAGACAGAGATAGAAGGAGAGAGAGGGAGAGACAGAGAGGGAAAGCCAGATGGAGAGACAGAGAGAGAGAGGCAGAGATGGAAGGAGAGAGAGAGAGAGACAGAGAGGTAAAGACAGATGGAGGGACAAAGTGAGAGACAGAGATAGAAGTAGTGAGAGGGAGTGTCAGGAAGGGAAAGACAGATGGAGGGACACAGTGAGAGACAGAGAGAGAAGGAGACAGATGGAGTGACAGGGAGGTTAGGACAGATGGAGCGATAGAGAGAAAGAGACAGAGATAGAAGGAAAGAGAGGGAGTGACAGGGCAGGGAAAGACAGATGGTGGGACAGAGAGAGAGACAGAGAGAGAGGCAGAGATGGAGATAGAAGGAGAGAGAGGGTGTGACAGGGGGTGGGGAAGATAGATGGAGAGACAGAGAGAGAGACACAGAGAGAGAGAGAGAGGCAGAGATGGAAGGAGAGAGAGGGACAAACAGACAGGGAAAGACAGATGGAGGGACAGAGAGAGAGACAGAGAGACAGAGAGAGAGGCAGAGATTGAAGGGGAGAGAGGGAGTGATAGGGAGGGAAAGACAGATGGAGAGACAGATAGAGAGAGACAGAGAGAGAGACAGAGATAGAAGGAGAGAGAGGGAGTGTCTGGGAGGGAAAGACAGATGGAGGGACAGAGAGAGAGAGAGACAGAGAGAGAAGGAGAGAGACGGTGTGACAGGGAAGGAAGGACAGATGGAGAGACAGAGAGAGAGAGACAGAGAGAGAAGGAGAGAGACGGTGTGACAGGGAGGGAAGGACAGATGGAGAGACAGAGAGAGAGAGCGTCAGATTGAGAAGGAGAGACAGGGAGTGAGAAGGAGGGAAAGACAGATGGAGGGACAGCGAGGGAGAGACAGAGATAGAAGGAGAAAGAGGGAGTGACAGGGACGGCAAGACAGATGGAGGGACAGAGAGAGAGAGACAGAGATAGAAGGAGAGAGAGGTAGAGACAGAGAGGTAAAGACAGATGGAGGGACAGAGAGAGAGACAGAGATAGAATGAAAGAGAGGGAGGGTCAGGGAGGGAAAGACAGATGGAGGGACAGAGAGAGAGAGAGACAGAGAGAGAAGGAGAGAGACGGTGTGACAGGGAAGGAAGGACAGATGGAGAGACAGAGAGAGAGAGAGACAGAGAGAGAAGGAGAGAGACGGTGTGACAGGGAGGGAAGGACAGATGGAGAGACAGAGAGAGAGAGCGTCAGATTGAGAAGGAGAGACAGGGAGTGAGAAGGAGGGAAAGACAGATGGAGGGACAGCGAGGGAGAGACAGAGCTAGAAGGAGAAAGAGGGAGTGACAGGGACGGCAAGACAGATGGAGGGACAGAGAGAGAGAGACAGAGATAGAAGGAGAGAGAGGTAGAGACAGAGAGGGAAAGACAGATGGAGGGACAGAGAGAGAGACAGAGATAGAATGAAAGAGAGGGAGGGTCAGGGAGGGAAAGACAGATGGAGGGACAGAGAGAGCGTGACAGAGAGAGAAGGAGAGAGGGGAGTGACAGAGAGAGAAGGAGAGAGGGGAGTGACAGAGAGAGAAAGACAGATGGAGGAACAGAGAGAGAGAGGCAGAGATGGAAGGAGAGAGAGGGAGTGTCAGGGAGGGAAAGACTGACAGAGGGACAGAGTGAGAGACAGAGAGAGAAGGAGAGAGAGGGGGAGTGACAGGGAGGGAAAGACAGATGGAGGAACAGAGTGAGAGACAGAGAGAGAAGGACAGAGATGGAGTGACATAGATGGAAGGACAGATGGAGCGATAGAGAGAGGGAAACAGAGATACAAGGTCAGAGAGGGAGTGACAGAGAGGGAAAGACAGATGGAGAGACAGAGAGAGAGAGAAGGAGAGAAAGAGAGAGACAGAGAGAGAAGGAGAGAGAGGGAGTGACAGGGAGGGAAAGACAGATGGAAAGAGAGAGAGAGATAGACAGAGATAGAAGGAGAGAGAGGGAGAAACAGCAAGGGAAAGACAGATGGAGGGACGGAGAGAGAGACAGAGAGAGAAGGAGAGAGAGGGAGTGTCAGGGAGGGAAAGACTGATGGAGGGACAGAGAGAGAGAGACAGAGAGAGAAGGAGAGAGATGGAGTGACAGGGAGTGAAGGAAAGATGGAGGGACAGAGAGAGAGACAGAGAGAGGCAGAGACAGAGATCGAAGTAGAGAGATCGAGTGACGGGGGGTGGGGTGGTAGACAGATGGAGGTACAGAGAGAGAGACAGAGATGGAAGGAGAGAGAGGGAGTGACAGAGAGAGAAAGACAGATGGCGGGATAGAGAGAGAGACAGAGAGAGAGAAAGAGATAGAAGGAGAGTGATGGAGTGACGGTGTGGGAGGGGGGGTGGGTAGACAGGTGGAGGGACAGAGAGAGAGAGATAGAAGGAGAGAGAGGGAGAGACAGAGAGGGAAAGACAGATGGAGGGACAGAGAGGGAGACAGAGGGAGTGGCAGAGACAGAGATAGAAGGACAGAGAGGGAGTGTCAGGGAGGGAAAGACAGATGGAGGGACAAAGTGAGAGACAGAGAGAGCAGGAGAGAGATGGAGTGACAGGGAGGGAAGGACAGATGGAGGGATAGAGAGAGAGAGACAGAGATAGAAGAAGAGAGAGGGAGTGACAGAGAGGGAAAGACAGATGGAGGGACAGAGAGGGGGAAGAGAGATAGAGGGGGAAGAGAGATAGAGGGGGAGAGAGAGAGATAGAGGGGGGAGAGAGAGATAGAGGGGGCAGAGAGAGATAGAGGGGGCAGAGAGAGATAGAGGGGGGAGAAATAGATAGAGGGGGGAGAAATAGATAGAGAGGGGAGAGAGAGATAGAGGGGGAGAGAGAGATAGAGGGCGGAGAGAGAGATAGAGGGGGGAGAGAGAGATAGAGGGGGGAGAGAGAGATAGAGGGGGGAGAGAGAGATATAGGGGTTAGAGAGAGATAGGGGGGGAGAGAGAGATAGAGCGGGGAGAGCGAGATAGAGCGGGGAGAGCGAGATAGAGCGGGGAGAGAGAGATAGAGCGGGGAGAGAGAGATAGAGCGGGGAGAGAGAGATAGAGGGGGGAGAGAGAGATAGTGGGGGGAGAGAGAGATAGTGGGGGGAGAGGGAGATAGAGGGGAGAGAGGGAGATAGAGGGGAGAGAGAGATAGAGGGGGAGATAACAAACTTGGAGGAGATGCAAACAGTGTTGATGACATCAATCGACTACAACAGGACATCGATAGGTGAGCAGAATGGGCAGATTGTGGCAGAAGGAATTTAATACAGGGAAATGTGAGATGGGCAGAAGGGATAGGGAGAGGGAATACAGACATAATGGCCCAGTTCTAGGGAGTGTGCAGGGACAGAGAGACCTGGGGATACATGTACATACATCTCTGAAGGTGGCAGGACATATTGAGAAAGTAGTCAGCAAAGCATATGGGATCTTGGGCTTCATAAATAGAGATTTTGAGTACAAAAGCATGAAAATTATGCTGAATGTTTACCTGTGGAGTTGGGAGATGTGGGCATGGTTCTTAATGAATACTTTGTCTCCCTCTTTATAAAAGAGGGGGAACGATGCAGATATTGTAGTTAAAGAGGAGGAGTGTGAAATATTGGATGGGATAAACAGAGTGAGAGGGAAATATTAAGGTGTTTGGCAACTTTGAAAGTGGATAAATGGTCAGGCCTGGATGCATTGGAACCAGTTCAGAGAAGGTTCACTTGGCTGATTCCTGGGATGAAGGGGTTGTCTTATGAGGAATGGTTGAACAGGTTGGGCCTATACTCATTGGACTTTAGAAGAATGAGAGGTGATCTTATTGAAACATACTAAATACTTAAAGGGATAGACAGGTTAGATGCAGGTAAGAAGTCTCCTTTGGTTCGGGAGTCTAGAACCAGGGGACACAATTTCAAAATCAGGGGGAAGCCACTTAGGTCAGAGATGGGGAGAAATGTCTTTGCTCAGAGGGTTGTGAATCTTTGGAATTCTCTACTCCAGTGGGCTGTGGAAGCTCAGTCTGGGAAAAAGGCATTGAAGTGGATGATCAGCCATGATCGTATTGAATGGCAGAGCAGGTTCGATGGGCTGAATGGCCTCCTCCTGTTCCTATGTTCCCAAGCTGCTGAAATAGTTTCTCCCAAACTATGCCATCAGTTCCCCTTAATATCTCTACATCTTGGAACAAATCACCATGATCCTCCTAAATTCCAGGCAATAAATCCCCAGTTTGTGTAATATCACCTCGCAATTTAACCCTTGGAGTCCAGTTATCATTCTGGTAAATCTCCACTGCACTCAAATGGACATGGACCCCCCAAAGTCTCTTTGAACCTCCAGTGTTTCTAGCTTTTCACCATTTATAAAGTACTCTGTTCTCGTCTTTTTTTGCTGACATTGAAATCTAACTGCCACAGTTTTGCCCATTTATTTAAGATATTAATATCTCTTTGTAATTTGATGCTTCCAGTTACACTGCTTACAATGATGCCTATTTTTGTGTCATTGGTAAACTTGGGTATGTTGCATTCTAGCACATCATCTTAAATCATTAATAAATACAGCAAACTGAGACACACACGGGCTTTGCACTAGTAGACAGGAGTGAATCATTCCAACCTACAGACTTTTTAACTCCACATTAATGTTTAAAAAAAAAATCAAATTCACAACAGCCCTGTGTGGGATTTGAACTCCTACTTTTTCAATCATCAGCTCAGGCCTTCAAATTAAAACCCATAAAAGGAGATTCATTTTCCTACTGCTGTTGTCTGACTGTCTCAGGTTTTGTATATTGTTCCCTTCGCCTCTTCTTCCATGTGTTTGAAGTCTTTGAAGTTTGTCAGACATTGGTAAACTACTTCATGTGGTGTTGTGTAAATACCTTCAATTCTGTGTATCTGCAAGGGACACAATTCAAATTCTCACCTTATTGCATCAACTAAAACCTGCAGGTCCATTCAAACAACTCTATTTCCTGTCTCTGCAAAGATAGCTCACACTTCCACAATGCAGGAATGTCTGAATGGAAACAGCTTTTGACACATTTCCAAACATGTTTGCTAACACTTTTCAGGATGAAGCTAAATTCAACTGACAAGATTGCAAGCCCCAAATTGAATCTTTCAGATGTAAAAAGTGACACAAATGAAATTCCAGATCTCTCTGTCCCTACACCCATTTTAACATTGGACTATTTAGTTTATATCGCTTCTCCTCAGCCTTCCTTCCTAAATGCATCATTTGACATTTCTCAGCTTTGATGTTAACCTGCCATGTGTCTGACCATTTCACCAGCTGTCAAGAGGACATAAAGTTTACAAAGAGATTTCGATAGGTTAAGTGAGTGAGCAGAAAATTGGCAGATGGAGTATAATGTGGGAAAATGTGAGCTTGTCCACTTCAGCAGGAAGAATAAAAATCAGTATATTATTGAAATGGAGAGAGACTGCAGAACTGTACGGTACAGAGGGATCTGGGTGTCACAACATGTTACCGTGTAGCTACAGCGAGTGATTAGGAAGGCAAATGGAATGTTGTTGTTTATTGCAAGGTGAATAGAATATCAAAGTAGGGAAGTGTTGTTACAGCTGTACAGGGCATAAGTTAGACGACGTCTGCAGGATTGTGGACACTTTTGGTCTCCTTACTGAAGAAATTATATAATTGCATTCGAAGTCGTTCAGAGAAGGTTCACTGGGCTGATTCCTGGGATGAAGGGGTTATCTTATGAGGAAAGGTTGAACAGGTTGGGTCTATACCCACTGGAGTTTAGAAGAATGAGAGGTGATCTGAGTGAAACATCTCAGGTCCCGAGGGGACTGGATAGGGTGGATGCTGAGAGGATGTTTCCTCTTGTTGGGGAGACTAGAACTAGGGGACACAGTTTAAAAATTAGGGACGTCCCATTTAAAACAGAGATGAGGAGAAATGTGTTTCTCTCAGAGGGGGGTCAGTCTGTGGAATTCTCTTCCCCAGAGAGCAGTGGAGGCTGGATCATTGAATATATTCAAGGCTGAGTTCGATAGATTTTTGATCAATTAGGGAGTCAAGGGTTATGGGACACAGACAGGAAAGTGGAGTTGAGCTCACAATCAGATCAGCCATTGAATGACAGAGCAGGCTCGAGGGGCCGAATGGCCTACTCCTCCTCCTAATTCATTTGTTCTTGTGTCTTCCATTTCACTAGACTGCCTCTCTCCTCCTGAAGTCTGCTACTAGTCCCTTCCCTGTTTATTACATTGCAGATGACACAAACATTGGCAAACATTGAAGTTATGCCCTTTAAACACAAGTCCAAGTCATTAGTATATATCAAAAAGATCAGTGGTCCTAATATAAATCTCCACTGTATACCTCCCTCCAGTCTGAAACAACCATTGTCCACTCTCTCAGCCAATGTCGTATCCACTCAGCCAATGTCCCTTTCATCCCTGGAGCACCAATATTGCTAACTGGTCAATTAGGAGGCACCATTAAGTCCTCTCCATGAGGATCCTGGTCCCAGACCTCTCTGTTTCCACTCTCCCATCAACATGCCCCAGACAGGTACAGCATGGATTAGATACAGAGTAATGCTCCTTCTACACTGTCCCATCCAACACACCCAGGACAGGAACATCATGGGGTGGACACAGAGTGAATCTCACTCTACACTGTCCGAAGTAGACACAGTGAGATACAGAAAGAGAGAAACAGACTGACAGGGTGACCGAGAGAGAAAGAAGGATATTTAACATCAGACATAGGAAGATGAGGAGGCAATTTAACCCCTCGACCCTGTTCCTTCATTCAGTGAGATCAGGGCTGATCTGTGATCTAACTAACACCATATATCCACCTTTGCCCCTTATCTCTTAATACCTTTGGTTAACAACAATCTATCAATCTCAGATTTAAAAATTTACAAGTTTCTCAGCATCAATTGCTGATTGTGGAAGAGAGTTCCAAACTGATACCACACCTGGTGTGTTGAAGTGTTTCTTCATTTCACTCCTGAAAGGTTTTGAGACTACGTTTAGATCTTTAGACTCGGCCCACAAGTTCCTGACTCCGCAGCCAGTGGGAATAGTTATTCTCTGTCTACCTTAGCAGAGTCTCCTTGTATGCACTGCCCCATCGAACAATCTCAGGGAAGGTACAGCACGGGTTAGATACAGAGTACAGTTCAGTTTAAACATTCCCTGGAGTGTCGGATTAACCCGGGTCACTCACTGTGCCCGGCTCAGCCTCAAGACTCACCTGCCTCAGTCACTGAGACGCTCCTGTATCACTTGCATTAATGTAAGCGGATGCCGGGTTTGGGAGCGGGACAGGCACACGGGATTAGGACGACTGCTCATGTGTAGGATAAGCATCAGTAATCCCTCAGAGAATCAGAACAGACCAGCGAGACTCAGAAAAGGAAACTTGTGTTGAATTTGTGAGTCTTGCATTGTGGAATGTTTTAGTATTTGGTGAGAATGCTGAGCCAGTGACATTTTGCCCCAGTGGGATGAATAGATACTATATGACTTTATTACAACAGTAAGGTACCGTGTGTACTGTAAATATGGACTGAAATAACAATGTCAGTGATCAATTTTCAGCTGAAGACTATGACTACAGTTATACCTGCTATCCTGTTATATATGTGCTGCTATACCTGCTATATGTGAGAATGTACATACGACACGATGGGATGAAGTCAAAGTGGCCACTGTTTTTATTTTTAGACTGTGCCCCAAATTCCTGACTCCGCAGCCAGTGGGAATATTTACTCTCAGTCCACCCTATCAGTTTCCCTTATTATTTTGTAAACCTTCATCAAATCACCCCATAACCTTCTAAATTCCAGGGATATACAGTAAATCTCCAGCTGCACTGTCCCATTAAACATTTCCAAGCCAAGCACAATGTTGGGTTTGACACAAAGTAAATTTCCCTCTACGCTGTCACATCACACACTCCGAGGGCAGGAACATCATGGGGTGGATACAGAGTGAATCTCACTAGACACTGTCCGAAACAGAGAGAGAGAGAGAGAGAGAAAAAGAGAAACAGAGAGACATAGACTAACAGGGTGACTGACAGAGAAAGAAGGATATTTAACAGGGGATATTGGAAGAGGAGGATGCAATTTAACCCCACAACACTGTTCCTGCATTGAATGTGATCATGGCTGATCTGTAATCTATCTTACACCACAGATCCTGCCTTTGCTCCTTATCTCTTAATACCTTTGGTGAACAAGAATCTATCAATCACAGGTGTAAAAAATAGCTTGCTGAATATTTAAAATGGAGACAGAGAGAGAGGGATAGAGATAGGAGAGATAGGGAAAGACAGAGAGGGAAAGACAGATGGAGGAACAGAGAGACAGAGATGGAAGGAGAGAGAGGGAGTGACAGGGAGGGAAAGACAGACGGAGAGACACAGAGAGAGAGAGACGGAGATAGAAGGAGAGAGAGGGAGAGACAGAGAGGGAAAGACAGACGGAGAGACAGATAGAGACAGGGGAAGATGGAAGGAGAGAGAGGGAGTGTTAGGGAGGGAAAGACAGATGGAGGGATAGAGAGAGACAGAGACAGAGATAGAAGGAGTGAGAGGGAGAGACAGAGAGGGAAAGCCAGATGGAGAGACAGAGAGAGAGAGGCAGAGATGGAAGGAGAGAGAGAGAGAGACAGAGAGGTAAAGACAGATGGAGGGACAAAGTGAGAGACAGAGATAGAAGGAGAGAGAGGGTGTGACAGGGAGGGAAGGATAGATGGAGGGATAGAGAGAGAGAGACAGAGATAGAAGGACCGAGAGGGAGTGACAGGGATGGAAAGACAGTTGGAGGGACAGAGAGAGAGACAGAGAGAGAAGGAGAGAGAGGGAGTGTCAGGGAGAGAAGGAGAGAGAGGGAGAGACAGAGAGGGAAAGGCAATTGGAGAGAGAGGGAGCGAGACAGAGAGAGAGGCAGAGACAGAGATAGAAGGAGAGAGAGGGAGAGACAGAAAGGGAAGGACAGATGGAGGGACACAGAGAGAGGCAGAGACGGAGATAGAAGGAGAGAGACGGAGAGACAGAGAGGGAAAGACAGATGGAGAGACAGAGAGAGAGACAGAGAGAGTGGCAGAGACAGAGATAGAAGGAGAGAGAGGGAGTGACGGGGGGTGGAGACAGATGGAGAGACAGAGAGAGAGAGAAGGAGAGAGATGGAGAGACAGAGAGGGAAAGACAGATGGTGAGCCAGAGAGAGAGAGTCAGAGATGGAAGGAGAGAGAGGGAGTGACAGGGAGGGAAGGACAGATGGAGGGATAGAGAGAGAAAGACAAAGATAGAAGGAGAGAGTGGTAGTGAAAGAGAGGGAAAGACAAATGGAGGGACAGAGAGAGAGACAGAGATAGAAGGAGAGAGAGGGAGTGTCAGGGAGGGAAAGCCAGATGGAGGGACAGAGAGAGAGAGACAGAGAGAGAAGGAGAGAGATGAAATGACAGGGAGGGAAGGACAGATGGAGGGATAGTGAGAGAGACAGAGATAGAAGGAGAGAGAGGGAGTGACAGGGAGGGAAAGACAGATGGAGAGAGAGAGACAGCGATAGAAGGAAAGGGAAATAGTGACATGGAGGGAAAAACAGATGGAGGGACAGAGAGAGAGACAGAGAGAGAAGGAGAGAGAGGGAGTGACAGGGAGGGACGGACAGATGGAGGGATAGAGAGAGAGAGGCAGAGATAGAAGGAGAGAGAGAGAGTGATGGGTGGGGAGACTGATGGAGAGACAGAGAGAGAGAGAGACAGAGAGAGAAGCAGAGAGTGGGAGTGACAGAGATGGAAAGACAGATGGAGAGACAGAGAGAGGGAGTGACAGAGAGATTTCATAAAAATCTATCAAACTCAGATTTAAAAATTAACAAGTGTCTCAGCATCAATTGCTGATTGTGGAAGAGAGTTTCAAACTGATACCACACCTGGTGTGTTGAAGTGTTTCTTCATTTCACTCCTGAAAGGTTTTTAGACTCGGTTTATATTTTTAGACTATGCCCCCATGTTCTAGACTCTGCAGCCAGTGGGAATTGTTACTCTCTGTCTACCCTATCAGTTTCCCTAATTATCTTGAAAACAATCATCAAATCACACCTGAGCCTTCAAAATCCCAGGGATACAGAGTAAATCTCCAGCTACACTGTCCCATTAAATATTCCCAAGCCAAGCACAATGTTGGGTTTGACACAGAGTACATATCCCTCTACACTGTCCCATCACACACTCCCAGGGCAGGAACATCATGGGGTGGATACAGAGTGAATCTCACTCTACACTGTCCGATAGAGACAGACAGAGAGAGAGACAGAAAAAGAGAAACAGAGAGACATTGACTGACAGGGTGACTAAAAGAGATAGAAGGATACTTCACAGGGGATATTGGAAGAGGAAGATGCAATTCAACCACACAGCCCTGTTCCGGCATCAAATGAGATCTTGGCTGATCTGTGATGTAACTTACACCATATATCCTGCCTTTGCCCCTTATCTCTTAATACCTTTGGTTAACAAGAATCTATCAATCACAGATTTAAAAATTAACCAATAAGCCAGCATGAAATTTCAACAACCAATATCATTGTGTGGGTAATTCTGTGTGTGTGTGTGTGTGTGTCTATGTCTGTTTGGGTGTGATGGCTCCCACAGTGGAATAGCTTGCTGGATGTTTAAAATGGAGGCTATTCCTTCTGGATCATCAAAAGTATCTGCCTGGGCCCCAACTTCATCTACATTTCCCCATCTCCCGATGTTTTTTTCTCTCCATATCTATCTCTAATATGTTTGTGTCCACAGCAGTGAAGGATTACATCAAATTAATATATCTTCCATTATCCTTTTCATCCACCTCAACAACCTCTCTCTCTCCAAATTTGTCCCTCTCTACAGCACTCTCTCTGCCTTCATATCTAACCCTCTCTCCCTCTGTCTCTCTCCTAATGTCAGAGATAGCAGGAGGGAGAGACAGAGAGAGAATGTTGAAGGAACTGTACTCTGTTCCTTAGATGAGCTGAACCTGCTCTGGGAGTGTTTGATGGGCTACATTAATCGGCCGTGTACAGTCCTGGATCAGGCTGTGAAGAAGCAGAGCTTGTTCAGTGTACAACTGGTCAAAGGGAACGATTCACTCCTGTCTGCTACTGGGAAGAGAGACTGACCTTAACATCAAGGCAGCGTTTGACCGAGTGTGACATCGAGGAGCCCGAGTAAAACTGAAGTCAGTGGGAAAAAGGTGGAAATCTCCCCACTGGTTGGAATCATACCGAGCACAAAGGAAGATGGTTTTGGTTGTTGGAGGTCAATCATCTCAGTCCCAGGACATCACTGCAGGAGTTTATCAGGGTAGTGTCCTCAGCCCAGCCATCTTCAGCTGAGATCCCAGCAGAAAGTGCTTTAAATACTGAGCAGGTCAAGCAGCATCTGTGGAGAGAGAAACAGAGTTAGTGATTCAGCTCGATGCTTTCCAGATTTCCAGCATCCACAGTATTTTGCCTCAGATAATGAAGCAATCCAGAGCCACATGCACCAAGACCCGGACAACATTCAGGTTTGGGCCGACCAGTGGGAAGTAACATTCACATCACACAAGTGCCAGGCAACGACCATCTGCAACAAGAGAGAATCCAACCACCTCCCCTTGGCATTCAAAGCATTATCCCATCGCTGAATCACCCAGCATCAACATCCTGGGGAAACATTGACATCAAACTTAACTGAACGAAACGCATCAATAGTTTCTTCACCCAGTGGCTGGTGGGTGTCTGGAACTCACTGCCTGAAAGGGTGGTAGAGGCAGAAACCCTCATCACATTTAAAACAATCTCTTGGATATTCACTTCTCCATGTTTAAAATTTGTAAGGAATAACTCTCCTTGTCTACACTGCCTCATCGCACACTCTCAGAGAAGGTACAGCATATCTTCGATACAGAGTAAAGCTCCGTTTAAACATTCCCTGGAGTGTCGGATAAACCCGGGTCACTCACTGTCCCCGGCTCAGCCTCAAGACTCACCTGCCTCAGTCACTGACACGCTCCTGTATCACTTGCCTTAACATAAGTGGATGCTGGGTTTGGGAGCAGGACAGGCACACGGGATTAGGACGACTGCTCATGTGGAGGATAAGCATCAGTAATCCCTCAGAGAATCAGAACAGACCAGTGAGACTCAGAAAAGGAAACTTGTGTTGAATTTCAGAGTCTTGCATTGTGGAATGCTTTCGTATTTGGTGAGAATGTTGAGCCAGTGACATTTTGCCCCAGTGAGATGAATAGGTACTATATGACTTGATTATAACAGTAAGGTACCGTGTGTACTGTAAATATGGACTGAAATAACAATGTAACTGATCAATTTTCAGCTGAATTTTATGACTACAGTTATACCTGCTATCCTGTGAGAATGTACATAAGACACGATGGGATGAAGTCAAAGTGGCCACTGTTGAATTTGCTAGCTTGATCTTTGTGGGAACACAAGGGTTAAGTAAGTTAAAAATATTAAATGGTCAATTCGCTTGTTTAAGTAATCACTCAACAGAAATGGGTCTGGAATGTCCTATGTGCTGCATTCCTACTCCTACATCTACTCTGTCAGGACCCCTCATGATTTTGAACACCTCTATCAAATCTAATCTCAAGTTTCTCTTCTCTGTGGAGAACAACACCAGTTTCTCCAATCTATCCACGTAACTGAAGTCCCTCATCCCTGGAACCTTGCTCGTGAATCTTTTCTGCATCCTCTCTAAAGCCCCCACATCCTTCCGAAAGTACGGTGTCCAGAATTGGACACAATACTAGTTGAGGATGAAGCAGTGTTTTATAAAGCTTCATCATAACCTCCTTGCTTTTATACTCTAAGCCTCCATTTACAAAGCCTAGGATCCCATATGCCTTTTAACCACTTTCTCAACTAGCTCTGCCACCTTCAATTTGTGCACAGACATCCCCAGGTCTCTCTGTTCCTGCACCCACTTCCTTCTGTTCTCAAGTTCCCATGACAGAGAGGGACAGAAGGACAGGGAGGTCTAGAAATAATGAGGGGGAGAGAGAGCAAACAAACAGGAAACACGTATGGGAACACCACCACCTGCAAGTTTCCCTTCCAGTTTCACATCATCCTGACTTGGAACTATATCACCATTCCTTCACTGTCACTAGGTCAAAATCCTGGATCTCACTTCCTAACAGCACTGTGGGTGTACCTACCCCACATGGACTGCAGCGGTTCAAGAAGGTTCAACGGCAATTGGTGATGGGCAATAAAATGCTGGCATAGCCAGTAATGAACACATCCAACAAATGAATAAAAAATAATAACAATTTGGCACCAAGTCACTAAAGGAGATATTGAACTTGACACAAGAACACAAGAAGTAGGAGCAGGAGTAGGCCATTCAGCCCTTCGAGCCTGCCCTGCCATTCAATAAGATCATGACTGATCTGTCCCAACACTCAACTCCTCTTTCAGGCCTGCTCTGCAGAACCCTCGACTCCCTGAGAGGGTTGAGAACAAATATTTTCCCACAAAGACAAACAGGGTGAGACTCCCAAATCTAGAGCCCCTTAGATAGCAAGAATCAAACCAGGTAGAATAAGGCACAAAAGGGAAGCTTATGTCAGATACCGAGAGCTCAATACCACAGAAAGCCGAGAGGAGTGAAGAAAGTGAAGGGGTGAAATTAAAAAGAAAATTAGGAAAGCAAAAAGATAGTCGGAAAATAATATTACCAAGTAAAATCAAGGAAAGCACAAAGATGTTTTATAAATACATGAAGAGCAAAGAGGATAACTAAGGATAGAGTATTAGGGACCAGAAAGGGAATGTGTGTATGGAGGTGGGAGATGTGGGCACGGTTCTTAATGAATACTTTGTATCCGTCTTTCTAAAAGAGGGGGAACTATGCAGACATTGTAGTTAAAGAGGAGGAGTGTGAAATATTGGATGGGATAAACAGGGTGCGAGGGAAATATTAAGGTGTTTAGCATCTTTGAAAGTGAATAAATGGTCAGGCCTGGATGCATTGGAATCAGTTCAGAGAAGGTTCACTCGGCTGATTCCTGGGATGAAGGGGTTATCTTATAAGGAATAGTTGAACAGGTTGGGCCTATACTCATTGGATTTTAGAAGAATGAGAGGTGATCTTATTGAAACATACAAGATTCTGAAGGGACTTGACAGGGCGGATGTTGGGAGGATGTTTCCCTTGTGGAGGAGTCTTGAACTAGGGGGCACCGTTTAAAAATAAAGGGTCTGCCATTTAAAACTGAGCTAAGGAAGACTTCTTTCTCCCAGAGGTTGGTTAGGCTTTGGAATTCTCTTCCCCAGAGAGCAGTGGAGGTTGGCTCAATGAATTTACAAGGGAGTCAAGGGTTATGGGGGCAGGCAGGAAAATGGAGTTAAAGTCACTATCAGATCAATCATGATCATATTGACTGACAGAACAGGCTCAAGAGGCTGAATGGCCTACTCCTGCTCCTATTTCTTCGGATCTACTGTATAAATTGGAGGGTTTGCTCTCCACTTTTTAAACCATTTTTATAGCAGAGACAGGTCCATGTGTAATATAAACAGAGACAGGGTCTAGTGCAGACCTAACTAGTGCATTGACAACTGAGACTAGTGTAAAAGGTATCAAGGATACAGAATTCTAAATATACATTCAGGGGAAGTTTTTTAGGCCAGTACGTAGCAAGGTCAACAAGAGATGAGTCAGTTTGACACTGAGTTTCTGGGAATGAAGCTGGGCCGGTGGAAGGTGATTTAGAAAAGGTGGACTGGAAAACGCTACTTGAAGGTAAATCAGTGTCAGAGCAGTGAGATTGAATCATTTAATCCTGGAGGATTTATTATTCCAGAGTTATTTTTTATTTTCAGAGAAATTCAAATTCACAAGAGCCCAATGTGGGATTTGAACTCCTACTTTTTCAGTCATTAGCTCAGGCTTTCAGATTACAAACTGTAAAAGACATTCACCTTCCTCCTGTTGTGACCTGACTGTCTCAGCTTTTGTGTATTGTCTCCAATCTTGTTCTTTCATGTGTCTGAAGACTTTGATGTTATTCAGACATTGGTAAACCACTTCATTCTCTCAGGTCATCGGCTTAAATACCTTCAGGGACACAATCCACAATCTAATTCACACCCTATTCAAGCAACCAAAATCTTCAACTCCATTCAGACACCCCGATATCCTGTCCCTGCACAGATAACTGACAGTTCCACAATGCAGAAATGTCTGAATGAGAAACCACATTTACCTGACACAATCCAAGCTCCAAATTGAACCATTAAGATATCGAAAATACCACAGAAATGTGACTTGTTCCTTGTAACAGTGAGACTGAAACATTTCAGGGTACTATTCAACCAAGAAGGATTCCGAGAAAAGTCAGGATCAGGATTGAAAGAGAAAGAGAGAGAGTAAAAAGGGGGGAGTGAGAGAGGGGGTAGAGAGAGAGAGAGAGAGACTGTCAGCTCCTGGATGGGTAAGGATTCTCTGTTCCTTCACCCATTTTAACATTGTACCATTTAGTTTAGACAGAGAGACATAGACTGACAGGGTGACTGACAGAGAAAGAAGGATATTTAACATCGGATATTGGATGTAATTTAACCCCACAACCCTGTTCCGGCATTCAATGAGATCAGGGCTGATCTGTGATCTATCTTACACCATATATCCTGCCTTTGCCCCTTATCTCTTACTATCTTTGCTTAACAAGAATCTATCAATCACAGGTTTAAAAATTAACCAATAATCCAGCATGAAATTTCCACAAACAATATCATGAGGGTGTGATGGCTCCCACAGTGGAATAGCTTGCTGGATGTTTAAAATGGAGGCTATTTCTTCTGGATCATCAAACGTATCTGCCTGGGCCCCAACATCATCGACATTTCCCCCTCTCCCGATGTTTTTTTCTCTCCATATCTATCTCTTATATGTTTGTGTCCACAGCAGTGAAGGATTACATCAAATTAAAATATCTTACATTATCCTTTTCATCCACCTCAACAATCTCTCTCTCTCCAACTTTGTCCCTCTCTACAGCCCTCTCTCTGCCTTCATAACTAACCCTCTCTCCCTCTGTCTCTCTCCCAGTGTCAGAGATAGCAGGAGGGAGAGACAGAGAGAGAATGTTGAAGGAACTGTACTCTGTTCTTAAGCTGTGCGGAACCTGTTCTGGGAGTGTTTGATGGGCTACATTAATCGGCCGTGTACAGTCCTGTATCAGGCTGTGAAGAAGCACAGCTTGTTCAGTGTACAACGGGTCACAGGGAACGATTCACTCCTGTCTGCTACTGGGAAGAGAGACTGAGCTGAACATCAAAGCAGTGCTTGACCGAGTGTGGCATCCAGGAGCCTGATGGACAGATGGAGGGACAGAGAGAGAGACAGAGACAGAGACAGAGAGAGAAGGAGAGGGAGGGAGAGACAGAGAGGGAAAGACAGATGGAGAGACAGAGATAGAAGGAGAGAGAGGGAGAGACAGAGAGGGAAAGAGATGGAGGGACAGAGAGAGAGAGACAGAGAGAGAGAGACAGAGAGAGAGGCAGAGAGAGAGAGAGAAGGAGAGAGGCGGAGAGAAAGAGAGGGAAAGACAGATGGAGGGGCAAATAAAGAGACAGAGAGAGGAGAGAGATGGAGAGACAGAGAGTGAAAGACAGATTGAGAGACAGAGTTAGAGGCAGACAGAGATAGAAGGAGAGAGATGGAGAGACAGAGCGGGAAAGACAGATGGAGGGACAGAGTGAGAGGCAGACAGAGATAGAAGGAGAGAGAGGGAGAGTCAGGGAGGGAAAGACAGATGGACGGACAGAGAGAGAGAGACAGAGAGAGAAGGAGAGAGATGGAGTAACAGGGAGGGAAGGACAGATGGAGGGATAGAAGAGAGACAGAGATAGAAGGAGAGAGAGGGAGTGACAGGGAGGGAAAGACAGATGGGAGACAGAGAGAGAGAGACAGCGATAGAAGGAGAGAGAGGGAGTGTCAAGTTGGGAAAAACAGGTGGATAAGGTAGTCAAGAAGGCATACAGCATGCTTGCCTTCATTGGTCGGGGCATAGAGTATAAAAATAGGCAAGTCATGTTGCAGCTGTACAGAACTTTAGTTAGGCCACACTTAGAATTCTGGTCGTCACACTACCAGAAGGACGTAGAGGCTTTGGAGAGGGTACCAAAGAGGTTGACCAGGATGTTGCCTGGTCTGGAGGGCATTAGCGATGAGGAGAGGTTGGATAAACTCGGATTGTTTTCACTGGAACGACGGAGGTGGAGGGGCGACATGATAGAGGTTCACAAAGTTATAAGTGGCATGGACAGAGTGGATAGTCAGAAGCTTTTTCCAGGGTGGAAGAGTCAGTTACTAGGGGACAGAGGTTTAAGGTGAGAGGGGCAAAGTTTAGAGGGGATGTACGAGGCAAGTTCCTTACACAGAGGGTGGTGAGTGCCTGGAACGTGTTGCCGGGGGAGATGGTGGAAGCAGGTACCATAGAGACGTTTAAGAGACATCTTGACAAATACATGAATAGGATAGGAATAGAGGGATACGGACCCCGGAAGTGCAGAAGGTTTTAGTTCAGGCAGGCATCAAGATCGGCGCAGTTTTGGAGGGCCGAATGGACTGTTCCTGTGCTGTACTGTTCTTTGTTCTTTGACAGATGGAGGGACAGAGAGAGAGACAGAGCCAGAAGGAGAGAGAGGGAGAGACAGAGAGGGAAAGACAGATGGAGGGACAGAGTGAGAGAGACAGAGAGAGAAGGAGAGAGAGGGAGTGACAGGGAGGGACGGACAGATGGAGGGATAGAGAGAGAGACAGAGAGAGAGGCAGAGACAGAGGTAGAAGAAGAGAGACGGAGAGACAGAGAGGGAAAGACAGATGGAGGGAAGGAGTGAGACAGAGAGAGAAGGAGAGAGATGGAGTGACAGGGCGGGAAGGATAGATGGAGGGACAGAGAGAGAGACAGAGAGAGAGGCAGAGACAGAGATAGAAGGAGAGAGCTGGAGAGACAGAGAGGGAAAGACAGATGGAGGGACAGAGAGAGAGACAGAGAGAGAGGCAGAGACAGAGATAGAAGGAGAGAGATGGAGAGACAGAGAGGGAAAGACAGATGGAGAGACAGAGATAAAGAGGCAGAGATGGAAGGAGAGAGAGGGGGCGACAGGGAGGGAAAGACAGATGGAGAGACAGAGAGAAAGACAGAGATAGAAAGAGAGTGAGGGAGCGTCATGGAGAGAAAGACAGATGGAGGGACAGAGAGAGAGACAGAGAGAGAAGGAGTGACAGGGAGGGAAGGACAGATGGATGGATAGAAACAGAGAGAGACAGAGACAGATGGAGAGAGTGGGGTGACAGAGAGGGAAAGGCAGATGGAGGGAAAGAGAGAGAGACAGAGAGAGAGGCAGAGACAGAGATGGAATGAGAGAGAGGGAGTGTCAGGGGGTGGGGAAGGCAGATGAAGAGACAGAGAGAGAGAGGCAGAGATAGAAGGAGAGAGAGGGAGCGACAAGAAGGGAAAGACAGATGGAGAGATAGAGATAGAGACAAAGATAGAAGGAGAGAGATGGAGTGAAAGGGAGGGAAGGATAGATGGAGGGACAGAGCGACAGAGAGAGAGAGAGATAGAAGGAGAGGGAGGGAAAAACAGATGGAGGGACAGAGTGAGAGACAGAGAGAGATGGATTGATGGGTGGGGAGACTGATGGAGAGACAGAGAAAGAGAGTGGGAGTGACAGAGATGGAAAGACAGATGGAGAGAGAGAGAGAGAGAGGCAAAGATGGGAGAAGAGAGAGGGAGTGACAGAGAGGTTTCATAAAAATCTATCAAACTCAGATTTAAAAATTAACAAGTGTCTCAGCATCGATTGCTGTTTGTGGAAGAGAGTTCCAAACTGATACCACACCTGGTGTGTTGAGGTGTTTCTTCATTTCACTCCTGAAAGGTTTTTAGACTAGGTTTATATTTTTAGACTATGCCCCCATGTTCTAGACTCTGCAGCCAGTGGGAATTGTTACTCTCTGTCTACCCCATCAGTTTCCCTTATTATCTTGAAAACAATCATCAAATCACACCTGAGCCTTCAAAATTCCAGGGATACACAGTAAAGCTCCAGCTACACTGTCCCATTAAACATTCCCAAGTCAAGCACAACGTTGGGTTTGACACAGAGTAAATGTCCCTCGATGCTGTCCCATCACACACTCCCAGGGCAGGAACATCATGGGGTGGATACAGAGTGAATCTCACTCTACACTGTCCGATAGAGACAGAGAGAGTGACAGAAAGAGAGAAACAGAGAGACATTGACTGACAGGGTGACTGACAGAGAAAGAAGGATACTTCACAGGGGATACTGGAAGAGGAGGATGCAATTCAACCCCACAATCCTGTTCCGGCATCCAATGTGATCTTGGCTGATCTGTGATGTAACTTACACCATATATCCTGCCTTTGCCCGTTATCTCTTAAAACCTTTGGTTAACAAGAATCTATCAATCACAGCTTTAAAAATTAACCAATATGCCAGCAAGAAATTTGCACAACAAATAACATGAGGTCCCACAGTGGAATAGATTGCTGGATGTTGAAAATGGAGGCTGTTCCTTCTGGATCATCAAACGTATCTGCCTGGGCCCCAACTTCATCTGCATTTCCCTCTCTGCCCATGTTTTTTTCTCTCCATATCTATCTCTTTCTGTTTGTGTACACAGCAGTGAAGGATTACATCAAATTAATATATCTTCCATTATCCTTTTCATCCACCTCAACAACCTCTCTCTCTCCAACTTTGTCCCTCTCTACAGCCCTCTCTCTGTACGATACTCTATTCCTAAGCTGTGCTGAAGCTGCTCTGGGAGTGTTTGATGGGCTATATTAATCGGCCGTGTACAGTCCGATATCATGCTGTGAAGAAGCACAGCTTGTTCAGTGTACAACGGGTCAAAGGGAACGATTCACTCCTGTCTGCTACTGGGAAGAGAGACTGACCTTAACATCAAGGCAGCGTTTGACCGAGTGTGACATCGAGGAGACAGAGTAAAACCTAAGTCAGTGGGAATCCGCTGGTTGGAGTCATACCGAGCACAAAGGAAGATGGTTGTGGTTGTTGGAGGTCAATCATCTCAGTCCCAGGACATCACTGCAGGAGTTCCTCAGGGTAATGTCCGAGGCTCAACCATCTTCAGCTGAGATCCCAGGAGGGAATGTTGGAAATACTGAGCAGGTCAAGCAGCATCTGCAGAGAGAGAAACAGAGTTAGAGATTCAGCTCGATGCTTTCCAGATTTCCAGCGTCCACAGTATTTTGCCTCAGATAATAAAGCAATCCATAGCCACATGCACCAAGACCCGGACAACATTCAGGTTTGGGCCGACCAGTGGGAAGTAACATTCATGTCACACAAGTGCCAGGCAATGACCATCTGCAACAAGAGAGAATCCAACCACCTCCCCTTGGCATTCAAAGCATTATCCCATCACTGAATCCCCCAGCGTCAACATCCTGGGGAAACATTGACATCAAACTTAACTGAACGAAACACATCAATAGTTTCTTCACCCAGTGGCTGGTGGGTGTCTGGAACTCACTGCCTGAAAGGATTAGTATAAAATGGGTGGTTGATGGCTGGCACAGACTGGGCAGGCCGAAGGGCCTGTATCAGTGCTGTATCTCTCTATGACTCTGAAGGATGGTGGAGGCAGAAACCCTCATCACATTTAAAACAATCTCTTGGATATTCACTTCTCTATATTTAAAATGGGTAAGGAATAACTCTCCTCGTCTACACTGCCCCATCAAACAATCTCAGAGAAGGAACAGCATGGATTAGATACAGAGTAAAGCTCCGTTTAAACTGTCCCTGGAGTGTCGGATTAACCCGGGTCACTCACTGTGCCCGGCTCAGCCTCAAGACTCACTTGCCTCAGTCACTGAGACGCTCCTGGATCACTTGCCTTAATGTAAGTGGATGTCGGGTTTGGGAGCAGGACAGGCACACGGGATTAGGACGACTGCTCATGTGGAGGATAAGCATCAGTAATCCCTCAGAGAATCAGAACAGACCAGCGAGACTCAGAAAAGGAAACTTGTGTTGAATTTGTGAGTCTTGCATTGTGGAATGCTTTAGTATTTGGTGAGAATGTTGAGCCAGTGAAATGTTGCCCCAGTGGGATGAATAGATACTATATGACTTTATTACAACAGTAAGGTACCGTGTGTACTGTAAATATGGACTGAAATAACAATGTAACCGATCAATGTTCAGCTGAAAATTGTATGCTACGGCATTTCAAGTGCTCATCCAAATACTTTTTAAATGTTGTGAGGGTTCCTGCCTCTACCACCTCTTCAGGCAGAGCGCTCCAGATTCCAACCACCCTCTGGGTAAAAAATCTTTTCCTCAAATCCCCTCTAAACCTCCTGCCCCTTACCTTCAATCTATGCCCCCTGGTTATTGACCCCTCCGCTAAGGGAAAAAGTTTCTTCCTATCTAACCTATCAATGCCCCTCATAATTTTGTACACCTCAATCAGGTCCCACCTCAGCCTTCTCTGCTCTAAGGAAAACAACTCCAGCCTTTTCAGTCTCTCTTCATAGCTGAAATGCTCCAGCCCAGGCAACATCCTGGTCAATCTCCTCTGCATCCTCTCCAGTGCAATCACATCCTTCCTATAGTGTGGTGCCCAGAACTGTACACTGTACTCCAGCTGTGGCCTAACCAGTGTTTTATATAGCTCCATCATAACCTCCCTGCTCTTATATTCTATGCCTCAACTAATAAAGGCAAGTATCCCATATACCTTCCTAACCACCTTGTCTACCTGCGCTGCAGCCTTCAGTGATCTATGGACAAGTACACCAAGATCCCTCTGACACTCGTTACTTCCTATGGTCCTACCATTCATTGGATATTCCCAAGCCTTGTTAGTCCTTCCAAAATTCTATGTAACCTAACCTATGTATAATCTTTAATCTTGCAGTGCATGTGTAATGTTTAATTTCTGAAAGCCAGACAGAGTAAAGCTTAACGTACTCCAAAAAACTCCAGACTTTTGGCATTTATTACCTTATCGGGTCATATCTGTCGTTAAGTTGGACTAGACTTGTGAATAATTCTTTTTAAGTTGTTTTTCCGTCAGTACGAGTGTAAATCGATTTACAGCATCCCATCATATAATATACACTCCTGTCTATATTGTCTGAAGACAGACATAAAATATCCACAAATGTTGCTATTTATTCCGGGGCAGACAGGTGAAGTGTTTATTTTGTCTGTGATTTAACTCGAACCCCAATGATGACCAACATGGTGGGAGAGAGTGATAGACAGAGAGAGTGGAACAGAGGTAGAGTATCAGACAGATAGGGAGAGATAGAAATGGAGAGAGAACAGAGAGATAGTGAGGGATAGAGACAGAAGCAGAGAGATAGAAAGTGCCAGGAGACCCTGAGCCACTTTAGAAGCAGGGGGACGGGGAGACAGGCTGTGTGGAGACCCTGGGGTAACGTTATAGATAGACAGGGTAGATGCAGGTAAGATGTTTCTCCTGGTTGGGGAGTCGAGAACCAGGGGACACAATTTCAAAATAAGGGGGAAGCCACTTGGGACAGAGATGAGGAGAAATTTCATTTACTCAGAGGGTTGTGAATCTTAGGAATTCTCTATCCCAGAGGGCTGTGGAAGCTCAGTCATTGAGTATGTTGAAAGCAGAGATTGACAGATTGCTGAATACCAATGACATAAAGGGATATGAGGATAGTCTGGGAAAAACACATTGAAGTGCATGATCAGCCATGATAGTATGGAATGGCGGAGCAGGCTCGATGGGCTGAATGGCCTACTCCTGTTCCGATATTCCAAAGCAGCCGAAATAGTTTCTCTCAAACTACCCCATCAGTTTCCCTTAATATCTCAACTACTTTGAACAAATCACCATGATCCTCCTAAATTCCAGGGAATAAATGCCCAGTTTGTGTAATATCACCTTGTAATTTAACCCTTGGAGTCCAGTTATCATTCTGGTAAATCTACACTGCACTCAAATGGACATGGACCCCCCAAAGTCTCTTTGGACCTCCAGTATTTCTATCTTTTCACCATTTATAAAGTAATCTGTTCTAGTCTTTTTTAATGACATGGAAATCTATGTCCATGTTTTGCCCATTTATTTAAGATATTAATACCTCTTTGTAATTTGATGCTTCCAGCTACACTGCTTACAATGCTGCCTATGTTTGTGTCATTGGTAAACTTGGGTATGTTGCATTCTACCACATCATCTTAAATCGTTAATAAATACAGCAAAACTGAGACACACACGGGCTTTGCACTAGCAGACAGGAGTGAATCATTCCAACCTAGAGGTTTTTTAATTCCAGATTTATGTTTATTTTTAGAAAAAACAAAATTCAAATTCACAACAGCCCTGTGTGGGATTTGAACTCCTACTTTTTCAATCATCAGCTCAGGCCTTCAAATTAAAACCCATAAAAGGAGATTCATTTTCCTACTGCTGTTGTCTGACTGACTGAGGTTTTGTATATTGTTCCCTTCTCCTCTTCTTCCATGTGTTTGAAGTCTTTGAAGTTTGTCAGACATTGGTAAACTACTTCATGTGGTGTTGTGTAAATACCTTCAATTCTGTGTATCTGCAAGGGACACAATTCAAATTCTCACCTTATTGCATCAACCAAAACCTGCAGGTCCATTCAAACAACTCTATTTCCTGTCTCTGCAAAGATAGCTCACACTTCCACAATGCAGGAATGTCTGAATGGAAACAGCTTTTGACACATTTCCCAACACGTTTGCTGACACCTTTCAGGATGAAGCTAAATTCAACTCACAGATTGCAAGCCCCAAATTGAGCTTTTGTGTGGAACAGGTAACATTGATGAAATCCCTGATTTATCTGTCCTGTCACCCATTCTAACATTGTACCATTTAGTTTATATCACTCGTCTTCCTTCCAAAATGCATCACTTCACATTTCTCAGCATTGAAGTTAACCTGCCCTGTGTCTGTCCAATGATAGGTTGGATAGTAAGCTGTCAAGAGGACATAAAGTGTCTACAAAGAGATTTCCAGAGGTGAAGTGAGTGAGCAAAAAATTGGCAGATGGAGTATAATGTGGGAAAATGTGAGCTTGTCCACTTTAGCAGGAAGAATAAAAATCAGTATATTATTGAAATGGAGAGAGACTGCAGAACTGTACGGGACAGAGGGATCTGGGTGTCCTGGTACATGAATCACAAAATGTTACCGTGTAGCTACAGCGAGTGATTAGGAAGGCAAATGGAATGTTGTTGTTTATTGCAAGGTGAATAGAATATAAAAGTCGGAAAGTGTAGTTACAGCTGTACAGTGCATAAGTTAGACGACGTCTGCAGGATTGTGGACACTTTTGGTCTCCTTACTGAAGAAATTATATAATTGCATTCGAAGTAGTTCAGAGAAGGTTCACTGGGCTGATTCCTGGGATGAAGGGGTTATCTTATGAGGAAAGGTTGAACAGGTTGGGTCTATACCCACTGGAGTTTGGAAGAATGAGAGGTGATCTGAGTGAAACATCTCAGGTCCCGAGGGGACTGGACAGGGTGGATGCTGAGAGGATGTTTCCCCTTGTTGGGGAGACTAGAACTAGGGGACACAGTTTAAAAATTAGGGATGTCCCATTTAAAACTGAGATGAGGAGAAATGTGTTTCTCTCAGAGGGGGGTCAGTCTGTGGAATTCTCTTCCCCAGAGAGCAGTGGAGGCTGGATCATTGAATATATTCAAGGCTGAGTTCGATAGATTTTTGATCAATTAGGGAGTCAAGGGTTATGGGACACAGACAGGAAAGTGGAGTTGAGTTCACAATCAGATCAGCCATTGAATGGCAGAGCAGGCTCAAGGGGCCGAATGGCCTACTCCTGCTCCTAATTCATTTGTTCTTGTGTGTTCCATTTCACCAGAAATACTCTCTCCTCCTGAAGTCTGCTACTAGTCCCTTCCCTGTTTATTGCATTGCAGATGTCACAAACATTGGCAAACATTGAAGTTATGCCCTGTAAACACAAGTCCAAGTCATTAGATTATATCAAAAAGATCAGTGGTCCTAATATAAACCTCCACTGTATACCTCCCTCCAGTCTGAAACAACCATTGTCCACTCTCTCAGCCAATGTCGGATCCACTCAGCCAATGTCCCTTTCATCCCTGGAGCACCAATATTGCTAACTGGTCAATTAGGAGGCACCATTAAGTCCTCCCCAGGAGGACCCTGGTCCCAGATCTCTCTGTTTCCACTCTCCCATCAACATTCCCCAGACAGGTACAGCATGGATTAGATACAGAGTAATGCTCCTTCTACACTGTCCCATCCAACAGTCCCAGGACAGGAACATCATGGGGTGGATACAGAGTGAATCTCACTCTACACTGTCCGAAGCAGACACAGTGAGAGACAGAAAGAGAGAAACAGACTGACTGGGTGACTGAGAGTGAAAGAAGGATATTTAACATCAGCCATAGGAACATGAGGAGGCAATTTAACCCCTCGACCCTGTTCCAGCATTCAGTGAGATCAGGGCTGATCTGTGATCTAACTAACACCATATATCCCACCTTTGCCCCTTATCTCTTAATACCTTTGGTTAACAAGAATCTATCAATCTCAGGTTTAAAAATTAACCAATAAGCCAGCATGAAATTTCCACATCAATATCATGAGGGTGTGATGGTTCCCACAGTGGAAGAGTTGGCTGAATATTTAAAATGGAGGCTATTCCTTCTGGATCATCAAAAGTGTCCGACTGGGCCCCAAATTCATCTGCATTCCTCCCTCTCTCGATGTTTTTTTTCTCTCCATACCTATCTCTTATATGTTTGTGTGCACAGCAGTGAAGGATTAAATCAAGTTAATATATCTTACATTATCCTCTTCATCCAATTCAACAATCTCTTTCTCTCTCCAAGTTTGTCCCTCTCTCCAGCCCTCTCTTTGCCTTCATATCTAACCCTCCGTCCCTCTGTCTCTCTCCTAGTGTCAGTGATAGCAGAGAGAGAGACAGAGATAGAAGGAGAGGGAGGGTGTGACAGAGAGGGAAAGACAGATGGAGGGACAGAGTGAGAGACAGAGAGAGGAGAGAGATGGAGTGACAGTGAGGGAAGGACAGATGGAGAGACAGAGAGAGAGGCAGAGACAGAGAGAGAAGGACAGAGAGGGAGTTACAGAGAGGGAAAGACAGATGGAGAGACAGAGAGAGAGATGCATCGATGGAAGGAGAGAGATGGAGTGACAGGGAGGGAAGGACAGATGGAGGGATAGAAAGAGAGACAGAGATAGAAGGAGAGACAGAGAGAGAAGGAGAGATTGGGAGAGACAGAGAGGGAAAGGCAGTTGGAGAGACAGAGGGAGAGAGAGGCAGAGAGTTAAGGAGAGAGAGGGAGTGACAGGGAGGGAAAGATAGATGGAAAGACAGTGAGAGAGAGACAGAGATAGAAGGAGAGAGATGGAGTGATGGGGATGGGAGGACAGATGCAGAGACAGAGAGAAAGACAGAGTTGAAGGATAGAGAGGGGGTGACAGGGATGGAAAGACTGATAGAGGGACTAAGTGAGAGACAGAGAGTGAAGGAGAGAGATGGAGTGACAGGGAGGGAAAGACAGATGGATGGACAGAGAGCGCGAGAGAGATAGAAGGAGAGAGATGGAGAAACAGGGAGGGAAGGACAGATTGAGGGATAGACAGAGATAGACAGAGATAGAAGGAGAAAGACGGAGAGACAGAGAGGGAAAGACAGATGGAGGGACAGAGTCACTGAGTGGGTCCTATGTTGGTGGAACAGGTGAGAGATGGACAGACAGAGAGAGGGAAAGACAGATGGACAGACAGAGATAGAGAGAGGCAGAGATGGACGGAGAGAGAGGGAGTGACAGGGAGAGAAAGACAGATGGATAGACAGAGAGATAGAGAAAGGGAGAGAAGGAGAGAGATGGAGTGACAGAGAGGGAAGGATAGATGGAGGGATAGAGAGCGAGAGACATAGATAGAAGGAGAGAGAGGGAGTGACAGGTGGTGGGGGGGGGGGGTTGTGGGCGGATACAGATGGAGGGACCGAGAGAGAGAGAAGGAGAGAGAGGGAGAGACAGCGAGAAGGAGAGAGGGATTGGCAGAGAGGGAAAGACAGTTGGAGGAACAGAGAGCGAGACAGAGAGAGAAGGAGATAGAGGGAGAGACAGAAAGGGAAAGACAGATGGAGAGACAGAGAGAGAGAGACACACAGATAGAAGGAGAGAGAGGGAGAGAGAGAGAGGAAAAGGCAGATGGAGTGGCAGAGAGAGAGAGATTAAGAGAGAGAGACAGAGAGAGAGAGACAGAGAGAGAGATTGAAGGAGAAAGACATAGAGACAGATAGGGAAAGACAGAAGGAGGGACAGAGAGAGAGAGAGAGTGGCAGAGACAGAGATAGAGTGTCAGCCGGAGGGGGAGAGGGAGGTCGAGGTGGGAGAGATAGATAGAGGGAGAGAGACAGATAGAGGGAGAGAGACAGATAGAGGGGCAGAGTGAGATAGAGGGGCAGAGGGAGATAGAGGGGCAGAGGGAGATAGAGGGGCAGAGGGAGAGAGAGGGGGAAGAGGGAGATAAAGGGGAGAGAGGGAGAGAGAGAGAGTGAGATAGAGGGTGAGGGACAGATCAAGGGGGAGAGTGAGATAGAGGGCGAGAGACAGATAGAGGGGGAGAGGGAGATAGAGGGGGAGAGGGAGATAGAGGGGGTGAGGGAGATAGAGGGGGTGTGTGAGATAGAGGGGGTGTGTGAGATAGAGGGGGTTTGTGAGATAGAGGGGGTGTGTGAGATAGAGGGGGTGTGTGATATAGTGGGGGTGTGTGAGATAGAGGGGGTGTGTGAGATAGAGGGGGTGTGTGAGATAGTGGGGGTGTGTGAGATAGTGGAGGTGTGTGAGATAGTGGGGGTGTGTGAGATAGAGGGGGTGTGTGAGATAGTGGGGGTGTGTGAGATAGAGGGGGTGTGTGAGATAGAGGGGGTGTGTGAGATAGTGGGGGTGTGTGAGATAGAGGGGGTGTGTGAGATAGTGGGGGTGTGTGAGATAGTGGGGGTGTGTGAGATAGTGGGGGTGTGTGTGATAGAGGGGGTGTGTGAGATAGTGGGGGTGTGTGAGATAGTGGGGGTGTGTGAGATAGTGGGGGTGTGTGAGATAGAGGGGGTGTGTGAGATAGAGGGGGGGTGTGAGATAGTGGGGGTGTGTGAGATAGAGGGGGTGTGTGAGATAGAGGGGGTGTGTGAGATAGTGGGGGTGTGTGAGATAGTGGGGGTGTGTGAGATAGTGGGGGGAGAGACAGATAGAGGGGACGAGTGAGATAGAGGGGGAATGTGAGATAGAGGGGTTGTGTGAGATAGTGGGGGTGTGTGAGATAGTGGGGGGGTGTGAGATAGTGGGGGGAGAGACAGATAGAGGGGACGAGTGAGATAGAGGGGGAATGTGAGATAGAGGGGTTGTGTGAGATAGTGGGGGTGTGTGAGATGGAGGGGGTGTGTGAGATAGTGGGGGTGTGTGAGATAGTGGGGGTGTGTGAGATAGTGGAGGGAGAGACAGATAGAGGGGACGAGTGAGATAGAGGCGGAAAGTGAGATAGAGGGGGTGTGTGAGATAGAGGGGGTGTGTGAGATAGTGGGGGTGTGTGAGATAGTGGGGGTGTGTGAGATAGTGGGGGGAGAGACAGATAGAGGGGACGAGTGAGATAGAGGGGCAGAGTGAGATAGAGGGGGTGTGTGAGATAGTGGGGGTGTGTGAGATAGAGGAGGTGTGTGAGATAGTGGGGGTGTGTGAGATAGTGGGGAGAGAGACAGATAGAGGGGACGAGTGAGATAGAGGGGCAGAGTGAGATAGAGGGGGTGTGTGAGATAGTGGAGGTGTGTGAGATAGAGGAGGTGTGTGAGATAGTGGGGGTGTGTGAGATAGAGGGGGTGTGTGAGATAGTGGGGGTGTGTGAGATAGAGGAGGTGTGTGAGATAGTGGGGGTGTGTGAGATAGACGGGGAGAGGGAGATAGAGTGGGGAGAGGGAGATAGAGTGGGGAGAGGAAGATAGAGTGGGGAGAGGGCGATAGAGGGGGAGAGACAGATAGAGGGGACGAGTGAGATAGAGGGGCAGAGTGAGATAGAGGGGGTGTGTGAGATAGTGGGGGTGTGTGAGATAGAGGAGGTGTGTGAGATAGTGGGGGTGTGTGAGATAGACGGGGAGAGGGAGATAGAGTGGGGAGAGGGAGATAGAGTGGGGAGAGGAAGATAGAGTGGGGAGAGGGCGATAGAGGGGGAGAGACAGATAGAGGGGACGAGTGAGATAGAGGGGGGAGAGACAGATAGAGGGGGAGAGAAAGATAGAGGGGAAGAGTGAGATCGAGGGCATGTGTGAGATCGAGGGGATGTGTGAGATAGAGGGGGAGAGGGAGATAGAGGGGCAGAGGGAGCTGGAGGGGCAGAGGGAGATAGAGGGGGAGTGGGAGATAGAGGGGGAGAGGGAGATAGAGGGGGAGAGGGATCTAGAGGGGGGAGAGGGAGATAGAGGGGGAGTGGGAGATAGAGGGGGAGAGGGAGATAGAGGGGGGAGAGGTAGATAGAGGGGCAGAGGGAGATAGAGGGGGAGAGGGAGATAGAGGGGGATTGGGAGATAGAGGGGGAGAGGGAGATAGAGGGGGGAGAGGGAGATAGAGGGTGGAGACGGAGATAGAGGGGGAGAGATGGATGGGGTAGAGGTTGGTGAACCTGTGGAATTCTCTACCGCAGAAGGCAGTGGAGGCCAAGTCATTAAATATATTCATGGAGGAGAGAGATATATTTCTTCATGTCAAAGGGATCCAAGGGGTATGGGGAGAAAGTGGGAACAGGGTACTGAATTAGGCCATCGGTCATGATCTTTATTGAATGACGGAGCAGGCCCAAAGGGCCGAATGGCCTGCTCCTGCTCCTATTTTCTATGTTTCTATGAGAGAGGTGGATTGAGAGAGGGAGAGAGAAGGAGAAACAGAGAGAGAAGGAGAGATAGAGATGTAGTGAGGTGACCCTGATATTCTCTCTCTCTCACACACACACATCCAGACACACACAGACACATACATAAAGGGACACACAGACACAGACAGATTTTACAATCCACACTGATGTCAGTAAAAATGACCAACAGAACCTCAGTAACAATCCCCAGTGTCTGCCCAGTCCTGTGAGAGACAGAGAGAGAGAGATAGGGCAGTGACAGAGAAAGACAGTGAAAGAGGGAGGACAAAACAGCTTGTAGGAGAAACTTTACATTTATTTGTGTTCCACAGATTTTATTAAAAGTTGAAAGGGACTGGACACTGGAAAAGCTGTCAACACACAACAACAACACTGAGAGACTTTAGATGTGATGGAAGGGGAGACACACTTTAAAATCCACACTGATGTCAGTAAAAATCCCCAAACCCAACCTCAGTAACAATCCCCATTATCTGCCCAGTCCTGTATTGTGGGTTTCTTCTTTGGCCTCCTTATCTCGAGAGACAATGGGTAAGTGCCTGGAGGTGGTCAGTGGTTTGTGGAGCAGCGCCTGGAGTGGCTATAAAGGCCAATTCGAGAGTGACAAGCTCTTCCACAGGTGCTGCAGAGAAATGTGATTGTTGGGGCTGTTACACAGTTGGCTCTTCCCTTGCGCCTCTGTCTTTTTTGTGGGTTTAGTGTGAGGGTTTGAGGGGGGAGGGTTGGATCAGTGTCTGATATTTTGAAACTGCAGGCAAAGAATGAAAGGTTTAAAATGAACTAAGAGATGTCTGAAAGCATTGCTGTGCTGGGATTAACATATCAATGGACTGTAAAAGTCAGAAAGGTCCTGTCCTGGGATTAACATATCAATGGACAGGCCCCCTCCCCCGCCCCCGAGGCAGGACATTGAGAGACAGCCCAACATGTCAGAGGCTCAAGGGGTGGAGTTTGCAAACAGCTCAGTCAGGATATAAACTGGGTTTGAAGATCTCAGTTCCAATCACAAAACCCACCTCTCACTCTCTCTCTGGAGAGAGTGGACACATTCCCCAGTCTGATTCAGTGTGTGTGTCTGTGTATCTGTGTGTTGTGCTCTCTCTGTCTCAATCCGCTTTGTAACTGTGATTTGATTGTATTTGAATATTGCTGATTGTCTGTGTAACTGAGAGCGGAAACTCTGGGCTCTTGCTGTGCTATTTTGTTTAAAAATGTCCTCGCTTTGTTTTTTAATCCAATTTTTTTCTACTTCTTTCCCCTGAGGAATTTTCATTCTGAAAACTGCACGGTGAAGGTGAAAAGAGGAAAAGTTTGGGACGAGGAATCCTTGGACAGGAGCTTCCTCCAGAGGGGATGGACTGAGGCCTTGTCCACAGGCTGCACCCAATGGGTCCACGTGAGTTGTGTCTGTTTATTAGCCTGAGGTTTAATTTCCTCTCTGGGGCCCTGGGTTAACCATTTCATGTTGGATTGGGGCTCCTGGTGTTTTATACAGATTGAAAGCCTGGGGTTAAAGGAGCAGCCCCAGGAGGGAGTCCCATTTGCCCCTTGCTCCTTCCAGCCCTGTCTGTGAGGTTTGCTGGTGTTTTGGTCAATGCGAGGAAGCTAACAGTGAAATAAGATGCACGGTGCCCATTTTAATTCATTTTACTGTAGGTCTGAGCTTTCTCTCTGTCTCTGCATTCTTTCCCTGTGTCTCTATCTCCCCCCATGCTTTCTCTTCTCTGTCTCTGTTTCACACTCACCTTCTCCATTTAAACCTTTAATAAATAAAAAACATGCCACACACACAGCAATGTGATTTGTCGTTATTTGAAATGGTGAGACAGAATCAGCAGCTTGTTCCCAGTTTAAAGAGGGATTCGCTCTTTCTGGGGACTGAAATCTGGCTATTATCACATTGCTGCTTGTGGGATCTTGCTTTGCATCTCGTGCCCTCCAGCATTTTGTCCATGACAACAGTTTAAAATTCAGCTTCCTGAGGGTCTGAGTGTGGATTTCTCTGTGTTTTTACAAGAATTTTATAATAATTACAAGAGCTGAACGTGAAGCTGGATAAAGACTTGTTCTAAGTTTAAAGATGGAGTTTAGCATTTTCTGAGGACTGTGATAGGATATCTGGCTATGATCACATTGTGGGATCCTGCTGTGCATACATTCCCTGCATCAATTCTTACATCCAACACTGAGGCAGAAACAGATGGAGAGAAAAAGAGGGAGAGTGAGTAACAGCTGGAGGTGGCAGGTTAAACAGAGAGAGAGAGAGGGAGAAATCCACACTCAAAAGCTTGGTACACTGAATATTGAAGTGTCACCATTGCTGGGATCTTGCTGTGCACTAAAAACAGATTATCTGCATATTTGCATTATCTGAAGGCTTGGAATTAAAGTCCTGAGCTTGAAGCCGGTATAATTCCCGAGTAATGATGGTGTTTTGGGCAGTGCCGTGAATTTGAGGGTGAAATGAAATTGTGGGATCTTGCTGTGCACAAATGTCATGCAGTGTTTCCAACATTGCAACAGTGACGAACACTTTAACAATCAATTCACTGAGTGTCAAATGTTCCCGATTCATTTCAGTTCATTTGACTGAAGTTCTGAGTTTCAATTTCTCTCTCTGTCTCTCTCTTTAAACCTTTAATAGTTAAAAACACACACAGCTGTGTGATTTGTTGTTAGTTTAAATGGTGAGACAGAAATATTTCACAGCTATTTTCAGTCAACATTACATATGAGATAGAGGGACAAAAACAGATATGGACAAAGAGAAAGAGAGACAGGGGACGAATGTGACAGGAACAGAGAGAGATACAGAGACAGGGGAGAGAGAGATACAGAGACAGACACACACATACACACATACACACACACACAGAGGTGGAGGTTGCTGTCACAATCCTTTTATCCTCTGGTTTATTAACTGTGATTTGTTTGTATTTGGGTGTTGCTGAGAGAGTGTCTGTGTAACCGAGGGCAATTCCTGGGCTTTTGCTGTGCTATTTTGTTTAACAATGCCTTTTCATCAATTTTCTCTCCCTCCCTCTTGCCTTAGGAAATTTCTTTCTGAAAACTGCACAGTGAAGGTGAAAAGAGGGAAAGTTTGGGACGAGGAATCCTTGGACAGGAGCTTCCTCCAGAGGGGAAGGACTGAGACCTTGTCCACAGGCTGCACCCAAAGGGCCCACGTGACTTGTGTCTGTTTATTAGCCTGAGGTTTAATTTCCTCTCTGGGGCCCTGGGTTAACCATTTCATGTTGGATTGGGGCTCCTGGTGTTTTATACAGATTGAAAGCCTGGGGTTAAAGGAGCAGCCCCAGGAGGGAGTCCCATTTGCCACTTGCTCCTTCCAGCCCTGTCTGTGAGGTTTGCTGGTGTTTTGGGCAATGCGAGGAAGCTAACAGTTAAATAAGATGCACGGTGCCCATTTTAATTCTTTTTACTGTCGGTCTGAGCTTTCTCTCTGTCTCCACATTTTTTCCCTGTGTCTCTATCTCCCCCCATGCTTTCTGTTCTCTGTCTCGGTTTCACACTCTCCTTCTCCAATTAAACCTTTAATAAATAAAAAACATGCCACACACAGCAATGTGAATTGTCGTTATTTGAAATGGTGAGACAGAATCAGCAGCTTGTTCCCAGTTTAAAGAGGGAGTTTTGCCCTTTCTGGGGACTGAAATCTGTCTATTATCACATTGCAGCTTGTGGGATCTTGCTGTGCATCTCGTGCCCTTAAGTATTTTTCTGCACAACAATGAGGACACTTTAAAATTCAATTTCCTGAGGGTCAGATTGCAGATTTCTCTGTGTTTTCTCTCCATCTTCCTCTGCTTTTCTCTCCCCCGCACTTTCTCTATTTTAACCATTAATCAATAGGTGCCACAATGTGTGCACAGCAAGATCCCACAGGCAGCAATATGATAATATGCAGATAATGTGTTTTCAGTGATGTAAGTTTCGCGATCGCATAGGGAGGGACTTTCCTGCAGCGGCGAAGTGGTTAGTACCGCAGCCTCACAGCTCCAGCAACCCAGGTTGGGTTCTGGGTACTGCCTGTGCAGAGTTTGCAAGTTCTCCGTGTGGGTTTCCTCCGGGTGCTCTGGTTTCCTGCCACGTGCCAAAGACTTGCGGGTTGATAGGTAAATTGTCCATTATAAAAATTGCCCCTCGTGTAGGTAGGTGGTCGGAGAATTGAGGGAAGGTGGGGATGTGAGAGGGGGAAAAATGGCATGAATGTAGGATTAGCATAAATGGATGGCTGATGGTCAGCGTTGGGCCGAAGGGCCTGTTTTAGTGCTGTATCTCTCTATGAATCGAATGTGACGTGTGGTTATTTTAAACGGTGACAGAAACATTTCAGAAGATGTTTCAATCCAGATTAAATCCCAGATCGAGAGAAAAAGAAACAGATGTGGATGGGGTGCAGGGGGGAGGGTGCAGGAGAAAGACAGGGAGAGGGGTGTTTGAGATTTTCAAACTGCAGGAATGTCCCTCCCTCTGGGATCTCGAAACTTACGTCACTGAAAACAGATTATCTGCATATTAGCATATTGTTGCCTTTGGGATCTTGCTGTGCACAGATTGCCTACATGTTTCCTGCATTGCAACAGTGAGGACCACTTTAAAAATTAGTTCATTGATTCTCAACTGCTCCTGAGGGCCAATAATTACAAGAGCTGAACGTGAAGCTGTATAAAGGCTTGTGAAAAGTTTAAAGATGGAGTTCAGCATTTTCAGAGGACTGTGATAGGATATCTGGCTATGATCACATTGTGGGATCCTGCTGTGCATACATTCCCTGCATCAATTCTTACATTACAACACTGAGGCAGAAACAGATGGAGAGAAAAAGAGGGAGAGAGAGAAACAGCTGGAGGTGGCAGATAAATGAGAGAGAGAGAGAGAGAGAGAGACAGGCGGAGTGTGGATGAGGGAGGGAAGGCAGAGAAAGATGGAGAAAGACAGAGAGAGAAATCCACACTCAAAATCTTGGTAAACTGAATTTTGAAGTGTCATCATTGCTGGGATCTTGCTGTGCACAGCTTGCCTGCAGAATTCCCTGCATTGTAACAGTGACTGCATTTTAGATGTGAATTCATTGTGTGCAAAGCTCTCCTGAAGGCCTGGAATTTAAGTCCGGAGCTTGAAGCCGGTACAATTCCCGAATAATGCTGGTGTTTTGGGCAGTGCCGTGAATTTCTCTCTCTCTCTCCATCTGTCTCTCTGAATGAGAGTAACAGGAGGGAGAGAGATGCAGGAGAGTGAGGGAATCAGAGGGGGAGAGAGGGGTAGCCGGCTGCAAGCACACTGCTGCTTGTGGGATCTTGCTGTGCATCAATGGCCGACAGCATTTCCAACGTTGCAACAGTGACGAGCACTTTAAAAATTGATTCATTGAGTGTCAAATACTTCTGTGAATCAGCAATGAAATGGGTGAAATGTGAAGGTTTGTAAAGGCTTGTTCTCATTCCCGAATATTGCTGGTGTTTTCGGCTGTGGGCTGAACTTGACAGTGAAATGAAACACCGGGGGACCATTTGAATTCAGATTTTCAGGGATGGGAATGTGGATTTCTCTCTCTACCCTTCTACGTGAGAGGGGATGGGGGTCACCAGTGTTTGTGTGTTTTTACAATGAGGCAGAAACAGATGTAGAGAGACACACAGAGAAATAGAAAGAGAGAGGGAGAGAGAGCAGGAAATGACAGGGTAAACACATCTACACTTCCCAGTCTCTGGCTCTGTGTCAGGGGATGTGTTTGTAAGTCACTGAGAGATTGTTTTATGTCAGTGAGTTTGAGAGAGAGTCCTGGGCTCTCGCTGTGTTTTATTTCTGTGCAAAAATGCTTTGCTTTGTTTGAATCAATTTTATTTCTCTTATTCCCAAGGAGAATCTTTTCGGAAGCTGCAGCTGTGATGATGCAGAGGGAGAATCTTTTGGCCACGTGGAACTCTCCGACAAGAGCTTTAACCGGAGAGGGAAAGTAATAATAAAAATATATTTGTCATTGTCAAATTAATTTCTAGATCCAGAAAAGAAGACTGTGTGATTTCGGGACTGATAGAAAAACAAAGTGCTGGAAATGCTCAGTATTTCCAGAACAGTTTTTATTTCAGATTTCCAGCATCCTCAGTATTTTGATTTTGTGTTTTCGGGGGTCTGTGGATTTTATTTTAACACAAGGGAGGGGGCTGGATGGTGCTCCGAAGGGAATAGTTTGGGAATCGCTGCTCCAGAACAGTCAATGTAATCCCGTAGATTTCCCTCTCTCCATCTCTTGCTGCAACTTGTTCCCTGCACCTTCCTCTTTGTTCCTAACTCTGTTTCTTCACATCTTTCAATCCCTATCTCTGTATCTCTCAACATCCTTTCTATCTTTGCCTCTCTCTGGACACTCACAAGTTTCCATTGTCACTCTCTTTCTGCAACTCTCTGCATCTTTATCTGTCTCTCTCTCAGTCCATTTCTTCTCTCACTCACTTCCAAATCCCTGAATCTTTCCATCTCTGCTCCTCCTTTCCTGCAAGATTATCTCTGCATTTCCCTCCGACCTGTCCCGGGACACCCCTCTCTATTCTGTGAACACATCTTACTTTGTATCTCTGCCCCTCCACTTCGTTCTGTCTCTGCATATTCAGATGGTATTTAGATGGGGGTCTGTCCCAGGAGGGGTATTTAGATGGGGGTCTGTCCCCGGGGTTAGTATTTAGATGGGGATCTGTCCCCGGGGTTAGTATTTAGATCGGGGTCTGTCCCCGGGGTTAGTATTTAGATGGCGGTCTGTCCCCAGGGGGGGGGTATTTAGATGGCGGTGTGTCCCTAGGGATGTATTTAGATGGGGGTCTGTCCCGGGGGGGTTGTATTTAGATGGGGGTCTGTCCCTGGGGTTAGTATTTAGATGGGGGTCTTTCTCGGGGGGGGGGGTATTTAGATGGGGGTCTGTCCCTGGGGTTAGTATTTAGATGCGGGTCTGTCCAGGGGGGGTATTTAGATGGGGGTCAGTCCCTGGGGTTAGTATTTAGATGGCGGTCTGTCCCGGGGGGGGGGGTTATTTAGATGGGGGTCTGTTCCCAGGGATGTATTTAGATGGGGGTCTGTCCCCGGGGATGTATTTAGATGGGGGTCTGTTCCCGGGATTGGTATTTAGATGGGGGTCTGTCCCTGGGGTTAGTATTTAGATGGGGGTCTGTCCCGGGGGGGGGGGGTTATTTAGTTGGGGGGTCTGTCCCCGGGGTTAGTATTTAGATGGGGGTCTGTTCCCGGGATTAGTATTTAGATGGGTGTCTGTTCCCGGGGGGGTATTTCGATGGGGGTCTGTCCCCGGGGCGGTATTTCGATGGGGGTCTGTCCCCGGGGTTAGTATTTAGATGGGGGTCTGTTCCCGTCAGGTATTTGTAACAGGGGTATTATAAGTGTATAATTAGATGGGGGTCTGTCCCCGGGTGGGCTATCTAAATAGGGGTCTGTCCCCGGGGATGTATTTAGCTGGGGTCTGTCTCCGGGGGGGGGGGGGGTAGTTAGATGGGGGTCTGTCTCCGAGTGGGGTATCTAGATGGGGGTCTGTCCCCGGGGATGTATTCAGATGGGGGTCTGTCCCCGGGGATGTATTTAGATGGGGGTCTGTCCTCGGGGATGTATTTAGATGGGGGTCTGTCCCCGGGGATGTATTTAGATGGGGGTCTGTCCTCGGGGATGTATTTAGATGGGGGTCTGTCCCCGGGGATGTTTTTAGATCGGAGTCTGTTATTGGCGGGGTATTTCGATGGGAGTCTGCTCCTGGGGGGGTATTTAGATGGGACTCGGTCCTGGGGGCTTATCTAGATGGGTTGTCTTGTAACAGGGGGATGGGGATAATTAGATGGGGGTCTGTTCCTGAGTCTGGTGATAGTGAGGGTATTTGATGGGGGTCAGTTAACAGGAGATATCAGATAGGGGTCTGTAGATGAGGATTATTTAGATTGGGTGGGGGTCTGTACAAGGGGGGAATGTTATCCGGGGGGGGAAATATTGCAGGGGATAAAATTTGCATCGTGGATATAAATTGCGGTTGGAGGAAATTTTGCAGCCGGGTGGCGTGAAATTGAGGGGGGGGGGGGAAATTGCAGGGGAGGGGGACTAAATTTGCTGGGGGGATAAATTGCGGGGGGGGAATAAATTGCGGGGGGGGAATAAAACTGCGGGGGGGATAATTGCGGGGGGAGATAATTGCGGGGGGGATAATTGCGGGGGGATAATTGCGGGGGGATAACTGCGGGGGGAGATAATTGCGGGGGGGATAACTGCGGGGGGAGATAATTGCGGGGGGGGATAATTGCGGGGGGGATAACTGCGGGGGGGATAATTGCGGGGGGGATAATTGCGGGGGGGATAATTGCGGGGGGGATAATTGCGGGGGGATAATTGCGGGGGGGGGGATATTTGCGGGATATTTGTCCTTTCCTCACCATCTCCATCTGCTGGTGTCCCTGTCTCATTGCAGTTACTGTCCCATTCTCACCATCTCCATCTGCTGGTGTCTCTCTCTCACTGCAGTTACTGTCCCCCTCTCACCATATCCATCTGCTGGTGTCCCTGCCTCACTGCGGTTACTGCCCCCTCTCACCATCGCCAGCTGCTGGTGTCCCTGTGTCACTTCAGTTACTGTCCCTCTCTCACCATCTCCATCTGTTGGTGTCCCTGTCTCACTGCAGTTAATGTCCCTCTCTCACCATCGCCATCTGCTGGTGTCCCTGCCTCACTGCGGTTACTGCCCCCTCTCACCATCGCCAGCTGCTGGTGTCCCTGTGTCACTTCAGTTACTGTCCCTCTCTCACCATCTCCATCTCCTGGTATCCCTGTCTCACTGCAGTTACTGTCCCTCTCTCACCATCTCCATCTGCTGGTGTCCCTGTCTCACTGCAGTTAATGTCCCTCTCTCACCATCTACATCTGCTGGTACCCCTGCCTCACTGCGGTTACTGCCCCCTCTCACCATCGCCATCTGCTGGTATCCCTGTCTGACTGCAGCTACTGGCCCACACAACATCTCCATCTGCTGGTGTCACTGCCTCACTGCAGTTACTGCTCCCCTCTGTCCATCTCCATCTGCTGGTGTCCCGGACTCACTGCAGCGACTGTCCTTCCTCACCATCTCCATCTGCTGGTGCCATTGCCTCACTGCAGTTACTGCTCCCCTCTGTCCATTTCCATCTGCTGGTGTCCCTAACTCACTGCAGTCACTGCCCCTCCTCACCATCTCCATCTGCTGGTGCCAGTGCCTCACTGCAGTTACTGCTCCCCTCTGTCCATCTCCATCTGCTGGTGTCCCTGACACACTGCAGTTACTGCCCTGCTCACGACCTCACATTCACTCCGATTTGCAGCTTTGTCCACTGGCTGCTGTTGTTGACAACAGCAACCACGAGGTGGCGCTGCACTGGCACATGCGCAAACGTATCCTATTCCCGTGAACCATCAGGGTCTGCACGTTCATTCGCTGCCAGGACTAAAGATGGCGCCGGTCAAATAATCACAGAGGGTGGGTGGAGGGTGGGAGGTAGAGCTGGGGTTCTGGGGGTCTGGGGGTGGAGGAGGGGGAATGGGATTTAGTTCCAGTGTTTGAAACCCTTCAGCTCTTTCTATGATTTCACTAATTTAACAATGAGATTGAGAGGGTATTTCACCCCCTTCTTCAGCTCCTGTCTGAATTTAGTCTGGGTCACAATGTAAATACATGTGTTGGTGCAGGAACTGAGAACCTGCAGCATCTTTGATGTTTCATTTGTGATATAGAGAGGGTCAGTGTAGGAGGAATAATAATAAATATCTGTAATTCTCCTATAAATGATAAACACAACCCGGGTCAACCATAACAGGATAAAACTGCCGGATATACTGAAGAGTAAAATAATTGATTTCCTGCGATTCTCCATCTCTGGGTCCTTGTGATTCTCTGCATTGCTGTGGCGCCGGAATCCCCTGCGGACTTTACTGGAGAATAAAATCCGTCTGACAGTCAGAACATTGAGCAGCAAAATCAGAAAGACCGGGACACAAGGGGTTAAAATGAGGTTAAACAATTCAAATGCCCCCCATATGGGGGAAGTAAAGAAGCTCAGTTTATAAACACAACCCATGGGAACATTATCAATAATGTATTCTTGTTCCAGTGTAAAGTACCAGGGGAGAGACTCTAAACAGCCCAGCACACTCACTGTTCCCACAATCACAGCCGCCATTTTCTCGCTGCAATATTTTGTTCTCAGCTTCTCACAACAAATGGCCACAAATCGATCAAAGGTGAAAGTGACTGTGAGCCAGACAGAAACAACTGTGGATGCAGAAAGCAGAACGGTAATGAGAGAACACACAGGAGTAATGCTCAGGAATGAATATGGGAAATAAATTGAAACAATCCAGTTCAATATGGGATCAGTGATAACGACCAGGAGATCAGACACTGCCATTCCCACCAGGTAGACACTGATACATTTGGAGAGACCGCACTTTCCTCTGGACAGGATCACAATCGCCACCAAGTTAACTGGAAGAGAGAGAGAAAAGGAAGCAGAGAAATTACTGATCAGAACTGGAGACAAAGCAGCAGTTTGACAGGATCTGGGCTGAGATTTCCAGCTTTGTTGCTGCATCGAGCTGTGAAAACTGATTCATTGACCCGGGCAGTGCTTTGTCACAGTGAAATGTTTGTAAACACAGTTACTAATAATGAATTGGGAAATTGATGCAGAAAGTGAATAAAGTCAGCACCGGATCTACTGGAAGTACTGAGTGAGGATGGAGTGCCAGTGGGGGAATGAGAAGGGGTATAACAGAGATGGAATCCAATGGGTTAATTGGGAATGTGTCTCCAGACTGTTGGTTGGGAAGGTTTCGGGAGAGCGGGATGTGTAGCTGGTTTGTTGCTCTGGGTTCAGGGAACCGACAGAGACTGTTATCAAATGGGAAAACTGCAGCGCTGTGTTAGAGTATCAGCAAAGATCTAGAATGGCAGAGCAGGCTCGAAGGGCTGAATGGCCTCCTCCTGCTCCCATGTTACTGTATTCCTATCAGGTTGGACGTGGCAGCTGGAGGTGGAGACAGTGAGTGAGATTGGGAGGGAGAGAAGGAAAAGGACATGTTGGAGCAGGAGGGGAGACTGGAGCAGATGGTTTGGGAAAGTGGATAAACTGAAGCAATTGATGATGAGACTGAGGATTCAACACAGTGAGAGGAGAGGCTGAGATTCACAGGGAGAGACAGCAGCAGAGTTTTAGAGGAAATCTAATCTATAGATCCCAGTAATACAACTCAATTAATACATTCAAACAATAATCCCTGTGGTTATTGGTGTTGGAGAACAGTTCATTGTTTATACAATATAGTCAATATATTTCGTTTGTACAGGCTATTAAACATAAATTTAAATATATTTCTGATATCAGCCTCGCTCTTTATTGAATTCAGTGGTCACAGAGATTTTAAAGTGCAGTATTTAAATAATGAATTACCATCAGTGATGAACTGATTCTATTCTGTTTATTCAGTCACTAAGTAAGGAATAGGAACGTTCTACAAAACAAAATGAGTACCTGACAGAAATCAACACAGAGGATCAAGTCCAACAGGAAAATGAACACAATCTGACAACAGACAACTTCAACTCACAGTTTCTCTCACTAATTGTTCTGGACATTCCAGCACTTTATGATAGTGAATTATTTACACTGTTGCTTCTTTCTCTTTCTCTTTACTTCTGCTCATCTCTTCCCCTCGGTTTCGTTCTCCCTGCTCCTTTTCTCCTTCCCTATCTCTCTGGAGTACTCACACCCTGCAAATTGTTACTTAATGCTGCTTTTCACATATGATGTATTGCTAACATTCTGCGTCTGTGTTCTGCTCACCAGCCCCAGGCTCAATGATTCTATTCTCAGAGTCAGTTTGTTCAATGGTGAAACCTCTGTGAATAATTTACTGTTTCTACAGAACACTCAAGTCTCCACCTGTTCACCTGCACTCTTCACTTCATCTACAATCCATGGAATAAACAGGATCGAAAGCGACTTCCAGACAAACCTCACAATCATTGAAATTCCATCTCCTGGAATTATAAAGTAATCTGTTAGAATGTGGGATTGTTTAATTAATAAAACACCAACATCAGCGCTGCAGCTGATAATCTACAGATAAATGGAAAGACTCTTGATACCAACTGATAGAGTGAAAACCAGTAAAACATCACATCAATACTTTCTATTTTACAATGTAGTCCAGTGACAGTGAAGGTCCACAGTGAAGCAGCGAAGGAGAAGTGAAAGTGTCAGCAGCAAACTCAGTTCAGTAGCCAGACTTCTGAAGCAGCGTCAGACACACACAGAGTGAAATAATATTTGATAACAGTGATAATCAATAAACACATTGAAATCACAGTTAAACTGAGCCATGTTATTGGGGAGGGAGGATATTGTTCTGTCCTCTTGCAACACTGAGACCGTGAGATGTCTCATTATCAATCACTGAAAAGAAAATCATAAAAATATTCCAGGACCGGTTAGATCCACATCATGAAACTGTTAAAAGCTCCTGATGGTCTGATTCTTGATCCGAACCAAGACCGTTCCTTCAAATACATTCCATACACAGAATAATCCAGTAGCAATGCCAGGGTTACTTAAAGCAATACAATTAAAGACATAATGCAGCTCCTGCAAGAATGAAAGTGTGGACAGTGAGGAAAGTCCATCAGTAAATTGCTGGAAAAGAGCTGGGGGATGTGTAACACACACATTGAGAAATAATACCGAGTACAGCAGCACAGTTAACATCGATTTACACCATTAACAGCTGAGATACTGCTTACCAGGAACTCCAATTGCTGCAAGTACAGGATAATAAATGTCTTCTATCTGATACATTGCTGGATATCCCATTTCTATGAGAAGCAGAGACTTCTATTAGCCTGGAATCCACAGCTCCAGCAGGCACTTTGAGCTGATCCATTCCAATGGGTCCTGATTTATACAGGGGATAAGTCTCCACTGACACGGTTATACCCCTGATCATTGCTATTAGTTATAGTATCCTGAACAAACACATTACATCAGCAGCTGTGACTCTGATGTAAATAACGTGGTGGGTAAAACACAATCATTTCAATGTCAATGACATTTTCTGAGTGAGACCTCTCTCGGAATAAACCTGAAATCTGTACTCATACTGGACGGATGCTTCAATTATGAGTGGCATCATTTACATTTTCCGTATTATTGTATTGACCTTGTTCACTCCTGGCATTTCTCTTGTAAATGTAACTGATCTGTCTGCAGTGGACACTGAATCCAGGGACAAAAGCAATCCCGTTTCACTCTGTTCCTGACTTTTCCCAGTTAAAATGTGAACTTTGAGTCTCTGATTCCGGACCATGTGCAGGGTAACAGCCCAGAAACTACTGTGAGTGATGTTACGGAGCAGACACTGTACACATCCATTTGGGAGGCAGTTGGGCAGTGATAATATCACTGGTCACGTAATCCAGAGGCCCAACCTGATGGCCTGAGGACAGGGGTTCAAATCCCACCACGGCAGCTATATAAAACAGAGGGAGCTCCCTTTCTATGTTTAATCTAGAGGGAGATCCGCCTCTTCGTATAAAGTGGAGGGAGCTCCCTCTCTATGTATAAGTGGAAGGAGCTCCCATTCTATGTAGAAAGTGGAGGGAGCTCCCTCTCTATTTATAAAGTGGAAGGAGCATCCTCTCTTTGTATAAAGTTGGGGGCGATGCAGGAAAGAGGAGAGAGGGAAACAAAAACAAATGAGGAAATGGAGAGGGAGGGACAAAGTGGAAGACAGTGAGAGACAGAAGAGATAGTGAAATGAGACCTTGAAGGAACTCCAGTAACAATCCCCATTCTCTGCCCAGTCTGGTATTTGGGCTTTAATGTGAGTGTTTTGGGGATGAGTGTGAGATGAGTGCTTGATATTTTCACACTGCATTGACATTCCCAACAAAAGCAAGAGTTAAAGATTCAAAATTAACCAAACGAATGGCTCAAAGCATTGCTGTCCATGTGCAGAGGGACAGAGAGATGGAGGGAGTGAGACACAGACGGAGAGAGACACAGACAGAGTGGGACAGAGACAGAGGGAGAGAGACAGAAAGGGAGGCAGTCAAATTCAGAGGGAGAGAGACATAAAGGGGGGCAGGCAGATGCAGAGGGAGAGACAGGGATAAAGCGAGGAAGACAGATACAGAGGGAGAGAGCAGATGCAGAGAGAGAAAGGGACAGAGAGAGAGAGGGAGGAAGACAAACAGAGGGAGAAATAGAGAGAGAGGGGGAGAGAGAGAGAACGCGAGATTATAGGAAAAACGGTACATTTAATAACGTTGAAAAAAGATAGAATTAAAAAGTAAAACTGGCTGTGTGAAAGAACTAATTTTGAAAGGAAAGATCAGGGGTTTAAGTGTGAGTGTTTTGGGGGCAAGTGTTGCATCAGTGATTGATATTAACAAACTGAAGTGAGATGTAATACCATTGAAAAACATATTATTGAACACTGACAAAGATTAGAAGCAGGGAAAATGGGATCCAGTGTGTGAGGGGACCTTGACAGAACCTCAGTAACAATCCCCATTATCTGCACAGTCCTGTATTGGGGGTTTAGTGTGAGAGTTTAGGAGGCGAGTGTTGATCAATGTTTGATATTTTCAAACTGCAGTGACGTTCCCAGCAAGGGCAAGATTTACAGGATAAAAATGAACCAAGAAATGTAGAGAAATATTTCTGTTCAAAGAGAGAGAGATGGTGTTAGAGACAGAGTCATGGAAAGAGGCAGAGAAAGAGGGAGAGGATGCGGCAGAGAGAGAGAGAGGGAGATGGGAAGAGACAGACATGACAGAGAGAGACAGAGAGAGGATGAGACAAGTTGTAACAATCATTAACAATCCTCATTATCTATCCAGCCCTGTTTTGTGGAGGTTAGTGTGAGTGTTTCAGATGTGAATGTTGGATCAGTGTTTCATATTTTCAAACTGCAGTGCCATTCCCAACAAGGCTGTTAAAGTATATAAGAGCAGGGAGGTTATGCTGGAACTGTATAACTCATTGCTTAAGCACCATAATGACACCTCCCAGGGCATGTACAGTGTGAGTTTAGATACAGAATAAAGCAGTGGATTTAGAGAAGGAGGGAGAGAAGGGCAGAAAGAGTGAGGTGATACGGGAAGGCAGGGAGATTGTAGGAGAAACTTTACATCTAACCACGTGAAAAAAATAAATAATTAAAAATATAAATGGACTGCGCACTGAAAATACTGTCCGCACACAACAACGAAAGTCATGCACCATCCCAACTTGAAACTATATCACCATTCCTTCACTGTTACTGGGTCAAAATCCTGGAACTCGCTTCCGAACAGCACTGTGGGTGTACCTACCCCACATGGACTGCAGCGGTTCAAGAAGGAGGCTCAACACCACCTTGTCAAGGGCAATTAGGAATGGGCAATAAATGCTGGCCTGGCCAGTAACGCACATATTCAACAAATAAATGAGGCAAATAAAAAGTTGACACTGAGTCACGTAAGGAGATATTACACGAGACGAACAAAAACTTGGAAAGATAAGTTGGTTTGAGGGAGCGTCTTCAAAGAGGAAAGAGAGTTAGTGAGACGGAGAGGCTTAGGAAAAGAATTCCAGAGTTAGGGTCTTGGCAGTTTGAAGGGACGGCCACCAATGGTGGAACAACTCAAATCGAGGATGCTCAAGAGGCCAGAATTCGAGGATTGCAGATATTGGTGGATTGTGGAGCTGGAGGAGATTGCAGAGATAGGGAGGGGGCAATTGTGTAAGTCAGTTCCAAACTTCTACCACCCTTTGTATGTAGAAGTGTTTCTAAATTTCATCTTTGAAAGGGCTTTCGACTGATTTTTGATTTTTAGACAGTCCCCCCCCCCCCACCTCCCCCCCGTCCGAGACTGTCCCCATTGAATACTCAAAGGACAGGTACGCACGGGGTTAGATACAGAGTAAAGATCCTTTTACCAATGCCAGACTCACTGTTCCTCTGTCTCTTTCTCCTTATCTCTCACTGCCTGCAACACCCTTTCTCTGCCTCGCTTTCTCCCTCTTCCCATCCTGAGAGCAAGAGGGAGAGATTGAGATAGTGTGCAGAGTGAGATAGAGATGGAGGGAGAAAAGTGGAGAGATAAAGTTGGAAAGTGAGCAAATGAGTGAAGAAATAGGGTTTCAGAGAGCAGAAGAGATTGGAAGAGAGAGAGAGAGATGGAGAGAGATTACCAGCAAGAGAGTTTACCAGAGATTACCTCTCTCTCAGTCCCTATCACTCCTTTCCAATTTGTTACCACCTCCATCTATTTTTCTCCCTCTACCCCGATGGTTCACACTCCATGCCTCTCGCTCGTATGTCTGTGTCTACTGCAGTGAAGGATTGCATCATATTATTATGTTTTACATTTGCTCTTTCAATCTAACTGAACAATCTCTCAGACTGTGAACAGAGGGGCCTTGGAGTGACTGTCCACTGATTGCTGAGGGTAACAGGACAGGTGGATAAGGTGGTTAAGAAGACTTACGGAATACTTCCATTTATTGGCCGATGTCGAGAACATAAGAGCAGGGAGGCTATGCTGAAATTGTATAAAACACTAGTTAGACCACAGCTAGAGTACTGTGTACAGTTCTGGTCACCACATTACAGGAAGGATGTGATCATACGAGAGAGGGTACAGAGGAGATTTATAGAGGATGTTGTCAGGAATGGAGAATTTTAACTATGAGCAAAGATTGGATTTTTTGGAATTGTTTTCTTTGGAACAGAGAAGGTTGAAGGGAAGATTTAATTGAGGTGTATAAAATAATGACGGGCCTAGATAGAGTGGCTAGGAAGGACCCATTTCCCTTAACAGAGGGGTCAATAACCATGGGCATAGATTACAAGATTTCCACACCAATATCATGAGGGTGTGATGGCTTCCATGGTGGAATAACTTGCTGGATGTTTACAATTGTGCGTTCTCCTTCCTGATCATTAAAACTTGCCGCCTGGGCCCCAACTTCATCCACATTTCTCCTACTCCACCAATATTTCACTCTACATACCTATCTTTCTCTGTTTGCATACACAGTAGTGAAGGATTACATCAAATGAATATATCTTACATTCTCCCTTTCAATCCACCCCAACAATCTCTTTCTCTCTCCAACCTTGTACCTCTCGACAGCCCTCTCTCTGCCTGCATATCTAAGCCTCTCTGAAGCAGCGTCAGACACACACAGAATGAAATAATATTTGATAACAGTGATAATCAATAAACACATTGAAATCCCAGTTAAACTGAGCCATGTTATTGGGGAGGGAGGACATTGTTCTGTCCCCTTGTAACACTGAGACCGTGAGATGTCTCATTATCAATCATTGAAAAAAAATCATAAAAATATTCCAGGACCGGTTAGATCCACCTCATGAAAATGTTAAAAACTCCTCATGGTCTGGTTATTGATCCTCACTGAAACATCTCATTCCAATACATTCAATACACAGAATAATCCAGTAACAATGCCACAGTTACTTAAAACAATCCCATTAAATACATAATGCAGTTACTGCAAGAATGAAAGAGTAGACAATGAGGAGATTCCATCAGTAAATTGCTGGAAATGTTCAGGCGGCTGTGTAACACACAGTGAGTAACAATACCGAGTACAGCAGCACAGTAAATATCGATTTGCACCATTAACAGCTGAGATACTGGCTTACCAGGAACTCCAATTGCTGCAAGTACAGGATAATAAATGCGTTCTATCTGATAGATTACTGGATATCCCATTTCTGTGAGAAGCAGAGACTTCTGTTAGCCCGGAATCCACAGCTCCACCAGGCACCCTGAGCTGATCGATTCCAATGGGTCCTGATTAATACAGGGGATTAGTCTCCTCTGACACGGTCTCTCTCAACCACACGGCCATTTTTTTGTATCATTTGCAATCTTTTTGAACATGCCCACGACAGGGGATAAGTCTCCACTGACACGGTTATACCCCTGATCATTGCAATCAGTTACACTCACCTGAACAAACTCATTACATCAGCAGCTTTGTCTCTGATGTAAATAATGTGGTGGATAAAACACAATCATTTCAATGTCAATGACATTTTCTGAGTAAGACCTCTCTCGGAATAAACCTGAAATCTGTACTCATACTGGACGGATGCTACAATTATGAGAGGCGTCATTTACATTTTCCATATTATTGCATTGACCTTGTTCACTCCTGGCATTTCTATTGTAAATGTAACTGATCTGTCTGCAGTGGACACTGAATCCAGGGACAAAAATATTAGGAAGGATGTGAGGGTCCATCAGGGGGATCAGAGGAGGGGAGCTTATGTCAGATACAGATAGCTCAATACCACAGAAAGCCGAGAGGAGTGAAGAAAGTGCAGGGGTGAAATTAAAAGGCAAATTAGGAAAGCAAAGAGATAGTCAGAAAATAATATAACCAAGTAAAATCAAGGAAAGCACTGAGATGTTTTATAAATACACGAAGAACAAGAGGATAACTCAGGATAGAGAATTAGGTATCAAAAGGGGAATTGGTGTATAGAGGTGGGATTTGTGGGCATGGCTCCCCTTAAAATCTCAACAACTTTGATCAAATCACCTTGATCCTCCTAAATTGCAGGGAATACCTCCCCAGTTTGTGTCATATCACCTCGTTATTTAACCCTTGGAGTCCAGCTATCATTCTGGTAAATCTACATTGCACTCAAATGGACATGGACCCCCCAAGTCTCTTTGGACCTCCAGTGTTTCTAGTTTTTCACCATTTATAAAATACTCTGTTCTCGTCTTTTTGAAATCTATCGACCACAGTATTGCCCATTTATTTAAGATATTAATATCTTTAGTTTAGTTTAGTTATACCGCACTGAAACAGGCCGTTCGGCCCACCCATTTATACTAATCCGACACTAATTCCATACTCCTACCACATCCCCACCTGTTCCTATATTTCCCGACCACCTACCTATACTAGGGGCAATTTATAATGGCCAATTTACCTATTAACCTGCAAGTCTTCGGCATGTGGGAGGAAACCGGAGCACCCGGAGGAAACCCACGCAGACACAGGCAGAACTTGCAAACTCCACACAGGCAGTACCCAGAATTGAACACGGGTCACTGGAGCTGTGAGGCTGCGGTGCTAACCACTGTGCCACTGTGCCGTAATTTGATGCCTCCAGCTGCACTGCTTACAATGCTGCCTATTTTGTGTCATTGGAAAACATGGGTACGTGGCATTCTACCCCATCATATTAAATCGTTAATAAATACAGCAAAACTGAGGCACAGACGGACTTTGCACCAGTAGACAGGAGTGAATCATTCCATCCTAGAGATTTTTCAATTCCAGATTTATGGGTTTTTTATTTGGATAAAAACAGAATTCAAATTCACAACAGCCCAGTGTGGGATTTGAACTGCTTTTTCAATCATGGAACATAGAACATTACAGCACAGTACAGGCCCTTCGGCCCTCGATGTTGGACTGACCTGTGAAACCATCTGACCTACACTATTCCATTTTCATCCATATGTCTATCCAATGACCACCTTAATGCCCTTAAAGTTGGCGAGTCTCCGACTGTTGCAGGCAGGGCGTTCCACGCCCCTACTACTCTCTGAGTAAAGAAACTACCTCTGACATCTGTCCTATAACTATCACCCCTCAACTTAAAGCTAAGTCCCCTCGTGTTTGCCATCACCATCCGAGGAAAAAGAGGCTCACTATCCACCCTATCTAACCCTCTGATTATCTTATATGTCTCTATTAAGTCACCTCTCCTCCTCCTTCTCTCTAACGAAAACAACCTCAAGTCCCTCAGCCTTTCCTCGTAAGACCTTCCCTCCATACCAGGCAACATCCTGGTAAATCTCCTCTGCACCCTTTCCATAGCTTCCACATCCTTCCTATAATGCGGTGACCAGAACTGCACGCAATACTCCAGGTGCGGTCTCACCAGAGTTTTGTACAGCTGCATCATTACATCGTGGCTCCGAAACTCGATCCCCCTACTAATAAAAGCTAACACACCATATGCCTTCTTAACAGCCCTATTAACCTGGGTAGCAACCTTGAGGGATTTATGCACCTGGACACCAAGATCTCTCTGTTCATCTACACTACCAAGAATCTTCCCATTAGCCCAGTACTCTGCATTCCTGTTACTCCTTCCAAAGTGAATCACCTCACACTTTTCCGCATTAAACTCCATTTGCCATCTCTCAGCCCAGCTCTGCAGCCTACCTATGTCCCTCTGTACCCTACAACATCCTTCGGCACTATCCACAACTCCACCGACCTTAGTGTCATCTGCAAATTTACTAACCCTCCCTTCTACACCCTCTTCCAGGTCATTTATAAAAATGACAAACAGCAATGGCCCCAAAACAGATCCTTGCGGTACACCACTAGTAACTAAACTCCAGGATGAACATTTGCCATCAACCACCACCCTCTGTCTTCTTTCAGCTAGCCAATTTCTGATCCAAAGCTCTAAATCACCTTCAACCCTATACTTCCGAATTTTCTGCAATAGCCTACCGTGGGGAACCTTATCAAGCGCCTTACTGAAATCCATATACACCACATCCACTGCTTTACCCTCGTCCACCTGTTTGGTCACCTTCTCGAAAAACTCAATAAGGTTTGTAAGGCACGACCTACCCGTCACAAAACCGTGCTGACTATCTCTAATGAACTTATTCTTTTCAAGATGATTATAAATCCTGTCTCTTATAACCTTTTCCAACATTTTACCCACAACCGAAGTAAGGCTCACAGGTCTATAATTACCAGGGCTGTCTCTACTCCCCTTCTTGAACAAGGGGACAACATTTGCTATCCTCCAGTCTTCCGGCACTATTCCTGTCGACAATGACGACATAAAGATCAAGGACAAAGGCTCTGCAATCTCCTCCCTAGCTTCCCAGAGAATCCTAGGATAAACCCTATCTGGCCCAGGGGACTTATCTATTTTCACACTTTCCAAAATTGATAACACCTCCTCCTTGTGAACCTCAATCCCATCTAGCCTAGTAGCCTGAATCTCAGTATTCTCAACAACATTTTCTTTCTCTACTGTAAATACTGACGCAAAATATTCATTTAACACTTTCCCAATCTCCTCTGATTCCACACACAACTTCCCACTACTATCCTTAATTGGCCCTAATCTAACTCTAGTCATTCTTTTATTCCTGATATACCTATAGAAAGCCTTAGGGTTTTCCCTGATCCTATCCACCAATGACTTCTCGTGTCCTCTCCTTGCTCTTCTTAGCTCTCCCTTTAGATCCTTCCTGGCTAGCTTGTCGCTCTCAAGCGCCCTAACTGAGCCTTCACGTCTCATCCTAACATAAGCCGCCTTCTTCCTCTTGACAAGCGCTTCAACTTCTTTAGTAAACCATGGCTCCCTCGCTCGACAACTTCCTCCCTGCCTCACAGGTACATACTTATCAAGGACACACAGTAGCTGCTCCTTGAATAAGCTCCACATTTCGATTGTTCCCATCCCCTGCAGTTTCCTTCCCCATCCTAGGCATCCTAAATCTTGCCTAATCGCATCGTAATTTCCTTTCCCCCAGCTATAATTCTTGCCCTGCAGTAAATAATTGTCCCTGCCCATCGCTAAGGTAAACCTAACCGAATTGTGATCACTATCACCAAAGTGCTCACCTACATCTAAATCTAACACCTGGCCGTGTTCATTTCCCAGTACCAAATCCAATGTGGCATCGCCCCTGGTTGGCCTGTCTACATACTGTGTCAGAAAACCCTCCTGCACACACTGGACAAAAACTGACCCATCTAAAGTACTCGAACTATAGTATTTCCAGTCGATATTTGGAAAGTTAAAGTCCCCCATAACAACTACCCTGTTGCTCTCGCCCCTGTCAGAATCATCTTCGCTATCCTTTCCTCTACATCTCTGGACCTATTCGGAGGTCTATAAAAGACTCCCAACAGGGTAACCTCACCTCTCCCATTTCTAACCTCGGCCCATACTACCTCAGTAGATGAGTCCTCAAACGTCCTTTCTGTCGCTGTAATACTCTCCTTGATTAACAATGCCACACCCCCCCCCCCTCTTTTACCATCTTCTCTGTTCTTACTGAAACATCTAAATCCCGGAATCTGCAACATCCATTCCTGCCCCTGCTCTACCCATGTCTCCGAAATGGCCACAACATCGAGATCCCAGGTACCAACCCATGCTGCAAGCTCACCCACCTTATTCCGGATGCTCCTGGCGTTGAAGTAGACACACTTTAAACCAGGTTCTTGCTTGCCAGTGCCCTCTTGCGTCCTTGTAACCATATCCCTGACCTCACTACTCTCAACATCCTGTACACTGGCACTACAATTTAGGTTCCCATTCCCCTGCTGAATGAGTTTAAACCCCCCCGAAGAGCACGAGCAAATCTCCCCCCCAGGATATTGGTACCCCTCTGGTTCAGGTGAAGACCATCCTGTTTGTAGAGGTCCCACCTACCCCAGAAAGAGCCCCAATTATCCAGGAAACCAAAACCCTCCCTCCTACACCATCCCTGCAGCCACGTGTTCAACTCCTCTCTCTCCCTATTCCTCACTTCGCTATCACGTGGCACGGGCAACAACCCAGAGGGAACAACTCTGTTTGTTCTCGCTCTAAGCTTCCACCCGAGCTCCCTGAATTTCTGTCTTAAATCCCCATCTCTCTTCCTACCTATGTCGTTGGTGCCTATGTGGACCACGACTTGGGGCTGCTCCCCCTCCCCCTTAAGGATCCCAAAAACACGATCCGAGACATCACGAACCCTGGCACCTGGGAGGCAACATACCAACCGTGAGTCTCTCTCGTTCCCACAGAACCTCCTATCTGTTCCCCTAACTATGGAGTCCCCAATGACTAATGTTCTGCTCCTCTTCCCCCTTCCCTTCTGAGCAACAGGGACAGACTCTGTGCCAGATACCTGTACCCCACTGCTTACCCCGGTAAGTCATCCCCCGCAACAGTATCCAAAACGGTATACCTGTTGTTGAGGGAAACGGCCTCAGGGGATCCCTGCACTGCCTGCTGGTTCCCTCCCCTTCCCCTGACGGTAACCCATCTACCTAATTCTTTTACCTGAGGTGTGACTAGCTCCCCATTACTCCTCTCAATAACCTCCTCCGCCTCCCGAATGATCCGAAGTTCATCCAGCTCCAGCTCCAGTTCCCTAATGCGGTTCTCGAGGAGCTGGAGTACGGTGCACTTCCCACAGATGCAGTCAGCAGGGACACTCTTGGCGACCCTTACCTCCCACATTCTGCAGGAGGAACATCCAACCAATGTACAGAGTGATTGTGAAGTGGGATCCTGCTTTCCATCTCTGCCCAGTTTTGCTCCCATTGAGGTAGAAACAGGGTAGAGATTCTGAACGGACAGCCGATTCACAACCACCCTACTCCCCTCCACCCTGGTTTGCACCATTGGCATCAAGTCCGAGTCCAGCCCAGTGTTTCTTTGACTCTCTGTGTATCTGCTCCCAGACTGTCTCTGCCTGTCTCCTTGTGGTTCAATGGGGGAAGGGACAAGTCAGCCATTATCGAACATGGGTGGGACAGGATCAAAGGGCTGCATGGCCTCTTCCCGTCCCTGTGCAAAATCAATGTGTGAGTGTTTGTGTGTGTCTCCCTCTGTTTGATTCCCTGACGCCGATGGGGAGAGCAGGTGAAACACCTTTCTGCAGAGAGGGCTGTGTCCTATGCGTTAAAGGCTCAGAATGCCAGTTAGCCTCTGAAGGTCCTTGCTCTATGCCCAGCCCTGATTTTGGCCGGACAGGAGTTAAAGGTGAGGAAAGATTGAGTGAGGAGAGATTGAGTGAGGAGAGATTGAGTGCGAGGGTGATTGAGTGCGAGGGAGATTGAGTGCAAGGGAGATTGAGTGCGAGGGAGAGTCTGTGAGAGGGAGATTGAGTGAGAGGGAGATTGAGTGCGAGGGAGATTGAGTGCGAGAGAGATTGAGTGCGAGAGAGATTGAGTGAGAGAGAGATTGAGACAGAGAGAGATTGAGTGAGAGAGAGATTCAGTGAGAGAGACTTAGTGAAAGAGACAGAGTCAGAAGAAGGGAGAAAAGCAGAAACAGTGAGAGAGAGATTGAGTGCGAGAGAGTTTCAGTGAGAGAGAGATTCAATGAGAGAGAATTTCAGTGAGAGAGAGATTGAGAGAGAGAGAGAGAGAGAGATTGAGTGAGAGAGAGTTTCAGTGAGAGAGTGATTGTGTGGGAGAGAGATTGAGTGGGAGAGAGATTCAGTGGGAGAGAGATTCAGTGGGAGAGAGATTCAGTGGGAGAGAGATTCCGTGAGAGAGAGATTCAGTGGGAGAGAGATTCAGTGGGAGAGAGATTCTGTGTGAGAGAGATTGAGTGAGAGAGAGATTGAGTGAGAGTGAGATTGAGTGAGAGAGAATTTCAGCGAGAGAGAGTTTCAGTGAGAGAAAGATTGAGTGAGAGAGAGATTCAGTGGGAGAGAGATTCAATGGGAGAGAGATTCAGTGAGAGAGAGATTCAGTGGGAGAGAGATTCAGTGAGAGAGAGATTCAGTGAGAGAGAGATTCAGTGGGAGAGAGAGTCAGTGAGAGAGAGATTCAATGAGAGAGAGATTCAGTGAGAGAGAGATTCAGTGAGAGAGACTTAGTGAAAGAGACTGAGTCAGAAGAAGGGAGAAAATCACAATCAGACAATAAAGATGTGATACTCAGCATCCCACACCGTCTGCTTTCCATCGTTGCACTCTAACACCTTCCCGCCATCAGCTCATCCATGGGGAAGAGATCCTGGAGAGGGGCATTGTGGTGGAATTTGGAGAATAGCGTCAGGACTGGGACAGAGAGTGGGGGATTCAGACTGGACTCTCTCTCACACACACACACACACACTGTAATCAGTTCCAATTCACCTGGCCACAGAGATTGAGACACAGAAACTCACCTTCAGAAACCAGCTGCATGGAAGGAAAGAATATGGTCTGATGTTGTCCTAATATATCCCAGAACCTGTCACTCAAAACAGACAGTCTACCCAAAATGCAGCTTAATCAACCAGCTCTCAGCTTCCTCCATCTGGACTCTCCCTCCCAGGTATGGGACAGTCGAAGGTGAGTCTCTGTGTAAACAGCGAATGGGGGAGAGAGGGATATTCCAGACATATCCCAAACGGACCATTCCAGATAGAAACCTGTCTGCCTCTCTCTCTCTCTCTCTCCCTCCACCAAAAACCTCATTAACAGAACAGAAAAAACTGCTGTAATTTAAAACCTGGAGGGACCGGTTTTGATAATGTCCTTTTAACACTAATTGTATTAAATGTCTTTCACTATTCACCTCCAGTTAACGGAAAGTTCAGAAAATGACTCATTGCAATTACCTTGAAATTCTGACAAAGTGTTATTGCTGAAGAGGCCTGTTTGACTGCAGTATAAACATGCGGTTTTTATTCGGTTTTTCATTTCCACTGTGTGACAAAGACTGAAACTAGAGCCAGGTTAATGAGGCAGCCAAGAGAACTTTTATAACCAGTGACATTTCACACAACAATTCTTACCCATATTTACAGTTGTATTCGTCAATGATTCTTTGCCCTGTATTTGATGCTGCTGTATTTATGTATTAACTGTAATCAATCAATAAAACCTTCTTAACATTCACCAGTTTAATGTTACGAGGGTTCACAAAGCTGGGAAATGGCCATTTAACACAAATGGTATTAAAGGTCTTCCACTTTTCACCTCCAGTTTATATAAAGTTCAGCAACAAAGACCTCTACATTCAGCCAAAGACTTTTTACTGCTGCAATAAAATGTCACTTGTTTCCCTTTGCTTCCTGATTGTTTCTATCCTCTGTTCTCCCGGGGGATTCAGAGGGATTTTTGTTCATTGTTTGTCCAAATTCAGGAGGTTCCAGATCCTCTGCAGCTGCTGTCCTGCAGAAATTAATTGCAGATAAAATCTTTCCCTCATTTTGGAGATATGAGGAGAGAATGTTTACACTAGTAGAGGGGAGAAACAAATAGGCAGGGAGTTATTATGGTCTGGAATTCACTGTCTGGCAGGTTTCTGAAAGCAGATTCAATATTAAATTTCAAAGGACAATTGGATCAAAATTTCAACTACTCTTAGTTATAGTCGAGAAGATACCAACATAGAAAGAGAAGTGTGAGAGAGAGAGATGTCATAACGTAGGTGATCAAGAACTCAACACAACTTATATTGAGAGTTTTTATTTCTAAATGACTATTTGAGTTTCATTTGATCCAGTTGTTTTATTTATACATTACCTTTAATCACTCAATATAACTTTCCAAACAGGAACGAGTTTCATGTTGCAAGTGTTCACACAGTTTTAAAATAGCCATTTTACAAAAGTTGCATTGAAATTATTTTATTCAGCATCTCAAGTTTACAATAAAGTAAATTCTTCAGACTTGTGGAAACTTTCAATCTTGGCAAGATAATCTCCCATCAGTAATGGCTCAGCATCTCCATCGGCTGGTGTCCCTGTCTCACTGCAGTTAATGTTCCTCTCTCACCATCTCCATCTGCTGGTACCCCTGCCTCACTGCAGTTACTGCCCCACACTCACCATCTCCATCTGCTGGTGTCCCTGTCTTACTGCAGCTGCTGTCCCCCTCTCACCATCTCCATCTCCTGGTGTCCCTGTGTCACTGCAGTTAATGTCCCCCTCTCACCATCTCCATCTGCTGGTGTCCCTGTGTCAATTCAGTTACTGTCCCTTCCTCACCATCTCCATCTCCTGGTGTCCCTGTCTCATTGCAGTTAATGTCCCTCTCTCACTATCGACATCTGCTGGTACTCCTGCCTCACTGCAGTTACTGGCCCACTCACCATCTCCATCTGCTGGTGCCTCTGCCTCACTGCAGTTGCTGCCCCCGCTCACCATCTCCATCTGCTGGTGCCTCTGCCTCACTGCAGTTGCTGCCCCCGCTCACCATCTCCATCTGCTGGTGCCCCTGCCTCACTGCTGTTACTGTCCCAATCACCAGCTCACAATCCCTGCGATTTGCAGCTTTGTCGACTGGCGGCGGTTGTTGACGAAGCAACCACTGGGTGGCGCTTTACTGGCACATGCGCAAGCGTTCACTATTCCAGTGAAACGTCATGGTCTGCCCACGCTCAGGCAGCTGCCAGGACTAAAAATGGCGACGGTCAAATAATCACAGAGGCGGGTGGAGGGTGGGAGGTGGAGCTGGGGGTCTGGGGGAGGAGGGGGAATGGGATTTAGTTCCAGTGTTTGAAACCCTTCAGCTCTTTCTATGATTTCACTAATTTAACAATGAGATTGAGAGGGTATTTCACCCCCTTCTTCAGCTCCTGTGTGAATTTAGTCTGGGTCACAATGTAAATACATGTGTTGGTGCAGGAACTGAGAATCTGCAGCATCTTTGATGTTTGTTCTGTGATAAAGAGAGGGTCAGTGTAGGAGGAATAATAATAAATATCTGTAATTTGAGTATAAATGATAAACACAACCCGGGTCACCCATAACAGGATAAAACTGCCGGATATACTGAAGAGTAAAATAATTGATTTCCTGCGATTCTCCATCTCTGGGTCCTTGTGATTCTCTGCATTGCTGTGACGCCGGAATCCCCTGCGGACTTTACTGGAGAATAAAATCCGTCTGACAGTCAGAACATTGAGCAACAAAATCAGAAAGACCGGGACACAAGGGGTTAAAATGAGGTTAAACAATTCAAATGCCCCCCATATGGGGGAAGTAAAGAAGCTCAGTTTATAAACACAACCCATGGGAACATTATCAATAATGTATTGTTGTTCCCGTGTAAAGTACCAGGGGAGAGACTCTAAACAGCCCAGCACACTCACTGTTCCCACAATCACAGCCGCCATTTTCTCGCTGCAATATTTTGTTTTCAGCTTCTCACAACAAATGGCCACAAATCGATCAGAGGTGAAAGTGACTGTGAGCCAGACAGAAGCAAATGTGGATGCAGAAAGCAGAACGGTAATGAAAGAACACACAGGAGTAATTCTCAGGAATGAATATGGGAAATAAATTGAAACAATCCAGATCAATATGGGTTCAGTGATAACGACCAGGAGATCAGACACTGCCATTCCCACCAGGTAGACACTGATACATTTGGAGAGACCGCACTTTCCTCTGGACAGGATCACAATCGCCACCAAGTTAACTGGAAGAGAGAGAGAAAAGGAAGCAGAGAAATTACTGATCAGACCTGTAGACAAAGCAGCAGTTTGACAGGATCTGGGCTGAAATTTCCAGCTTTGTTTCTGCATCGAGCAGTGAAAACTGATACATTGACCCGGGCAGTGCTTTGTCACAGTGAAATGTTTGACAACACAATTATTAATAATGAATTTGGAAATTGATGCAGAAAGTGAATAAAGTCAGCACCGGATCTAATGGAAGTACTGAGTGAGGATGCAATGTCAGTGGGGAAATGAGAAGGGGTTTTACAGAGATGGAATCCAATGGGTAAATTGGGAATTTGTCTCCAGACTGTTGATTGGGAAGGTTTTGGGAGAGCGGGATGTGTAGCTGGTTTGTTGCTCTGGGTTCAGGGAACCGACAGAGACTGTTATCAAATGGGAAAACTGCAGCGCTGTGTTAGAGTATCAGCAAAGATCTAGAATGGCAGAGCAGGCTCGAAGGGCTGAATGGCCTCCCCCTGCTCCCATGTTACTGCATTCCTATCTGGTTGGACGTGGCAGCTGGAGGTGGAGACAGTGAATGAGATTGGGAGGGAGAGAAGGAAAAGGACATGTAGAGCAGGAGGGGAGACTGGAGCAGATGGTTTGGGAAAGTGGATAAACTGAAGCAATGGATGAGGAGACTGAGGATTCAATACAGTGAGAGGAGAGGCTGAGATTCACAGGGAGAGACTGCAGCAGAGTGTTAGAGGAAATCTAATCTATAGATCCCAGTAATACAACTCAATTCATACATTCAAACAATAATCCCTGTGGTTATTGGTGTTGGAGAACAGTTCATTGTTTACACAATATAATCAATATATTTAGTTTGTACAGGCAATTAAATATAAATGTAAATATATTTCTGATATCAGCCTCGCTCTTTATTGAATTCAGCAGTCAGAGAGATTTTAAAGTGCAGTATTTAAATAATGAATTACCATCAGTGATGAACTGATTCTGTTCAGTTTATTCAGTCACTAAGTAAGGAATAGGAACTTTCTACAAAACAAAATGAGGACCTGACAGAACTCAACACAGAGGATCAAGTCCAACTAGAAAATGAACACAATCTGACAACAGAAAACTTCAACTCACAGTTTCTCTCACGAATTTTTCTGGACATTCCAGCACTTTATGATAGTGAATTATTTGCACTGCTGCTTCTTTGCCTTTCTCTTGACTTCTGCTTATCTCTTTCCCTCGGTTTCGTTCTCCCTGTTCCTTTTCTCCTTCCCTATCTCTCTGAAGTACTCACACCCTGTAAATTGTTACTTAATGCTGCTTTCCACATATGATTTTTTCCTACCATTCTGTGTCTGTGTTCTGTTCACCAGCCCCAGATTCAATGATTCTATTCTCAGAGTCAGTTTGTTCAATGGTGAAACCTCTGTGAATAATTTAATGTATCTACAGAACACTCAAGTCTCCACCTGTTCACCTACACTCTTCACTTCATCTACAATACATGGAATAAACAGGATCGAAAGCTACTTCCAGACAAACCTCACAATCATTGAAATTCCTTCTCCTGGAATTATAAAGTAATCTGTTAGAATGTGAGATTGTTTAATTAATAAAGCACCAACATCAGCGCTGCAGCTGATAATCTACAGATAAATGGAAAGACTCTTGATTCCAACTGACTGAGTGAAAACCAGTAAAACATCACATCAATACTTTCTATTTTACAATGTAGTCCAGTGACAGTGAAGGTCCACAGTGAAGCAGAGAAGGAGAAGTGAAATTGTCAGCAGCAAACTCAGTTCAGTAGCCAGACTTCTGAAGCAGCGTCAGACACACACAGAATGAAATAATATTTGATAACTGTGATAATCAATAAATACATTGAAATCCCAGTTAAACTGAGTCATGTTATTCGGGAGGGAGGACATAGTTCTGTCCGCTTGTCACACTGAGACCGTGAGATGTCTCATTATCAATCACTGAAAAAAATCATAAAAATATTCCAGGACCGGTTAGATCCACATCATGAAAATGTTAAAAACTCCTAATGGTCTGATTATTGATCCTCACTGAAACATCTCATTCCAATACATTCAATACACAGAATAATCCAGTAATAATGCCACAGTTACTTAAAACAATACCATTAAATACATAATACAGTTCCTGCAAGAATGAAACAGTAGACAATGAGGAGATTCCATCAGTACATTGCTGGAAAAGAACAGGCGGCTGTGTAACACACACAGAGGGAAATAATACCCAGTACAGCAGCACAGTTAACATTGATTTACACCATTAACAGCTGAGATACTGGCTTACCAGCAACTCCAATTGCTGCAAGTACAGGATAATAAATGTCTTGTATCTGATACATTACTGGATATCCCATTTCTGTGAGAAGCAGAGACTTCTATTAGCCTGGAATCCACAGCTCCACCAGGCACTCTGAGCTGATCCATTCCAATGGGTACTGATTTATACAGGGGATAAGTCTCCACTGACACGGTTATACCCCTGATCATTGCTATTAGTTACACTCACCTGAACAAACACATTACATCAGCAGCTTTGACTCTGATGTAAATAATGTGGTGGATAAAACACAATCATTTCAATGTCAATGACATTTTCTGAGTAAGACCTCTCTCGGAATAAACCTGAAAACTGTACTCATACTGGATGGATGGCAATTATGAGAGGCGTCATTTACATTTTCCATATTATTGTATTGACCATGTTCACTCCTGGCATTTCTGTTGCAAATGTAACTGATCTGTCTGCAGTGGACACTGAATCTAGGGACAAAAGCAATCCCGTTTCACTCTGTTCCTGCCTTTCCCCAGTTAAAATGTGAACTTTGTGTCTCTGATTCGGGACCATGTTCAGGGTTACAGCCCAGAAACTACCGTGAGTGATATTACGGGACAAACACTGTACGCATCCATTTGGGAGGCAGTAGGGTAGTGATAATATCGCTGGTCACGTAATCCAGAGGCCCAACCTGATGGCCTGGGGACAGTGGTTCAAATCCCACCACGGCAGCTATATAAAACAGAGGGAGCTCCCTTTCTATGTATAAAGTAGAGGGAGCTCTGCCACGACGTATAAAGTGGAGAGAGCTCCATCTTTATTTATAATGTGGAAGGAGCACCCTCTCTATTTATAAAGTTGGGGGCGATGAAGGAAAGAGGAGAAGAGGGAAACGAAAACAAATGGGGAAATGGAGAGAGAGGGACAAAGTGGAAGACAGTGAGAGACAGAAGAGATAGTGAAATGAGATCTTGACGAAACCCCAGTAACAATCCCCATTGTCTGCCCAGTCGGTATTTGGGGTTTAATGTGAGTGTTTTAGGGATGAGTGTTAGATGGGTGTTTGATATTTTCAAACTGTATTGACATTCCCAACAAAAGCAAGAGTTAAAGATTCAAAATTAACCAAACGAATGGCTCAAAGCATTGCTGTCCATGTACAGAGGGATGGAGAGATGGAGGGAGTGAGACACAGATGGAGAGAGACACTGACAGAGTGGGACAGAGACAGAGGGAGAGAGAGAGAGAGACAGAGCTAGAATGATAGAGAAAAAAGGAGAAACAGAGACAGAGGGAGAGAGACAGGAAGGGAGGCAGACAAATGCAGAGTAATACAGACAGAAAGGGAGGCAGGCAGATGCAGAGGGAGAGAGACAGATGCAGACGGAGAAAGGGACAGAGAGAGATAGAGAGAGGAAGAGAGACAAACAGAGGGGGAATCAGAGACAGAGGGAGAGAGTCACAGAGAGAGGGAGAGTGAGATTACAGGAAAAGCTTTACATCTAATAATGTTGAAAAAAGATAGAATTAAAAAGTAAAACTGGCTGTGAGTAAGAACTAATTTTGAAAGGAAAGATCAGGGGTTTAGTGTGAGTGTTTTGGGGGCAAGTGTTGGATCAATGATTGATATTTTCAAACAGAAGTGACATTTAATATTATTGAAAAAAAATTATTGAACACTGACGATCTTTCGAAACAGGGGAAATGGGATATCGTGTGTGAGGGGACCTTGACAGAACCTCAGTAACAATCCCCATTTAGTTTAGTGATACAGCACTGAAACAGGCCCTTCAGCCCACCGAGTCTGTGCCGACCGTCAACCACCCATCTATACTAATCCTACACTAATTCCATATTCCTACCACATCCCCACCTGTCCCTATATTTCCCTACCACCTACCTATACTAGGGGCAATTTATAATGGCCAATTTACCTACCAACCTGCAAGTCTTTGGCATGTGGGAGGAAACCGGAGCACCCGGAGGAAACCCACGCAGACACAGGGAGAACTTGCAAACTCCACACAGGCAATACCCAGAATTGAACCCGGGTCGCTGGAGCTGTGAGGCTGCGGTGCTAACCACTGCGCCACTGTGCCGCCCCATTATCTGCACAGTCCTGTATTGGGGGTTTAGTGTGAGAGTTTAGGAGGCGAGTGTTGATCAATGTTTGATATTTTCAAACTGCAGTGATGTTCCCAGCAAGGGCAAGATTTACACGTTCAAAATTAACCAAGAAACGGATAAAAACATATCTGTCCAAGGAGAGAGAGATGGTGTTAGAGACAGAGACATGGCAAGAGGCAGAGAAAGAGGGAGAGGGCGAGGGGGAGAGAGAATGAGAGAAAGATGGGATTGAACAGACATGAGAGGGAGAGACAGAGAGAAGATGAGACAAGTTGTAACAATCATTATCAATCCTCATTATCTGCCCAGTCCTGTTTTTGGAGGTTAGTGTGAGTGTTTTAGAGGTGAATGTTGGATCAGTGTTTCATATTTTCAAGCTGCAGTGAGATTCCCAACAAGGCTGCTAAAGTATATAAGAGCAGGGAGATTATGCTGGAACTGCATAACTCATTGCTTAAGCACCATAATGAGACCTCCCAGGGCAGGTACAGTGTGAGTTTTGATACTGAGTAAAGCAGTGGATTTAAAGAAGGAGGGAGAAACGGGCAGAAAGAGTGAGGAGATACGGGGAGGAGAGGCAGATTGTAAGAGAAACTTTATATCTAACCACATGAAAAAAATAAATAATTACAAATTAAAATGGACTGCGCACTGAAAATACTGTCCGCACACAACAACTAAAGTCACAAACCATCCTAACTTGAAACTATATCGCCGTTCCTTCACTGTTCCTGGGTCAAAATCCTGGAACTCCCTTTCTAACAGCACTGTGGGTCGACCTACCCCACATGGACTACAGTGGTTCAAGAAGGAGGCTCAACACCACCTTCTCAAGGGCAATTAGGAATGGGTAATAAATGCTGGCCTGGCCAATAACGCACACGTCCAACAAATAAATAAGGCAAATAAAAAGTTGACACCGAGTCACTTAAGGAGATATTGCACGACACGAACTAAAACTTGGTTAAAGAGGTTGGTTTGAGGGACCGTCTTCAAAGAGGAAAGAGCGTTCGTGAGATGGAGAGTTTTGGAATGGAATTCCAGAGTTAGGGTCTTGGCAGCTTGAAGGCACGGCCACCAATGGTGGAACGAATCAAATTGGGTACACTCAAGAGGCCAGAATTAGAGGATCGCAGATATTGGTGGATTGTGGAGCTGGCGGAGATTGCAGAGATAGGGAGGGATCATGCGGGCGGCACAGTGGCGCAGTGGTTAGCACCACATCCTCAAAGTTCCAGCGGGTTCAATTCTGGGTAGTGCCGGTGTGGAGTTTGCAAGTTCTCCCTGTGTCTGAGTGGGTTTCCTCCGGGTGCTCCGGTTTCCTCCCACATGCCAAAGACATGCAGGTTGATAGGTAAATTGGCCTTTATAAATTGCCCCCAGTATAGGTAGGTGGGAGGGGAATATAGGGACAGGTGGTGATGTGGTAGGAATATGGAATTAATGTCGGAATAGTATAACTGGGTGGTTGATGGTTGGCACAGACTCGGTGGGCCAAAGGGCCTGTTTCAGTGCTGTATCTCTAAATCAAATCAAAAAAAAAAATTGTGAATGACAGTTCCAAACTTCTGCCACCCTTTGTATGTAGAAGGGTTTCTGAATTTCATCCCTTAAAGGGCTTTCGACTAATGTTTGATTTGTAGACAGTACCCCCCGTCCGAGACTGTCCCCATCGAATACTCACAGGGCAGGGACGCACGGGGTTAGATACAGAGTAAAGATCCATCTACCAATGCCATACTCACTGTTCTTCTTTCTCTTTCTCCTCATCGGTCACTGCCTGCAACATCTTTTCTCTGCCTCTCTTTCTCCCTCTTCCCATCCTGAGAGCAAGGGGGAGAGATTGAGATCGTGTACAGAGGGAGATAGAGATAGAGGGAGAAAAGTAAAGAGACAGACTTGGAAAGGGAGCAACAGAGAGAAGAAATAGGGTTTCAGAGAGTGGAAGAGAGGGGAAGAGAGAGATAGAGATGGAGAGAGATTACCAGCAAGAGAGTTTACCAGAGATTACCTCTCTCTCAGTCCCTATCACTCCTTTCCAATTTGTTACCATCTCCATCTATTTTTCTCCCTCTACCCCGATGTTTCACACTCCATGCCTCTCGCTCGATTGTCTGTGTATACTGCAGTGAAGGATTGCATCAAATTATTATGTTTTACATTTGCTCTTTCAATCGAACTGAACAATCGCTCTGTCTGGGAACAGAGGGGTCTTGGAGGGAATGTCCACTGATTGCTGAGGGTAACAGGACAGGTGGATAAGGTGGTTAAGAAGTCTTACGGAATACTTTCCTTTATTGGCTGATGTAGAGAATATAAGAGCAGGGAGGTTATGCTAGAACTGTATAAAACACTAGTTAGACCACAGCTAGAGTACTGTGTACAGTTCTGGTCACCACATTACAGGAAGGATGTGATCACACTGGAGAGGGTACAGAGGAGATTTACAGAGGATGTTGTAAGGAATGGAGAATTTTAACTATGAGGAAAGGTTGGATAGGCTGGAATTGTTTTCTTTGGAACAGAGAAGGTTGAAGGGAAGATTTAATTGAGGTGTATAAAATAATGACGGGCCTAGATAGAGTGGATAGGAAGGACCCATTTCACGTAACAGAGGGGTCGATAATCATGGGCATAGATTACAAGATTTCCTCACCAATATCATGAGGGGCTGATGGCTTCCATGGTGGAATACCTCGCTGGATGTTTACAATGGAGCGTTTTCCTTCCTGATCATCAAAACTGGCCGCCTGGTCCCCAACTTCATCCACATATCTCCCACTCTACCAATATTTCACTCTGCATCCCTATCTTTGTCTGTTTGCGTACACAACAGTGAATACATTGAATAAATAGATCTTACATTCTGCCTTTCAATCCACCCCAACAATCTCTCTCTCTCCAACCTTGTCCCTCTCAACAGCACTCTCTCTATCCGCATATCTAAGCTTCTCTCCCTCTGTCTCCCTCTTAGTGTCAGAGATAGCAGGAGGGAGAGACAGAGAGAGACACAGAGAACAACCCCAGCTTCTCCAATCTATCCACGGAACTGAAGTCCCTCATCCCTGGAACCATTCTTGTGAATCGTTTTTGCACCCTCTTTAATTCTTCATTCTTCCATTCTTCATTCACATTCTTCCTGAAGTACGGTGTCCAGAATTGGACAATGCTCCAATTGAAGGCAAACCAGCGTTTTACAAATGTCATAATTTCCTTGATTTTGTATTCAATGTCTCTATTTATAATCTCAGGACCCCTTCTGCCGTTTAACCACTTTCTGAACCTGCCCTGCCACCTTCAGTGATTGGTGCACAAATACCCCCCAGATGTGTCTGTACCTGCATCTCCTTTAGATTTCTATCCTTTACTTTATGTCGTCTCTCCTCCTTTTTCCGAAACGTGGAGGCGGATGATGCGGGCATGGTTCTTAATGAATACATAGCCACTGTCTTCACAAAAGAGGGGACACAGACATTGTAGTCAATGAGGAGGTGTTTGAAATATTGAATGGGATAAACAGTGAGATAGGAAATATTAAGGGGTTTAGCATCTTTGAAAGCTGATAATTCACCAGGCTCAGGCTGTTAAGAGGTGCAAGGGAGGAGCTATCAGAGGGTCTGACCATCATTTTCCAATCTTCTCTGGTTATAGTCGTGCTGCCAGAGGACTGGAGGACTGTGTATGTTGTACTATTGATTAACAAGGGAGAAAGTAATAGACTGAGTAATTACAGGCCACCCAGTCTAATCACTGTGGAGGGCAATTTATTGGGCAAAAGGGATTGATTAATTTCTTTCTAGTATTGTGTGTCTCAGTGTCTCCATGTCTGCGTCTCTGTCACAATTTGATTACTACCCTTACATTGGTGAGGATTCCGTCTCTGGAATAAATGTCCCAGTGTTGTGGTCACATAAAATGGCCACCGAGAACCAGCCTAAAATGGCTGACTAATTTTTGTGGATTTCCACAGATATTTGAGAGAGGTGAGAGAGACCGGCAGAAAGACAGAAAGCGAGACAAGGAGAGAGACACAGACCAAGACACAGAGAGTGTTCACAAGATATTTATCATTGGACAGAGGAAGAGGAGGAGGTCATTTGGCCCCTCAACCCTCTTCTGTCATTCAATGAGCTCATGGCTGATGTGTGATCTAACTCCATGTACCTATCTTTGCCCCTTAATACCTTTGGTTAACAAAAATCTATCAAACTCGGATTTTAAAACTAACAAGTGTCTCAGCATCAATTGCCGTTTGTGGGAGAGAGTTCCAAACTGATACCACACCTGGTGTGTTGAAGTATTTCTTCATTTCACTCCTGAAAGGTTTTTAGACTGCGTTTAGATTTTTAGACTATGCCCCAAGTTCCTGACTCCGCAGCCAGTGGGAATTGTTACTCTCTGTGACCCTTTCAGTTTCCCTTGTTATCTTGAATACATTCATCAAATCACCCCATAACCTTCTAAATTCCAGGGAAAGGACATGTTGGAGCAGGAGGGGAGACTGGAGCAGATGGTTTGGGAAAGTGGATAAACTGAAACAATGGATGAGGAGACTGAGGATTCAATACAGTGAGAGGAGAGGCTGAGATTCACAGGGAGAGACTGCAGCAGAGTGTTCGAGGAAATCTAATCTATAGATCCCAGTAATACAACTCAATTAATACATACAAACAATAATCCCTGTGGTTATTGGTGCTGGAGAACACTTCATTGTTTATACAATATAGTCAATATATTTAGTTTGTACAGGCTATTAAATATAAATTTAAATATATTTCTGATATCAGCCTCGCTCTTTATTGAATTCAGCAGTCACAGAGATTTTAAAGTGCAGTATTTAAATAATGAATTACCATCAGTGATGAACTGATTCTATTCTGTTTATTCAGTCACTAAGTAAGGAATAGGAACTTACGGCAAAACTAAATGAGGTCCTGACAGAAATCAACACAGAGGAACAAGTCCAACAGGAAAATGAGCACAATCTGACAACAAACAACTTCAACTCACAGTTTCTCTCACTAATTGTTCTGGACATTCCAGCACTTTTTGTTGATGAATTATTTACACTGCTGCTTCTTTCTCTTTCTCTTTACTTCTGCCTCTCTCTTTCCCTCGGTTTTGTTCTCCCTGCTCCTTTTCTCCTTCCCTATCTCTCTGGAGTACTCACACTCTGTAAATTGTTACTTTGTGCTGCTTTTCACATATGATTTATTCCTACCATTCTGTGTCTGTGTTCTGTTCACCAGCCCCAGGTTCAATGATTCTATTCTCAGAGTCAGATTGTTCAATGGTGAAACCTCTGTGAATAATTTACTGTATCTACAGAACACTCAAGTCTCAACCTGTTCACCTACACTCTTCACTTCATCTACAATACATGGAATAAACAGGATCGAAAGCTACTTCCAGACAAACCTCACAATCATTGAAATTCCTTCTTCTGGAATTATAAATTAATCTGTTAGAATGTGGGATTGTTTAATTAATAAAACACCAACATCAGCGCTGCAGCTGATAATCTACAGATAATGGAAAGACTCTTGATTCCAACTGATAGAGTGAAAACCAGTAAAACATCACATCAATACTTTCTGTTTTACAATGTAGTCCAGTGACAGTGAAGGTCCACAGTGAAGCAGAGAAGGAGAAGTGAAAGTGTCAGCAGCAAACTCAGTTCAGTAGCCAGACTTCTGAAGCAGCGTCAGACACACATAGAATAAAATAATATTTGATAACAGTGATAATCAATAAATACATTGAAATCCCAGTTAAACTGAGCCATGTTATTGGGGAGGGAGGACATTGTTCTGTCCCCTTGTAACACTGAGCCTATGAGATGTCTCATTATCAATCACTGAAAAAAAATCATAAAAATATTCCAGGCCCGGTTAGATCCACATCATGAAAATGTTAAAAACTCCTAATGGTCTGATTATTGATCCTCACTGAAACATCTCATTCAAATACATTCTATACACAGAACAATCCAGTAACAATGCCACAGTTACTTAAAACAATACCATTAAATACATAATACAGTTCCTGCAAGAATGAAAGAGTAGACAATGAGGAGATTCCATCAGTAAATTGCTGGAAAAGAACAGGTGGCTGTGTAACACACACAGAGGAAAATAATACCCAGTACAGCAGCACAGTTAACATTGATTTACACCATTAACAGCTGAGATACTGGCTTACCAGGAACTCCAATTGCTGCAAGTACAGGATAATAAATGTCTTCTATCTGAAAGATTACTGGATATCCCATTTCTGTGAGAAGCAGGGACTTCGATTAGCCTGGAATCCACAGCTCCACCAGGCACTCTGAGCTGATCCATTCCAATGGGTCCTGATTTATACAGGGGATAAGTCTCCACTGACACGGTTATACCCCTGATCATTGCTATTAGTTACACTCACCTGAACAAACACATTACATCAGCAGCTTTGACTCTGATGTAAATAATGTGGTGGATAAAACACAATCATTTCAATGTCAATTACATTTTCTGAGCAAGACCTCTCTCGGGAATAAACCTGAAATCTGTACTCATACTGGACGGATTTTACAATTATGAGAGGCGTCATTTACATTTTCCATATTATTGTATTGACCTTGTTCACTCCTGGCATTTCTATTGTAAATGTAACTGATCTATCTGCAGTGGACACTGAATCCAGGGACAAAAGCGATCCCGTTTCACTCTGTTCCTGCCTTTTCCCAGTTAAAATGTGAAATTTGAGTCTCTGATTCGGGACCATGTTCAGGGTTACAGCCCAGAAACTACTGTGAGTGATATTGGGGGACAGACTCTGTTCACATCCATTGGGGAGGCTGTGGCATAAGAATAATATCACTGGTCAAGTAATCCAGAGGCCAGAGGGAGCTCCCTCTCTATGTATAAAGTAGAGGAGCTCCGCCTCCTCGTATAAAGTGGAGGGAGCTCCCTCTCTATGTATAAAGTGGAGGGAGCATCCTCTTTATTTATAAAGTGGAAGGAGCACCCTCTCCAGTTATAAAGTTGGGGGCGATAAAGGAAAGAGAAGAAAGGGAAACGGAAACAAATGGGGAAATGGAGAGAGAGGGACAAAGTGGAAGACAGTGAGAGACAGAAGAGATAGCGAAATGAGACCTTGACGGAACCCCAGTAACAATACCCATTGCCTGCCCAGTCCGGTATTTGGGGTTTAATGTGAGGGTTTTAGGGATGAGTGTTAGATGAGTGTTTGATATTTTCAAACTGTATTGACATTCCCAACAAAAGCAAGAGTTAAAGATTCAAAATTAACCAAACAAATGGCTCAAAGCATTGCTGTTCATGTGCAGAGGGACGGAGAGATGGAGGGTGTGAAACACAGACGGACAGAGACACAGACAGAGTGGGACAGAGACAGAGGGAGAGAGAGAGAGACAGAGCTAGAATGATAGAGAAAAAACGAGAAACAGAGACAGAGGGAGAGAGACAGAAAGGGAGGCAGGCAAATGCAGAGTGAGACAGACAGAAAGGGAGGCAAGCAGATACAGAGGGAGACAGACAGGGAGAAAGCGAGTGAGACAGATACAGAGGGAGAGACACAGATGCAGAGGGAGAAAGGGAGAGAGAGACAGAGAGGGAGGGAGACAAACAGAGGGAGAAACAGAGACAGAGGGAGAGACAGACAGAGAGAGAGGGAGGGTGAGATTCTCGGAAAAATTTTACATCTAATAATGTTGAAAAAGGATCGAAAAAGGATAAAAAGTATAACTGGCTGTGTGCAAGAGACAGAGATTGAAGGAGAGAGAGGGAGTGACTGGGAGGGAAAGAGAGATGGAGAGATAGAGATCGAGAGAGACAGAGATAGAAGGAGAGACAGAGAGAGAAGGGGAGATTGGGAGAGACAGAGAGGGAAAGGCAGTTGGAGAGACAGAGAGAGAGAGAGGGGCAGAGATGGAAGGAGAGAGAGGGAGTGACAGGGAGGGAAAGATAGAGAGAGAGACAGTGAGAAGGAGAGAGAGGGAGAGACAGAGAGGGAAAGACAGATGGAGGGACAGAGAGAGACAGAGAGAGAACGAGAGAGAGGGAGTGTCAGGGAGGGAAGGACGGATGGACAGATGGAGGGATTGAGAGAGAGAGACAGAGATAGAAGGAGAGAGAGGGAGAGACAGAAAGGGAAAGACAGATGGAGGGACAGAGAGAGACAGAGACAGAGAAAGAAGGAGAGATTGGGAGAGACAGAGATGGAAAGGCAGTTGGAGAGACAGAGAAAGAGACAGAGATTGAAGGAGAGAGAGGGAGTGTCAGGGAGGGAAAGACAGATGGAGGGATAGAGAGAGAGAGACAGGGAGAGAAATGGAGTGACAGGGAGGGATGGACAGACGGTGGGATAGAGAGAGAGACAGAAATAGGAGAGAGATGGAGTGATGGGTTGGCGGTGGGAAGACAGATGGAGGGACAGAGAGAGAGGCAGAGATGGAAGTAGAGAGAGGGAGTGATGGAGAGGGAAAGACAGATGGAGAGACAGAGAGAAAGACAGAGATAGAAGGAGAGAGAGGGAGTGACAGGGAGGGAAAGACAGACGGAGGGACAAAGTGAGAGACAGAGAGAGAAGGAGAGAGAGGGAGAGACAGAGAGGGAAAGACAGATGGAGAGACAGAGATAGAAGGAGAGAGATGGAGAGACGGGAGGGAAGGACAGATGGAGGGATAGAGAGTGAGAGAGACAGAGATAGAAGGAGAGAGAGGGAGTGTCAGGGAGGGAAAGACTGATGGAGGGACAAAGTGAGCGACAGAGAGAGAAGGAGAGAGATGGAGTGACAGGGAGGGAGGGACAGATGGAGGGATAGAGAGAGAGAGAAAGAGATAGTAGGAGAGAGAGGGAGTGACAGCAAGGAAAGACAGATGGAGGGATAGAGAGAGAGAGACAGAGATAGAAGGAGAGAAAGGGAGTGACAGAGAGGGAAAAATAGATGGAGGGACAGAGAGCGAGAGAAGGAGGGAGAGGGAGAGTCATAGAGAAGGAGAGTGGGAGTGACAGTGAGGGAAAGACAAATGGTGGAACAGAGAGAGAGACAGAGATAGAAGGAGAGAGAAGGAGTGACTGGGATTGAAAGGCAGATGGAGGGACAGAGAGAGAGAGAGAGACAGAGAGAGAGGCAGAGAGAGAGGCAGAGACAGAGAGAGAAGGAGAGTGTGGGTGAGACAGAGAGAGAGAGAGGCAGAGATGAAAGGAGAGAGAGGGAGTGACAGGAAGGGAAAGACATATGGAAAGACAGAGAGAGAGAGACAGAGATAGATGGAGATAGAGGGAGAGACAGAGATGTAAAGACAGATGGTGAGACAGAGAGAGGTGCAGAGATGGAAGGAGTGAGCGGGAGAGAGAGAGAGGGAAAGACAGATGGAGGGACAGAGAGAGAAGGAGAGAGAGGGAGTGTCAGGGAGGGAAGGGCAGATGTGGAATAGAGAGATAGAGACAGAGATAGAAGGAGAGAGAGGGAGAGACAGAGAGGTAAAGACAGATGTAGAGAGAGAGGGTGAGAGAGAGGCAGAGATGGAAGGAGTGAGCGGGAGAGACAGAGAGGGAAAGACAGATGGAGGGACAGAGAGAGCGACAGAGAGAGAAGGAGAGAGTGAGAGTGTCAGGGACGGAAAGACAGATGGAGGGACAGAGAGAGAGAGAGAGGGAGAGAGATGGAGTGACAGGGAGGGAAGGGCAGATGGAGGGATAGAGAGAGAGAGAAGGAGGGAGAGGGAGAGACAGAGAGAAGGAGAGTGGGAGTGACAGAGAGGGAAAGACAAATGGTGGAACAGAGAGAGAGACAGAGATAGAAGGAAAGAGAGGGAGCAACAGAGAGGGAAAGACAGAAGGAGGGACAGAGAGAGAAAGAGACAGAGAGACAGAAAGAGAGGCAGAGACAGAGAGAGAAGGAGAGTGTGGGTGAGACAGAGAGGGAAAGGCAGTTGGAGAGACAGAGAGAGAGAGAGGCAGAGATGGAAGGAGAGAGAGGGAGTGACAGGAAGGGAAAGGCAAATGGAGGGACAGAGAGATAGAGACAGAGATAGAAGGAGAGAGATGGAGTGATGGGTGGGGGTGGGAAGACAGATGGAGGGACAGGGAGAGAGGCAGAGATGGAACGAGTGAGAGGGAGTGATAGGGAGGGAAAGGCAGATGGAAAGACAGAGAGAGAGAGACAGAGAGAGAGGCAGAGACAGAGAGAGAAGGAGTGTGTGGGTGAGACAGAGAGGGAAAGGCAGTTGGAGAGACAGAGACAGAGAGAGGCAGAGATGGAAGGAGAGAGAGGGAGTGACAGGAAGGGAAAGACATATAGAAAGACAGAGAGAGAGAGAGACAGAGGTAGATGGAGAGAGAGGGAGAGACAGAGAGGTAAAGACAGATGGAGAGACATAGAGAGAGAGAGTCAGAGATGGAAGGAGAGAGAGGGAGTGTCAGGGAGGGAAAGACAGATGGATGGACAGGCAGATAGAGACAGAGATAGCAGGAGAGAGATGGAGTGATGGGTGGGGGTGTGAAGACAGATGGAGGGACAGGGAGAGAGGCAGAGAAGGAAAGAGTGAGAGGGAGTGATAGGGAGGGAAATACAGATGGAAAGACAGAGAGAAAGACAGAGATAGGAGAGAGAGGGAGTGACAGGGATGGAAAGACGGATGGAGGGACCGAGTGAGAGAGAAGGAGAGAGAGGGATAGACAGAGAAGGAGGGAGGGGGTGACAGAGGGAAAAACAGATGGAGAGACAGAGAGAGATACAGAGAAGGAGAGAGAGGGAGTGTCAGGCAGGCAAAGACAGATAGAGGGACAGAGAGAGACAGAGAGAGAAGGAGAAAGATGGAGTTACAGGGAGGCAAGGACAGATGGAGGGATAGAGAGAGAGAGAGAGAGATAGAAGGACATAGAGGGAGTGACAGAGAGCGAAAGACAGATGGAGAGACAGAGAGCGGCAGAGATGGAAGGAGAGAGAGGGAGTGAGAGAAAGGGAAAGACAAATGGAGGGACAGAGAGAGAGAGAGGAGAGAGATGGACAGACAGAGAGAGGGAAAGACAGATGGAGAGACAGAGATAGAGAGAGGCAGATATGGACAGAGAGAGAGGGAGTGACAGGGAGAGAAAGACAGATGGAAAGACAGAGAGAGATAGAAAGGGAGAGAAGTAGAGAGATGGAGTGACAGAGAGGGAAGGATAGATGGAGGGATAGAGAGCGAGAGACATAGATAGAAGGAGTGAGAGGGAGTGACAGGTGTTGGGGGGGGGGGCGGATACAGATGGAGGGACCGGGAGAGAGAGGGAGAGACAGAGAGAAGGAGAGAGAGGGAGAGACAGAAAGGTAAAGACAGATGGAGGGACAGAGAGAGTGACAGAGAAAGTGGCAGGGACAGAGAGAAGTAGAGAGGGAGTGACGGAGAGGGAAAGACAGATGGAGAGACTGAGAAAGAGAGACAGAGATAGAAGCAGAGAGAGGGAGAGACAGAAAGGTAAAGAAAGATGGAGGGACAGAGAGAGTGACAGAGAAAGTGGCAGGGACAGAGAGAAGTAGAGAGGGAGTGACGGAGAGGGAAAGACAGATGGAGAGACTGAGAAAGAGAGACAGAGATAGAAGCAGAGAGAGGGAGAGACAGAGAGGGAAAGACAGATGGAGTTACAGAGAGAGACAGCGAGAGAGGCAGAGACAGAGATAGAAGCATAAAGACGGAGAGACAGATAGGGAAAGACAGATGGAGGGACAGAGTGAGAGACAGAGCAAGGAGAGAGAGGGAGTGACAGAGAGGGAAAGACAGATGGAGAGACAGAGAGAAAGAGGCAGAGATGGAAGGAGAGAGATAGAGTGACAGGGAGGGAAAGACAGATTGAGAGACAGAGAGAGAGAGGCAGAGATGGAAGGAGAGAGATGGAGTGACAGGGAGGGAAAGACAGATTAAGACACAGAGAGAGAGGGAGTGACAGGGAGAGAAAGACAGATGGAAAGACAGAGAGAGATAGAAAGGGAGAGAAGGAGAGAGATGGAGTGACAGAGAGGGAAGGATAGATGGAGGGATAGAGAGCGAGAGACATAGATAGAAGGAGTGAGAGGGAGTGACAGGTGTTGGGGGAGGGGGGGGTGATACAGATGGAGGGACCGGGAGAGAGAGGGAGAGACAGAGAGAAGGAGAGAGGGATTGGCAGAGAGGGAAAGACAGATGGAGAGACAGAGATAGAAGGAGAGAGAGGGAGAGACAGAAAGGGAAAGACAGATGGAGGGACAGAGAGAGTGACAGAGAAAGTGGCAGGGACAGAGAGAAGTAGAGAGGGAGTGACGGAGAGGGAAAGACAGATGGAGAGACTGAGGAAGAGAGACAGAGATAGAAGCAGAGAGAGGGAGAGACAGAGAGGGAAAGACAGATGGAGTTACAGGGAGAGAAAGCGAGAGAGGCAGAGACAGAGATAGAAGCATAAAGACGGAGAGACAGAGAGGGAAAGACAGATGGAGGGACAGAGTGAGAGACAGAGCGAGGAGAGAGAGGGAGTGACAGAGAGGGAAAGGCAGATGGAGAGACAGAGAGAAAGAGGCAGAGATGGAAGGAGAGAGAGGGAGTGTCAGGGAGGGAAAGACAGATGGATGGACAGGCAGATAGAGACAGAGATAGCAGGAGAGAGATGGAGTGATGGGTGGGGGTGTGAAGACAGATGGAGGGACAGGGAGAGAGGCAGAGAAGGAAAGAGTGAGAGGGAGTGATAGGGAGGGAAATACAGATGGAAAGACAGAGAGAAAGACAGAGATAGGAGAGAGAGGGAGTGACAGGGATGGAAAGACGGATGGAGGGACCGAGTGAGAGAGAAGGAGAGAGAGGGATAGACAGAGAAGGAGGGAGGGGGTGACAGAGGGAAAAACAGATGGAGAGACAGAGAGAGATACAGAGAAGGAGAGAGAGGGAGTGTCAGGCAGGCAAAGACAGATAGAGGGACAGAGAGAGACAGAGAGAGAAGGAGAAAGATGGAGTTACAGGGAGGCAAGGACAGATGGAGGGATAGAGAGAGAGAGAGAGAGATAGAAGGACATAGAGGGAGTGACAGAGAGCGAAAGACAGATGGAGAGACAGAGAGCGGCAGAGATGGAAGGAGAGAGAGGGAGTGAGAGAAAGGGAAAGACAAATGGAGGGACAGAGAGAGAGAGAGGAGAGAGATGGACAGACAGAGAGAGGGAAAGACAGATGGAGAGACAGAGATAGAGAGAGGCAGATATGGACAGAGAGAGAGGGAGTGACAGGGAGAGAAAGACAGATGGAAAGACAGAGAGAGATAGAAAGGGAGAGAAGTAGAGAGATGGAGTGACAGAGAGGGAAGGATAGATGGAGGGATAGAGAGCGAGAGACATAGATAGAAGGAGTGAGAGGGAGTGACAGGTGTTGGGGGGGGGGCGGATACAGATGGAGGGACCGGGAGAGAGAGGGAGAGACAGAGAGAAGGAGAGAGAGGGAGAGACAGAAAGGTAAAGACAGATGGAGGGACAGAGAGAGTGACAGAGAAAGTGGCAGGGACAGAGAGAAGTAGAGAGGGAGTGACGGAGAGGGAAAGACAGATGGAGAGACTGAGAAAGAGAGACAGAGATAGAAGCAGAGAGAGGGAGAGACAGAAAGGTAAAGAAAGATGGAGGGACAGAGAGAGTGACAGAGAAAGTGGCAGGGACAGAGAGAAGTAGAGAGGGAGTGACGGAGAGGGAAAGACAGATGGAGAGACTGAGAAAGAGAGACAGAGATAGAAGCAGAGAGAGGGAGAGACAGAGAGGGAAAGACAGATGGAGTTACAGAGAGAGACAGCGAGAGAGGCAGAGACAGAGATAGAAGCATAAAGACGGAGAGACAGATAGGGAAAGACAGATGGAGGGACAGAGTGAGAGACAGAGCAAGGAGAGAGAGGGAGTGACAGAGAGGGAAAGACAGATGGAGAGACAGAGAGAAAGAGGCAGAGATGGAAGGAGAGAGATAGAGTGACAGGGAGGGAAAGACAGATTGAGAGACAGAGAGAGAGAGGCAGAGATGGAAGGAGAGAGATGGAGTGACAGGGAGGGAAAGACAGATTAAGACACAGAGAGAGAGGGAGTGACAGGGAGAGAAAGACAGATGGAAAGACAGAGAGAGATAGAAAGGGAGAGAAGGAGAGAGATGGAGTGACAGAGAGGGAAGGATAGATGGAGGGATAGAGAGCGAGAGACATAGATAGAAGGAGTGAGAGGGAGTGACAGGTGTTGGGGGAGGGGGGGGTGATACAGATGGAGGGACCGGGAGAGAGAGGGAGAGACAGAGAGAAGGAGAGAGGGATTGGCAGAGAGGGAAAGACAGATGGAGAGACAGAGATAGAAGGAGAGAGAGGGAGAGACAGAAAGGGAAAGACAGATGGAGGGACAGAGAGAGTGACAGAGAAAGTGGCAGGGACAGAGAGAAGTAGAGAGGGAGTGACGGAGAGGGAAAGACAGATGGAGAGACTGAGGAAGAGAGACAGAGATAGAAGCAGAGAGAGGGAGAGACAGAGAGGGAAAGACAGATGGAGTTACAGGGAGAGAAAGCGAGAGAGGCAGAGACAGAGATAGAAGCATAAAGACGGAGAGACAGAGAGGGAAAGACAGATGGAGGGACAGAGTGAGAGACAGAGCGAGGAGAGAGAGGGAGTGACAGAGAGGGAAAGGCAGATGGAGAGACAGAGAGAAAGAGGCAGAGATGGAAGGAGAGAGATAGAGTGAGAGGGAGGGAAAGACAGATTGAGAGACAGAGAGAGAGAGGCAGATATGGAAGGAGAGAGATGGAGTGACAGGGAGGGAAAGACAGATTAAGGGAGAGAGAGAGAGGGAGTGACAGAGAGAGAAATGCAGTTGGAGAGACAGAGAGAGAGGGGGGCAGAGATGGAAGGAGAGAGAGGGAGTGACAGGGAGGGAAAGACAGATGGAAAGACAGAGAGAGAGAGAATGGCAGAGATGGAAGGAGAGAGAGGGATATTGAGGGAGGGAAATATAGATGGAAAGACAGAGAGAGACAGAGATAGAAGGAGAGGGAAAGACATAGAGGGAAAGACAGATGGAGAGACAGAGAGAGAGAATGGCAGAGATGGAAGGAGAGAGAGGGATATTGAGGGAGGGAAATATAGATGGAAAGACAGAGAGAGAGACAGAGAGAGAAGGTGAGAGAGGGAGTGTCAGGGAGGGAAAGACAGATGGAGGGGCAGAGACAGAGAGAGAAGGAGAGTTTGGGAGAGACAGAGAGGGAAAGGCAGATGGAGAGATAGAGAGAGAGAGAGGCAGAGATGGAAGGAGAGAGAGGGAGTGACAGGGAGGGAAAGACAGATGGAAAGACAAAGAGAGAGAGAGACAGAGATTGAAAGAGAGCGAGGGAGAGACATAAAGGGAAAGACAGATGGAGAGATAGAGGAGAGAGACAGAGATAGCAGGAGAGAGAGGGAGAGACGGCGAGGGAACGACCGATGGAAAGACAGAGAGAGAGAGAGAGAGAGAGAGAGAGATAAGGAGACAGAGGAAGAGACAGAGAGGGAAAGACAGGTGGAGGGACAGAGAGAGAGAGAGGCAGAGATGGAAGGAGAGAGACGGAGAAACAGACAGGGAAAGACAGATGGAGGGACAGAGAGAGACACAGAGAGAGAGAGGCAGAGATAGAAGAGGAGGGGGGAGTGACAGGGAGGGAAAGACATATGGAGAGACAGAGAGAGAGACAGAGAGAGAAGGAGGGAGAGTGAAAGACAGAGATGGAAAGACAGATGGAGGGATGGAGAGAGATACAGAGAGAGAGGCAGAGAGAGAGGCAGAGAGAGAGAGAAGGTGAGAGAGGGAGAGACAGGGAGGGAAAGACAGATGGAGAAACAGAGAGAGAGACAGAGATAGAAGGAGAGAGAGGGAGAGAGAGGGAGAGACAGAGAGGGAAAGACAGACGGAGGGACGGAGAGAGATACAGAGATAGAAGGTGAGAGAGGGAGAGACAGAGAGGGAAAGACAGATGGCGGGACAGAGAGAGAGGAGGAGAGAGAGGCAGAGAGAGAGGCAGAGAGAGAGAGAGAAGGTGAGAGAGGGAGAGACAGGGGGGAAAGACAGATGGAGAGACAGAGAGAGAGACAGAGATAGAAGGAGAGAGATGGAGAGAAAGAGACAGAGAGAGAGCCAGAGATAGAAGAAGAGTGTGGAGAGACAGAGAGGGAAAGACAGATGGAGGGACAGAGAGAGAGACAGAGAGAGAGGCAGAGAGAGAAGGAGAGAGAGGGAGAGAAAGAGAAGGAAAGACAGATGGAAGTACAGAGAGAGAGACAGAGAGAGAGCGGGAGTGACAGAGATAGAAGGAGTGAGACGGAGAGACAGAGAGGGAAAGACAGATGGAGTTACAGAGAGAGACAGCGAGAGAGGCAGAGACAGAGATAGAAGCATAAAGACGGAGAGACAGAGAGGGAAAGACAGATGGAGGGACAGAGTGAGAGACAGAGCGAGGAGAGAGAGGGAGTGACAGAGAGGGAAAGGCAGATGGAGAGACAGAGAGAAAGAGGCAGAGATGGAAGGAGAGAGATAGAGTGAGAGGGAGGGAAAGACAGATTGAGAGACAGAGAGAGAGAGGCAGAGATGGAAGGAGAGAGATGGAGTGACAGGGAGGGAAAGAAAGATTAAGGGAGAGAGAGAGAGGGAGTGACAGAGAGAGAAATGCAGTTGGAGAGACAGAGAGAGAGGGGGGCAGAGATGGAAGGAGAGAGAGGGAGTGACAGGGAGGGAAAGACAGATGGAAAGACAGAGAGAGAGAGAATGGCAGAGATGGAAGGAGAGAGAGGGATGTTGAGGGAGGGAAATATAGATGGAAAGACAGAGAGAGAGACAGAGAGAGAAGGTGAGAGAGGGAGTGTCAGGGAGGGAAAGACAGATGGAGGGGCAGAGACAGAGAGAGAAGGAGAGTTTGGGAGAGACAGAGAGGGAAAGGCAGATGGAGAGATAGAGAGAGAGAGAGGCAGAGATGGAAGGAGAGAGAGGGAGTGACAGGGAGGGAAAGACAGATGGAAAGACAAAGAGAGAGAGAGACAGAGATTGAAAGAGAGCGAGGGAGAGACATAAAGGGAAAGACAGATGGAGAGATAGAGGAGAGAGACAGAGATAGAAGGAGAGAGAGGGAGAGACGGCGAGGGAACGACCGATGGAAAGACAGAGAGAGAGAGAGAGAGAGAGAGATAAGGAGACAGAGGAAGAGACAGAGAGGGAAAGACAGGTGGAGGGACAGAGAGAGAGAGAGGCAGAGATGGAAGGAGAGAGACGGAGAAACAGACAGGGAAAGACAGATGGAGGGACAGAGAGAGACACAGAGAGAGAGAGGCAGAGATAGAAGAGGAGGGGGGAGTGACAGGGAGGGAAAGACATATGGAGAGACAGAGAGAGAGACAGAGAGAGAAGGAGGGAGAGTGAAAGACAGAGATGGAAAGACAGATGGAGGGATGGAGAGAGATACAGAGAGAGAGGCAGAGAGAGAGGCAGAGAGAGAGAGAAGGTGAGAGAGGGAGAGACAGGGAGGGAAAGACAGATGGAGAAACAGAGAGAGAGACAGAGATAGAAGGAGAGAGAGGGAGAGAGAGGGAGAGACAGAGAGGGAAAGACAGACGGAGGGACGGAGAGAGATACAGAGATAGAAGGTGAGAGAGGGAGAGACAGAGAGGGAAAGACAGATGGCAGGACAGAGAGAGAGGAGGAGAGAGAGGCAGAGAGAGAGGCAGAGAGAGAGAGAGAAGGTGAGAGAGGGAGAGACAGGGGGGGAAAGACAGATGGAGAGACAGAGAGAGAGACAGAGATAGAAGGAGAGAGATGGAGAGAAAGAGACAGAGAGAGAGCCAGAGATAGAAGAAGAGTGTGGAGAGACAGAGAGGGAAAGACAGATGGAGGGACAGAGAGAGAGACAGAGAGAGAGGCAGAGAGAGAAGGAGAGAGAGGGAGAGAAAGAGAAGGAAAGACAGATGGAAGTACAGAGAGAGAGACAGAGAGAGAGCGGGAGTGACAGAGATAGAAGGAGTGAGACGGAGAGACAGAGAGGGAAAGACAGATCGAGGGACAGAGTGAGAGACAGAGAGAGAGGCAGAGACAGAGAGAGACAGAGAGAGAGGGAGTGTTAGGAAGGGAAAGCCAGATGGACGGACAAAGTGAGAGACAGAGAGAGAAGGAGAGAGATGGAGTGACAGGGAGTGAAGGAAACATGGAGGGATAGAGAGAGAGAAACAGAGATAGAAGGAGAGAGGAGGAGTGACAGAGAGGCAAAGACAGATGAAGGGACAAGAGAGAGACGGAGAGAGTGGCAGAGACAGAGATAGTTGGAGAGAGAGGGAGTGACAGAGAGGGAAAGACAGATGGAGGGACAGAGAGAGTGGCAGAGACAGAGATAGAAGGAGCGAGAGGGAGTGACGGCGGGGGAAGACAGATGGAGGGACAGACAGGGAAGGATAAATGGAGGGATAGAGAGAGGCAGAGACAGAGAGAGAAGGAGAGAGTTGGAGAGACAGATAGGGAAAGGCAGTTGGAGAGACAGAGAGAGAGAGAGGCAGCGATGGAAGGAGAGAGAGGGAGTGGCAGGAAGAGAAAGATAAATGGAAAGACAGAGAGCGAGAGAGACAGAAATAGAAGGAGAGTGTGGAGAGACAGAGAGGGAAAGACAGATGGAGGGACAGACAGAGAGAGACAGGGAGAGAGATGGAGTTACAGGGAGGGAAGGACAGATGGAGGGATAGAGAGAGAGAGACAGAGATAGGAGAGTGAGGGAGTGACAGAGAGGGAAAGGCAGATGGAGGGACTGAGAGAGAGACAGAGAGAGAGGCAGCGAGAGAAGGAGAGAGAGGGAGAGACAGAGAGGGAAAGACAGATGGAGGGACAGGCAGAGAGAGACAGGGAGAGAGATCTAGTTACAGGGAGGGAAGGACAGATGGAGGGATAGAGAGAGAGAGACAGAGATAGGAGAGTGAGGGAGTGACAGAGAGGGAAAGACAGATGGAGAGGCAGAGATCGAAGGAGAGCGAAGGAGAGACAGAGAAGGAAAGACGGATGGAGGGACAGAGAGAGAGATAGAGAGAGAGCGGGAGTGACAGAGATAGAAGGAGTGAGACGGAGAGACAGAGAGGGAAAGACAGATGGAGGGACAGAGAGAGAGACAGAGAGAGTGGCAGAGACAGAGAGAGAAGGAGAGAGAGGGAGTATCAGGAAGGGAAAGCCAGATGGAGGGACAAAGTGAGAGACAGAGTGAGAAGGAGAGAGATGGAGGGACAGGGAGGGAAGGAAGGATGGAGGGACAGAGAGAGAGAGACAGAGATCGAAGGAGAGAGGAGGAGATGGTGTAAGGGAGGCACTAATGGAGTCATGGAAAGAGAGAGAGAGAGAGAGAGATGTAAACAGAGTCATGGACAGAGGGTGAGAAAGAGAGATAGGGAGAGACAAAGTAAAAGAAGGAGAGAGAAAGAGAGAGAGAGAGAGATGGAGAGGCAGAGAGAGGGAGAGACTGAGAGAGGGAGGGCGAGATGGTGTGAGAGAGACAGAGGCATGGACAGAGGCAGAGAGAGAGAGAGGGAGAGACAGTGAGAGACAGAGAGAGCCAGAGAGAGAGAAAGAAACAGAGAGGGAGGGAGAGAGAGACAGAGAGGGAGAGACTGGGATTCAGAGGGTAACGGAGAGGGAGAGACTGGGATTCAGAGGGTAATGGAGAGGGAGAGACTGTGATTCAGAGGGTAACAGAGGGAGAAGTAGAGATGAAGAGTGAAGATTGGAGAAAGACAAAGTACAGTGTTCGTAACACATGGATAAAGAGGAACAGAGAGGTGAGACAGGGCTTGAGAGAGTAAAAGACAGAGGAAGGAGAGATAGAGATGGAGAGATTACCAGGAACATAAATCTCCAGCAGTCTCTTCATGCTGATCACTCCTTTTCTCTGGATGCGGCAGGATTTCAGAGCTTAGATCTGATCCGTTGGTTATCGGATTGCTTAGCTCTGTCTATCGCATGCTGCTTACGCAGTTTGGCACGCAGATAGTCCTGGGTTGTAGCTTCACCAGGTTGAAACCTCCTTTTGAGGTATGCCTGGTGCTGCTCCTGGCATGCCCTCCTGCACACTTCACTGAACCGGGGTTGGTCTCCTGGCTTGATGGTAATGGTAGAGTGGGGGATATGCCGGGCCTTGAGGTTACAGATTGTCTTTCTTTCTGTCTGTCTGTCTGTCTCTCGTTCCCTCCTCTCTCAGAACATCAGTCAGCCATTTTAGGTTTGTTCACGGTGGCCATTTTATGGTACAGCAGCACTGGGATATTTATTTCAGAGACTGACTCCTCACTAATGCAAGGTCAGTGCTTTAAACGTGACAGAGAAACGGGTCCAGGGGTTCAGTTGAATGTAGCTTCTCATCCCGAAAAGTGTTAGCAAACGTGTTTTTCAAATCAATTCCGCAACAACCTCAACAGGAGAAAAAACCACCAACAAATGCAACAACAACCTCAACAGGAGAAGAAAACACCAACAAATGCAACAACAACCTCAACAGGAGAAAAACACATCAACAAATGCAACAACAACCTCAACAGGAGAAAAAAAACACCAACAAATGCAACAATTTCAACAGGAAAGGAACAGCTTCCCGAGGACTAAAAAAACCTAACAAATACAACAACTTCAGTAGGAGAAAAGCCACTAACAAATTCAACATCATCAGAAGGGGAAAACACACCGATAAATAGGGCAGTGGCACAAGCTGTTGGAGGGACAGGAAATGGTTTACGAAGGGACAGAGTATCTGATCACACCCGGGATGGTGGAATTGAGTATTTATTAAATGGTAAGAGATTAGAAAGCGTAGATGTGCAAAGCGACCTGGGTGTCCCCGTCAATAAGTCACTGAAAACCAACATGCAGGTGCAGAATGCAATTCAGAAGGCGAATGGGATGTTAGTCTTTATCACAAGAGGATTTGAGTACAGGAGTAGTGAAGTCTTGCTTCAATCACACAGAACCTTGGTTAGACCGCAGCTGGAGTACTGTGTGCAGTTTTGGTCCCCTTACCTTAGGTAGGATATTATTGCCAGAGAGGGAGTGCAATGAAGGTTCATCAGACTTGTTCCCGGGATGACGGGACTGTCCTATGGTGAGAGATTGGGGAAACTGAGACACAGAGAGAGAGATAGAGACAGGGAGAGGCAGAGAGACAGAGGCAGAGAGAGAGAAATGGTGTGAGAGAGACACAAACAGTCATGGACAGAGAGAGAGAGGAGAGACAGAGAGAGAGCAACAGACAGAGAGACACAAAGAGTGAGAGAAACAGAGAGAGAGAGACAGGAAGAGGTAGAGAGAAGCAGTGAGAGAGTGAGATAGAGGGGGAGAGTGAGATAGAGGGGGAGAGTGAGATAGAGGAGCAGGGTCGGATAGAGGGGGAGAGGCAGATAGAGGGGGAGAGTGAGATAGAGGGGGAGAGTGAGATAGAGGGGGAGACTGAGAGAGAGAGGGAGAGTGAGATAGAGGGGAAGAGTGAGATAGAGGGGGAGTGGGAGATAGAGGGGGAGTGGGAGATAGAGGGGGAGAGGCAGATAGAGGGAGAGAAGAAGATAGAGGGCGAGAGACAGATAGAGGGGGAGAGACAGATAGAGGGGGAGAGTGAGATAGAGGGGGAGAGTGAGATAGAGGGGGAGTGGGAGATAGAGGGGGAGTGGGAGATAGAGGGGGAGTGGGAGATAGAGGGGGGGAGGGAGATAGAGTGGGGAGAGTGACATAGAGGGGGAGAGGGAGATAGAGGGGGTGAGAGGGAGATAGAGGGGGGAGAGGTAGATAGAGGGGGAGAGGGAGTGAGAGTGGGGATGGGGAAAGTGGGGGGAGAGGGAGAGAGAGGGGGAGAGGGAGTGAGAGGGGGGAGGGAGTGAGAGGGGGAGAGGGTGAGAGAGGGGGAGAGGGAGAGAGAGGGGGAGAGGGAGAGAGAGGGGGTGAGGGGGAGAGACAGATAGAGGGAGAGAGTGAGATAGAGGGGAAGAGTGAGATAGAGGGGAGAGTGAGATAGAGTGGAGAGTGAGATAGAGGGGGAGAGGGAAAAAATGGGGGAGAGTGAGATAGAGGGGGTGTGTGAGATAGAGGGGGTGTGTGAGATAGAGGGGGAGAGTGAGATAGAGGGGGAGAGGGAGATAGAGGGGCAGAGGGAGATTGAGGGGGAGAGGGAGATAGAGGGGGTGTGTGAGATAGAGGGGGGAATGAGATTGAGGGGGAGAGTGAGATAGAAGGGGTGTGTGAGATAGTGGGGGTGTGTGAGATAGAGGGGGAGAGGGAGATAGAGGGGGAGAGGGAGATAGAGGGGAGAGGGAGATAGAGGGGGGTGAGGGAGATGGAGCGGGTTGAGGGAGATAGAGGGGGGTGAGGGAGATAGAGTGGGGTGAGGGAGATAGAGTGGGGTGAATGAGATAGAGTGGGGTGAGGGAGATAGGGGGAGAGGGTTATAGGGGAGAGGGAGATAGAGGGGGGTGAGGGAGATAGAGGGTGGAGAGGCAGATAGAGGGGGATTGGGAGATAGAGGGGGAGAGGGAGATAGAGGGGGAGAGGGAGATAGAGGGGGTGAGGGAGATAGAGGGGGGTGAGGGAGATAGAGGGGGAGAGGGAGATAGAGGGGGAGAGGGAGATAGAGGGGGGAGAGGGAGATAGAGGGGGAGAGGAAGAGAGAGGGGGAGAGGGAGATAGAGGGGCATTGGGAGATCGAGGGGGAGAGGGAGATAGAGGGGGGAGAGGGAGATAGAGGGTGGAGATGGAGATAGAGGGGGAGAGATGGATGGGGTAGAGGGTGGTGAACCTTTGGAATTCTCTACCGCAGAAGGCAGTGGAGGCCAAGTCGTTAAATATATTCATGGAGGAGAGAGATATATTTCTTCATGTCAAAGGGATCAAGAGGTATGGGGAGAAAGTGGGAACAGGGTACTGAATTAGACCATCGGTCATGATCTTTATTGAATGACGGAGCAGGCACAAAGGGCCGAATGGCCTGCTCCTGCTCCTATTTTCTCTGTTTCTGTGAGAGAGTCGGATTATGAGAGAAGGAGAAACAGAGAGAGAAGGAGAGATAGAGATGTAGCGAGGTGACCCTGATATTCTCTCTCTCTCACACACACACATCCAGACACACACAGACACATACATAAAGGGACAGACAGAGAGACACACACAGACACACACACACACACACACAGCTTTTACAATCCACACTGATGTCAGTAAAAATGACCAACAGAACCTCAGTAACAATCCCCAGTGTCTGACCAGTCCTGAGGGAGACAGAGAGAGAGATAGGGTAGTGACAGAGAAAGACAGTGAAAGAGGGAGGACAAAACAGCTTGCAGGAGAAACTTTACATTTATTTGTGTTCCACAGATTTTATTAAAAGTTGAAAGGGACTGGACACTGGAAAAGCTGTCAACACACAACAACAACACTGAGAGACTTTAGATGTGAGGGAAGGGGAGACACACTTTAAAATCCACACTGATGTCAGTAAAAATCCCCAAACACAACCTCAGTAACAATTCCGAAGAAGGGTCACTGACCCGAAAAGTTAACTCTGCTTCTCTTTCCACAGATGCTGCCAGACCTGCTGAGTGAATCCAGCATTTCTTGTTTTTGTTTCAGATTTCCAGCATCCGCAGTATTTTGCTTTTATCTCAGTAACAATCCCCATTATCTGCCCAGTCCTGTATTGTGGGTTTCTTCTTTGGCCTCCTTATCTCGAGAGACAATGGGTAAGTGCCTGGAGGTGGTCAGTGGTTTGTGGAGCAGCGCCTGGAGTGGCTATAAAGGCCAATTCGAGAGTGACAAGCTCTTCCACAGGTGCTGCAGAGAAATGTGATTGTCGGGGCTGTTACACAGTTGGCTCTTCCCTTGCGCCTCTGTCTTTTTTGTGGGTTTAGTGTGAGGGTTTGAGGGGGGAGGGTTGGATCAGTGTTTGATATTTTGAAACTGCAGGGAAAGAATTAAAGTTTTAAAATGAACTAAGAGATGTCTGAAAGCATTGCTGTGCTGGGATTAACATATCAATGGACTGTAAAAGTCAGGAAGGTCCTGTCCTGGGATTAACATATCAATGGACAGGAAGAGTCAGGAAGGTCCTGTCCTGGGATTAACATATCAATGGACAGGCCCCCTCCCCCGCCCCCGAGGCAGGACATTGAGAGACAGCCCAACATGTCAGAGGCTCAAGGGGTGGAGTTTGCAAACAGCTCACTCAGGATATAAACTGGGTTTGAAGATCTCAGTTTCAATCACAAAACCCACCTTTCACTCTCTCTCTGGAGAGAGTGGACACATTCCCCAGTCTGATTCAGTGTGTGTGTCTGTGTATCTGTGTGTTGTGCTCTCTCTGTCTCAATCCGCTTTATAACTGTGATTTGATTGTATTTGAATATTGCTGATTGTCTGTGTAACTGAGAGAGGAAACTCTGGGCTCTTGCTATGTCATTTTGTTTAAAAATGTCCTCGCTTTGTATTTTAATCCAATTTTTTTCTCCTTCTTTCCCCTGAGGAATTTTCATTCTGAAAACTGCACGGTGAAGGTGAAAAGAGGGAAAGTTTGGGACAAGGAATCCTTGGACAGGAGCTTCCTCCAGAGGGGATGGACTGAGGCCTTGTCCACAGGCTGCACCCAAAGGGCCCACGTGAGTTGTGTCTGTTTATTACCCTGAGGTTTAATTTCCTCTCTGGGGCCCTGGGTTAACCATTTCATGTTGGATTGGGGCTCCTGGTGTTTTATACAGATTGAAAGCCTGGGGTTAAAGGAGCAGCCCCAGGAGGGAGTCCCATTTGCCCCTTGCTCCTTCCAGCCCTGTCTGTGAGGTTTGCTGGTGTTTTGGGCAATGCTCGGATACTAACAGTGAAATAAGATGCACGGTGCCCATTTTAATTCATTTTACTGTAGTTCTGAGGTTAGCTTTCTCTCTGTCTCCATATTCTTTCCCTGTGTCTCTATCTCCTCCCATGCTTTCTCTTCTCTGTCTCGGTTTCACACTCACCTTCTCCAATTAAACCTTTAATAAATAAAAAAACATACCACACACAGCAATGTGATTTGTCGTATTTGAAATGGTGAGACAGAATCAGCAGCTTGTTCCCAGTTTAAAGAGGGATTCGCCCTTTCTGGGGACTGAAATCTAGCTATTATCACATTGCAGCTTGTGGGATCTTGCTGTGCATGTTGTGCCCAGCAGCATTTCCTGCACAACAATGAGGACACTTTAAAATTCAGCTTCCTGAGGGTCAGATTGTGGATTTCTCTGTTTTCTCTCCATCTTCCTCTGCTTTTCTCTCCCCCGCACTTTCTCTATTTTAACTATTAATCAATAGGTGCCACAATGTGTGCACAGCAAGATCCCACAGGCAGCAATATGATAGTATGCAGATAATGTGTTTTCAGTGATGTAAGTTTCGCGATCGCAGAGGGAGGGACTTTCCTGCAGCGGCGAAGTGGTTAGTACCGCAGCCTCACAGCTCCAGCAACCCAGGTTGGGTTCTGGGTACTGCCTGTGCGGAGTTTGCAAGTTCTTCGTGTGGGTTTCCTCCGGGTACTCTGGTTTCCTGCCACATGTCAAAGACTTGTGGGTTGATAGGTAAATTGGCCATTATAAAAATTGCCCCTCGTGTAGGTAGGTGGTCGGAGAATTGAGGGATGGTGGGGATGTGAGAGGGAGAAAAATGGCATGAATGTAGGATTAGCATAAATGGATGGCTGATGGTCAGCGTTGGGCCGAAGGGCCTGTTTTACTGCTGCATCTCTCGATGAATCGAATGTGATGTGTGGTTATTTTAAACGGTGACAGAAACATTTCAGCGGATTTTCAATCTAGATTAAATCCCAGATCGAGAGAAAAAGAAACAGATGTGGATGGGGTGCAGGGGGGAGGGTGCAGGAGAAAGACAGGGAGAGGGGTGTTTGAGATTTTCAAACTGCAGGAATGTCCCTCCCTCTGGGATCTCGAAACTTACGTCACTAAAAACAGATTATCTGCATATTAGCATATTGTTGCCTTTGGGATCTTGCTGTGCACAGATTGCCTACAGGTTTCCTGCATTGAAACAGTGAGGACCACTTTAAAAATTAGTTCATTGATTCTCAACTGCTCCTGAGGGCCAATAATTACAAGAGCTGAACATGAAGCTGTATAAAGGCTTGTGAAAAGTTTAAAGATGGAGTTCAGCATTTTCAGAGGACTGTGACAGGATATCTGGCTATGATCACATTGTGGGATCCTGCTGTGCATACATTCCCTGCATCAATTCTTACATTAGAACACTGAGGCAGAAACAGATGGAGAGAAAAAGAGGGAGAGAGAGAAACAGCTGGAGGTGGCAGGTAAATGAGAGAGAGAGAGAGAGACAGGCGGAGTGTGGATGAGGGAGGAAAGGCAGAGAAAGATGGAGAAAGGCAGAGAGTGAGAGAGAGAGAGAGAAAGGAATCCACAATCAAAACTTTGGTAAACTGAATGTTGAAATGTCACCGTTACTGGGATCTTGCTGTGCACAGATTTATGTCTCTCTCTGAACGAGAGTAACAGGAGGGAGAGAGAGATGCAAGAGAGTGAGGGAAACATGGAGGGAATCAGAGGGGGAGAGGAGGGGGTAGCCGGCTGTAAGCACACTGCTGCTTGTGGGATCTTGCTGTGCATCAATGGCCGACAGCATTTCCAACGTTGCAACAGTGACGACCACTTTAAAAATTGATTCATTGAGTGTCAAATACTTCTGTGAATCAGCAATGAAATGGTTGAAATGTGAAGGTTTTGTAAAGGCTTGTTCTCATTCCCGAATATTGCTGGTGTTTGAGGCTGTGGGCTGAATTTGACAGTGAAATGAAACACCGGGGGACCATTTGAATTCAGATTTTCAGGGATGGGAATGTGGATTTCTCTCTCTATCCTTCTACAGGAGAGGGGATGGGGGTCACCAGTGTTTGTGTATTTTTACAATGAGGCAGAAACAGATGTAGAGAGACACACAGAGAAATAGAGAGAGAGAGAGAGAGAGAGACAGCAGGAAATGACAGGGTAAACACATCCACACTTCCCAGTCTCTGGCTCTGTGTCAGGGGATGTGTTTGTAAGTCACTGAGAGATTGTTTTATGTCAGTGAGTTTGAGAGAGAGCCCTGGGCTCTCGCTGAGTTTTATTTCTGTGCAAAAATGTTTTGCTTTGTTTGAATCAATTTTATTTCTCTTATTCCCAAAGAGAATCTTTTCGGAAGCTGCAGCTGTGATGATGCAGAGGGAGAATCTTTTGGCCACGTGGAATTCCCAGACAAGAGCTTTAACCAGGGAGGGAAAATAATAATACATATATATTTGTCATTGTCAAATTAATTTCTAGATCCAGAAAAGAAGGCTGTGTGATTTCGGGACTGATAGAAAAACAAAGTGCTGGAAATGCTCAGTATTTCCAGCACAGTTTTTATTTCAGATTTCCAGCATCCTCAGTATTTTGATTTTGTGTTTTCGGGGGTCTGTGGATTTTATTTTAACCACAAGGGAGAGGGCTGGATGGTGTTACAAAGGGAATAGTTTGGGAATCGCTGCTCCAGAACAGTCAATGTAATCCCATAGATTTCCCTCTCTCCATCTCTTGCTGCAACTTGTTCCCTGCACCTTCCTCCTTGTTCCTAAATCTGTTTCTTCACATCTTTAAATCCCTATCTCTGTATCTCTCAACATCCTTTCTATCTTTGCCTCTCTCTGGACTCTCACAAGTTTCCATTGTCACTCTCTTTCTGCAACTCTCTGCATCTTTATCTGTCTCTCTCTCACACTCCATTTCTTCTCTCACTCACTTCCAAATCCCTGAATCTTTCCATCTCTGCTCCTCCTTTCCTGCAAGATTATCTCTGCATTTCACTCCCACCTGTCCCGGGACACCCCTCTCTATTCTGTGAACACATCTTACTTTGTATCTCTGCCCCTCCACCTCTTTCTGTCTCTGCATATTCAGATGGTATTTAGATGGGGGTCTGTCCCCGGGGATGTATTTAGATGGGGGTCTGTCCCCGGGGTTAGTATTTAGATGGGGGTCTGTCCCAGGTGATGTATTTAGATGGGGGTCTGTCCCCGGGGTTAGTATTTAGATGGGGGTCTGTCCCCGGGGATGTATTTAGATGGGGGTCTGTCCCCGGGGTTAGTATTTAGATGGGGGTCTGTCCCCGGTGATGTATTTAGATGGGGGTCTGTCCCCAGGGTTAGTATTTAGATGGCGGTCTGTCCCCGGGGTTAGTATTTAGATGGGGGGTCTGTCCCCGGTGATGTATTTAGATGGGGGTCTGTCCCCGGGGTTAGTATTAAGATGGGGGTCTGTCCCCGGTGATGTATTTAGATGGCGGTCTGTCCCCGGGGTTAATATTTAGATGGGGGTCTGTCCCCAGGGTTAGTATTTAGATGGGAGTCTGTTCCCGGCGTTGGTATTTAAATGGGGGTCTGTCCCCGGGGTTAGTATTTAGATGGGGGTCTGTCCCCAGGGTTACTATTTAGATGGGGGTCTGTCCCCGGGGTCAGTATTTAGATGGCGGTCTGTCCCCGGTGTTATTATTGAGATGGGGGTCTGTCCCCGGTGTTGGTATTTAAATGGGGGTCTGTCCCCGGGGATAGTATTTAGATGGGGGTCTGTCCCCGGGGTTAGTATTTTGATGGGGGTCTGTCCCCGGGGTTAGTGTTTTGATGGGGGTCTGTTCCCGGGGATGTATTTCATTGGGGGTCTGTCACCGGTGTTAGTATTTAGATGGGGGTCTGTCCCCGGGGTTAGTAGTTAGATGGGGGTCTGTCCCTGGGGGGGATAGTTAGATGGGGTTCTCATGCCGGGTGGGGTATCAAAATGGCGGTCTGTCCCCGGGGATCTATTTAGATCGGGGTCTGTCCCCGTGGTTAGTATTTAGATGGCGGTCTGTCCCCGGGGATCTATTTAGATCGGGGTCTGTCTCCAGAGTTAGTATTTAGATGTCGGTCTGTCCCCGGGGTTAGTATTTAGATGGCGGTCTGTCCCCAGGGTTAGTATTTAGATGGGGGTCTGTCCCCGGGGGGGGTATTTAGATGGCGGTCAGTCCCCGGGGGGGGGTATTTAGATGGCGGTCTGTCCCCGGGTGGGGGGGGGTATTTAGATGGGGGTCTGTTCCAGTCAGGTATTTGTAATAGGGGTATTATAAGGGTATATTTAGATGGGGGTCTGTCACCGGGGATGTATTTAGATGGGGGTCTGTCCCCAGGGATGTATTTAGATGGCGGTCTGTCCCCGGGGATGTATTTAGATGGGGGTCTGTCCCCGGGGTTAGTATTTAGATGGGGGTCTGTCCCCGGGGGGGCTATTTAGATGGGGGTCTGTCCCTGGGGTTAGTATTTAGATGGGGGTCTGTCCCTGGGATGTATTTAGATGGGGGTCTGTCCCCGGGGTTAGTATTTAGATGGGGATCTGTCCCTGGGGTTAGTATTTAGATGGGGGTCTGTCCCCGGGGATCTATTTAGATGGGGGTCTGTCCCAGGGGTTAGTATTTAGATGGGGGTCTGTCCCCGGGGGTTAGTATTTAGATGGGGGTCTGTCCCGGGGGGTGGGGTATTTAGATGGGGGTCTGTCCACGGGGATGTATTTAGATGGTGGTCTGTCCCCGGGGATGTATCTAGATGGGGGTCTGTCCCCGGGGATGTATTTAGATGGGGGTCTGTCCCCGGCGGGGTATCTAGATGGGAGTCTGTCCCTGGGGGGGGGGGTATCTAGATGGGACTCGGTCCTGGGGGGGATATTTAGATCAGAGTCTGTTCCTGTGGGGGGGGGTATTTAGATGGGACTCGGTCCTGGGGGGGTATCTAGATGGGACTCGGTCCTGGGGAGGTATCTAGATGGGACTCGGTCCTGGGGGGGTTATCTAGATGGGACTCGGTCCTGGGGGGGTTATCTAGATGGGACTCGGTCCTGGGGGGGGTATCTAGATGGGACTCGGTCCTGGGGGGGGGGAATCTAGATGGGACTCGGTCCTGGGGGGGTATCTAGATGGGGCTCGGTCCTGGGGGGGGGTTATCTAGATGGGACTCGGTCCTGGGGGGGGTATCTAGATGGGACTCGGTCCTGGGGGGAGGTATCTAGATGGGACTCTGTCCTGGGGGGGGTATCTAGATGGGACTCGGTCCTGGGGGGGGTTATCTAGATGGGACTCGGTCCTGGGGGGGGGGGGGTGTTATCTAGATGGGACTCGGTCCTGGGGGGGGGGTTATCTAGATGGGACTCGTTCCTGGGGGTGGGGGTATCTAGATGGGACTCGGTCCTGGTGGGGGATAATTAGATGGGTGTCTGTTCCTGGGTCTGTTGATAGTGAGGGTATTAGATGGGGGTTAGTTAACAGGAGATATCAGATAGGGGTCTGTAGATGAGGATTATTTAGATAGGGTGGGGGTCTGTACAAGGAGGGAATGTTATCGGGGGGGGGAAATATTGCAGGGGATAAAATTTGCATCGTGGATATAAATTGCGGTTGGAGGAAATTTTGCAGCTGGGTGGCGTGAAATTGAGGGGGGGGGAAATTGCAGGGGAGGGGATAATTGCGGGGGGGGATAATTGCGGGGGTGGGGAAATTGAGGGGGGGGATAATTGCGGGGTGGGGATAATTGCGGGGGTGGGGAAATTGCGGGGGTGGGGATAATTGCGGGGGGGAAATTGCGGGGGGGGGGGAATTGCGGGGGTGGAAATTGCGGGGGGGGGAAATTGCGGGGGTGGGGGAAATTGCGGTGGGGGGGAAATTGCGGGGGGGGGGTGTTAGAAAAAGCAAGAGAGACAAGATAGAAAGAGAGGGAAAGAAGGAGCAAAAAGATAGATAGAGAAAGAAAGAGCGAAACGAGAGAGAATAAGAAAGATACAAAGAAGGGAGAGAAAAAGAATGAGAGAAAAGATAGAAACAGACTGTCAGAAATAGAGAAACGACAGAAAGTCGGAAACACAGAAAAGACAAAGTCAGAAATAGAGAAAAGACAAAGTCGGAAAAAGACAGAAACTCAGAAATAGAGAAAAGAGAAAGTCAGAGAAATAGAGAAAAGACAAAGTCAGAAATACAGTAGAAAGAAATTCAGAGGAATAGAGAAAAGGCCGAAAGAGACACAGGAAAAGAGGGAAAAAAGTGGAGGGAAAGAACTGAGACACAAAGAGATTGCAGGCAGCAAAGAGACAGACAGAAAGCCAGTGAGAAAGGCACACAGAGAATCACAGAGAGATTGAGAGAGAGAAGGACAAAGAAATCCATTGAGACAAAAAGACACACAATCATTCAGAGAGAAACAGAGAGAGAGACAAACACAAAGTGAAAGAGGGAGAGATGGAGTAACACAGAGGGAGAGAGAACCAGAGAGAGAGAGAAAAAAAGAGAGAGAGAGAAACTGAGAGTGAGAAACAGAGAGCGAGAATCGAAAGAGAGAGAAACACAGAGAGAAACACAGAGAGAGAGAAACTGAGAGAGAGAGAGAGATTGAGAGAGAGAGATTGAGGAACAGAGAGAGAGAAACAGAGAGAAAGAGAAACACACAGAGAGAGAAACTGAGAGAGAGAGATTGAGGAACAGAGAGAGAGAAACACACAGAGAGAGAGAAACACACAGAGAGATTGAGAGAGAGAGAAACACACAGAGAGATTGAGAGAGAGAGAGAAACATACAGACAGAGAAACAGAGAGAGAGAGAGAGATTGAGGAACAGAGAGAGAGAAACAGAGAGAAACAGACACAGAGAGATTGAAAAAGAGATTGAAAGAGAGAGATTGAGTCAAAAGGAGAGAGAAAGGCAGAGAGGGACAATAAAGATGTGATACTCACCATCCCACACGGTCTGCGCTCCATCATTGGATGGTTGGATGGTTCCATGGTTGGATAAACTCGGATTGTTTTCACTGGAACGACGGAGGTGGAGGGGCGACACGATAGAGGTTTGCAAAGTTATAAGTGGCATGGACAGAGTGGATAGTCAGAAGCTTTTTCCCAGGGTAGAAGAGTCAGTTACGAGGGGACAGAGGTTTAAGGTGAGAGGGTCAAAGTTTAGAGGGGATGTGCGAGGCAAGTTCCTTACACTGAGAGTGGTGAGTGCCTGGAACGTGTTGCTGGGGGAGGTGGTAGAAGCAGAGACGTTTAAGAGACATCTTGACAAATACATGAATAGGATGGGAATAGAGGGATACAGACCCCGGAAGTGCAGAAGGTTTTAGTTTCGGCATGCATCAAGATCGGCGCAGTCTTGCAGGGCCGAATGGCCTGTTCCTGTGCTATACTGTTCTTTGTTCTTTGACAGATGGAGGGACAGAGAGAGAGACAGAGAGTGAAGGAGAGAGAGGGAGAGACAGAGAGGGAAAGACAGATGGAGGGACAGAGAGAGAAACAGAGAGAGAGGCTGAGACAGAGATAGAAGTAGAGAGACGGAGAGCCAGAGAGGGAAAGACAGATGGAGGGACAGAGAGAGAGACAGAGAGAGAGGCAGAGACAGAGAGAAGGAGAGAGAGGGAGTGTCAGGGACGGAAAGACAGATGGAGAGACAGAGAGAGAGAGGCAGAGATGTAAGGAGAGAGAGGGATTGACAGGGAGGGAAGGACAGATGGAGGGACAGAGAAAGAGAGAAGGAGAGAGAGGGTGACAGAGAGGGAAAGATAGATGGAGGGACAAAGAGAGAGACAGAGATAGAAGGAGAGAGAGGGAGTGCAAGAGAGGGAAAGACAGATGGAGGGACAGAGAGAGAGAGACAGAGAGAGAGGCAGAGACAGAGAGAAGGAGAGAGAGGGAGAGACAGAGAGGGAAAGACAGATGGAGGGACACAGTGAGAGACAGAGAGAGTAGGAGTGAGAGAGAGAGACAGAGAGGGAAAGACAGATGGAGGGACAAAGTGAGAGACAGAGAGAGATGGAGTGACAGGGACGGAAGGTCAGATGGAGGGATAGAGAGAGAGAGACGGAGAGAGAGGGAGTGACGGGGGGGTGGGGAAGACAGATGGAGGGACAGAGAGAGAGAGAGTAGGAGAGAGAGGGAGAGACAGAGAGAAGGAGAAAGGGAGTGACAGAGAGGGAAAGTCCTATGGAGGGGCAGAGAGAGAGACAGAGTGAGAGAGGCAGAGACAGAGAGAAGTAGAGAGACGGAGAGACAGAGAGGGAAAGACATATGGACAGACAGAGATGGAAGGAGAGAGAGGGAGTGACAGAGAGGGAAAGACAGATGGAGGGACAAAGTGAGAGACGGAGAGAGGAGGAGAGAGATGGAGTGACAGGGAGCGAAGGTCAGATGGAGGGACAGAGATAGAGAGACGAAGAGAGAGGGAGTGACGGGGGGAAGACAGATGGAGGGACACAGTGAGAGACAGAGAGAGTAGGAGTGAGAGGAAGAGACAGAGAGGGAAAGACAGATGGAGGGACACAGTGAGAGACGGAGAGAGGAGGAGAGAGATGGAGTGACAGGGAGCGAAGGTCAGATGGAGGGACAGAGATAGAGAGACGAAGAGAGAGGGAGTGACGGGGGGAAGACAGATGGAGGGACACAGTGAGAGACAGAGAGAGTAGGAGTGAGAGGAAGAGACAGAGAGGGAAAGACAGATGGAGGGACACAGTGAGAGACAGGGAGATGGAGAGAGATGGAGTGACAGGGAGGGAAGGACAGATGGAGGGATCGAGAGAGGCAGAGACAGAGAAAGAAGGAGAGAGTGGGAGAGACAGATAGGGAAAGGCAGTTGGAGAGACAGAGAGAGAGAGGCAGAGATGTAAGGAGAGAGAGGGATTGACAGGGAGGGAAAGACAGATGGAGGGACAGAGAGAGAGAGAAGGAGAGAGAGGGTGACAGAGAGGGAAAGATAGATGGAGGGACAAAGAGAGAGACAGAGATAGAAGGAGAGAGAGGGAGTGCAAGAGAGGGAAAGACAGATGGAGGGACAGAGAGAGAGACAGAGAGAGAGGAAGAGACAGAGAGAAGGAGAGAGAGGGAGAGACAGAGAGGGAAGGACAGATGGAGGGACAGACAGGGAGAGAGATGGAGTTACAGGGAGGGAAGGACAGATGGAGGGATAGAGAGAGAGAGACAGAGATAGGAGAGTGAGGGAGCGACAGAGAGGGAAAGACAGATGGAGGGACAGAGAGAGTGGCAGAGACAGAGATAGTTGGAGAGAGAGGGAGTGACAGAGAGGGAAAGACAGACGGAGGGACAGAGAGAGAGAGACAGAGAGAGAGGCAGAGACAGAGATAGAAGGAGCGAGAGGGATTGACAGGGGGGGAAGACAGATGGAGGGACAGAGAGAGAGAGAAGGAGAGAGAGGGAATGACAGAGAGAATGAGTGAGGGAGTGACAGAGAGGGAAAGACAGATGGAGGGACAGAGTGAGAAACAGAGAGAAGGAGAGAGATGGAGTGACAGGGAGGGAAGGACAGATGGAGGAATAGAGAGAGGCAGAGACAGAGAGAGAAGGAGAGAGTGGGAGAGACAGAGAGGGAAAGGCAGTTGGAGAGACAGAGAGAGAGAGAAGCAGCGATGGAAGGAGAGAGAGGGAGTGACAGGGAGGGAAAGACAGATGGAAAGACAGAGAGTAAGAGAGACAGAGATAGAAGGAGAGTGTGGAGTGACAGAGAGGGAAAGACAGATGGAGTGACAGACATAGAAGGAGTGAAACGGAGAGACAGAGAGGGAAAGACAGATGGAGGGACAGAGAGAGAGACAGAGATAGAAGGAGAGCGAGGGAGTGACAGAGAGAGAGACAGAGGGAGAGGCAGAGAGAGAAGGAGAGAGAGGGAGAGACAGAGAGGGAAAGACAGATGGAGAGACAGAGATAGAAGGAGATAGAGGGAGAGACAGAGAAGGAAAGACAGATGGAGGGACAGAGAGAGAGACAGAGAGAGAAGGATAGAGAGAGAGAGACAGAGAGAGTGGGAGAGATGGTGTAAGGGAGGCACAAATGGAGTCATGGAAAGAGACAGAGAGAGAGAGAGAGAGAGATGTAAACAGAGTCATGGACAGAGGTTGAGAAAGAGAGATAGGGAGAGACAAAGTAACAGAAAGAGAGAGAGAGAGAGAGAGAGATGGAGAGGCAGAGAGAGGGAGAGACAGAGAGAGGGAGGGCGAGATGTTGTGAGAGAGACAGAGGCATGGACAGAGGCAGAGAGAAAGAGAGGGAGAGACACTGAGAGACAGAGAGAGCCAGAGAGAGAGAAAGAAACAGAGATGGAGGGAGAGAGAGACAGAAAGGGAGAGACTGGTATTCAGAGGGTAACAGAGAGGGAGAGACTGGGATTCAGAGGGTAACAGAGAGGGGGAGACTGGGATTCAGAGGGTAACGGAGAGGGAGAGACTGGGATTTAGAGGGTAATGGAGAGGGAGAGACTGTGATTCAGAGGGTAACAGAGGGAGAAGTAGAGATGAAGAGTGAAGATGGGAGAAAGACAAAGTCCAGTGTTCGTAACACATGGATAAAGAGGAACAGAGAGGTGAGACAGGGCTTGAGAGAGTATAAGACAGAGGAAGGAGAGATAGAGATGGAGAGATTACCAGGAACATAAATCTCCAGCAGTCTCTTCATGCTGATCACTCCTTTTCTCTGGATGTGGCAGGATTGCAGAGCTTAGATCTGATCCGTTGGTTATGGGATCGCTTAGCTCTGTCTATCGCATGCTGCTTAAGCAGTTTGGCATGCAGATAGTCCTGGGTTGTAGCTTCACCAGGTTGACACCTCATTTTGAGGTATGCCTGGTGCTGCTCCTGCACGCCCTCCTGCACACTTCACTGAACCGGGGTTGGTCTCCTGGCTTGATGGTAATGGTAGAGTGGGGGATATGCCGGGCCATGAGGTTACAGATTGTCTTTCTTTCTGTCTTTCTGTCTCTCGTTCCCTCCTCTCTCAGAACATCAGTCAGCCATTTTAGGTTTGTTCACGGTGGCCATTTGATGTTACAGCAGCACTGGGACATTTATTTCAGAGACTGACTCCTCACTAATGCAAGGTTAGTGCTATAAACGTGACAGAGAAACGGGTCCTGGGGTTCAGTTGAATGTAGCTTCTCATCCCGAAAAGTGTTAGCAAACATGTTTTTCAAATCAAAACCGCAACAACCTCAACAGGAGGAAAAACACCAACAAATGCAACAACAACCTCAACATGAGAAAAAACACCAACAAATGCAACAACCACCTCAACAGGAGAAACAACACCAACAAATGCAACAACAACCTCAACAGGAGAAAAAACACACCAACAAATGCAACAACAACCTCAACAGGAGAAAAAACACACCAACAAATGCAACAACAACCTCAACAGAAGAAAAAAGCACCAACAAATGCAACAATTTCAACAGGAAAAGAACAGCTTCCCGAGGACTAAAACTTCAGTAGGAGAAAAGCCACTAACAAATTCAACATCACCAGAAGGGGAAAACACACCGATAAATAGGGCAGTGGCACAAGCTGTTGGAGGGACAGGAAATGGTTTACGAAGGGACAGAGTATCTGATCACACCCGGGATGGTGGAATTGAGTATTTATTAAATGGTAAGAGATTAGAAAGCGTAGATGTACAAAGCGACCTGGGTGTCCCCGTCAATAAGTCACTGAAAACTAACATGCAGGTGCAGAATGCAATTCAGAAGGCGAAAGGGATGTTAGTCTTTATCACAAGAGGATTTGAGTACAGGAGTGGTGAAGTCTTGCTTCAATCACATAGAACCTTGGTTGGATCGCACCTGGAGTACTGTGTGCAGTTTTGGTCCCCTTACCTTAGGAAGGATATTATTGCCAGAGAGGGAGTGCAATGAAGGTTCACCAGACTTGTTCCCGGGATGATGGGACTGTCCTATGGTGAGAGATTGGGGAAACTGAGACACAGAGAGAGAGATAGAGACAGGGAGAGGCAGAGAGACAGAGGCAGAGAGAGAGAAATGGTGTGAGAGAGACACAAACAGAGGGACACAATTCCAATTCTCACCTTATTCCATCAACCAAAACCTGCAGTTCCATTCAAACAACTCTATTTCCTGTCTCTGCAAAGATAGCTCACACTTCCACAATGCAGGAATGTCTGAATGGAAACAGCTTTTGACACATTTCCGAAATTGTTTGTTAACACTTTTCAGGATGAAGCTAAATTCAACTGACAAGACTCGAAGTCCCAAATTGAATCTTTCAGATATAAAAACTGACGCAGATCTCTCCAGATTCCAGATCTCTCTGAACCAGCACCCATTTTAACATTGTACTATTTAATTTATATCGCTTCTCCTCAGCCTTCCTTCCTAAATGCATCATTTTACATTTCTCAGCATTGAAGTTAACCTGCCATGTGTCTGACCATTTCACCAGACTGCCTCTATCCTCCTGAACCCCACACTGTACCTGCCCTGACAGTGTTTTATAGAACAGAGAAGACAGAGATTTACTACTACTATTCCCTTCTCTGTTTATTACATTGCAGATGGTGCAATGTTGAAGTTATGCCCTGTAAACCCAAGTCCAAGTCATTAATATATATCAAAAAGATCAGTGGTCCTAATCCAAACCACTGGGGAATACCACTGTACCACAATGTACACTGTATACAGTCAGTACAAAAGCAGAGAGGTTTTGCTGAACATTTATTAAGCTCTATTTCGGCCCCAACTGGAGAACTGTGTCCAGTTCTGGTCACCACACATTAGGAAGGATGTGAGGGTCCTTGAGAGGGTGCAGAGATTTACCAGAATGGTTTCAGAGATGGGGGATTTTAGCTACAAGGTTAGGTTGGAAAAGCTGGGTTTGATCTCCTGAGAACAAAGGAGATTGAGCAGAAGTGTATAAGATTATGTCAGTCAAAGATACCGCCCTCCGGTCTGAAGCAACCATTCACCACTACTCTCTGTGTCCTGTCCCTTAGCCAATGTTGTATCCACTCTGTCCCTGTCCCATTCATTCCATCAGCATTCCTTTCGTGAACTAGTCAGTTATGACGCAGCATTATGACCTCCCCATGAGGAAATTGGTCCCAGAGCACAGAAAAACACACACAGACAGGCAATGACCATCTGCAACAAGAGAGAATCCAACCACCTCCCCATGGCATTCAAAGCATTATCCCATCGCTGAATCCCCCAGCATCAACATCCCAGGGAGACATTGACCAGGAACTGAGCTGAAGTAATCACATCAGTACTGTGGCTACAAGTGACTCACCCCCTGACTCCCCAAAGCCTTTCAACCACCTACAAGACACAAGTCAGGTGTGTGATGGTATCTCTCCACTTGCTTGGATGTGTGTAACATCTACAACAGTCCAGAGGCTCGACACCATCCAGGACAAAGCACTCCACCTGATTTTTACCCCATCCACCACTTTAAACTTTGATCAGATCACCCCTTACCCTTCTAAATTCCAGGGATACAGAGTAAAGCTCCGTCTACACTCTCCCATCAAATGCTGCCAAGCTATTAGTTAGCTATTGAGTAAATCTCTGTCTTCTCTGTTCTATAAAACACTCCCAGGGAAGGTACAGTGTGGGGTTAGATACAGAGTAAAGCTGCCTCTCTATATGCCTCGCTTTCTCCTCCTCCATCCAGATGGAGAGAGTAACAGTGAGAAAGACAGGGATAGATATAGAGAGGGAAGAACGGGGAGAGGGAAGGATAGCAATGGGGAGAGATTACCAGAGAGAAAGAGGACGAGATCGGGATGGAGAGTGTCGGTCAGCATTCCCGCAAAGCTGTGTGCAGCATCCTGGAAGGTATGACACAGTGAGAGATTGAGATTAAGAGGGTACAGAGAGAGAAACAAACAAGGAGAGAGTAGCAGAGAGGGGAACTGGTGATTGATTGAGTCAGTAAGAGAGAGGGGAAGACGGAGATGGAGAGAGATTACCAGTAAGAGTAGCTCTCCACTTCTCTCTCCATGCATATCTCTCCCTTTCTCACTGTTACCCTCTCTCCATCTATATTCCTCCCTCTCTCCTGGTGTTTCACACTCTACACCTATTTCTTGTACCTCTGTGTACACAGGATTACATCAAACTATGATAACATTTGTCATTTGCACTTTTGATCTAACCTAACAACATGACTGTCTCCAACATTATCTCTGTGTCTGTGAACAGCGGGACCTCGGAGTGAATGTTCACTGATTCCTGAGGCTGACAGGACAGGTGGATAAGCTGGTTAGGAAGGGATAAGGGAGACTTTCATTTCCCGACCAGCGGAAATAATCTCTCAGTGTCCACCCTATCCAGTCCCTTTAGAATCTGATATGTTTCAATGAGATCACCTCTCATTCTTCTAAACTCCAGAGAATACAGGTCCTATTTACTCAGCCTCTCATCATAGGACAATGGCAGAGAAGCTAAACAAATACTCTCTGTCTGTCTTTATGTTCTCTCTCATGCTCTGTAATCTTCCTTGAATCATTGAACACTGCAGTTTGTGGATCATTTCACTGTTTGCTGTTGAGCTGATGAAATTGTTTGATTGACAGTGATAATATTTTTGGACCATTGTATTGAGTCCAATGGGTTGCAACTAGGATTACTGGGTGATTTCTCTCTGCAACTTTTAATCTTTAATCAAGCTTATCTGGGCATTAACCTGCAATCTGTTTTTATATGTCTGACTCCACTCATTCTCCCGGGGATAAAGTTACTTTTGTCTGGTTGTGCACCCAATTAAATGACTGTTTGACATGGCGAGACTTTCTTTCCTGTGAACGTGTGCTGATGTCCCTCTCTCTCTCACACACACACACACCATCTGCCTCTCTCTCTGCCCACATATATCCCGGACTTTCCCTCTCTCTCTGACGGACACTCTATCTCTCATTCATTTTTCACACTTTCTGTACACCCTGTGTCTGCTCTTTTCCTCTAATTTCTCATTTTCCATCCCACTCTCTCTCTCCATCTCTCTCTCTCTCTCTTCTGCTCTGTTACTCTCTCCTCACCTATATCTTTCTATTTATCTGTTTCCTCACTCTCAAACTCTACCTCTCCCTCACTCTCCACCTTCCTTTCTCTTGGATCTCTCTTCACATCTCTCTATCACTCTCTCTCCATCTCTGCCCAATTGAGGAGATTCTCCCTCCATTTCTCACCATTTGCTCTCTCACTCTCTCCCACTCACCTATTTTCTCTCGGTCTCTCCATCTCTCTGTGATTCTTTCAAGCTCATTTCTTCCTCTCTCTCTCCCCATCACTCTCTCTTTTCTATTTCCCTCTCGATTACTTGCTCTCCAACTGTCTTGCTCTTTCTGTCCATGTTGGGACCCTTTAAGAGTTTGGGACAGTTCTGGTAGTGCAGGGTCCCTTTAAGAGTCTGGTGCTGACCCCCCCTCCCCCACCCCAGGGGCGGGGTTACAAGTCGCCCAAACTGCGGCTGCGCGGAGGCGAGAGGCATCTTTTGACCCCTTGACCTCCAGACACGTGGGGCGAGGCAGCCAATGAGACCTCACTGACGCCCTGGCGGGAGGGAGGTGTCATCAGCCGCCATGTTTGCGTGACGTCACCCGCCCGCCGCTTCTTTCCGCAAACAGCAGCTGAAAGGAAAAGGAGAAGCGGCTTCAGCTGTCGATCTCAATGGAGGAAAGTTGAATGTCTGAGCCGGGGGACAATATAAAAAAGCGGCGGTTAACGCTCTTGTGGAGATGCGCATGTGCGGAGTATCCTCCCAGAGTGCAGCGCGGCCTGTACCGCAGAAAGGGGCCGTTCCCACTCGCGGGGCATTGTGGGAGGCGCAGGACGCCATTGCTCCCTCATTCACTCAGTCAATATTAACTAATTCCCTCTCAGCTCTCGATCCCTCCTTTTCATATTGCAGGCTGAAATGGGGCTTTGTTGGCATCCATTACACCATCCCGGGTGTGATCATATACTCTGTCCCTTCGTAAATGATTTCCCGTCCCTCCATCAGCTTGTGATTGTTATTGGCTTTTCTCCTACTGAAATGGTTGCTCAATTTGTTGGTCTTTTTCTCCTGGCTTCATAACTAACCCTCTCTCCCTCTGTCTCTCTCCTCGTGTCAGAGATAGCAGGAGGGAGAGATAGAGAGAGGAAGACAGAGAACAACCCCAGCTTCTCCAATCTATCCACGCAACCGAAGTCCCTCATCCTGGAACCTTGCTCATGAATCTTTTCTGCATCCTCTCTAATGCCTCCACATCCTACCTAAAGTACGGTGTCCAGAATTGGACACAATACTAGTTGAAGATGAAGCAGTGTTTTATAAAGCTTCATCATAACCTCCTTGCTTTTATACTCTAAGCCTCTATTTACAAAGCCTGAATCCCATACACCTTTTAACCACTTTCTCAACTAGCTCTCCCACCATCAATTTGTGCACAGACATCCCCAGGTCTCTCTGTTCCTGCACCCACTTCCTTCTGTTCTTAAGTTCCCATGACAGAGAGGGACAGAAGGACAGGGAGGTCTAGAAATAATGAGGGGGAGGGAGAGCAAACAAACAGGAAACACGTATGGGAACAACACCACCTGCAAGTTTCCCTTCCAGTTTCACACCATCCTGACTTGGAACTATATCACCATTCCTTCACTGTCACTAGGTCAAAATCCTGGATCTCCCTTCCTAACAGCACTGTGGGTGTACCTACCCCACATGGACTGCAGAGGTTCAAGAAGGTTCAACGGCAATTGGTGATGGCAATAAAATGCTGGCATAGCCAGTAATGAACACATCCAACAAATGAATAAAAAATAATAACAATTTGGCACCAAGTCACTAAAGGAGATATTGAACTGGACACAAGAACACAAGACGTAGGAGCAGGAGTAGGCCATTCAGCCCCTCGAGCCTGCCCTGCCATTCAATAAGATCATGACTGATCTGTCCCAACACTCAACTCCTCTTTCAGGCCTGCTCTGCAGAACCCTCGACTCCATGAGAGGGTTGAGAACAAATATTTTCCCACAAAGACAAACAGGGTGAGACTCCCAAATCTAGAGCCCTTTAGATAGCAAGAATCAAACCAGGTAGAATAAGGCACAAAAGGGAAGCTTATGTCAGATACCGAGAGCTCAATACCACAGAAAGCCGAGAGGAGTGAAGAAAGTGCAGGGGTGAAATTAAAAAGAAAATTAGGAAAGCAAAAAGATAGTCGGAAAATAATATTGCCAAGTAAAATCAAGGAAAGCGCAAAGATGTTTTATAAATACATGAAGAGCAAGAGGATAACTAAGGATAGAGTATTAAGGACCAAAAAGGGAATGTGTGTATGGAGGTGGGAGATGTGGGCATGGTTCTTAATGAATACTTTGTATCCGTCTTTATAAAAGAGGGGGAACTATGCAGACATTGTAGTTAAAGAGGAGGAGTGTGAAATATTGGATGGGATAAACAGGGTGCGAGGGAAATATTAAGGTGTTTAGCATCTTTGAAAGTGAATAAATGGTCAGGCCTGGATGCATTGGAATCAGTTCAGAGAAGGTTCACTGGGCTGATTCATGGGATGAAGGGGTTATCTTATGAGGAATAGTTGAACAGGTTGGGCCTATACTCATTGGAGTTTAGAAGAATGAGAGGTGATCTTATTGAAACATACAAGATTCTGAGGGGACTTGACAGGGCGGATGTTGGGAGGATGTTTCCCTTGTGGAGGAGTCTTGAACTAGGGGGCACCGTTTAAAAATAAAGGGTCTGCCATTTAAGACTGAGCGAAGGAAGACTTCTTTCTCCCAGAGGTTGGTTAGGCTTTGGAATTCTCTTCCCCAGAGAGCAGTGGATGTTGGGTCAATGAATTTACAAGGGAGTCAAGGGTTATGGGGGGCAGGCAGGAAAATGGAGTTAAAGTCACTATCAGATCAATCATGATCATATTGACGGACAGAACAGGCTCAAGAGGCTGAATGGCCTACTCCTGCTCCTATTTCTTCGGATCTAGTGTATAAATTGGAGTGTTTGCTCTCCACTTTTTAAACCATTTTTATAGCAGAGACAGGTCCATGTGTAATATAAACAGAGACAGGGTCTAGTGCAGACCTAACTAGTGCATTGACAACTGAGACTAGTGTAAAAGTTATCAAGGATACAGAATTCTAAATATACATTCAGGGGAAGTTTTTTCGGCCAGTACGTAGCAAGATCAACAAGAGATGGGTCAGTTTGACACTTAGTTTTAGGGAATGAAGCTGGGCCGGTGGAAGGTGATTTAGAAAAGGTGGACTGGAGAACGCTACTTGAAGGTAAATCAGTGTCAGAGCAGTGAGATTGAATCATTTAATCCTGGAGGATTTATTATTCCAGAGTTATTTTTTATTTTCAGAGAAATTCAAATTCAAAAGAGCCCAATGTGGGATTTGAACTCCGACTTTTTCAGTCATTAGCTCAGGCTTTCAGATTACAAACTGTAAAAGACATTCACCTTCCTCCTGTTGTGACCTGACTGTCTCAGCTTTTGTGTATTGTCTCCAATCTTGTTCTTTCATGTGTGTGAAGACTTTGATGTTATTCAGACATTGGTAAACCACTTCATTCTCTCAGGTCATCGGCTTAAATACCTTCAGGGACACAATCCACAATCTAATTCACACCCTATTCAAGCAACCAAAATCTTCAACTCCATTCAGACACCCCGATATCCTGTCCCTGCACAGATAACTGACAGTTCCACAATGCAGAAATGTCCGAATGAGAAACCACATTTACCTGACACAATCCAAGCTCCAAATTGAATCATTAAGATATCGAAAATACCACAGAAATGTGACTTGTTCCTTGTAACAGTGAGACTGAAACATTTCAGGGTACTATTCAACCATGAAGGATTCCGAGAAAAGTCAGGATCAGGATTGAAAGAGAAAGAGAGAGAGTAAAAAGCGGGGAGTGAGAGAGGTGGTAGAGAGAGAGAGAGAGAGAGACTGTCAGCTCCTGGATGGGTAAGGATTCTTTGTTCCTTCACCCATTTTAACATTGTACCATTTAGTTTAGACAGAGAGACATAGACTGACAGGGTGACTGACAGAGAAAGAAGGATATTTAACATCGGATATTGGATGTAATTTAACCCCACAACCCTGTTCCGGCATTCAATGAGATCAGGGCTGATCTGTGATCTATCTTACACCATATATCCTGCCTTTGCCCCTTATCTCTTACTATCTTTGCGGAACAAGAATCTGTCAATCACAGGTTTAAAAATTAACCAATAATCCAGCATGAAATTTCCACAAACAATATCATGAGGGTGTGATGGCTCCCACAGTGGAATAGCTCACTGGATGTTTAAAATGGAGGCTATTTCTTCTGGATCATCAAAAGTGTCTGCCTGGGCCCCAACATCATCGACATTTCCCCCTCTCCCGATGTTTTTTTCTCTCCATATCTATCTCTTATATGTTTGTGTCCACAGCAGTGAAGGATTACATCAAATTAAAATATCTTACATTATCTTTTTCATCCACCTCAACAATCTCTCTCTCTCCAACGTTGTCCCTCTCTACAGCCCTCTCTCTGCCTTCATAACTAACCCTCTCTCCCTCTGTCTCGGTCCTCGTGTCAGAGATAGCAGGAGGGAGAGACAGAGAGAGAGACAGAGACAGAGAGAGAAGGAGAGAGCGACAGAGATGGAAAGACAGATGGGGAGACAGAGAGAGAGAGAGGCAGAGATGGGAGAAGAGAGAGGGAGTGACAGAGAGGTTTCATAAAAATCTATCAAACTCAGATTTAAAAATTAACAAGTGTCTCAGTATCAATTGCTTTTTGCTGTAAGAGAGTTCCAAACTGATACCACACCTGGTGTATTGAAGTGTTTCTTCATTTCACTCCTGAAAGGTTTTTAGATGAGGTTTATATTTTTAGACTATGCCCCCATCTTCTAGATTCTGCAGCCAGTGGGAATTGTTACTCTCTGTCCACCCCATCAGTTTCCTTTATTACCTTGAAAACAATCATCAAATCACACCTGAGCCTTCAAAATTCCAGGGATACAGAGTAAAGCTCCAGCGACACTGTCCCATTAAATATTCCCAAGCCAAGCACAAGGTTGGGATTGACACAGAGTAAATTTCCCTCTACACTGTCCCATCACACACTCCCAGGGCAGGAACATCATGGGGTGGATACAGAGTGAATCTCACTCTACACTGTCCGATAGAGACAGAGAGAGAGATAGAAAGAGAGAAACAGAGAGACATGGACTGACAGGGTGACTAAAAGAGAAAGAAGGATACTTCACAGGGGATATTGGAAGAGGAAGATGCAATTTAACCCCACAACTCTGTTCCTGCATTCAATGAGATCATGGCTGACCTGTGATGTAACTTACACCACATATCCTGTCTTTGCCCCTTATCTCTTAATACCTTTGGTTAACAAGAATCTATCAATCACAGATGTAAAAATTAACCAATATGCCAGCAAGAAATTTGCACAACAAATATCATGAGGGTGTGATGGCTCCCACAGTGGAATAGCTTCCTGGATGTTTAAAATGGAGACTGTTCCTTCTGGATCATCATACGTATCTGCCTGGGCCCCAACTTCACATACATTTCCCCCTCTGCCCATGTTTTTTTCTCTCCATATCTATCTCTTTCTGTTTATGTACACAGCAGTGAAGGATTACATCAAATTAATATATCTTACATTATCCTTTTCATCCACCTCAAGAATCTCTCTCTCTCCAACTTTGTCCCTCTCTACAGCCCTCTCTCTGTACTATACTCTATTCCTAAGCTGTGCTGAACCTGCTCTGGGAGTGTTTGATGGGCTACATTAATCGGCCGTGTACAGTCCTGTATCAGGCTGTGAAGAAGCACAGCTTGTTCAGTGTACAATGGGTCAAAGGGAATAAATTCACTCCTGTCTGCTACTGGGAAGAGAGACTGACCTTAACATCAAGGCAGCGTTTGACCAAGTGTGACATCGAGGAGACAGACTAAAACTGAAGTCAGTGGGAATCCGCTGGTTGGACTCATACCGAGCACAAAGGAAGATGGTTGTGGTTGTTGGAGGTCAATCATCTCAGTCCCAGGACATCACTGCAGGAGTTCCTCAGGGTAGTGTCCAAGGCTCAACCATCTTCAGCTGAGATCCCAGGAGGGAAGGCTGGAAATACTGAGCAGGTCAGGCAGCATCTGTGGAGAGCAAAACAGAGTTAGTGATTCAGCTCGATGCTTTCCAGATTTCCAGCATCCACGGTATTTTGCCTCAGATAATGAAGCAATCCATAGCCACATGCACCAAGACCCAGACAACATTCAGGTTTGGGCCGACCAGTGGCAAGTAACATTCACGTCACACAAGTGCCAGGCATTGACCATCTGCAACAAGAGAGAATCCAACCACCTCCCCTTGGCATTCAAAGCATTATCCCATCGCTGAATCCCCCAGCGTCAACATCCTGGGGAAACATTGACATCAAACTTAACTGAACGAAACACATCAATAGTTACTTCACCCAGTGGCTGGTGGGTGTCTGGAACTCACTGCCTGAAAGGATTAGTATAAAATAGGTGGTTGATGGCTGGCACAGACTGTGCGGGCCGAAGGGCCTGTATAAGTGCTGTATCTCTCTATGACTCTAAAGGATGGTAGAGGCAGAAACCATCATCACATTTAAAACAATCTCTTGGATATTCACTTCTCTATATTTAAAATGGGTAAGGAATAACTCTCCTCGTCTGCACTGCCCCATCAAACACTCTCAGAGAAGGTACAGCATGGATTAGATACAGAGTAAAGCTCCGTTTAAACTGTCCCTGGAGTGTCGGATTAACCCGGGTCACTCACTGTGCCCGGCTCAGCCTCAAGACTCACCTGCCTCAGTCACTGAGACGCTCCTGTATCACTTGCCTTAATGTAAGTGGATGCCGGGTTTGGGAGCAGGACAGGCACACGGGATTAGGACGACTGCTCATATGGAGGATAAGCATCAGTAATCCCTCAGAGAATCAGAACAGACCAGTGAGACTCAGAAAAGGAAACTTGTGTTGAATTTGTGAGTCTTGCATTGTGGAATGTTTTCGTATTTGGTGAGAATGTTGAGCCAGTGACATTTTGCCCCAGTGGGATGAATAGACACTATATGACTTGATTACAACAGTAAGGTACCGTGTGTACTGTAAATATGGACTGAAATAACAATGTAACTGATCAATTTTCAGCTGAATACTATGACTGCAGTTATACCTGCTATCCTGTTATATATGTGCTGCTATACCTGCTATCTGTGAGAATGTACATACGACACGATGGGATGAAGTCAAAGTGGCCACTCTTTATATTTTTAGTCTAGCCCCCAAGTTCCTGACTCCGCAGCCAGTGGGAATATTTACTCTCAGTCCACCCTATCAGTTTCCCTTATTATTTTGTCAACCTTCATCAAATCACCCAATAACCTTCCGGGTGAAAAATCTTTTCCTCAAATCCCCTCGAAACCTCCCGCCCCTTACCTTCAATCGATGCCCCCTGGTTGTTGACCCCTCTGATAAGGGAAACTGTTTCTTCCTGTCTAACCTATCAATGCCCCTCATAATTTTGTACACCTCAATCAGGTCCCCCCTCAGCCTTCTCTGCTCCAAGGAAAACAACTCCAGCCTTTTCAGTCTCTCTTCATAGCTGAAATGATCCAGCCCAGGCAACATCCTGGTCAATCTCCTCTGCATCCTCTCCAGTGCAATCACATCCTTCCTATAGTGTGGTGCCCAGAACTGTACACAGTACTCCAGCTGTGGCCGAACCAGTCTTTTATATAGCTCCATCATAACCTCCCTGTTCTGAAATTCTATGCCTCAACTAATAAAGGCAAGTATCCCATATACCTTCCTAACCACCTTGTCTACCTGCGCTGCAGCCTTCAGTGATCTATGGACAAGTACACCAAGATCCCTCTGACACTCGGTACTTCCTATGATCCTACCATTCATTGGATATTCCCTAGCCTTGTTAGTCCTTCCAAAATTCTATGTAACCTAACCTATGTATAATCTTTAATCTTGCAGTGCATGTGTAATGTTTAATTTCTGAAAGCCAGACAGAGTAAAGCTTAACGTACTCCAAAAAAACTCCAGTCTTTTGGCATTTATTACCTTATCGGGTCAAATCTGTCGTTAAGTTGGACTAGACTTGTGAATAATTCTTTTTAAGTTGTTTTTCCGACAGTACAAGTGTGAATCGATTTGCAGAATCCCATCATATAATATACACTCCTGTCTATATTGTCAGAATACAGACATAAAATATACACAAATTTTGCTATTTATTTCGGGGCAGAGAGGTGAAGTGTTTATTTTGTCTGTGATTTAACTCAACCCCCAATGATAACCAACATGGTGGGAGAGAGTGATAGACAGAGAGAGAGGAACAGATGTAGAGTAACAGAGATATAGGGAGAGATAGAAATGGAGATAGAACAGAGAGATAGTGAGGGATAGAGACAGAAGCAGGGAGACACTTTTGATGATCCAGAAGGAATAGCCTCCATTTTAAATATTCAGCCAACTATTCCACTGTGGGAACCATCACACCCTCATGATATTGGCTGTGGAAATTTCATGCTGGCTTATTGGTTAATTTTTAAACCTGTGATTGATAAGTTCTTGTTAACAAAAGGTATTAAGAGATAAGGGGCAAAGGCAGGAAATATGGTGTAAGATTGATCACAGATCAGCCATGATCTCATTGAATGCAGGAACAGAGTTGTGGGGTTAAATTGCAGGAAAGTGGCTTCCCCCTTATTTTGAAATTGTGTCCCCTGGTTCTAGACTCCTCAACCAGGAGAAACATCTTACCTACATCTACCCTGTCTATCTATAACGTTACCCCAGGGTCCCCACACAGCCTGTCTCCCCGTCCCCCTGCACAGTGGCGCAGTGGTTAGCACCGCAGCCTCACAGCTCCAGCGACCCGGGTTCAATTCTGGGTACTGCCTGTGTGGAGTTTGCACGTTCTCCCTGTGTCTGCGTGGGTTTCCTCCGGGTGCTCCGGTTTCCTCCCATATGCCAAAAGACTTGCAGGTTGATAGGTAAATTGGCCATTATAAATTGCCCCTAGTATAGGTAGGTGGTAGGGAAATATAGGGACAGGTGGGTATGTGGTAGGAATATGGGAATAGTGTAGGATTAGTATAAATGGGTGGTTGATGGTCGGCACAGACTCGGTGGGCCGAAGGGCCTGTTTCAGTGCTGTATCTCTAAACTAAACTAAAACTAAACTAAAGTGTCTCATCTGCATTCCTCCCTCTCCCGATGTTTTTTTCTCTCCATACCTATCTCAAATATGTTTGTGTGCACAGCAGTGAAGGATTTCATCAAATTAATATATCTTACATTATCCTCTTCATCCAAATCAACAATCTCTCTCTCTCTCCAGGTTTGTCCCTCTCCACAGCCCTCACTATGCCTTCATATCTAACCCTCCGTCCCTCTGTCTCTGTCCTCGTGTCAGTGATAGCAGAGAGAGAGACAGAGATAGAAGGAGAGAGAGGGAGTGACAGAGAGGGAAAGACAGATGGAGGGACAGAGAGAGAGAGAGACAGAGAGAGAAGGAGAGATTGGGAGAGACAGAGAGGGAAAGGCAGATGGAGAGACAGAGAGAGAGAATGGCAGAGTTGGAAGGAGAGAGAGGGAGAGACAGGGAGGGAAATACAGATGGAAAGACAGAGAGAGACAGAGAGAGAAGGAGAGAGAGGGAGTGTCAGGGAGGGAAAGACAAATGGAGGGACAGAGAGAGAGAGACAGGGAGAGAGACGGAGTGACAGGCAGGGAAGGACAGATGGAGAGACAGAGAGAGAGACAGAGACAGAGATAGAAGGAGAGAGAGGGAGAAACAGACAGGGAAAGACAGATGGAGGGACAGAGAGAGAGAGAGACAGAGAGAGAGACAGAGAGAGAAGAAGGGAGAGTGAGAGACAGAGATGGAAAGACAGATGGAGGGAAAGAGAGAGAGAGACAGAGACAGAGATAGAAGGAGAGAGAGGGAGTGACAGAGAGGGAAAGACAGATGAAGGAACAGAGAGAGAGGCAGAGAGAGAAAGAGAAGGAGAGAGATGGAGAGACAGATAGGGAAAGACAGATGGAGAGATAGAGACAGAGAGACAGAGATAGAGGAGAGAGAGCGAGAGACAGAAAGGGAAAGACAGATGGAGGGACAGAGAGAGAGAAGGAGAGATTTGGAGTGACAGGCAGGGAAGGACAGATGGGGGGAGAGAGAGAAATGGACAGAGATAGAAGGAGAAAGAGGGAGTGACAGAGAGGGAAAAACAGATGGAGGGACAGAGAGAGAGACAGAGAAAGGCACAGACAGAGATAGAAGGAGAGAGAGGGAGTGACGGGGGGGGGGGGAAAGACAGATGGAGAGACAGAGAGAGAGAGACAGAGAGAGAAGGAGAGAATTGGGAGAGACAGAGAGGGAAAGGCAGATGGAGAGACAGAGAGAGAGAATGGCAGAGTTGGAAGGAGAGAGAGGGAGAGACAGGGAGGGAAATACAGATGGAAAGACAGAGAGAGAGACAGAGAGAGAAGGAGAGAGAGGGAGTGTCAGGGAGGGAAAGACAAATGGAGGGACAGAGAGAGAGACAGGGAGAGAGACGGAGTGACAGGCAGGGAAGGACAAATGGAGGGATAGAGAGAGAGAGACAGAGATAGAAGGAGAGAGAGGGAGTGACTGGGACGGAAAGACAGATGGAGTGAGTGAGAGAGAGAGACAGAGATAGAAGGAGACAGAGGAAGAGACAGAGAGGGAAAGACAGATGGAGGGACAGAGAGAGACATTAGGCAGAGATGGAAGGAGAGAGATGGAGAAACAAAAAGGGAAAGACAGATGGAGGGACAGAGAGAGAGAGAGAGACAGACAGAGAGAGAGAGACAGAGAGAGAGGCAGAGATAGAAGAGGAGAGAGGGAGTGACAGGGAGGGAAAGACAGATGGAGAGACAGAGAGAGCGACAGAGACAGAGATAGAAGGAGAGAGAGGGAGCAACAGACAGGGAAAGACAGATGGAGGGACAGAGAGAGAGAGAGAGAGAGAGAGAGAGAGAGAGACAGAGAGAGAAGAAGGGAGAGTGAGAGACAGAGATGGAAAGACTGATGGAGGGACAGAGAGAGAGACAGAGACAGAGATAGAAGGAGAGAGAGGGAGTGACAGAGAGGGAAAGACAGATGAAGGAACAGAGAGAGAGGCAGAGAGAGAAAGAGAAGGAGAGAGATGGAGAGACAGATAGGGAAAGACAGATGGAGAGATAAAGACAGAGAGACAGAGATAGAGGAGAGAGAGCGAAAGACAGAAAGGGAAAGACAGATGGAGGGACAGAGAAAGAGAAGGAGAGATTTGGAGTGACAGGGAGGGAAGGACAGATGGGGGGAGAGAGAGAAATGGACAGAGATAGAAGGAGAGAGAGGGAGTGACAGAGAGGGAAAAACAGATGGAGGGACAGAGAGAGAGACCGAGAAAGGCAGAGACAGAGATAGAAGGAGAGAGAGGGAGTGACAGGGGGGGAAAGACAGATGGAAAGACAGAGAGAGAGAGAGACAGAGATGGGAGAGAGTTGGAGAGACTGAGAAGGAAAGACAGATGGAGGGACATAGAAAGAGACACAGATAGAAGGAGAGAGTGGGAGAGACAGGGAAGGAAAGACAGAGGGACAGAGAGAGAGAGAGACAGAGATAGAAGGAGAGAGAGGGAGAGATAGAGAGGGAAAGACAGATGGAGAGACAGAGAGAGAGTAACAGAGATAGAAGGACAGTGAAGGGAGTGACAGAGAGGGAAAGACAGATGGAGGAAAAAAGAGAGAGGCAGCGAGAGAGGCAGAGAGAGAAACAGAAGGAGAGAGAGGGAGAGACAGAGAGGGAAAGACAGAGGGACAGAGAGAGAGAGAGACAGAGATAGAAGGAGAGAGAGGGAGAGATAGAGAGGGAAAGACAGATGGAGAGACAGAGAGAGAGAGACAGAGATAGAAGGACAGTGAAGGGAGTGACAGAGAGGGAAAGACAGATGGAGGAAAAAAGAGAGAGACAGAGAGAGAGGCAGAGAGAGAAAGAGAAGGAGAGAGAGGGAGAGACAGAGAGGGAAAGACAGATGGAGGGACAGAGTGAGAGACAGAGAGGAGAGAGAGGGAGTGACAGTGAGGGAAGGACAGATGGAGAGACAGAGAGAGAGAGGCAGAGATGGAAGGAGAGAGATGGAGTGACAGGGAGGGAAGAACAGATGGAGGGATGGAAAGAGAGAAACAAATAGAAGGAGAGAGGGAGTGACAGTAAGGGAAAGACAGATGGAGGGACAGAGAGAGAGAGACAGAGAGAGAGGCAGAGACAGAGAGAGAAGGAGAGAGGGTTTGGCAGAGAGGGAAAGACATTTGGAGGAACAGAGAGCAAGACAGATATAGAAGGAGAGAGAGGGAGTAACCGAGAGGGAAAGACAGATGGAGGGACAGAGAGGGTGACAGAGAGGGAGGCAGAGACAGAGAGAGAAGGAGAGAGAGGGAGAGACAGAGAGAGAGGCAGAGACAGAGAGAGAGAAGGAGAGAGAGGGAGAGACAGAGAGGAATAGGCAGATGGAGGGGCAGAGAGAGAGAGATTAAGACAGAGAGATAGAAGGAGAAAGACATGGAGACAGCGAGCGAAAGACAGAAGGAGGGACAGAGAGAGAGACAGAGAGAGTGGCAGAGACAGAGATAGAAGGAGAGAGAGGGTGTGTCAGGAGGAAGGGGAGAGGGAGATAGAGGGGGGAGAGACAGATAGAGGGAGACAGACAGATAGAGGGAGGGACAGACAGATAGAGGGGGAGACAGACAGATAGAGGGGGACAGTGAGATAGAGGGGGAGAGTGAGATAGAGGGGGAGAGGGAGATAGAGGGGCAGAGGGAGATAGAGGGGGAGAGGGAGAGAGAGGGGGAGAGGGAGAGAGAGGGGGAGAGGGAGTGAGAGGGGGAGAGGGAGAGAGACGGGGAGAGGGAGATAGAGGGGGGAGAGGGAGATAGAGGGGGAGAGGGAGATAGAGGGGGGGAGGGAGATAGAGGGGGAGAGGGAGATAATGGGGGAGAGGGAGATAGAGGGGGAGAGGGAGATAGGGGGAGAGGGAGATAGAGGGGGGAGAGGGGGAGAGAGGGGGAGAGGGAGAGAGAGGGGGGAGAGGGAGAGAGAGGGTGGAGAGGGAGAGAGAGGGGAGAGGGGGGAGAGGGAGGAATAGGGGGGAGAGGGAGAGAGAGCGGGAGAGGGAGAGAGTGAGATAGAGGGCGAGAGACAGATCGAGGGGGAGAGTGAGATAGAGGGGGAGAGGGATATAGAGGGGGGAGAGGGAGATAGAGGCGGGAGAGGGAGATAGAGGCGGGAGAGGGAGATAGAGTGGGGAGAGGTTGATAGAGTGGGGAGTGGGAGTTAGAGGGGGGAGTGGGAGATAGACGGGGGAGAGGGAGATAGAGGGGGTGAGAGGGAGATAGAGGGGGGGAGAGGGAGATAGAGGGGGGAGAGGGAGAGAGAGCGGGAGAGGGAGAGAGAGGGGGAGAGACAGATAGAGGGAGAGAGTGAGATAGCGGGCGAGAGACAGAGGGCGAGAGACAGATAGAGGGGGAGAGTGAGATAGAGGGGGAGAGGGAGATAGTGGGGGTGTGTGAGATAGTGGGGGGGTGTGAGATAGTGGGGGGGTGTGAGATAGTGGGGGGAGAGACAGTTCGAGGGGATGAGTGAGATAGAGGGGGAGAGTGAGATAGAGGGGAAGAGTGAGATAGAGGGGTTGTGTGAGATAGAGGGGGGGTGTGAGATAGAGGGGGTGTGTGAGATAGAGGGGATGTGTGAGATAGATTGGGAGAGGGAGATAGAGGGGGAGAGGGAGATAGTGGGGGAGAGGGAGATAGAGGGGGAAGAGGGAGATAGAGGGGGAGAGGGAGATAGAGGGGGGAGAGGGAGATAGAGGGGGAGAGAGAGATAGAGGGGGAGAGAGAGATAGAGGGTAGAGAGAGATAGAGGGGGACGAGGGAGATAGAGGGTGGAGAGGGAGATAGAGGGTGGAGAAGGAGATAGAGGGAGAGAGATGGATGGGGTAGAGGGTGGTGAACCTGTGGAATTCTCTACCGCAGAAGGCAGTGGAGGCCAAGTCATTAAATATATTCATGGAGGAGAGAGATATATTTCTTAATGTCAAAGGGATCAAGGGGTATGGGGAGAAAGTGGGAACAGGGTACTGAATTAGACCATCGGTCATGATCTTTATTGAATGACGGAGCAGTCCCAAAGGGCCGAATGGCCTGCTCCTGCTCCTATTTTCTATGTTTCTATGAGAGAGGCGGATTGAGAGAGGGAGAGAGAAGGAGAAACAGAGAGAGAAGGAGAGATAGAGATGTAGCGAGGTGACCCTGATATTCTCTCTCTCTCACACACACACATTCAGACACACACAGACACATACATAAAGGGACAGACAGACACACACACACGCACACACACACACACAGACAGATTTTACAATCCACACTGATGTCAGTAAAAATGACCAACAGAACCTCAGTAACAATCCCCAGTGTCTGCCCAGTCCTGAGAGAGACAGAGAGAGAGATAGGGTAGTGACAGAGAAAGACAGTGAAAGAGGGAGGACAAAACAGCTTGTAGGAGAAACTTTACATTTATTTGTGTTCCACAGATTTTATTAAATTTTGAAAGGGACTGGACACTGGAAAAGCTGTCAACACACAACAACAACACTGAGGGACTTTAGATGTGAGGGAAGGGGAGACACACTTTAAAATCCACACTGTCAGTAAAAATCCCCAAACACAACCTCAGTAACAATCCCCATTATCTGCCCAGTCCTGTATTGTGGGTTTCTTCTTTGGCCTCCTTATCTCGAGAGACAATGGGTAAGTGCCTGGAGGTGGTCAGTGGTTTGTGGAGCAGTGCCTGGAGTGGCTATAAAGGCCAATTCTAGAGTGACAAGGTCTTCCACAGGTGCTGCAGAGAAATGTGATTGTCGGGGCTGTTACACAGTTGGCTCTTCCCTTGCGCCTCTGTCTTTTTTGTGGGTTTAGTGTGAGGGTTTGAGGGGGTAGGGTTGGATCTGTGTTTGATATTTTGAAACTGCAGGGAAAGAATGAAAGGTTTAAAATGAACTAAGAGATGTCTGAAAGCATTGCTGTGCTGGGATTAACATATCAATGGACTGTAAAGGTCAGGAAGGTCCTGTCCTGGGATTAACATATCAATGGACAGGCCCCCTCCCCCGCCCCCGAGGCAGGACATTGAGAGACAGCCCAACATGTCAGAGGCTCAAGGGGTGGAGTTTTCAAGCAGCTCAGTCAGGATATAAACTGGGTTTGAAGATCTCAGTTCCAATCACAAAACCCACCTTTCACTCTCTCTCTGGAGAGAGTGGACACATTCCCCAGTCTGATTCAGTGTGTGTGTCTGTGTATCTGTGTGTTGTGCTCTCTCTGTCTAAATCTGTTTTATAACTGTGATTTGATTGTATTTGAATATTGCTGATTGTCTGTGTAACTGAGAGAGGAAACTCTGGGCTCTTGCTATGTAATTTTGTTTAAAAATGTCCTCGCTTTGTATTTTAATCCAATTTTTTTCTCCTTCTTTCCCCTGAGGAATTTTCATTCTGATAACTGCACGGTGAAGGTGAAAAGAGTGAAAGTTTGGGACAAGGAATCCTTGGACAGGAGCTTCCTCCAGAGGGGATGGACTGAGGCCTTGTCCACAGGCTGCACCCAAAGGGCCCACGTGAGTTGTGTCTGTTTATTAGCCTGAGGTTTAATTTCCTCTCTGGGGCCCTGGGTTAACCATTTCATGTTGGATTGGGGCTCCTGGTGTTTTATACAGATTGAAAGCCTGGGGTTAAAGGAGCAGCCCCAGGAGGGAGTCCCATTTGCCCCTTGCTCCTTCCAGCCCTGTCTGTGAGGTTTGCTGGTGTTTTGGGCAATGCGAGGAAGCTAACAGTTAAATAAGATGCACGGTGCCCATTTTAATTCATTTTACTGCAGGTCTGAGGTTAGCTTTCTCTCTGTCTCCACATTCTTTCCCTGTGTCTCTATCTCCTCCCATGCTTTCTCTTCTCTGTCTCTGTTTCACACTCACCTTCTCCATTTAAACCTTTAATAAATGAGAAACATGCCACACACAGCAATGTGATTTGTCGTTATTTGAAATGGTGAGACAAAATCAGCAGCTTGTTCCCAGTTTAAAGAGGGAGTCGCTCTTTCTGGGGACTGAAATCTGTCTATTATCACATTGCTGCTTGTGGGATCTTGCTGTGCATCTACTGCCCTCCAGCATTTTGTCCATGACAACAGTTTAAAATTCAGCTTCCTGAGGGTCTGAATGTGAATTTCTCTGTGTTTTTACAAGAATTTTATAATAATTACAAGAGCTGAACGTGAAGCTGGATAAAGACTTGTTCTAAGTTTAAAGATGGAGTTTAGCATTTTTTGAGGACTGTGATGGGATATCTGTCTATGATCACATTGTGGGATCCTGCTGTGCATACATTCTCTGCATCAATTCCAACATCCAACACTGAGGCAGAAACAGATGGAGAGAAAAAGAGGGAGAGTGAGTAACAGCTGGAGGTGGCAGGTTAAACAGAGAGAGAGAGAGGGAGAAACAGGCAGAGTGTGTGTGAGGGAGCGAATGCAGAGATAGATCGAGAAAGACAGAGAGAGAGAGAGAGAGAGAGAAATCCACACTCAAAAGCTTGGTACACTGAATATTGAAGTGTCATCATTGCTGGGATCTTTCTGTGCACTAAAAACAGATTATCTGCATATTTGCATTATCTGAAGGCTTGGAATTAAAGTCCTGAGCTTGAAGCCGGTATAATTCCCGAGTAATGATGGTGTTTTGGGCAGTGCCGTGAATTTGAGGGTGAAATGGAATTGTGGGATCTTGCTGTGCACAAATGGCATGCAGTGTTTCCAACATTGCAACAGTGACGAACACTTTAACAATCAATTCACTGAGTGTCAAATGTTCCCGATTCATTTCAGTTCATTTGACTGAAGTTGTGAGTTTCGATTTCTCTCTCTGTCTCTCTCTTTAAACCTTTAATAGTTAAAAACACACACAGCTGTGTGATTTGTTGTTGTTTTCAATGGTGAGACAGAAATATTTCACAGCTATTTTCAGTCAACATTACATATGAGATAGAGGGACAAAAACAGATATGGACAAAGAGAAAGAGAGACAGGGGACGAATGTGACAGGAACAGAGAGAGATACAGACACAGGGGAGAGAGAGATACAGAGACAGACACACACACACACACACACACACAGAGGTGGAGGTTGCTGTCACAATCCTTTTATCCTCTGGTTTATTAACTGTGATTTGTTTGTATTTGGGTGTTGCTGAGAGAGTGTCTGTGTAACCGAGGGCAATTCCTGGGCTCTTGCTGTGCTATTTTGTTTAACAATGCCTTTTCATCAATTTTCTCTCCCTCCCTCTTGCCTTAGGAAATTTCTTTCTGAAAAGTGCATGGTGAAGGTGAAAAGAGGGAAAGTCTGGGACGAGGAATCCTTGGACAGGAGCTTCCTCCAGAGGGGACGGACTGAGGCCTTGTCCACAGGCTGCACCCAAAGGGCCCACGTGAGTTGTATGTGTTTATTAGCCTGAGGTTTAATTTCCTCTCTGGGGCCCTGGGTTAACCATTTCATGTTGGATTGGGGCTCCTGGTGTTTTATACAGATTGAAAGCCTGGGGTTAAAGGAGCAGCCCCAGGAGGGAGTCCCATTTGCCCCTTGCTCCTTCCAGCCCTGTCTGTGAGGTTTGCTGGTGTTTTGGGCAATGCGAGGAAGCTAACAGTGAAATAAGATGCACGGTGCCCATTTTAATTCATTTTACTGTAGGTCTGAGCTTTCTCTCTGTCTCCACATTCTTTCCCTGTGTCTCTATCTCCCCCCATGCTTTCTCTTCTCTGTCTCGGTTTCACACTCACCTTCTCCAATTAAACCTTTAATAAATAAAAACCATGCCACACACAGCAATGTGATTTGTCGTTATTTGAAATGGTGAGACAGAATCAGCAGCTTGTTCCCAGTTTAAAGAGGGAGTTTTGCCCTTTCTGGGGACTGAAATCTAGCTATTATCACATTGCTGCTCGTGGGATCTTGCTGTGCATCTAGTGCCCTTTAGCATTTCCTGCACAACAATGAGGACACTATAAAATTCAGCTTCATGAGGGTCAGATTGTGGATTTCTCTGTGTTTTCTCTCCACCTTCCTCTGCTTTTCTCTCCCCCGCACTTTCTCTATTTTAACCATTAATCAATAGGTGCCACAATGTGTGCACAGCAAGATCCCACAGGCAGCAATATGATAATATGCAGATAATGTGTTTTCAGTGATGTAAGTTTCGGGATCGCAGAGGGAGGGACTTTCCTGCAGCGGCTAAGTGGTTAGTACCGCAGCCTCACAGCTCCAGCAACCCAGGTTGGGTTCTGGGTACTGCCTGTGCGGAGTTTGCAAGTTCTCCGTGTGGGTTTCCTCCGGGTGCTCTGGTTTCCTGCCACATGCCAAAGACTTGCGGGTTGATAGGTAAATTGGCCATTATAAAAATTGCCCCTCGTGTAGGTAGGTGGTCGGAGAATTGAGGGAAGGTGGGGATGTGATGGGGAAAAATGGCATGAATGTAGGATTAGCATAAATGGATGGCTGATGGTCAGCGTTGGGCCGAAGGGCCTGTTTTAGTGCTGTATCTCTCGATGAATCGAATGTGATGTGTGGTTATTTTAAACGGTGACAGAAACATTTCAGCGGACGTTTCAATCTAGATTAAATCCCAGATCGAGAGAAAAAGAAACAGATGTGGATGGGGTGCAGGGGGGAGGGAGCAGGAGAAAGACAGGGAGAGGGGTGTTTGAGATTTTCAAACTGCAGGAACGTCCCTCCCTCTGGGATCTCGAAACTTACGTCACTAAAAACAGATTATCTGCATATTAGCATATTGCTGCCTTTGGGATCTTGCTGTGCACAGATTGCCTACAGGTTTCCTGCATTGAAACAGTGAGGACCACTTTAAAAATTATGTCATTGATTCTCAACTGCTCCTGAGGGCCAATAATTACAAGAGCTGAACGTGAAGCTGTCTAAAGGTTTGTGAAAAGTTTAAAGATGGAGTTCAGCATTTTCAGAGGACTGTGACAGGATATCTGGCTATGATCACATTGTGGGATCCTGCTGTGCATACATTCCCTGCATCAATTCTTACATTAGAACACTGAGGCAGAAACAGGTGGAGAGAAAAAGAGGGAGAGAGAGAAACAGCTGGAGGTGGCAGGTAAATCAGAGAGCGAGAGAGAGAGACAGGCGGAGTGTGGATGAGGGAGGGAAGGCAGAGAAAGATGGAGAAAGACAGAGAGAGAAATCCACACTCAAAATCTTGGTAAACTGAATTTTGAAGTGTCACCATTGCTGGGATCTTGCTGTGCACAGCTTGCCTGCAGAATTCCCTGCATTGTGACAGTGACTGCATTTTAGAAGTGAGTTCATTGTGTGTAAAGCTCTCCTGAAGGCCTGGATTTTAAGTCCGGAGCTTGAAGCCGGTATAATTCCCAAATAATGCTGGTGTTTTGGGCAGTGCCGTGAATTTCTCTCTCTCTCTCCATCTGTCTCTCTGAATGAGAGTAACAGGAGGGAGAGAGACGCAGGAGAGTGAGGGAATCAGAGGGGGAGAGAGGGGTAGCCGGCTGTAAGCACACTGCTGCTTGTGGGATCTTGCTGTGCATCAATGGCCGACAGCATTTCCAACGTTGCAACAGTGACGACCAATTTAAAAATTGATTCATTGAGTGTCAAATACTTCTGTGAATCAGCAATGAAATGGGTGAAATGTGATGGTTTGTAAAGGTTTGTTCTCATTCCCGAATATTGCTGGTGTTTGAGGCTGTGGGCTGAATTTGACAGTGAAATGAAACACTGGGGAACCATTTGAATTCAGTTTTTCAGGGATGGGAATGTGGATTTGTCTCTCTATCCTTCTACAGGAGAGCGGATGGGGGTCACCAGTGTTTGTGTGCTTTTACAATGAGGTAGAAACAGATGTAGAGAGACACAGAGAAATAGAGAGAGAGAGAGAGAGAGAGGGAGAGAGAGACAGCAGGAAATGACAGGGTAAACACATCTACACTTCCCAGTCTCTGTCTCTGTGTCAGGGGATGTGTTTGTAAGTCACTGAGAGATTGTTTTATGTCAGTGAGTTTGAGAGAGAGTCCTGGGCTCTCGCTGCGTTTTATTTCTGTGCAAAAATGCTTTGCTTTGTTTGAATCAATTTTATTTCTCATCTCCCCAAGGAGAATCTTTTCGGAAGCTGCAGCTATGATGATGCAGAGGGAGAATCTTTTGGCCACGTGGAATTCTCAGACAAGAGCTTTAACCGGAGAGGGAAAGTAATAATAAAAATATATTTGTCATTGTCAAATTAATTTCTAGATACAGAAAATAAGACTGTGTGATTTCGGGGCTGATAGAAAAACAAAGTGCTGGAAATACTCAGTATTTCCAGAACAGTTTTAATTTCAGATTTCCAGCATCCTCAGTATTTTGATTATGTGTTTTCGGGGGTCTGTGGATTTTATTTTAACCACAAGGGAGGGGGCTGGATGGTGCTCCAAAGGGAATAGTTTGGGAATCGCTGCTCCAGAACAGTAAATGTAATCCCGTAGATTTCCCTCTCTCCATCTCTTGCTGCAACTTGTTCCCTGCACCTTCCTCTTTGTTCCTAACTCTGTTTCTTCACATCTTTCAATCCCTATCTCTGTATCTCTCAACATCCTTTCTATCTTTGCCTCTCTCCGGAGTCTCACAAGTTTCCATTGTCACTCTCTTTCTGCAACTCTCTGCATCTTTATCTGTCTCTCTCTCAGTCCATTTCTTCTCTCACTGACTTCCACATCCCTGAATCTTTCCATCTCTGCTCCTCCTTTCCTGCAAGATTATCTCTGCATTTCCCTCCCACCTGTCCCGGGACACCCCTCTCTATTCTGTGAACACATCTTACTTTGTATCTCTGCCCCTCCATCTCTTTCTGTCTCTGCATATTCAGATGGTATTTAGATGGGGGTCTGTCCCCGGAGGGGTATTTAGATGGGGGTCTGTCCCCGGAGGGGGGGTATTTAGATGGGGATCTGTCCCCGGTGGGGGGGTATTTAGATGGGGGTCTGTTCCAGTCAGGTATTTGTAATAGGGGTATTATAAGGGTATAATTAGATGGGGGTCTGTCCCCGGGGATGTATTTAGATGGCGGTCTGTCCCCAGGGATGTATTTAGATGGGGGTCTGTCCCTGGGGTTAGTATTTAGATTGGGGTCTGTCCCGGGGGGGTGGGTATTAGATGGGGGTATGTCCCTGGGGTTCGTATTAAGATGGGGGTCTGTCCCGGGGGGTCTATTTAGATGGGGGTCTATCCCTGGGGTGAGTATTTAGATGGGGGTCTGTCCCTGGGGGGGGTTATTTAGATGGGGGTCTCCCCCTGGGGTTAGTATTTAGATGGGGGTCTGTCCCTGGGGTTAGTATTTAGATGGGGGTCTCTCCGGGGGGATGTATTTAGATGGGGGTCTGTCCCCGGGGATGTATTTAGATGGGGGTCTGTCCCTGGGGTGAGTATTTAGATGGGGGTCTGTCCCTGGGGGGGTGTTATTTAGATGGGGGTCTGTCCCTGGGGTTAGTATTTAGATGGGGGTCTTTCTGGGGGGGGATATATTTAGATGGGGGTCTGTCCCCGGGGATGTATTTAGATGGGGGTCTGTCCCTGGGGTGAGTATTTAGATGGGGGTCTGTCCTGTGGGGGATGTATTTAGAAGGGAGTCTGTCCTCGGGTGGGGTATTTAGATGGGGGTCTGTCCCTGGGGTGAGTATTTAGATGGGGGTCTGTCCCTGGGGGGGGGTTATTTAGATGGGGGTCTGTCCCTGGGGTTAGTGTTTAGATGGGGGTCTGTCCCTGGGGTTAGTATTTAGATGGGAGTCTGTCCCCGGGGATGTATTTAGATGGGGGTCTGTCCCCGGGTGGGGTATTTAGATGGGGGTCTGTTCCCGTGATTAGTATTTAGATGGGGGTCTGTCCCCGGGCATTTATTTAGATGGGGGTCTGTCCCCGGGGATGTATTTAGATGGGGGTCTGTTCCCGTGATTAGTATTTAGGTGGCGGTCAGTCCCCGGAGGGGTATATAGATGGGGATCTGTCCCCGGTGGGGGAGTATTTAGATGGGGAGACGTTTAATATCCTCTCTGGGTTATCTCGTTCCTGTCGGATTGGGGCCCTGGAGTTTTAAACATGCTGAAAGCCTGGGGTTAAAGGAGCAGCCCCAGGAAGGAGTCCCATTTCCACTTGCTCCATCCAGCCCTGTCTGTGAGGTTTGCTGATGTTTTGGGCAATGCTTCGTGAAATTAGTGAAATAAGATGCACGGTGCCCATTTTAATTCATTTTACTGTAGTTATGAGGTTAGCCTTCCCTCTGTCTCCACATTTTTCCCTGTGTCTCTATCTCCCCCCATGCTTTCTCTTCTCTGTCTCGGTTACACACTCTCCATCGCCACTTAAACCTTTAATAAATAAAAATAAACATACCACACACAGCAATGTGATTTGTCGTTATTTGAAATGGTGAGACGGAATCAGCAGCTTGTTCCCAGTTTAAAGAGGGAGTTTCACCCTTTCTAGGGACTGATATCTGGCTATTATCACATTGCTGCTTGTGGGATCTTGCTGTGCATCTAGTGCCCTGCAGCATTTCCTACATGACAACAATGAGGACACTTCCCTCCCTGTCACACCATTTTAGAAGTGAATTCATTTTGTGTAAAGCTTTCCTGAAGGCCTGGAATTAAAGTCCGGAGCTTGGAGCCGGTATAATTCCAGAGTGATGATGGTATTTAGGGCAGTGACGTGAATTTGAGGGTGAAATAAATTGTGGGATCTTGCTGTGCACATATGGCATGCAGTGTTTCCAACATTGCAATAGTGACGAGCACTTAAACAGTTCACTGAGTGTCAAATGTTCCCGATTCAAACAATTCAGTTTACTGAAGTTCTGAGTTTCGAATTCTCTCTTTCTTTCTCCAGAATTATTTCCCTCTGTCTCTCTATTTAAACCTTTAATAGTTAAAAAGACACAGCTGTGTGATTTGTTGTTGGTTTAAATGGTGAGACACAAATATTTCATAGCTATTTTCATTCAAGATTACATATGAGATAGAGGGACAAAAACAGATATGGACGGAGAGAGAGAGACAGGGGAGAGAAATACACAGACAAGGGAGAGAAATACATAGACAGGGGAGAGAGATACAGAGACAGGGAGAGAGATACAGAGACAGGGGAGAGAAATACACAGACAGGGGAGAGAGATACAGAGACAGGGGAGAGAGATACAGAGACGGGGAGAGAGATACAGAGACAGACACAGAGAGGTGGAGGTTGCTGTCTGAACCCTTTTATCCTTTGGTTTATTAAATGTGATTTGTCTGTATTTGGGTGTTGCTGAGAGAGTGTCTGTGTCACTGAGGGCAATTCCTGGGCTCTTGCTGTGCTATTTTGCTTAACAATGCCTTTTAATCAATTGTGGGATCCTGCTGTGCATCCATTCCCTGCATCAATTCCTACATTACAACACTGAGGCAGAAACAGATGGAGAGAAAAAGAGGGAGAGTGAGAAACAGCTGGAGGTGGCAGGTTAAATGCAGAGAGAGAGAGAGACAGGTGAGTGAGGGAGGGAAGGCAGAGAAAGATGGACAGAGACAGAGAGAGAGGGAGAGAGAAATCTACACTCAAAAACTTGGTAAACTGAATATTGAAGTGTCACCATTGCTGGGATCTTGCTGTGCACTAAAAGCAGATGATCTGCATATCAGATTTCTGCCTGTGGGATCTTGCTGTGCACACACTGCCTGCAGGTTTCCTGCATTGCAACAGTGGACCACTTTAAAAATTAATTCATTGAGTGTCAACTGCTCCTGAGGGCTAATAATTACAAGAGCTGAACGTGAAGCTGCATAAAGGTTGTTTTCAGTTTAAAGATGGAGTTCAGCATTTTCTGAGGACTGTGATGGGATATCTGGCTATGATCACATTGTGGGATCCTGCTGTGCATACATTCCCTGCATCAATTTCTACATTACAACACTGAGGCAGAAACAGGTGGAGACAAAAAGAGGGAGAGTGCGAAACAGCTGGAGGTGGCAGGTTAAACAGAGAGAGAGAGAGAGAGAGACAGGCAGAGTGTGGGTGAGGGAGGGAAGGCAGAGAAAGATGGAGAAAGACAGGGAGAGAGAGAAATCCACACTCAAACCTTGGTTGAAGTGTCACCATTGCTGGGATCTTGCTGTGCACAGCTTGCAGGCTGTTATCACACTGCTGCTTGTGGGATCTTGCTGTGTACCAATGTCCTGTAACATTTCCAACATTGCAACAGTGAAGAGCACTTTAAAAATTAATTCATTGAGTGTCAAATACTTCTGTGAATCAGAAATGAAATGGGTGAAATGTGATGGTTTGTAAAGGCTTGTTCTCATTCCCGAATATTGCTGGTGTTTTAGGCTGTGGGCTGAATTTGACAGTGAAATGAAACACCGGGGGACCATTTGAATTCAGTTTTTCAGGGATGGGAATGTGGATTTCTCTCTCTATCCTTCTACAGGAGAGGGGATGGGGGTCACCAGTGTTTGTGTGTTTTTACAATGAGGCAGAAACAGATGCAGAGACACACAGAGAGAAATAGAGAGAGAGAGAGAGAGACAGCAGGAAATGACAGGGTAAAAACATCTACACTTCCCAGTCTCTGGCTGTGTCAGGGGATGTGTTTGTAAGTCACTGAGAGATTGTTTTATGTCAGTGAGTTTGAGAGAGTCCTGGGCTCTTGCTGCGTTTTATTTCTGTTCAAAAATGCTTTGCTTTGTTTGAATCAATTTTATTTCTCTTATTCCCAAGGAGAATCTTTTCGGAAGCTGCAGCTGTGATGATGCAGAGGGAGAATCTTTTGGCCACGTGGAATTCTCAGACAAGAGCTTTAACCAGGGAGGGAAAATAATAATAAATATATATTTGTCATTGTCAAATTCATTTCTAGATACAGAAAAGAAGACTGTGTGATTTCGGGGCTGATAGAAAAACAAAGTGCTGGAAATGCTCAGTATTTCCAGAACAGTTTTTATTTCAGATTTCCCGCATCCTCAGTATTTTGATTTTGTGTTTTCGGGGGTCTGTGGATTTTTTTTGCCACAAGGGAGGGGGCTGGATGGTGCTCCAAAGGGAATAGTTTGGGAATCGCTGCTCCGGAACAGTCAATGTAATCCCATAGATTTCCCTCTCTCCATCTCTTTCTGCAACTTGTTCCCTGCACCTTCCTCTTTGTTCCTAACTCTGTTTCTTCACATCTTTAAATCCCTATCTCTGTATCTCTCAACATCCTTTCTATCTTTGCCTCTCTCTGGAGTCTCACAAGTTTCCATTGTCACTCTATTTCTGCAACTCTCTGCATCTTTATCTGTCTCTCTCTCACTCCATTTCTTCTCTCACTGACTTCCAAATCCCTGAATCTTTCCATCTCTGCTCCTCCTTTCCTGCAAGATTATCTCTGCAGTTCCCTCCCACCTGTCCCGGGACACCCCTCTCTATTCTGTGAACACATCTTACTTTGTATCTCTGCCCCTCCACCTCTTTCTGTCTCTGCATATTCAGATGGTATTTAGATGGGGGTCTGTCCCCGGGGTTAGTATTTAGATGGGGGTCTGTCCCCGGAGGGGTATTTAGATGGGGGTCTGTCCCCGGGGTTAGTATTTAGATGGAGGTCTGTCCCCGGGGTTAGTGTTTAGATGGGGATCTGTCCCCGGGGATGTATTTAGATGGGGGTCTGTCCCCGGGGTTAGTATTTAGATGGGGGTCTGTCCCCGGGGATGTATTTAGATGGTGGTCTGTTCCCGGGGATGTATTTAGATGGGGGTCTGTCCCTGGGGTTAGTATTTAGATGGAGGTCTGTCCCCGGGGTTAGTATTTAGATGGGGGTCTGTCCCCGGGGTTAGTATTTAGTTGGGGTTCTGTCCCCGGGGTTAGTATTTAGATGGGGGTCTGTCCCCAGGGTTAGTATTTAGATGGGGGTCTGTCCCCGGGGTTAGTATTTAGATGGCAGTCTGTCCCCGGGGTTGGTATTTAGATGGGGGTCTGTCCCCGAGGTTAGTATTTAGATGGAGGTCTGTCCCCGGGGTTAGTATTTAGATGGGGGTCTGTCCCCGGGGCTAGTATTTAGATGGGGTTCTGTCCCCGGGGTTAGTATTTAGATGGGGGTCTGTCCCCGGGGTTAGTATTTAGATGGGGGTCTGTCCCCGGGGTTAGTATTTAGATGGGGGTCTGTCCCCGGGGTTTGTATTTAGATGGGGTTCTGTCCCCGGGGTTAGTATTTAGATGGGGGTCTGTCCCCGGGGTTAGTATTTAGATGGGGTCTGTCCTCGGGGTTAGTATTTAGATGGCGGTCTGTCCCCGGGGTTGGTATTTAGATGGGGGTCTGTCCCCGGGGTTAGTATTTCGATGGAGGTCTGTCCCCGGGGTTAGTATTTAGATGGGGGTCTGTCCCCGGGGCTAGTATTTAGATGGGGTTCTGTCCCCGGGGTTAGTATTGAGATGGGGGTCTGTCCCCGGGGTTATTATTTAGATGGGGGTCTGTCCCCGGGGTTAGTATTTAGATGGGGGTCTGTCCCCGGGGTTTGTATTTAGATGGGGTTCTGTCCCCGGGGTTAGTATTTAGATGGGGGTCTGTCCCCGGGGTTAGTATTTAGATGGGGTCTGTCCTCGGGGTTAGTATTTAGATGGCGGTCTGTCCCCGGGGTTGGTATTTAGATGGGGGTCTGTCCCCGGGGTTGGTATTTAGATGGGGGTCTGTCCCCGGGGATGTTTTTAGATGGAGGTCTGTCCCCGGGGTTTGTATTTAGATGGGGGTCTGTCCCCGGGGTTAGTATTTAGATGGGGGTCTGTCCCCGAGGTTGGTATTTAGATGGGGGTCTGTCCCCGGCGTTAGTAGTGTGAGAAACGTAGCCCACTTAATAATAATTTACACCAAGTCAAACTCTGAAGAAGTAAGTTTATTTAACGTTATTGCAAGATCGGGTGTCCTACAAGCAGGCACCCCGATCAACATATTCAGTTCATGTTTATACAATACAAATCCATTTTTCCACGCCTTTATTTTACATTATTGGTTATAACATATTATGACACTAACCTATCCTATAGTTGCTACAGTCTCCTCCTCTGTTTACTTCTCCCCCTACTCTAACTTTCTAGCCTCTAACTCTTGTTTTTGTTTTACCTTATTTGGCTCTCCATTGTGTGTTTTAACTTGCAGCTGTCAGCCTTTATCTTAGTGGGGCAGTTTCTTATTCACTACATCCTTTGTTCTAACTCTTGCTGTTTCTCTTTTATCTGCCTAAGCACAATTTTTAAGTGATGTACTGTCCCAAGGTCTGTACTTACATACCCTTATCAGTTCTCTTTTTCAGTGATGTACTGTCTTAAGGTCTTTACTTACATACCCTTATCAGTTCTCTTTTTCAGTGATTTCATTATGTTGAGTACAAATGACTTCTGGGTAACTTTCCACAATCTGTAGAAACAACATTTCAGTATTTCTTATTCTCACAGTAGTTAGATGGGGGTCTGTCCCTGGGGGGGATAGTTAGAGGGGGTTCTCTTCCCGGGTGGGCTATCAAAAAAGGGGTCTGTCCCCGGGGATCTATTTAGATCGGGATCTGTCCCCAGGGTTAGTATTTAGATGGCGGTCTGTCCCCGGGGATCTATTTAGATTGGGGTCTGTCCCCAGGGTTAGTACTTAGATGGTGGTCTGTCCCCGGGGGGGTACTTAGATGGCGGTCTGTCCCCGGGTGGGGGGGGGGTATTTAGATGGGGGTCTGTCACCGGGGGGATGGTATTTAGATGGGGGTCTGTTCCAGTCAGGTATTTGCAATAGGGGTATTATAAGGGTATATTTAGATGGGGGTCTGTCCCCGGGGATGTATTTAGATGGGGGTCTGTCCCCAGGGATGTAATTAGATGATGGTCTGCCCCCGGGGATGTATTTAGATGGGGGTCTGTCCCCGGGGTTAGTATTTAGATGGGGGTCTGTCCCCGGGGGGGGGGGTATTTAGATGGGGGTCTGTCCCTGGGGTTAGTATTTAGATGGGGGTCTGTCCCGGGGGGGGGTATTTAAATGGGGGTCTGTCCCCGGGGATGTATTTAGATGGCGGTCTGTCCCCAGGGATGTATCTAGATGGGGGTCTGTCCCCGGGGATGTATTTAGATGGGGGTCTGTCCCCAGGGATGTATTTAGATGGGGGTCTGTCCCCGGCGGGGTATCTAGATGGGACTCGGTCCTGGGGGGATATTTAGATGGGAGTCTGTTCCTGGGGGGGATATTTAGATGGGAGTCTGTTCCTGTGGGGGGTTATCGAGATGGGACTCGGTCCTGGGGAGGTATCTAGATGAGACTTGGTCCTGAGGGGTTATCTAGATGGGACTCGGTCCTGGGGGGGTATCTAGATGGGAGACTGTTCCTGGGGGGGGGCATCTAGATGGGACTCTGTCCTGGGGGGGTATCTAGATGGGAGTCTGTTCCTGTGGGAGGTATCTAGATGAGACTCGGTCCTGGGGGGGGTATCTAGATGGGAGTCGGTCCCGGGGGGGGGGGGTTATTTAGATGGGTTGTCTTGTAACAGGGGGAAGGGGATAATTAGATGGGGGTCTATTCCTGGGGGGGTATTTTAGATGGGAGTCTGTTGCTGGGGGGGGGGGGTATCTAGATGGGACTCGGTCCTGCGGAGGTATCTAGATGGGACTCGGTCCTGGGGGGGGGTATCTAGATGGGACTCGGTTTTGGGGGGGGTATTGAGATGGGTTGTCTTGTAACAGGGGGAAGGGGATAATTAGATGGGGGTCTGTTCCTGGGTCTGGTGATCGTGAGGGTATTAGGTGGGGGTCTGTACAAAAGGGGAATGTTATCCGGGGGGGCAATATTGCAGGGGATAAAATTTACATCGGGGATATAAATTGCGGTTGGAGGAAATTTGCAGGCGGGGGAAATATTTGCGGGGGGGGGAAATAATTGCGGGGGGGGAAATAATTGCGGGGGGGAATAAATTGCGGGGTGGGGTTGAAACAAGCACGAGAGAAAAGATAGAATGAGCGAGAAAGAAGGAGCGAAAAGATAGAGAAAGAAAGACAAAGAAGGGATAGAAAAAGAATGAGAGAAAAGATAGAAACAGAAGATAGAAATAGAGAAAAGACAGAGAAAAGACAGAGAGTCAGAAATAGAGAAAAGACAAAGTCAGAAAAAGACAGAGTCAGAAATAGAGAAAAGACAGAGAGTCAGAAATAGAGAAAAGACAGAGAGTCAGAAATAGAGAAAAGACAGAAGGTCAGAAAAGAGAAAAGACAAAGTCAGAAAAAGACAGAGTCAGGAATAGAGAAAAGACAGAGAGTCAGAAATAGAGAAAAGACAGAGAGTCAGAAATAGAGAAAAGACAGAGAGTCAGAAATAGAGAAAAGACAGAAGGTCAGAAAAAGAGAAAAGACAAAGTCAGAAAAAGACAGAGTCAGAAATAGAGAAAAGACAGAGAGTCAGAAATAGAGAAAAGACAGAGAGTCAGAAATAGAGAAAAGGCAGAGTCAGAAAAAGGCAGAGTCAGAAATAGAGAAAAGGCAGAGAGTCAGAAAAAGAGAAAAGACAAAGTCAGAAAAAGGCAGAGTCAGAAATAGAGAAAAGACAAAGTCAGAAAAAGACAGAAAGTCAGAAATAGAGAAAAGACAGAGAGTCAGAAATAGAGAAAAGACAAAGTCAGAAATAGAGAAAAGACAGAGAGTCAGAAATAGAGAAAAAACAGACATAGAGAAAAGACAGAAACACAGAAATAGAGAAAAGACAAACTCAGAGAAATAGAGAAAAGACAGAAAGTCAGAAATAGAGGAAAGACAAAGTCAGAAATAGAGAAAAGACAGAGAGTCAGAAATAGAGAAAAGACAGAGAGTCAGAAATAGAGAAAAGACAGAAGGTCAGAAAAAGATAAAAGACAAAGTCAGAAAAAGGCAGAGTCAGAAATGGAGAAAAGACAGAAGGTCAGAAATAGAGAAAAGACAAAGTCAGAAAAAGACAGAAAGTCAGAAATAGAGCAAAGACAGAAGGTCAGAAAAAGAGAAAAGACAAAGTCAGAAAAAGGCAGAGTCAGAAATAGAGAAATGACAGAAGGTCAGAAATAGAGAAAAGACAAAGTCAGAAATAGAGAAAAGACAGAGAGTCAGAAATAGAGAAAAGACAAAGTCAGAAATAGAGAAAAGACAAAGTCAGAAATAGAAAAAAGACAGAGAGTCAGAAATAGAGAAAAAACAGACATGGAGAAAAGACAGAAACACAGAAATAGAGAAAAGGCAAACTCAGAGAAATAGAGAAAAGACAGAAAGTCAGAAATACGGAAAAGGCAAAGTCCGAAAAAGACAGAAAGTCAGAAATAGAGGAAAGACAGAAGGTCAGAAATACAGAAAAGACAAAGTCAGAAATAGAGAAAAGACAAAGTCAGAAAAAGACAGAAAGTGAGAAAAAGACAAAGTCAGAAATACAGTAGAAAGAAAGTCAGAGGAATAGAGAAAAGGCCGAAAGAGACACAGAAAAAGAGGAGGGAAAAAAGTGGAGGGAAAGAACTGCGATACAAAGAAATTGCAGGCAGCAAAGAGACAGGCAGAAAGCCAGTGAGAAAGGAACACAGAGAATCACAAAGAGATTGAGAGAGAGAAGGACAGAGAATCACAGAGAGATTGAGAGAGAGAAAGACAAAGAAATCCATTGAGACAGAAAGACACACAATCATTCAGGGAGAAACAGAGAGAGAGAGAAACACAAAGTGAGAGGGAGAGATGGAGGAACACAGAGGGAGAGAGAGAACCAGAGAGAGAGGGAAAAAAACAGAGAGAGAGAGAGAGAGAAAACAGAGAGAGGGAGAGAAACACAGAGCGAGAATCGAGAGAGACAGAAACACAGAGAGAGAGAAACAGACAGAGAGAGTAACAGAGAGAGATTGAGAGAGAGAGATTGAGGAACATAGAGAGAGAAACAGAGAGAGAAATAGACATAGAGAGATTGAAAAAGAGATTGAAAGATAGAGATTGAGGCAAAAGGAGAGAGAAAGGCAGAGAGGGACAATAAAGATGTGATACTCACCATCCCACACGGTCTGCGCTCCATCATTGGACTCTAACACCTTCCCTCCATCAGCTCCTCCATGGGGAAAAGATCCTGGAGAGGGAGATTGGGGTGGGAATTGGAGACAAGGGTCAGGACTGGGACAGAGAGAGCAGGGGATTCAGACTGGACTCTCTCTCACACACACACACACACACTGTAATCAGCTTGCAATTCACCTGGGCACAGAGACACAGAGACTGAGATACAGAAGCTCACCTGAACAAACCAGCCGCATGGAAAGAAAGAATGGAGGCTGATGTTGTCCTAATATATCCCAGAACCTGTCACTCAAAACAGACAGTCCATCCCAAATACAGCTCACCCAACCAGCTATCAGCTTCCTTCATCTGGACACTGCCTCCCAGGTATGGGACAGTCCAAGGTGAGTCTCTGTGTAAACAGGGAATGGGGGAAGAGAGGGATATTCCAGCCAAATCCCAAATGGACCATTCCAGACAGAAACCTGTCTGTCTGTCTCTCTCTCTCTCCCTCCCCCAAAAACATCATCAACAGAGCAGAAAAACTGCTGTCATTTAAAACCTGGAGGGGCTGGTTTGGATAATGGCCTTTTAACACTAATTGTATCAAATGTCTTCCACTATTCACCTCCAGTTAACAGTTCATAAAATGACTGAAAATGTCTCATTGCAGTTAACTTGAAATTCCGGCTATGAGTTTTTGCTGGAGACACCTGTTTGACTGCAGTATAAACAGGCAGTTTTTATTCAGATTTTCAATTCCACTGTCTTTCAAACTAAACTAGAGCCCGGTTAATGATGCAGCCAAGAGAACTTTAACAACTGGTGACATTTCACACAATTCTCACCCATATTTACAGTTATATTTCTCAATGATACTTTGCACATTCTTTGCTGCTGCTGTATTTATGCATTAGGCTGTAATCAATTAAAAATACCTTCTTAATATTTACCAGTTTAATGTTACAAGGGTTTACAAAGCTGGGAAATGGACATTTAACACAAATTGTATTAAAGATCTTCCACTTGTCACCTCCAGTTTATATAAAGCTCAGCGATAACGACCTCCACATTCTGACAAAGAGTTTTTTGTTGCTGTAATAAAGTGTCACTTGTTTCCATTTGCTTCCTGACTGTTATTTTCCCCTGCTCTCCTGGGGGATTCAGAGGGATTTTTGTTCATTGTTTGTCCACATTCAGGAGGTTTCAGCTGCTCTGCAATTGCTGTCCTGGAGAAATTAATTGTATTCAAAATCTTTCCCTCAGTTTGGAGACGTGAGAAGAGACTGTTTACACTAGCAGAGGGGAGAAACAATTAGGCAGGGAGTTATTCTGGTCTGAAATTCACTGACAGGTTTCTGAAAGCAGAATCAAAATTAACTTTCAAAAGATAATCGGTTCAAAACTTCAATTACTCTGAGTTATACTACAGAAGATACCAGCATAGAAAGAGAAGTGAGAGAGAGAGAGAGAGAGATGTCATAACGTTAGTGATGAAGAACTCAACACAACTTATTGAGAGAGTTTTTATTTGTAAATGATTGTTTGAGTTTAATTTGATGCTGTTGTTTTATTTATAAATTATCTTTAATCACTAAAAATACTTTTCCAAACAGGAACCAGTTTAATGTTACAAGTGTTCACATAGTAGGAAGATAGCCATTTAACACAAATTGAATTGAAATTATTTCATTCAGCATCTCAAGTTTACAGAAAGTATCCTCCTCAAACTTTTGGAAACTTTCAAACTCTCAGTAAGACACAATCTCCCATCAGCAATGGCTCAGCATCTCCATCTGCTGGTGTCCCTCTCTCACTGCAGTAACGGCCCTCCTCTCACCATCTCCATCTGCTGGTGTCCCTGTCTCACTGCAGTTATTGTACCCCCTTTCACCATCTCCATCTGCTGGTGTCCCTCTCTCACTGCAGTTACGGTCCCCCCTCTCACCATATCCATCTGCTGGTGTCCCTCTCTCACTGCAGTTACGGTCCCCCCTCTCACCATCTCCATCTGCTGGTGTCCCTCTCTCACTGCAGTTACGGTTCCCTCTCTCACCATCTCCATCTGCTGGTGTCCCTGTCTCACTGCAGTTACTGTCTCCCCTCTCACCATCTCCATCTGCTGGTGTCCCAGTCTCACTGCAGTTATTGTACCCCCTCTCACCATCTCCATCTGCTGGTGTCCCTGTCTCACTACAGTTATTGTACCCCCCCTTTCACCATCTCCATCTGTTCCAGTCTACTCCTCAATGTGCACCGATCGGGATACAGTTTGCACATTCCTCTGGGGCATCTTTCCATTTTAACTCGCCAAGCGAAATCATAAAATGGTATAGCAGAGCATTTAGAAAAATTCAAGGTAATCAGGCAGAGTCAACATGGTGTTGTGAAAGTGAAATCATGTTTAACCAATTTATTTGAGTTCTTTCAGGGATCTGAATGTGCTGTGGATAAAGGAGAATGGGTGGATGTATTGTCTGTAGATTTCGAGAAAGCATTTAATAAGGTGCCAAATCAAAGGTTATTGCAGAAAATAAAGCTCATGGTTTTGGAGTAACATATTGGCATTGATAGAAGATTAGATAGCTAACAGGAAGCAGAGAGTAGGCATAAATGGATCATTTTCTGGTTGGCATGATGTACCGAGTGGTGTGTCACAGGGATCTGTACTGGGGCCTCAACTTTTTATAATTTGTATCAATGACTGAGATGCAGGGAGCGAAGGTATGGTTGCTCAATTTGCTGATGACACAAAGATAGTCAGGAAAGTAACTTGTGAAGAGAACATACGGGGGCTACAAAGGGATATGGATAGGTTAAGTGAGTGGGCAAAGACCTGGCAACTGGAGTATAATGTGGGAAAGTGTGAAATTGTCCAGTTTGGCAGGAAGAATAAAAAAGACGCATATTATCTAAATGGTGAGGGATTGCAGAGCTCTGAGATGCAGAGGGTTCTGGGTGTCCGAGTGCATGAATCGCAAAAGGTTAGTCGCAGGTAGAGCACGTAATTAGGAAAGTTAATAGAATGTTATCGTTTATCGAAAGGGGAATTGAATGGAAAAGTAGGGAGGTTCTGCTTCAGCTATACAGGGCATTGGTGAGACCACATCTGGAGTACTTAGTACAGTACTGGTCTCCTTATTTAAGGAAGGATGTTAATGCCTTGGAGTCAGTGCAGAGAAGGTTTACTTGACTATTACCTGGAATGGGTGGGCTGTCTTATGAGGAAAGAATGGAGAGAATAAGCTTGTATCCGCTGGAACTTAGAAGAGTAAGAGGCGGCTTGATTGAAACATATAACATCCTGAGGGGTCTTGACAGGGTGGATGTGGAAAGGATGTTTCCCCTTGTGGGAGAATCTCGAACTAGGGATCACTGTTTAAACATAAGGGGCCGCCCATTTTAGCCAGAGATGAGGAGATTTTTTTTTTCTCTCAGAGGGTGGTGAGTCTTTGGAATTCCCTTCCTCAAAAGGCAGGGGAAGCAGAGTCTTTGAATATTTTTGAAGGCTGAGGTAGATAGATTCCTGATAAACAAGAGGGTGAAAGGGTATCAGAGGTAGGTGAAAATGTGAAACAGCCTGTTACCAATCCCATTAAACGAAGTCACGAAAGTCATTTGAAATGTTATCACTGATTTCCTCTTGATTAGTGATCAATATTATAAACAGCAAGTGTACAAATGAGATGGATGAATAAAAAAGACATCTTTATTGACTCGTTGAACTTCAGGGTAGATTTAGTGGCAATGTCTTGAAGGGGCGACAAAACAACTGGGATGTAAACACATGATGACATTATTATTTAGACAAAAGCGTGTGACGGCAAACAGGGAAAGGATGGAATAGAATGCTTAGGAGGAATTCATGGTCGCTGGTGGTCAAGTCAAGATGAAGGGTAGTTTGTATAGATTCAATAGAAGGTAACATGGTGGAATATATTGAAAGGCCGTTAGTGCCCCACTGGGGAGAATAGAGCTTTGCATTATTGGCAATTATTTGATATTATACCACATCTATGATTAATATCTCAGGGTAATGTACCACATTTAATGAGGTAACGTTAGGCGCTCGATATATAAAATATTACAATTAAAAAGGGGGGAAAAAAGAATAATCTTCTTTGAGAATTGCATGTCAACGAAGAAGGAGCTGGGTTTGCGACCTGGGCTATGTTATGGGCCTTGCGCATATAGGCCAGGATCGCATCTGCTGTCCTTGATACCTTGATATCCCGAGGGCGGCACAGTGGTTGGCACCGCAGCCTCACAGCTCCAGCGACCTGGGTTCGATTCTGGGTACTGCCCGTGTGGAGTTTGCAAGTTCTCCCTGTGTCTGCGTGGGTTTCCTCTGGGTGCTCCGGTTTCCTCCCACATACCAAAGACTTGCAGGTTGATAGGTTAATTGGCCATTATAAATTGTTCCTAGTATAGGTAGGTAGTAGGGAACTATAGGGACAGGTGGGGATGTGTTCGGGATATGGGAGTAATGTAGAATTAGTATAAATGGGTGGTTGATGGTCGGCACAGACTTGGTGGGCTGAAGGGCCTGTTTCAGTGCTGTATCTCTAAAAACTAAAAACAATATTCAGGTCCATTGACTTCAATGGCTATTTTTTTTGTATTCTTTCGTGGGATGTGGGTGCTGTGCATCCCTAATTGCCCTTGACAACTGAATGACTTGCTGGGCCATTTCAGAGGGCAGTTAAGAGTCAAGCACATCGCCGCGAGTCTGGAGTCAAATGTGGGCCAGACTGGGGAAAGGACGGCAGATTTCCTTCCCTGAAGGGCATCAGTGAACCAGATGGGTTTTCGCAACAATCGATGAGAATTTCATGCTTAGACTCGTTTTTAATTCCAGATTTTTTTTTTATTTGTTATTCGAATTTAGATTCCACCAGCTGCTGTTGTGGGATTTGAACACATGTCCCCAAGTCATTGTCCTGGGCCTCTGGATTACTAGCTCAGTGCTATTGCCACCACGTCACTGTCTCCCCCCCCCACCCCATCTCGAAGCGAATATCAGGCCCCGTATCAACCAGGTGATGTGGTAGCAGCCGTCCAAGACAGTTTTCTAGTGCGTTCTTTGACGTTAGCCATGTTTTATTGGTGCAGACCTTCATCTTGCCGCCCTCAACCATATCCAAGTGTGATTCAGGCTGACTGTGCATCGCAAGAGGGGACTCCACGGAGCATCTGGAGCTTGATGCACGGCCAATTCACGGATGTTGTAGCCACTGGAAATGAAGTGCAAGTCATTTTGAGCTGCAGAAATCGTTGCCGAGGAATACAAAGGAAGTGGTTCCATTCAAAATGAGCAATTTATACACATAATACTGACAAAGATCAAAATGGAGGTGTCACTTTTGTTTCTTTCGCCATTTTGGCTTGTAAATGATGCCAAGGAATTGACGCCATTGACATCTCATAGGGAAGTATCATCATCTATGTATTCAGTGCGGTCGAGTTCCTCCTGATTCAGAATTAGTGGCTGCAGATGATGAGTCCGGCTTTCTGTCGAATGGAAATATACATTGTGATGGAACCATGATATGGATAAACATTACAGCTTAACAATAAAGTCAATTAATTAACCTATATTTTGGACTGGCTGCATTTATTTGGCTTCATGCATTTTCTTCCGGGAATGTCCCCATTGATTATTCTGCAAGATGCCCAGACCATAGTTTCCACATGGATGCCTGGTCATATTTGGTGCTGCATTACATCACCGGGTGGGGGCCGGGGATGTGGGTGCGGGGTGCGGGCCTTCTTAAAGGTTGGGACTGGGAGGAAGGTATGGGTTAGGTCATCCACAAGAGTGTTATTACGACTGAGTCTCATCTTCCTGGGGAAATTCCATCACCGGTTGCAAAGTATGCAGCCACGTAGGAGATTGATCCACGAGATTGGAAGATGCACAAATGAGAATGTTCCATTTCAAGATAGCTCCCATGATGGCAGCTCTTGACTGAGCGATATTTCTCTGAGAACCTGTCTCCCAGCATGACAAAAAGAAAAAGATGTAGAGGCAATGAGGAAGGTGAAAAAAGAATGATTTTGTTCAACGATACCAGAACTGAAAGGTTATAACTAACAGAAAAATACTGACCAGGCAGAAGCTCTTTTCTCCAGAAAAGAGAAGTCTGGGAGAAGTCTGTAAAAATATGAAGGGATTTCAGAGGGTAGACATAATGAAGATGTTAACCACTTACTGAGGAACCCAAAACTAGGTGTCATAAATATAAGACAGTCACGAATAAATCCAGTAAGGAATTCAGAAGCAACAATTTTAATTCAGCGAGGAGTTACAATGTAAACAATGCTACCAATGTTGGGACATATCTATTCCATGCTCCACAATATTTCGACAAGACAAACAGAATAGAAAAGTGGTGGGGGGCGGTGGGGGTGGGGGGGTTCTCGGGGTAGCCTTGTTAATAAGGACGTTAGTTGGCACAGCAAATCAGGAAGTAGAATCAGTCTGGGTGGAGATTAGGACTTTGCTCTAGCCATTGTCCCAAAGAACCATAGCCACCTCTCCCCATTAGAGAGAAACAGTTTGGTAATATAGCCTGAGGGTCACATTTCTCAAGCGTGGGGCAAGGTGCCAAGTGCTACCATAGACAGAACCCGCGCTGTTGGCATGTTTCTGCAATTCACGCTAGCCGTCTAGCCAACTGAGCTAACCCGACCCTGCAGATTGGGAATAAGAAGGGTCATAAAACGCTGATGAGAGTAGTTCTTGCCCTCCACACCAAAACCCACCACCCCCTCCCGAACAGTAGTTATACCGTTCAATAGGCATCAGGAGATGAGTCTATAAAATACTTTCGTAGCTGTTTCCTGTGTGCAATATGTTGTAGAACCAACTGAGGATAAAGCTATTTTCAATCTAATGTTGTGCAATGAGGCAGGATTAATTAGTAATGTCATCGTCAAAAGATCCACTGGCAAATAGTGACCATAATACAACTAAACTGAACATTAAGTTTGAAAAGGGCATACTCCGATCACAACAGATAACCTTAAACTTAAAGCCAATGACGTAGGTAAGAGGGGAGAGCTGGCGAGGGTTGATTGGGCAAATAGACTAAAACGCATGGTGAGAGAAACGATTCAAAATTTTGAACAAAAATACATTAGATTGAAAAACAAAACCTCAGCGAGAAAGATCCATCCGTGGCTTACAAAGGAGGTCAAGGATAGTATTAGATTAACAGAAAAAGCTTGCAATGTTGCAAATCTGAGGATTTGGGATGGGAGTGTTTTAGACACCAGGAAACAGCGACCCAAAAGATTGATAAAAAGGGAAAAAATAGAATATGAGAGTAATCTAGCCAGGAATATAAAAATAGATTTCAAGATTATTTACAAGTATTAAAAGGAAGAGAGTAGCTGAAGTCAATATTGGTCCCTTGTAAGCAGAAACAGAGAAATTATCGTGGGGAATGAGGAATGGCAGAAACATTGAACACATATTTTGTGCCTGTCTTCACAGTAGAAGACATAAGTTACAAATCAGACATAGAGGGTAACGTGGGGGCTACTAAGAGTGAGAAAGTTGCTGTTGCTGCGATATTGGACATGATATTTGGGAGATGTCTGTGAGAGTTAGGACCCTCGATCCCATGCCATTGGTGATTGATCCACACGATGAGCTTTACACCTGAGGTGGTAGGTTGAAAATCCGTCCATCTTAGAATGACTTGGACGTCAATACTTTTCTTTCTTACCTTTCCTTGTCCAAATGAATCCGGATTTCCGATAGTGGTTTCCAACAAAGAATGCAATCACGAGGAAAATTAATGTCCCCACGCAAAGGCCGATAACTCCTTTCCTCTTCAAAGATCCTAAGTAAAGCAGGGAAATATAAATACATTTCCATGCACATTTGCAGAAAGTTGAGCCAAATTAAACTAAGAGTATGTGTTATTTCTTCACTGGAAGTGAGCTGTCGCTGGCAAGGCCAGCATTTATTGTTCATTCCTAATGGCCCTTGAAAAGGTACTGGGGAGCCGGGATCTTGAACCGCTGCAGTCCATGTGGTGCAGGTACACCCATTGTGCTGGTACGGAGGGAATTCCAGGATTTTGACCTGGCGAACGTGCAGGAACTTTGATATCGTTCCAAGTCGCGAT